>NC_060119.1:180239384-180852598 GCF_021461395.2 Schistocerca americana | reverse complement strand
CTTCATAGAAGCTATTAGACAATGCTTCGAAATTCAAGAGCCGCAAGCACATAAAACTGTGTCGAGGAGAGACAGAATGAAGCCAGGGAGGAAACGAAGAAATTTATGAGAAAAGAAGCAATGAATTCTGGTTCCTGGAGGAAACCGAACTTCGAACTCCTTCACTTGTACATGCGTTTAGCCAACAACAGTTTCCATGGCAAGACACACCGGAAGGGATCATATCAGGTCCCCAAGGCTGATATCATCTGAAAATTATGCAGCAAGCCATGCCCCAAATACCATTTAGTGAAGTGTGAAAGCAAAACTCTGCCACAAAGAACATTAACAAAAGTTTGCTGAAATTACAACTCAAATTTAACCATATGTGCTCATTCTGTTTAATACAGTTATTATTTAAAGCACCGTTATGAAATTGGACGAAGCTTAATCACGACCAACATATAAAAAAAGTGTCCAGTTTACTTTCATCTGCTCTTTTTACCGAACATTCTTTTTTCCTGGAATTATACCCATATCAGAAAGTAGTTTGAAAAGTAAGCATACCGAAAAGATTCTGGTACACCTTTTGGTCGATGAGGGATTGATTCTACTTTAAGCCGTAATAATTGAAATGAGTACGTAACTCACAGCACTGCACATGTAACAACAACTTCTGTGTCAATTATGTGAGCTTCGACAGTTACACTTCGGTAGGTTATACAATAACGATATTGTGTTTCGTGTTTACTGACTATAGTACTGAAAGCGTGATTACTGATGAAAATTACGAAAACACACAATTTTTCTCTCTTTCTCCGTGTATGTGAGACTTCAATTCACATTGGCCAAATTTCAGCCGCCGGAAATACATTAGGCTTATTATTACAATTGTTCCAATTCACTCAGTGCCCTTCACTCATTGCAACGTTTGTATCCGGCAGACAAAATTGTCCAGACCATCCAGGATGCCCTCCTGCGACTACAGCGACTGGGGAAGGTTGTAGCTTTCTGCTGGGTTCCGGGGCATGTTGGCACTGCTGGGAATGAAAGGGCAGATCTCGCAGCCAAGGAGGCGTGTCTCGCCCCACAAGTATCTCAGTGTGCTATCCCCTTGCACGCGCTCACCTCGCTGTTGAGCTCACGGGTCATGCGTCGATGGGAGGATGAGTGGCTGGAAGTGACTGACAATAAGCTCCGTATGGTCAAGCCCACAACGCGTGTGTGGTGTACTTCCTTTCAGCCCCATCGACGGGACGAGGTTCTCCTCACTCGGCTTCGAATAGGCCACAGCCCTATGACGCATGGCTTCCTCCTTCGGCGAGAGGACCCTCCAATGTGTGGTGCTTGCGGCGTCCAGGTCACTGTGCGCCACGTTTTATTGGATTGCATTTTATTTTCTGACCAGCGGGTCGCGGCTGACTTACCAGCGGACCTGCCATCTCTTTTAGGCAACACTCGGACGAATGTGGTTAAGGCTTTAAAGTTCTGCGCCCTGTCAAATGTTTTTACAAAGATTTTAGGGAGAGGATTTTAATTTGCTCACTGTGTAACAAGCTCGCCCATATTTTATGTAAGTGGCCAGCCAACGACAATTTCCTGTGGCATTCTTGTTGCTATGTTTCCCCTTTCCTCAGGTTTTAATTTCTTATGTAGCATTTTCCTTCTTTTCCTGCTTTCTTTGAGTGTGTGCTTTAGTTTTCTTAGGTCTGTCCACATTCGTTCCTTTTAATGTGTGTCAGGGCGCTGATGACCTCGATGTTGAGCGCCCATAAGCCCCAACACACCACCACCATATGCCTACAGTACTTGAAAATGTTGCTGTACACATATTATTGTTCAATACAGATTAACCCTCGCGATACCATGGAGGAATATTTTATGCCCAGCTTTTGCAAATATTGTAACCTAGTCAGAAACATTACGTTTTATAATTTTCAAGAAATATTTATTGTCTTTAATGAAATTGTCTACTTAAATCCATGAATGCCTTTAATTTTTCAGTTAAACTAAAAAAATTAAGTCGTAATAGTAGAGATGACTAATCACGCTGTATATAATATTGAATATTTACACACCAAAATAGATTTAAAGCGTATATTTTGAGTAAAGTTCAACAACAATTAATTTAATTTGTATTTTAAATATTTTTTATGCTGGTCACTATTCTAGCCCCCCCCCCCCCCCCCCCTCCTTCCCCTTGGAAGTACACGCTGGTCTTGGTAATATTGCGCTAAAAGATACTTTCAGGGTCTGAATCCTATTAATACATCAGTACTTCTTTAAAAAGAATGCTATTACTGTAAGTTAACAACAACAAGTGACTTTGTTTCAAGGGCTCTCGGTTGTCCAGCCGGATGCGATCGTTGAAGTCCCACGATATTTCGGCGAATAACCTTTCCGCCATCATCAGGTGGTTCATTCCATCACAACCACCTGATGATGGCTGAAAGGTTATTCGCCGAAATATCGTGGGACTTCAACGATCGCATCCGGCTGGACACCCGAGAGCCCTGGAAACAACACATACGCCGGGAAGGCCTTCGATCACATAATAAGCAACTTTCGTTATTTTTTAAATTTTCTGTAGGGTGGGTATAAAGTACACCATTCCCTCCCCGTTGGTAATACACGTTGCTGAAAATGCGTTGGTATCGTTAAGCATTTAAAGATCGCTTAATTATGTTTCCACGTACGCAATAAAATCGATAAATCTACGTGTACATCTGTACCCCTCAAAACACATGACGATGTGTGGCGAAGGATAGTTCTGTTACCATTAACTGATCCCCACATCCTTCTCCACTATCGAAAAGGACGTGGAAAGAATAATTGACGGTGAACCTATGTATTAGCTCTAATAGACATTTCGTATACGTGGCTCACATCGTATGCAAAATTTCTTGCTTGTAAGCTGTGACTGTCTGCATGAAGATCCCAAACTTTCGACGTTTCCGTCCACCGTCATCATCATCAGCAATGCAAACACTGCCAGTTGTAAACCTACATAACTGCGAACGTGTGTGCGGTTAGATTCATGGGGATCAGAGAATGAAGAATAAGCCTCGTGAAATTAGGGAAACAACGTGACTGTCAAGTATAAAACACTCAAAATGAAGGTTGCCTATTCGAAAAGTCACAGCTTTCATACATCCGTGCAATCAAAATATTCTGCTGGGTAACATTCAACAGCGTGTCGCTCCATCCTATGAACTGTAACATCTACATCTGCATGACTACTCTGCAGTTGACACCTTGGGGCCTGGAGAGGGTTTATCGAACCACTTTCACTATGCGTCCCTACCATTCCACTTACGAACAGCGCGCGGCGAAAACTAAAACTTAAATCTTCCCGTGCGAGCTCTATTTCTCTTATTTTATTACAATGATCGTTTCTCCCTAAGTAGGAGGGTGTCAACAAAATATTTTTTTAATTTCTGAGCAGAAAGTTGTAAATTGAAATATCATATAAGGACCCCGCCGCAACGAAAATCACCTTTGAGTTAATGACAGCCACTCCGACTCGCGTATCACATTCGTGCCTCTCTCCTATTCGTCCATAATACAAAACAAGCTGCCATTCTTTGAACTTTTAAGATGCCCTCCGTCAATACTATCTCGTACTCTATCAGAGGACGGACAAGCGTATTATAGGCATTCTGTTTAGTAGACTGTTGCATCATCTAACTGTTCTGTCAATAAAACGCACTCTTTGGTTTCCCTTCCCCACAACATTATTTGTGTGATCGTTTCAGTGTAAGTCGTTCGTAGTTGCAATCCAGGTATTTAGATGGATTGATAGCCTTCAGATTAGTGTGTTTTATCGTGTAACCGAAATTTAACGGATTCCTTTTAATGCACATGTGGGTGACCTCACACTTTTCATTATTTAGCGTCTAAATAATTCTGCAATTGGCTGTGATCTTTTGATGACTTTACTAGACGGTAAATGGCAACACTATCTGCAGACAGTCTAAGCAGGCTGCTCAGATTGTCTCCTAAATCGTTCATATAGATTAGAAACAGCAGAGGGTCTGTAACACTTCCTTGGGGAATGGAAGACGTCACTTCTGTTGTACCCTACGCCATGCCATCAGTAACTATCAACCTTGACCATCCCTACAGGAAATCGTGAATCCAGTCGCGTAACTGAGACGTACTCCACAACACGCTATTGGATTAGAAACCCCTTGTGAGGAAAGATATCACAAGGCTTTTGGCAATCTAGTAACATGGAATCAATCTGAGATCTCCTGTCTGTAGCACTCATTACTTCATGAGAATGAAGAGTTAGTTTTGTTTCACAAAAACAATATTTTCTAAATCCGTGGTGGCTATTTGTCAATAATTCGTTTTCTTGGAGCCAATTCATATTGTTTGAACACGGTATATGTTCCAAAGTGCTACTACAAATCGACGTTAGTGATATGGATCTGTAATTCAGCGGATTATTCATATTTCCTTTCTTAGTGCACACTGAGGAACTTAACAGCCTTTTGGTACGGATCTTTCAACGAGCGATCGATTGTATATGATTGTTAAGGAATCTAACTGGTATACAATCTGGACTAGAGGACTAGCTTTTCTTAAGTAATTTGAGCTGCTTCGCTACAGAGTTGCTACCTACTTCCACGCTAGTCATGTTGGCAGCAGTTCTTGATTTGAATTCTGAGATATAGACTTCATCTCCTTTGGTGCAGGAATTTCGGAAAATGATATAAGTCATCGGTAACATTACCTACGCCATAGGATACTGATGGTATTGATTGTGTCTTGTCGCTGGTGTACTTTACATACGCCCAGCACTTCTCTAGATTTTCCGCCAGGATTCGAGTCAGAATTTCACTGTGGAAACTTTTAAAAGCATGTCGCTTTGCAGTTAGCACTAAATTTCGAACTTCTGTAAAACTTTGCCAGTGTTTGGGATTTTGCGTTCTTTTAAATTTGGCATGTGATACTGTAGGCCATTCCACTCTGTTGATGCCTGCTTCCTGGAGTCAAGTGTTCACAACTTGGTTGCGATGTGCTTGTGTCTCATGGTCTTGAAAGGTGAATCCATCGTTCAGTCGTTGACTGTAGTGGTGGACAGCAGTTTGGAGGACCGTGTCCTAGTACTATGCAGCCTAAAATTACCCTTTGAAGCGATGAGAGGCCTGGTCGCCATCACAATCTTACACGACAGTCATCAGGCGTCAAATAAATCGGGCATTTTTCGATGAAGACAACCCTAGCACGATGCCGGGAAGTGGCTCGTAATGGCCGGCTAGACGCTAAACTGATAGTGTGGAGAGGTTTGCGTAATGCCTAGGTCGGCATAGCCTTCCCATTTGCGTGGGCAGGTCTGTCGCATTTTTTTCGTGTAACCTACTGCTGTTAATAATTCGTAAGTAGAGTTCATGAGTTAGTAATCTTGATCAGGGCCGCCACTGCGAGGCAGATCATCAATGTTTTGTGTTTCAAGAAAACGGATGAACGTTATGCAGGCAACGTCCGATGCTGACAACCTGTCTTGTCGAAAAGTGACGCTGTGGGCACAGTTTAATCTTGAGAAGTCCCTTTGGGAGATATTGACTGTCTGAACAGTGTACCAAGCCGCACTGTCCCGTTCGCAGTCTACTCTACCGAATTCCACCGATAATGCAGGTTCACTTTCACCTCCATTGCACCAGTGTCTAGACTTTCTTTGAGTCAAATGAGAACTGAGAAAGATGTTTCAGATCGGAAATCATGTAGTAGGCAGCTCACAAAGGAGGTGCAAAACTTTCTTGTACAGTCTATATAAAGGATGCTTCACAATTCCTATTACAAAGTTCTAGTGGAGATAGGTGTTAAATAGTAGAAAACTCTTACCTGCAGCTGCACCCACATATCCGCAGTTCTGTTCTGATAAGATATGGTGAGTCAGTAAGCTATTGTATGTTCTGTAACGTCAGCTGCCCTCACATATCTAACTATTCGGGTACGCATAGCTCGTGCTGAGCCCCCTTCACCCCCACCCTCCCCCTCTCTTTCGCTCCACCAACTGCCCCACGTGGCAAGTGCAGTGTGGCTGCTGAGAAGTGTTATGGGGGTATTAGGCAGGAGCGTACATCTACGCATCATGCTAATGAAATTGGTATACGTGATACAACCTGGACGTTGTACAACAAATTTATAATTGGATAATATGGTTCATGTTCACTGATGTAAAAAAAGGGATGTTTCGTTCCCTGCTTCACCCTCGTAGGAGTTCACTTTTTTTTTTTTTTTTTTTTTTTTAAGTAGCCTTTCTTCTGCTTCAGCGTTCAAACTATCTTCACACCAGATTTCATCGAAATCGTTTCAGTGGTTTAACTGTGAAAACGTAACGGACTGCCTTACGATCTTATTCATAATGTTGGTGTAGACCAGCTTAGCGCACGCTGCTTCGCTCACATAGACTGTATGATCTAATCAAGCTTCCAGAAGCATGTCTTTTTCCGTACGTACTTCTGACCAGAAGCCGATTCTCGTAGTTACCGTAGGAGGCTTTTTTAATCCTACCTTTTGCGTTCTTGAGGTGATATTTCCCTAGAAATTTTCATCCCATAACAAATATTTCTGTATTTCTGACCGAGATAACTAAATATTTCCGTAAAAAGTTTCATCCCGTATTTCATCCCCATAGTGGTTGAATTTCCAAAAGAACTGAATTATCTGTTTCAGTTTTTTGTTTTTTTCCTAACTGAGAAATCAAATAGTAATTTTCAGAGATGTGGCTTTAAATATGCTTTATTAATTATTTAATAATTATTAATTTAAAAAAAAATCACCCAGTATTTCACTTCTTTAGGTGTTGAATTTTCAGAAATATTTTTATTTATGACCGACCAACCAGATACCAGTTTTCGTAGTTTTAGCTTCGGAATTGTCATATTTTCAAAAACCCTTTCATCCCCTATTTCACCCCTTTAGGGATGGAATTTAGAAGAATCCCTTCTTAAAAATGGCTTTAGTATAATATTCTCTATTTCTAACCGAAATAACGAAATATTTAAAAAAAAAAATTCTTCGCCTGTTTTACCCTCTTAGGGTTGGCCACTGGAACACACAAGATTTTTTTTTTATTTCTAACCGACAAACCAAATACAAATTCCCACAGATTTGGTTTCAAAAATGCTTTCATAATGAAATATTTCCATAAAAAATTTCATCCACTATTTCTCCCCCTTAGGGATAGAATTTCCAAAACCACTGATACATGTATTTTTTTAATTTCTAACCAAGAATTCAAATACCAGTTTTCATATAAGTAACATTAAATATGGCGTAGTAGTTCTTTAATAGTGATTTAAAAAAACTTTAATCCTCCTAGGTGTTGAATTTCCAAAAATGCTTAAAAACATGTCGTTTCATTTCTGACCGAGAAATCAAATACCAAATTCGTAGTTCTAGATTCAAAACTGTATTTCTCATTGAACCTTTCTTCTCCTATTTTTCACCCTTAGGGATGGAATTTCGAAAAATCTTTTCTTAAACAGTTCCTACAGTATGCGATCTACACCCTCTCCAAATTTCAAGTTTCTGTTCTCAGTGGTTTGGGCTGGGCGATGATGAGACAGTTAATCAGGTCGTTTCCTTTTATGGATAGAGATAAACGTAATGAAATAACTCTCACAAGTATTCGGTTCTCCACCGCAAGAGCGTAGGTCCGGAGAGGTCGACGGTGCCGTAAGGTTAGCATAAGCCTTTTCATGGTGTTTCAATAGCAGAAAACGCGCGCCTCCCAAGTGGCAACCAGTGTTTGCAGAAATGGTCCTGTTTCTCCTGGCGCTAATCCCCTTGCCATAGACACGGATGCCGCCGGTGGCCTCAGATTTCCCCTGAGGATGAAATTTGCCTTCCTGTACGTACATCAAAGAGGAGGCTGGCCTTCGGTGGTTTCCTGCTGCGAGAAAGTTCGTTACTACGCTTCAGAATTATGGATCGTCCAGTTCAGAGTAACGCCACCACCACCAGATGTGCTGTGATCGGTGCTACGCAATAGACAGAGACTGTTCAGAACAATTACCAACCTAGTGAGTTATAGTAACGCATTTTGTAATGTTTGAGTGGGAAATTTCTGTTGCTTTCCTCTATTTTTACATAGAAAAGGGAGGATATTCGTTCGTCAGAGTGGTAGCAGCATCAGTCTCCCCTCCAAGTGGAGCTTGAGAATTATGAGGGTTCTGGAGAGAAAATTGTTTTTATAAAAATATTCTGGCTCTCATCTGCTGCTGTCAGGCTCCGTCACATTGTACGTGAAGAATGTAAGTTTCGCTGAGGCTGTAGGATAATCCACCTTCTAAGCAGCTCATATTTAACTTATTTGGCTGTGCACTAGAATGCTCAGTTATCTATATTAAGTATTTGTCTCATTTATATAGCTTTTGTGAGCTGCCCAGATATGGAAGTCTTGCTAACTTTGCTTCTTGCAGTGTTCCAACCAAACACGAGTCCCAAAGAATTAAGATTCATCTCATTTTAGTGTGCAACAGTTCATAGAACTTTGCTACAAATTATTCATTTCAGTTGTTCGTGCGAATAGATTAAATAAAAGTTTCATATCCTCAGTATGACTGACATTTTGAGATTCCTAATTTCCTACAGCTTCTCTATGATTCCGTGGCCCTTAAATAATAAATATTACCAGCTGCATTTCCCGGACGTTTGCTTAATTGTGGCGAGTTTACGTTGTGTGCAGAAGCCAAGCAGAGGTGTCAAACGCTCTCAGAATTTCGTTATGGCAGGAGTAGTTGATGTAAAAATTATTGAGCCTCTTTTCGACGTCATCCAGGTCTATTAATTGTGTCACCATGCAAATTAATTGTGTCTTGCGTCCCGTACAGGAACATTTTGAATACTTTTCAGAGGCACTAAATCAGCTAATTACACGCCTCTTTATTATCAGAAGAAGGAACTAATTGACAACATTTAGAGAGTCTCGTTCCTCTGTACACGGAAATAGTAGCTGTGCGTTTTTAATTCTGCTGCTAATATTGTTATTTCTTCCATTGTTTCCTCTATGCTAGGCTCTGCACAGTGAGAACTAAGACAGTATGACGGTCTAATCGAGTACAATGTCCTATAATTCATAGTTTGAAGTTCTCGCGGAGGACTACCTCGACTCAACATTCGGCAAAGGCAGGTAACTCGCGATGAACCAAAATTTTTCTCTTCCTGACGTTTTCTTTCAAAGAACCTTGTTTACAAGAACTAGCACAGGTCAGGACGAATGCTGACTTCCCATGTTACGTGTACCGCAGAGATAATTCAGCATACATATTCAAGTCTAGAAGCTATTACGAAAGTATGTTACTGGTTTTCTCACTTCACTGTGAGATAGTCTACAGGTGTCACATATATTGGTTTCTGCTGTCAAAGTGCATTGGTACGCTTATCGGCTACAGCGTGAAATATTAATCCGTATGAGTGCAGAAAATTTTGTATAACCTTTGCCATTTAAGTATATCGTACATTTGTTGCTTAGAAAGAGTGGCAGGAAACAAATTTCAAATTATCTGAAAGGTTAACACCAGGTACTCATCCCTGCGGACGAGTGTGTGACGTACCAATTTATAAAGCTGAAAAATGTTGTGCAACACGCCTTAGACTATTACGTGGGCAACTAGGTTGCGAGTGGGGGGTTCAATAGCCGCGTTACAAAGTATTTCCAAGGAGAATTTCTAGGCAGAATTAAAAGACTTGATGGGAAACAATATCTGAACAAAGCCGAAATGAGCAGAAGAAAAGAAAGAACAGAATTCGATCATCCGCAATTGTTACACCCCAGATGATCATATCGAGGTTCTTTCAATCAACGCGCGAACAACGAAATGACAGACATGAGAAAAGTGTTTGTAGAGAAGAAAACAAATAAAATCATTCAACTGTAGTAACGTACAGGAACAACGCGCAGAGAAACGCTTAATCAGCTACTCCTCACGCGATTTACACGCAACTGAAACGGAAATAAGCCCATTGTAGGTGGTACAATGCGAAATTCACTGTGCTAAGCACATCACAGTGTTGCGCAGAGTATGGATATACACGAAGTCGGGCAACATCACTCAGTACCGACCGTCCTCAACACACAAAAGGGGGACCATATTGTCAACTAGTATCTTTGCTAGTATTTTTGTTGGACTTTCTTCTAGTTCTGGCCATTACTACACGCTGTAAGAATATGGGACACATTTTTAGAGAAGACTCTCTACAGAGCGGGCGTCCTGCATAGCGATGGAGGGAGCCCCTACCAAACGAATGGTAGTTAATTTGTTTTTATGCACAGATATTTCTGAAATCTTTTTTCTACGTATACCTCTACAGAACTTCTCTGCACTTCACATCTAAGTGGTTGGCAGAGGTTTCACAGAACTCTTCCAGCATAATTCTCCACCAGTCCACTCTCGAATAGCACAGGGGAAAAATGAACACCTAAGACTTCCCGTGCGAGCTCTGGTTTCTCGTATTTTATTACAATGGGTCACTTCTCCCTATGTACGTGGAAGTAACCACATTTTTTTCACATTCGGAAGAGCAAGTTGGTCATTGAAATTTTGTGAAATGCTCCGACCGCAGCGAAAAAAGACATAGTTTTAATGTTTGCTACCCCACCTCGTATATTATATCCATGATACCCTCTCTCATGTTTCGCGATAATTCAAAACGAGGTGCCTTTCTTTTTCGATCTCCTCCGTCAATTATATCTGGTAACAATACCACATCGTGCGCTAATACCCTAGCAGAAAACACACAAGCGTAGTTTAGGCAGTATGTTTAGAATAAGGGGTGACCAAAAAGTTTTCTTTTGAAGGCCGCATAATCCAGAGTCTGTATGAAAATCAGGTACAATCGCCGACCGCTGAGCCAATGATCCCACCGACGAACTAGGTTGAAGATACTCGTTTGGCAAAACACAGTGACGAGCTGCATGAAGAAGACCGTAACTTCCTGCTGCACATCCTCGTCCGACTGGAATCGTCGACCACTCAAGGCGTTTTTAAGGGACCGAAGGCGTAAAAATCCCATGTGGAGATATCAGGAATGTAGGACGGGTACTCGGGTGTCTCCCACTTGAGTTGGTATAAATTCTGTGTTACGAAATTTGCGATATGGGGACGTGCGTTAACTTGAAGCAGCAGCATTCCACAACGATGGTTTTGGGCAGACATATTCTGCCCCACACACAGTCTCGTTCTCCGATAGATGCCTACCGATGTTTGTCCTTCTGCAGCCAAGAAAAGAGTAACAGCACATTGGTCCTGTTTGGACGTACACTACTGGTCATCAAAATTGCTACACAACGAAGATGACGAGCTACGGACGTGAAATTTAACCGACAGGAAGAAGATGCTGTGATATGCAAATGACTAGCTTTTCAGAGCATTGACACTAGGTTAGCGCCGGTGGCGATGCCTACAAAGTGATGACATGAGGAAAGTTTCCAACCCATTTCTCATACACAAACAGCAGTTGACCGGCGTTGCCTGGTGAAACGTTGTTGTGATGCCTCGTGTAAGGAGGAGAAATACGTACAATCACGTTTCCGACTTCGATAAAGGTCGGATTGTAGCCTATCGCGATTGCGGTTTATCGTATCGTGACATTGCTGCTCCCGTTGGTCGAGATCCAGTGACTGTAAGCAGAACATGGAATCGGTGGGCTCAGGAGAGTAATACGGAACGCCGTGCTGGACCCCAACAGCCTCGTATCACTAGCAGTCGAGATGACAGGCATCTTATTCGCATGGCTGTAACGAATCGTGCAGCCACGTATCGATCCCTGAGTCAACAGATGGGGACGTTTGCAAGACAGGAACCATCTGCACGAACAGTTCGACGACGTTTGCAGCAGCATAGACTATCAGCTCGGAGAGCATGGCTGCGGTTACCCTTGACGCTGCATCACAGACAGGAGCGCCTGCGATGGACGAGTGGAAAAACTTCATTTTTTTCGGATGAATCCAGGTTCTGTTTACAGCATCATGATGGTCGCATCCGTGTTTGGCGACATCGCGGTGAACGCACATTGGAAGCGTGTATTCGTCATCGCCATACTGGCGTATCACCCGGCGCGACGGTATGGGTGCCATAGGTTACACGTCTCGGTCACCTAATGTTCGCATTGACGGCACTTTGTACAGTGGAAGTTACATTTCAGATGTGTTACGACCCATGGCCCTACCCTTCATTCGATCCCTACGAAACCCTACATTTCAGTAGGATAATGCACGACCGCATGTCGCAGGTCCTGTACGGGCCTTTCTGGATACAGAAAGTGTTCGACTGCTGCCCTGGCCAGCACATTCTCCAGATCTCTCACCAACTGAAAACGTCTGGTCAATGGTGGCCGAGCAACTGGCTCGTCACAGTACGCCAGTCACTACTCTTGATGAACTGTGGTATTGTGTTGAAGCTGCGTGGGCTGCTGTACCTGTACACGCCATCCATGCTCTGTCTGACTCAATGGCCAGTCTTATCAAGGCCGTTATTATGGCCAGAGTAGGTTGTTCTGGGTACTGATTTCTCAGGATCTATGCACCCAAATAGCGTGAAAATGTAATCACATGTCAAAAATGGTTCAAATGGCTCTGAGCACTGTGGGACTCAAATTCTGAGGTCATCAGTCCCCTAGAACTTAGAACTACTTAAACCTAACTAACCTAAGGACATCACAACACACATGCCCGAGGCAGGATTCGAACCTGCGACCGTAGCGGACGCGCGGTTCCAGACTGTAGCGTCTAGACCCGCTTCGCCACCCCGGCCAGCAATCACATGTCAGTTCTAGTATAATATATTTGTCCGATGAATACCCGTTTATCATCTGCATTTCTTCTTGGTGTAGCAATTTTAATGGTCAGTTGTGTATCTGGGAATAACGTCGCCATAGTTCACGTTTCCGCATTTAACGCACGCACGTTTGAAAGACACGAACTAGACCTTTGCCTGCATATCGGCGCTTATGTAGCACCATCGTAGTCGTGCTACATTTCATGTACGCTCCAGCAACGACCTCAACGGAAGATTTTTAATTGTTCCTTTTCGATTTGTTACATGTTATAAGTTTTCAGCCAATAAAAAGCGGTTTTTTTCGCCTTCCGCACATTTATTTCATTATGGTTCTAGTTTTTCGTAGTTGTAATCCCTAGGAGTTTAGTTTAACGGACCAACTTTAAATTTCTATTATTTATCGTGTAACCTAAATTTACCGGATTCCTTTTAGTATCCATGTGGAGCACCTCAAACTTTTTATTATTCCGTGTAAATTGCTAGCAAATTGTATCTTACCGATGTCTCGTGTAAATCATTTTGCAGTTGGTTTTCATCTTCCGTTGACTTTACTAAACGCTGAACGACAGTTCCATCTCGAAAAAATCGAAGAGGGCTGTTCACATTGTCTTCCAAATCATTTATGCAGATTGAAAACAGCAGAGGGCGTATAACACTTCCTTGAGGAACGTCAGATTTCATTTCTGTTTCACACAATGGCTTCCCATCAAGTACTACGAACTGTGACCCTTCCGTTAGGAAATGACGAATCTAGTTGTAGTACTGAGACGATACTTCATATGCACGCAGTTCGATTGGAAACTGTTTGTGAGAACAACGCCAAAAGCTTTTTGCAAATCTAGAAATAAGTGTTATAGTCCCTCTGCGGTTTTTAATCTGTATAAATGATTTGGGAGACAAAGCCAACAGCCCTCTTGGATTTTTTGGAGATGGAATTGTCGTTTAGCGTTCAGTAAAGTCAACTGCAAAACGATTTAGAAAAGATATCTGAATGGTGCGAAAATTGCCAATTGATCCTAAATAATGAAAAGTGTGAGGTCGTCCACATGAGTGCTAAAAGAAATATGTTAAACTTTGGCTACTCGATAAATCAGTCAAATCTAAAGGCTGTAAATTCAACTAACTTCCTAGGAATTACAGTTACGAGCAACGTCCTGGGAGATTAAAACTGTGTGCCGGACCGAGACTCGAACTCTGGACCTTTGCATTTCGCGGGCAAGTGCTCTACCACGAGGCGTGGGTCGTGCTTGGGTAGCTCAGATGGTAGAGCACTTGCCCGCGAAAGGCAAAGGTCCCGAGTTCGAGTCTCGGACCTACACACAGTTTTAATCTGCCAGGAAGTTTCGTATCAGGGCACACTCCGTTGTAGAGTGAAAATCTCATTCTGAATTACGAGCAAATTTAATTGGAAGGAACACATAAAAAAAGTTGTGAGGAAGGCGCACCAAAGGCTGCGTTTGGCAGAACACTTAGCAGATGCAACAGATCTGCAAAAGAGACTGTCTCTACTCTTCGCTTGTCCGTTCTCTTTTGTCTCTACTCTTCGCTTGTCCGTTCTCTTTTGGAGTACTGCTTCACGGTCTGGGGTCCTTACCAGACAGGATCAACGGAGTACATCGAGGTAGTTCAAAGAAGACCAGCACGGTTTGTATTATCGCGAAATGGGGGAGAGAGTGTCACGGACATGTTACAGGATTTGGGATGGGCACCATTAAAACAAAGGCGTTTTTCGTTGCGGCGGGATCTTCTCACGAAATTTCAATCACCAACTTTCTCCTCCAAATGCGAAAATATTTTGTTGATGACGACCTACACAAGAAGAAACGATCATCATAATAAAATAAGGGAAATCAGAGCTCGCACGGAAAGATACAGGTGTTCGTTTTTTTCCGTGCGCATTTAGGGAGTGAAATAGAAAGTTATTGTGAAGATGGTTCAATTAAGGGGGTTGGACGTCAAACGGGCCGACTTGGAGCAGGAGAGGCACCAAAGGGACATTTTATTTTCTACTGTCTATACTTTTACAAATAAATTCATAAAACTTTGTCAGCATGAGCAGAAAGGATTCGGGATTCATACTCATAGCAGCGAAAGTTGAAAAGCATAACAATTTTTTTTTACATGTGAAATTTCATCATTTTTTCACTTACTATTGGCTACATTTGTAGCTATAGGTTCATTTTTCTTCACAAGTAAGAGAGATTCTTTGATGAATTTTGCACAGCATACAAACCATACTTACAGGTGTATGAAACTCTAGAATTTTCCTAATTTATTAGAAACTGTGGTAAAAATTGAAATAATTAACTACAAAATTTGATTTTTTTCTAAACATAAAGTTTAAAACGTAACAGCACATTCATTTTTTGATAAATTAAGTAGATTCTATAGTTTCAGACACCTGTAGTTATGGTTTGTATGCTGTACAAAGTTCATCGAACAGTCTCTCTTACTTATGAAGAAAAGTGTACCTACAGCAACAAATGCATCCAATAGTAAGTGAAAGAATGATGAATTTTCACATGTAAAAAAAATTATTTTGCTATGTTTTTGAACTTCCGCTGCTACGAGTGTGAATCCTGAATCCTTCCTGGTCATGCTGACAAAGTTTTATGAATTTACTTGTAAAAGTATAGACAGTGGAAATTAAAATGTCCTGTGGTGCCTCTCCTGTTCCAAGTCGGCCCGTTTGATGTCCTAACCCCCTCAACCCTCTGCCAGACATTTAAGTGTGATTTGCAGAGTATCCATGTAGATTTAAATGTGAAACATGTGATCCCCTGTCGGCAGCAGTCTTTACGTCACGTGAATAAAGGGCCGGTTGATTTTCACAAGCACGTCTCATCTGAATCTGTGATGACTATTTGTCAATAGACCATATTCTTAGAGTTATTTCATAATATTCAGGTACGGTGTATGTTCCGAATTCTTACTGCTTTCCTGTTCTACAAACGGCTGGGGGCAGGGCGGCTCTCCAGCGAGAGGCGGTCGCACGCTCGGCCGTGTCCGCGCCTGGGCGGGCGGCCCCGCGTGCCGCAATGCGACAGCCACGGCTCCAGCTCCGGCCTCCAGCCTCCAGCCTCCACGTGGGCCACCTGTCGAATGCGTGAGCCTAGGCTCATCCGACACGGCTCCGCCGCCCGCTACATCGATTCACTGTGCCGTGCCCGCGCTGCGGAACAGTGCGTAGCGTCCAGCGTGCCCGGTCGTTGCCAAGCACCGTGTGTCAAACGGTTTAGTTGAAAAGTTTCCAAATTTCTTCGCGAGAAACAGCTGGCAGCACTGTGCAGAAGCCCCGCTCGGGCGCATCTCAAAAATGGTGCCTCTAGTGCTGAATTTTGTTAAGCTCAACGTTGCAAAATCCTTTATGTAATCACTACCTATGTATCCGGCGTTTCTCGAGTTTGCGCTTAGTCATATTCTATCGTTTTATTTCCTGCTTCCCCTCCCTCTGTCCACCTCCTTCTACCCTCTCCCTCTTTTCTTTTTTTGTTATGGTCTTAGGGCGCAAAACTGCTACGGTCATTAGCGCCCGCTCTGTGACTCGTTGTTGTTGTTGTGGTCTTCAGTCCTGAGACTGGTTTGATGCAGCTCTCCATGCTACTCTATCCTGTGCAAGCTTCTTCATCTCCCAGTGCCTACTGCAACCTACATCCTTCTGAATCTGCTTAGTGTATTCATCTCTTGGTCACCCTCTACGATTTTTACCCTCCACGCTGCCATCCAATACTAAATTGGTGATCCCTCGATGTCTCAGAACATGTCCTACCAACCGATCCCTTCTTCTACTCAAGTTGTGCCACAAGCTCCTCTTCTCCCCAATTCTATTCAATACCTCCTCATTAGTTATATGATCTACCCATCTAATCTTCAGCATTTTTCTGTAGCACCACATTTCGAAAGCTTCTATTCACTTCTTGTCTAAGCTATTTATTGTCCACGTTTCACTTCCATAAATGGCTACATTCCATACAAATACTTTCAGAAACGACTTCCTGACATTTAAATCTATACTCGATGTTAACAAATTTCTCTTCTTCAGAAACAATTTCCTTGCCATTCGCAGTCTACATTTTATATCCTCTCTACTTCGAACATCATCAGTTATTTTGCTCCCCAATAGCAAAACTCCTTTACTACTTTAAGTGTCTCATTTCCTAATCTAATTCCCTCAGCATCACCCGACTTAATTCGACTACATTCCATTATCCTCGTTTTGCTTTTGTTGATCTTCATCCTATACCCTCCTTTCAAGACACTGTCCATTCCGTTCAACTGCTGCTTCCAAGTCCTTTGCTGTCTCTGACAGAATTACAATGTCATCGGCGAACCTCAACGTTTTAATTACTTCTCCATAGATTTCAATACCTACTCCGAATTTTTCTTTTGTTTCCTTTATTGCTTGCTCAATATACAGATTGAATAACATCGAGGATAGGCTACAACCCTGTCTCACTCCCTTCCCAACCACTGCTTCACTTTCATGCCTCTCGACTCTTATAACTGCCATCTGGTATCAGTACGAATTTTAAATAGCCTTTCGCTCCCTGTATTTTACCCCTGCCACCTTCAGAATTTGAAAGAGAGTATTCCAGTCAACATTGTCAAAAGCTTTCTCTAAGTCTACAAATGCTAGAAACGTAGGTTTGCCTTTCCTTAATCTTTCTTCTAAGATAGGTCGTAGGGTCAGTATTGCCTCACGTGTTCCTACATTTCTACGGAATCCAAACTGATCTTCCCCGAGGTCGGCTTCTATCAGTTTTTCCATTAGTCTGTAAAGAATTCGCGTTAGTATTTTGCAGATGTGACTTATTAAACTGATAGTTCGGTAATTTTCACATCTGTCAACACCTGCTTTCTTTGGGATTGGGGTTATTATGTTCTTCTCGAAGTCTGAGGGTATTTCGCCTGTGACTTAGGAAAAGGCAACAACACGAAACTGGAAACCAGCAGCAGTGGGAGTGAAACTCAAAAAAGTAGGGAAACTAAAAACAGAAGTAAAGCTTAAAAAAACGCTATAGAAGAGGGGTTGTTTGTCCCCAAAAAGAGCTTCAGATGACTGACGTCATCTCACTGGCACTAATAAACTCGAGAACGCAATCGGCTGAGCGCGTGTCATCTGATAAAATGGAAGATATATCAGACGACAGCTGTAGACGGGCGCGTAACGGAGTAAAATAGGGACACTCAAGTAAAAGGTGTCTCGCCGTCCACAGTTGAGAGCAGTGGGGATAGAGTGGGGAGGATCGCCACTTAAAAGATGTCGATGGCTAAAAAGACAGTGCGCTATCCGGAGTCTAGTTAAAATTACCTCCTCCCGACGACGCGTTCGGGAGGAAGAGGTCCAAGCACAGGGAAGAGCTTTCACGTCCCGCAATTTATTATTGGGAAGTGTCGACCAATGTGTGTGCCATAAAAGAGCAACACGACGACATAAAACACACCGTAGATTGGCGACGGGAATCATGCGAATAGCAGGCGGAAGAAGAGAGATTGCAGCCTTGGCCGCTATATCGACCACCTCATTTCCACAGATACCAACAAGTCCTGGGATCCAGAGGAACGCCACAGAGACGCCCCCCCAAGTGGACCCTCTATCCACCTATTCCACCTCCTTCCCCGCAAAAAATGTGCCCATCTCCTCGACTCCCTCTCTGTGTCCAGCTACTACTTGCCACTCTCTCTGTCCCTCTGCTCCTTCTCCCTCTGTCCTTCTCCTCCCCCTCTCTGAGTCCATCTCATTTTACCCCTCTCTCTCCTCCTCGCTCCTTCTTTCATCTCCTGCCCCATCACTGTATCCATCTCCTCCACCTCCCCTCTCTGGCCTTCTCCTCCTCCTCTATATCTGTGTTCATATCCTCTCCCCCCCTCTCCGTGTGTCCAACTTTTCCTTCGCCCTTCTCTCTGCACGCCATCACCCAACAGAAAGTTGCTGGATCTTAGCCCCACAGAAAATCTTTCCAGATCGTAAGTATATCTACATCTACATTTATACTCCGCAAGCCACCCAGCAGTGTGTGGCGGAGGGCACTTAACATGCCACTGCATTACCTGCCATTCCTGTTCCAGTCGCGTATGGTTCCCGGGAAGAACGACTGCCGGAAAGCCTCCGTGCGCGCTCGAATCTCTCTAATTTTACATTCGTGATCTCCTCGGAAGGTATAAGTAGGGGGAAGCAATATATTCGATACCTCATCGAGAAACGCACCCTCTCGAAACCTGGACAGCAAGCTACACCGCGATGCGGAGCGCCTGTCTTGCAGATCTGCCACTTGAGTTTGCTAAACATCTCCGTAACGCTATCACGCTAACCAAATAACCCTGTGGCGTATTGTAAGTATTGTGAGTAATACATTTTACTGAAATCGATTCAGGAGTTCCGGAGGAGGTTGTTGTTTTTTTTTTTTTTTTGTCCAGATACGCTCATCTCACATATATTTCTTATATATTGAATATGTTTCGCAGAAATTTGTACACATATTTCACCTGTATCTCTAGTGAATTTCATCCTGCAGTTTTACTTTCACGCAGTTCAATATATATAAAGTCGTATCTCAGGAATCACGCCTCGTAAAATCATAAAATTTTGCAACTACACCCAGTTGTATATGTCTGCTAAATGTGTTTCGAATAGCGACAGTAGTAAAGAACTAATAAAATAAAACGTTGAATGATGTTGCAGGTCTTCAGTCATCTCAGTGTTCACGACCTTATATTTTCTGAATTATGTGATGTACAATGTAACAATTTTGCTGGTACATTCAGTGGTACATGTGAATACTGTCTGCAAAATTTGTCGCGAGTACAGTTAGTAGTAAAGAAGCAGTGAATTAAAGCGTCATGAATGAAGCGACAGTTTTTCTGCATCTCAGTGTTTACGGCTTCGTATCTCTTGAATTAAGTATCGTACGATGGTACAATTTTGTATGCATCTTCTGTGATAAATGTGGATACCGTAGGCGAAATATGTTACTAAAAGGGTTAGGAGCAAATAAATAATAAATTTAAACGTCGTGCATGATGTAGCTGTTTCTCACGCATATCAGTGTTCACGACATATATACATAGGTACACCCACTTTTATAATAGGTGCGGATTCATTATTATGTGGGAGCTATTTACGTGACGATTTGTATTTTAAAGTAACCAGTTTGAGATTCCAGTGAAAAGTAAGTCCCCATACACTATATTGTACCAGATTGAAAAATGTTCCTATCATAGCTCAAGATAGACGAATATGTCCTGGGCAGTATTAGGGATCTAAAAGAAGGGAACTTGGTTTTCAACTTATGCGGCAGCTTGGTAGTACTAGTACCATGTCATGTAAGATCATGCATTATGTCAGGTAAAGTAACGTGATAAATTATGTCATGTCGTATAGCATGACACATGCAATCACGTCATCCAACGTGGCATTTGTCATGACGTGCAGTACAAAGAATTGACAAAAGTTATGGGGTACCACCTACATCGTGTCAGACCTGGTTTTGTCGAGTCTAGTGCAGCAGCACAACGTGGCATGGACACAAAAAGTCGTTGGAAGTCCTCTTCAGAAAAACTGAGCCACACTAGAACCCTATCATCAGCTCTTACCTACAGAAATCGGGGCTTATCTGACCAGATCACAGTTTTCCCGTCGTCTAGGGTCCAACCGATATGGTGACGATCCCAAGTGAGGCGCTGCAGCCGTTGTAGTGCTGTTATCAAAGGCACTCGCATTCGTCGTCTGCTGCCATAGCCCCGTAGTGTCCTATTTCGCCCTACTTTACTAACGGATACATCGTCGTGCGTCCCATATAGATTCTTGCGATTATTTCACGCAGTACTTCTCGTCTGTTTGTACTGATAACTAGAAGCAAACGCAGTTGCTCTCGGTCGTTAAGTGAAGGCCGTTGGCCACAGCGTTGTCCGTCGTGAGAGGCAATGCCTGAAATTTCGTATTCTCGGCTCACTCTTGACACTGTGGATCCTGGAAAACTGAATTCCCTAACTATTTGCAAAACCGAGTGTCCCATGCATCAAGCTCCAACTGCCACTCCGCGTTCAGAGTCTGTTAATTCCCGCCGTGCTGCAACTATCACGTCGGACACGCTTTCACTTGAATGACCTGAGTACAAATGACAGCTCCGCCTTTCCACACCCTTTTATACCTTGTATACGCGATGCTACCGCCATCTGTATGTGTGCATATCGCTATTCCATGACTATTGCGACATCAGTGAATGCCACAACGCGCCATTAAAATAACGGATGCATGCATCCCCTCTCACATATGCTTCCTATTAAAGATGCACCCCCACTCTCGGATACTTTCTATTCACGATGCTCCCCCACTCTCGGATACTTCCTATTGTGATGTATCCTACTCTAAATTATGTCTATTTGTTCTCACATCCTTTCAAAATGGCTCAAATGGCACTGAGCACTATGGGACTTAACATCTGAGGTCATCAGTCCCCTAGAACTTAGAACTACTTAAACCTAACTAACCTAAGGACGTCGCACTCATCCATGCCCGAGGCAGGATTCGAACCTGCGGCCGTAGCGGTCGCGCGGATCCAGACTGAAGCGCCTATAACCGCTCGACCACCAAAACCGGCTCTTACATCCGTCACCGTGCATGTAACAGGGATAGGTCTGGGGAAGAAATCACACCCCTCCAACCCGGATATGAAACAATTGTTGTAGCATCCCCCTCCCCCCCCCCCTCCCTCACCCCCCCCCCCCCCCCAGGAGCAACTCCAACACCAGAAATTCTATTACACGTATGCTCTTCAGCCAGATGATATTATGTACTGTTTGTCGTGGCTTGCGAATCTTCTCCATTTTGGGAACATGTCAGGGACTGTAGCCTATATATTGCAAGACGCAAGTGTGCCAGCACTTCGCAACTAAGAGGAGCTCAGTGCGCTGGAGAAGTAGAGTTAAGTAATAAAAAAGTGCGGATATGTCAAGATGATTTGATTTATGTATCTTTGAAGCTGCCAGATAAGTGGAAAAGCTAGTTCCTTTCTTTTAAATCCCTAATTATGTCCAGGACATATTCGTTTTCTTTTCTTGAGCTAGGATAGGAACTTCTTTCATTCTGGCTTCCAACATTTGCTACACCATATTTGTGACAGTAGACCGCCATAGCTTGGCTGCCGGTGTTGATTTTTGTTGACTGAGGCGACAGTTGATGCGGCATAGGTCTCCCTGTTATCTTTCGACCCATGTGACTAACATCGTAGCAACGGATAAAGATTTCACAAAACATCAGGTCGATCATTAAATACATTTATTTCTCTGCCTTCTCACAAAATTTGAACAGATTCCCCTAAATCTGATACATGCAAGCAGCACGCGTATGGAACTCAAAAACGTGTTTCTTGCACGTAAAATCCGAGTGAAGCTAGATTTTTGAAGCCGAGTTTTCAAATTTATCGTACGAATACATTTTTTATTTATTTGATTCACTTTGAACCGTTTCCGCGTTTTCAGTTCACGTAACAACGAATTTCATGTGCTGTATTTAGCTCAACCTTAAAGCATCGTATCTCGAAAACGGATAAAGATTATTGGATGAAAAGAATTCGTTTTGACTTTAGCCACATATGTACCTTCTTCCAACCGATTCGTAAAAGTTTAAAGTATAGAACTGGACGCTTCAGAAACGTGTTTGGTACAGTCTGTTGCAGGTCACTAAATGCTCTAGTTCTCAATTACCGAAAGGCTAAAGTACAGGTATTTGCGCGTTGTGGGCTATTCTGCTGTTTCACCCCCATCTCTTTGATAGGTAGGTGGTCCTTACCACCCCTCCCCCGGCAAGTCAATGATTTCCAGATAGTAAGTGATATGTATATCAAGTTTCGTTTGGAGGAAATGTGGAACATACAAACGTAGGTCGGAAATTCAATAGTGGCAACACTGCTGTGGAGACAAAATGCTATGGAATCTACTATTTTCGATGATAGCACACGTTGTTGACATACCTACCTTAACTCTGGGCAAATGGACTCGCCCGTCCCACGTCACCGTCGTACGCACAATCGATGGAAACACAGTCACTTGTGAGCGGTCTAACGTAACGGTGACACTATGTTTCCGAAACAGGAACAACGGAGTTGGCTCAAGACTGAATGTGCCAGAGGTCGCTCAGTACGACAGTGTCATCAAGGTCTTCAAGAGACGTGCGGGGATTAGGCATTGTCGTACAGAAGAGTGGCACGTTGGGTAAAAGCCTTCAACGAAGGTCGGCAAACTGTGGCAGACATGCATCGGGCAGATCGTCCTAGCGTCTCTCAAGAAGAAGCGCATGCTGTTGCCGCGTTAGTGAACAGTGACCGACGCCATACGATTTCGTAAGCTCGCCAACGAAACGGGAATAGCGCATACGACTGTGCTTCGCATCCTGAAGGGACGGCTGGGCATGCGAAAAATTGCATCACGATGGGTTGCAAATGACGACGGAAATGTAGAAATGGATGCTTTACGACGCTGCTCAGACGCACTTGAGGCGCTATGAGCGCGAAGGAGAGGCTTTCTTACGCCGTATCGTAACACTGGATGAGACATGGGCCACATCGCACGAGCCAAAACTGAAACGCCAATCCAACGAATGGCGTCATTACGGGTCACCGAGAAAATCGAAAGTGCGCTGGAGCCCCTGTATGGTGGAAGTTACGGTGATTCTCGTGTACGACTGCGTTGTTGTTATCATAACGCACTACGTTCCTCCACGGCAGACCGTCACTGCACAGTATTACTGTTCGTTTTCGGAGCATCAGAGCGAAAAAAGCAGCGACACTTCTCTGCGCAACCCACCCATCATTTTGCAGGACAATGCGCGGTCGCAAACAGCGCAAGCTGTGGCTGCTCTGTTCGGTCGATGGGACTGGGAAGTACTGTACCATCCACCATACTCCCCGGACTTAGGTCCTTGTGACTTTCATTTGACTCCGAAGATGAAGGAACCATTTCGTGGCATTCGCTTCAGAACTGTTCGAGATTCGACAGGCAGTAGACCGCTCCATTCGCACCATCAACAGAACAGGCTCTGCCAACGGTACACTACGCCTTCCACATCGCTGGCAACGGGTTCTACACAACGCTGGTGCCTAATTTGAAGGACAGTAACAGGTTCAAACATGTAACTCTTTTGTATTGGTTGTTAATAAATAGTTGCCACTGTTTACGTTCCAACACTCGTATATAGGCCTATATAAGTACATTCGTTTTTAAAATATGTATGGATTGGTACTGGAGAACTTAAATATAAAACCCATGTACATGGCGGATCTCTATGTGCCATATAGCGCGTAGATCGACATATTTTCATCTACTTGTCCTTTTTCATATCTTACGGAGCACCTCAGGAGTTATCCTTAGGAAGACTTCCTCCACATTTTTGCACTGTTGCTCATTAGTCTGGTACCGACGTTGAGCTACGTATGAGCTGATTGTTCCCCATAAATAATTGTCTGGCATGGTCATATTTCATTGGAGATGTTGCTGTATTATGCCCAATCAGCGACCTCGAAACTTTTCCTAAAATAACTCACACATCTGAAACGCAAAGTGTGCTAGAGCTCGGTTCTGCTGTAGCCACATCTTAAGCATAATTCCCCTGTCTGTGAACTGAGCTAATAACGACGCCTTCAACAATCCAAATAAGAATTTCCATTGAGGTACCCATAAAAAGAGCCAACGGCCTTGCCATAGTGATAAACACCGCCTCCATCAAATCACCTAAGTTAAGCGCTGTCGGGCTTGGATAGCACTTGGATGGGTAACCCTACGACTCTGCCGAGTACTTTTGGCAAGCAGGGCGTACTTAGCCCTTGTGAGGCCAATTGAGAAATTACTTGAATGAGAGGTAGCGGCTCTGATGGCGAAAACCGACAACAACTCGGAGAGCGGTGTGCTAACCATATGCTCCTTCATATCCCCATCCAGTGACGCCAGTCGCCTGAGAATGACACGGCGGTCGGTCGGTTTTTTTAGGTCTTCCAAAGCTTGCTCGGAGGGAGTCCACCCATAAAAAAATGTGATCCGAACAGATACTGTGACATCATTCCAGCTTTTATCATAACGTGGGGCTGGTTACTCTTGCACGTAATGGGGATAATTTCCTTAGACCAGAAAATTATATCCCTCCTGTTATAGCTACCACGTACCACACACTTGTCAGAAAACAGCACTCTTGAGCAAGACTGTGCCAACAAAGCATGCAGACAGTAACTTGCTGCTTCATGTCATTGTCAGGTAATTAATTCACAAACATTGACGTAAATCCTGTCATTTACAAATATTATTTGAGGTGGTCATGCAATGTTGACTGCGGAATGTGATGTTCAGTTGCTCTTTTGGGAAAGTGTTTCGTCGGATACTGATCAACTGAGTGATCGACAGCGACACGTGTTATACGTGGTAAAAGATGAAGGAAACATAGAACGAAAGAATTTTTGTGACTGCTGATGAATATATAGCACACTAATTGCTACCAGCATGAAATCAATGTGAAAAGAGACAGTATTCCCAAAAATATTATATTTTGCTGTGAAAAAATGTTGAATAAAAATGGATAAGTTTCGACCGGACCTTTTTAAGCTACTGAAAGTATGATTTAAAGTGTCAGGGATTTAAGTTACATGTGTTAGGTGACTGCCAACGGCCTTGCCACTGTGGCAACGCCGGTTGAAGTCAGACCACCGAAGTCAAGCGCTGTTGGGCTTGGACAGCACTTGGATGGGGGACCGTCCAGGTCTGCCGCGCGCTGTCGGCAAGCGTGGTGTACTCAGCCCTTGTGAGATCAACTGAGAAACTAGTTGATCTAGAAGTACTGGCCAAGGTTGCGAAAACTGACAACGGCTGGGACATTGTTGTGCTAACAACATGCTCCTTCATATCCGCATCCGCTGACGCCTATCGACTGAGGGTACACTGCGGTCGGTCGGTACCATGCGGTCTTTCGAGGCCTGCTCGAACGGGGACACAGAGAGAGCGAGAGAGAGAGCCAGAGGTAACAACAATTGAGAACTCATAAATGTAACTTAAGCAAAAAACTCAATGTTTATTACAAAAGTCTTTTTGAAACTAATTTACGATAGGAGTGCTTCCTAATAGCCATTCTAATGAAAGAAAACTTACCATGGGAAACTGCATGTCGTCATCCCAAGTCGTTGCCCATAAACCACATTAGTTTACTGCCGCTGTAATTGTCCTCTTGAAGATGGCCACTTGCATAGCGAGGGAGAGCTGAATTATTTACGGTCTTATCGTTGACTGAAGTATCTCTAGCCCACGATGTGGGTCGAACATCCTCCGCATTTGTATTAATAGTTCGCAGCACATGACACGTTACTCTGCTGTCTGAATCGCTTTGTGAAACATTGTCCTTGACAAGAAGCATATTTTTACTATAACTTCATAGTTCGCGCTCTGCATCGAAAGCAGTAAACTTAGCACACCTGTCTCTTCACTATTCCGAATTGTAGATTTCACATTATTATTTTCTGATACGATAGTGTAATGCGAGAACCACATTGACATATGCGTTCATAAGTGCACAATCCGCGCTGTACACCGAAAACAGTTCTCCCAGAAAACACATTATCCTACTGTCCACACTTCGTAATATCCAAATTGCTTTGTGATATACTTATCCATGACAGGAAGTACTTTAACATATTTATGTTTAAATTCTAGTTTCACGATAAGCCAAGAAAACAATTCATGTTACACAATAACTGTTGCCATTAACGCGCCATTCTCTTCCTTATGCATGACAATAATCAGTATCTCCACTTCTCTCCCTGCTCCTTTGTTGTTGTTGTTGAGACTGGTTTGATGCAGCTCTCCATGCTACTCTATCCTGTGCGAGCTTTTTCATCACCCAGTACCTACTGCAGCCTACATCCTTCTGAATCTGCTTAGTGTATTCATCTCTTGGTCTCCCTCTACGATTTTCGATTTTTACCCTCCACGCTACCCTCCAGTACTAAACTGATGATCCCTTGATGCCTCAGAACATGTCCTACCAACCGATCCCTTCTTCTAGTCAAGTTGTGCCACAAACTCCTCTTCTCCCCAATTCTATTCAATACCTCCTCATTAGTTATGTGATCTACCCATCTAATCTTCAGCATTCTTCTGTAGCACCACATTTCGAAAGCTTCTATTCTCTGTTTGTCTAAACATTTATCGTCCATGTTTCGCTTCCATACATGGTTACTCTCCATACAAATACTTTCAGAAACGACTTCCTTACACTTAAATCTATACTCGATGTTACCAAATTTCTCGTCTTCAGAAACGCTTTCCTTGCCATTGCCAGTCTACATTTTATATCCTCTCTACTTCGACCATCATCAGTTATTTTGCTCCCCAAATAGCAAAACTCCTTTACTACTTTAAGTGTCTCATTCCCTAATCTAATTCCCTCAACGTCACCCGACTTAATTCGACTACATTCCATTATCCTCGTTTTGCTTTTGTTGATGTTCATCTTATATCCTCCTTTCAAGACACAGTCCATTCCGTTCAGCTGCTCTTCCAGGTCCTTTGCTGACTGACAGAATTACAATGTCATCGGCGAACCTCAAAGTTTTTATTTCTTCTCCATGGATTTTAATACCTACTCCGAATTTTTCTTTTGTTTCCTTTACTGCTTGCTCAATATACAGATTGAATAGCATCGGGGAGAGGCTACAACCCTGTCTCACTCCCTTCCCAACCACTGCTTCCCTTTCATGTCACTCGACTCTTATAACTGCCATCTGGGTTCTGTACAAATTGTAAACAGCCTTTCGCTCCCTGTATTTTATCCCTGCCACCTTCAGAATTTGAAAGAGAGTATTCCAGTCAACATTGTCAAAAGCTTTCTCTAAGAGTACAAATGCTAGAAACGTAGGTTTGCCTTTTCTTAATCTAGCTTCTAACATAAGTCGTAGAGTCAGTATTGCCTCACGTGTTCCAATATTTCTACGGAATCCAAACTGATCTTCCCGGAGTTCAGCTTCAACCAGTTTCTCCATTCGTCTGCAAAGAAATCGCGTTAGTATTTTGCAGCTGTGACTTATTAAACTGATAGTTCGGTGATTTTCACATCTGTCAACAGCTGCTTTCTTTGGGATTGGAATTACTATATTCTTCTTGAGGTCTGAGGGAATTTCGCCTGTCTCATACATCTTGCTCACCAGTTGGTAGAGTTTTGTCAGGACTGGCTCTCCCAAGGCTGTCAGTAGTTCTAATGGTATGTTGTCAACTTCCGGGGCCTTGTTTCGACTTAGGTCTTTCAGTGCTCTGTCAAACTCGTCACGCAGTGTCATATCTCCCATTTCATCTTCATCTACATCCTCCTCCATTTCCATAATATTGTCCTCAAGAACATCGCCCTTGTATAGACCCTCTATATATTCCTTCCACCTTTCTGTTTTCCCATCTTTGCTTAGAACTGGGTTTCCATCTGAGCTCTTGATATTCATACAAGTGGTTCTCTTTTCTCCAAAGGTCTCTTTAATTTTTCCGTGGGCAGTATCTATCTTACCCCTAGTGAGATAAGTCTCTACATCCTTACATTTGTCCTCTAGCCATCCCTGATAGCCATTTTGCACTTCCTGTCGATCTCATTTTTGAGACGTTTGTATTCCTTTTTGCCTGCTTCATTTACTGCATTTTTATATTCTCTCCTTTCATCAATTAAATTCAGTATCTCTTCTGTTACCCAAGGATTTCTACTAGCACTCGTGTTTTTGCCGTCTTCACTATTTCATTCCTCAAAGCTACCCATTCTTCTTCTACTGTGTTTCTTTTCCAGATTCCTGTCAATTTTTCCCTTATGCTCTCCCTGAAACTCTGTACAACCTCTGGTTCTTTCAGTTTATCCAGGTCCTACCTCCTTAAATTCCCACCTTTTTGCAGTTTCTTCAGTTTTAATCTACAGCTCATAACCAATAGATTGTTGTCAGAGTCCACATCTGCCCCTGGAAACGTCTCACAATTTAAAACCTGGTTCCTAAATCTCTGTGTTACCATTATATAATCTGTCTGATACCTTCTAGCATCTCCAGGCTTCTTCCATGTATACAACCTTCTTTTATGATTCTTGAACCAAGCGTTAGCAATGATTAAGTTGTGCTCTGTGCAAAATTCTACCAGGCGGCTTCCTCTTTCATTTCTTAGCCCTAATCCATATTCACCTACTACGTTTCCTTCTCTTCCTTTTCCTGCTGTTGAATTCCAGTCACCCATGGCTATTAAATTTTCGTCTGCCTTCACTACCTGAATAATTTCTTTTATTTCATTATACATTTCATCTATTTCTTCATCATCTGCAGAGCTAGTTGGCATATAAACTTGTACTACTGTAGTAGGCATGGGCTTCGTGTCTGTCTTAGCCACAACAATGCGTTCACTACGCTGTTTGTAGTAACTTACCTACGCTCCTATTTTTTTATTCATTACTAAACCTAGTCCTGCATTACCCCCATTTGATTTTGTATTTATAACCCTGTATTCACCTGACCAAAAGTCTTGTTCCTCCTGCCACCGAACTTCACTAATCCCCACTATATCTAACTTTAACCTATCCATTTCCCTTTTTAAATTTTCTAACCTACCTGCCCGATTAAGGGATCTGACATTCCACGCTCCGATCCGTAGAACGCCAGTTTTCTTTCTCCTGGTAACGACGTCCTCTTGAGTAGTCCCCAACCGGAGATCCGAATGGGGGACTATTTTACCTCCAACGGCAAAGTCCATGGTTCATGGGGGGGGGGGGGGGGGGGGGTCCTTTGTTACAGCTTCACATAGCGATTCATCGACTACGTTTCAAAGCGTTTCTTTCCTGTAATATATTACATCAACTACAGTTTTATATGAATATACAATTTTATGCACGTAGAAATATTTTAACGAAATGTTAATAAACGTAATCGCACAACAGCAGAAAACTGAAACATAAGACTTGCTTTGATGACAGTTATGTAACTTATATAGTGTTGCGACGTATGAAGCAGGTGAGCAGCAGGCCAAGCATGGAATGACGATGAGTGGTCCAATTTACGCCAGGAGGTGTCAGCGACACAGTGATATCTGTAATAAAATCTTTTCCTTGTGCTGAGTTTACAAAGTTATGAAGTGTCTTCGGGCCGGCGGTCAGTGGCCGGGTGTAAGCGCGTGTGGTGAAGAAGTCCCGACGCCACGTCAGCAGAACGCCATTCGCCGTACAGGTTAGTGAGCCGCGGCCCCGTGCTGGTTTGGCGGCAGCGTGAGGACTAGAAGACAACATCTGCCCAGACGTTCCGTGGTACAGTGCAGCTCCCTCCTCACTGCTCTCGTAGGCAGCCCGCCATGCGCTAAGATGAGGATCGATGACTGTCGTCGGGGATATGAGTTGTCGTGAAGACTGGGCCCTCGTCAGTCACCATGAATCGACCAAGACTGCGGCAGATGATGAGTCGGTCAGGAGGCTGCGTGAACGCATTATCCTTTGTCAGCGTGGAGATCACAGCTTACATATCATCCGCGATAACCTGTACTGGAAGAAGGCTGGCCACACACCAGTCTTCTCATCCGCGATGATCCAGCAGGCAGCAACAGCAGACCACGGATGTGGTGTGTATCAGGTTGGCTGTGTCTCGGTGTTGAAGACAGCAAGCAGGTGGGATGTATCATCGATCAGCTTTTCGTGATTTCACTAACGGACCTCAGTATACTGTTTCTCTCTCTGGTTCTAGTGACACAGACAGAATGGAAGCATGACTGAAAGTGTCTTTGAGCTCTGAAAGCCTCGTTATTTGGAGGCCTGCTCATAGCACGATGGCTCTGAGTGTATGAACGCATTTCACCACGTTTATCGGTCCTGTCAGAGCTCTTTGCCTCACTGTGGTAGTGCGGTAATTATTCTGGGTCGCCGAACACAGGTCCTTCTGCCTACGTTTGACTTCGCAGTGGCTCTGACACTAAAGTTATGACGTGTTACTTTACGCTAACTTCTTGTGTACCACTGCTATGGTTGCTTTTGTGCCTTCCTTGTTCACAGGTTGCGTGGCAATGCTCGCTTCATGGCCTTACGTCCACCACAACGGCGGTATGACATTTGACATTCCTATTGGCACACCGGCCCGTACCGAGTTTCCTTTGTTCTGAATTCGCCTAGTAGAATTTTTAGAAAACTCGAACTGCCTTCCCGCTTACAAAAAAACGTATAGAATTTTGCCAGTCATTATCCTCTGCACCAATCCCACAGATTATTTTTACATAACTGTGCACTGTGCCCATTACACCAACTCTTTTTTCAAAAGAGCTGACACATTGAGTTTACCTTTGTTTCATAATCCTATACCATTATTCTTAAATCTTGTTTTACTGAACCCATTTTGCAGTTATAGTACAATACCATTCTTTTCATCTTTACAAGCTGTACTAATTGCAGAGCCTTCTTTGTCTACATTTCTCAGACCAGTCGGTCTACGTAGGCCAAACATGCAGAAATTTCAAAAACAGGTATTCCGAACACCTCAGAGCCCTAACAAGTGATAAAACATACTCCACTTTTGCAGATCATCTAATACAAGAAAACCACCATCCAAATATGATCTAGACCGATCTTAAGATCCTCTGAGAAAGCAACAGTCTCTATCAAAAACTCACAATAAGGAGATGTACCACATACAAAAAGCAATAATACAAGGAAAGAGAGTCTTGAATGAAAATACAACACTGTGTTTGGGACACTCAGTGAATTATACAGATGCGCTTCCCCACATAAAACATAATATTGAAACTGCATAAAAAATAAATAAATATATATATACGTAAATAACATTTCTGTTTTCTCGATTCCCTCCCCACCCGTCTTTCCAGCTCTCTCTCTCTCTCTCTCTCTTATTCCGCACACACACACACACACACACACACACACACACACACACACACATTACATACATTCAGCCCTCCCCCAGCAGCCACACCACACCAGTTCTGACGAAACATTCAAAATTAGCGCCGCAACAAACACAAGACTGACGATGAACAAGTGAGCAGCGGCAATAACATAACACCTCTCACTGAGAATGGAGTCAGAAGTGTCTGCTCAGATCACGTTTCACCACATTTTGTGTAAGTGCATGTGAAGTGAATTAGTGAACAAAAATTGTGTGAGAAGTGTGTGGAAACAATGCACTGAAGAGCCGTTGATCGAGACACCAACCAGACATACAACAGGATGAAAAAGTGTAAGTACATAAAGGCACATAACCTCTACCCACAAAACAGTTATTAATAAACACACATTAATTTTCTTCATGGATAGTTTGCAGATAGCATTCTGTCAAAAATCGACGAAAAAAGAGTACAAAAACCAATGTAGAATAGTGCAGTTCATTTAGCGATGTAATTTTAAGGTGAGCGTCTGAACAAAACAAAACAAATTGCACATATTGTAATTCTTAAGCCTACAACAGTTAACTTATTATAAATTTCACATTGTACTTTACAGAAATAAAAATTTAACCTACGAGGATGACACATAGGTGTGAAAGCATGTCTGGGTAAATACAAAAATAAACTGATTGTGTTTGCATACGGCTGATTTTCAAAACAACCCAATTTTCTCGGGTTACGTCAGTTAACCACTCAACAGATATCTAATGTGTCAGTAGGTCTGGAGAATGGATACATCTACATCTGAGACAAAAGGAAAGAATGCTAATTGCTATTAGAAACACGTCAAGGTTATCGGTCGCAACGGTTATGGTTACCACATTTAGGGGTCGGTTCTCTGTATGTTGCAGAATATGCTGAAACTTTTGCCCCATGGAAATTTTGCATCGCTGAGATGCTATTAGTTTGTCTAAACGATGTATGAGATCAGGATTCATGCTCTTGTTAAAATTCTGAGCCATCAAAACTTCCAACAGTTTCTCTGGCCAATTCAATGAGGTACAGTCGTATCCGTGAGTGTGGCTGAGAGTCGGAAGTTCGTCCCGCCTGTCTCACAAGTTGCGCCGTTCACCAAAATACCACTGTTACGTAACTCGAACTTTGCAGTGCCCTAAGGTTTTCCAATATTATAGCAATTCGTGCTCGCAGTTTCTGGTGCAAAAACTGAGTAGATCCAATGTGATCGTTTCTTCTGAAAATGAAGCTGTGATGTCACTAGTTCTTTCTGACATTCCGTTACCTCTGTTTTCCCCAAAACGGTTGCACTTCACATATCTGTGCACCAGTCTGCACTTCCCTGGCTGGACAAATGGCGATATTTTCCTTCAAACACTCTTGCAGTCCCTTAGTGACACATCTGCGTGAACGCTTCCATGTCAGGAAATTATTAAAAACTTCTCTCATCGTTACATGTACCCAACTAGCCATCCTTCCACATCTTACTGGATAAGGGTGAACCGTATAGCATCAATACTGAAATTTTTTCCTACCATTGGTGATCGGAGCAATACATTCATGAGCCAAAAAAACCTTATTAATAGCTTTTTGTCTGTCTTTGGAGCGAAATACGTCACTGATTCTGCGTATCAGGGATCCGACAGTTTAGTGGTAAAATGTGGCATTGTAAGTCTACGTAATTCGAGTAAATAACGGGCCGCTGATTTACGTACGCGGTGATGGCGGCCGATAGCGACCCAGATAGGTTACATAGGATCTACATCATGCGAATTTGGTCACCGAGACATCAATGTGAGTTCACTATAATGCTTCTCAAACCGCTGTAGAAAGATTATCGTTACAAGACACTGACAATTATACTGCTGAAAATGACATCGCCGTCGAGAAAGACATCAAGCATGGAGGAACGAAGGTCGTTCGCAACCGTCGGAATGTCTTCGATTACTACCACAGGTCCCATGCAAGCGCAGGACAACGTCTCCCATAGCTTAAAACTGCTCCCACCAGCCTGCGACTGTAACGAACTGCACCATTTCGAGCCGCCGTTCACTCCTATGACGGGGTCTGTGGAGACGACCACCGACCTAGTGTAGCAAAAATGTGATTCATCCCAAGAGCAGACACGTTTCCATTGATCGACGGTCGAATCCCAATGGTCCTGCGCACACTGTAATCATAACTGACGATGTCGTTAGGTCAACGTGTGAACACGTAGGGGTGTTGTGCTGCGCAGCTCCATGTTCAACCATGTACGATGAAAAGTGTGCTCCGAAACACTTGGGCGTGCTCCAGCAGTTTGCTTTTTCAGTAGAGAAGACACAGATCAACATCTGTCTTCTAATGCCCGTAATAGACTGGTTACTGCTACAAGGGTGAGAGTCAAATGAAAACCTTAAATATTTTTTTAAATACTATTTATTGTGCAGAAGTGGTACAAAGCTGTATCACTTTTCAACATAATCTGCCCCACGATCAATGCAAGTCCTCCAGCGCTTACAAAGTGCATAAACTCGTAAAAAAAATTTTTTTTGGTAGTCCGCGCAACCACTCATGCGCCGCGTGGCGTACCTCTTCATCAGAACGGAACTTCTTTCCTCCCTTGCATCTTTGAGTGGTCCAAACATATGGAAATCACTTGGGGCAAGGTCTGGTGAGTATTGTGGATGAGGAAGACACTCTAAATGCAGGTTGCAACTGTTCTACGGACAGTGTGGGGCCTTGCATAGTATTGTTGTAAAAGGACACCTGCTGACAGGAATCCACGTCGCTTTGATTTGATTGCAGGCCGCAGATGATTTTTTAGGGGATCTGTGTATGATGCACTGGTGACAGTGGTCTCCCTAGGCATGTAATGCTCCAAAATGACGCCTTTTTCGTCCCAAAAGAGAGTCAGCATAACCTTCCGTGCTGATGGCTCTGTTTGAAACTTCTTTCGTTTTTGTGATGAGGAATGGCGCCATTCTCGCTCGCACTCTTCGTTTCTGGTTGGTGGAAGTGAACCCAGGTTTCGTTCCCAGTAACGATTCTTGCAAGGAACCCATCACCTTCTCGTTTAAAGCTCCGAAGAAGTTCTTCTCAAATGTCAACACGTCGTTCTCTCATTTCAGGAGTCAGCTGCCGTGGCACCCATCTTGCAGAGACTTTGTGAAACTGGAGCAGATCATGCACAATGTGGTGTGCTGACCCATGACTAATCTTTAAAGACGCTGCAATGTATTCAGTGTCACTCGGCGGTTTTCCTTCACTATGGCTTCAACTGCTGCAATGTTCTGCGGAGTCACAACTCGTTGTGCCTGACCTGGACGAGGAGCATCTTCCACTGACGTCACACCATTTGCGAACTTCCTACTCCATTCGTAGACTTGCTGCTATGGCAAACATGCATCACCGTACTGAACCTTCATTCGTCGATGAATTTCAATAGGTTTCACACCTTCACAAACAAAATCCGAATAACAGAACGCTGTTCTTCCCTGGTGCATGTCGCAAGTGGGGCGGCCATCTTTATGCTGATACTGCGACGGTATGTGTGCATCTGCACTATGCTGCCACTTATAGGGCATTCTGCACGCTGTTTGTAGCGCGCTTACCAACTTACAGGATAATGGCGCGAAAGTTCGATTTGTTATTACAAATTGAAGGTTTTCATTTGACTCGCCTTCGCAGTTTACTGTCCAGTAAGCTCAGTCGTTTTGCATCTTCCCTCATTACTGTTCACCGTTTCATCGTATCCTGAGTGTATTGAGCTAACTCTAAGGTTAACTCACGTACGTTTTGGTGTTATTCAGAACTTCCCGCTCTAAATTCGACAGTCGCGTTGTATACCACTCTACAGACGTTTCGGTAGTATCTCCATCGCTTACACTTGACTAATCGAGTTATTCAGCTCTTGGATATCTCTGATATCCGCCGTTCGAAACACTGTTTCCAATATTTTTCCTCTTACGTCCAACCATACTTCTTTTACTGCAAATGAGCGTCCGTAGTACAATGCCAGTGATTTGCGTCACTTCAGCTCTTAGTTTAGCATACATTAGCCTCAATTCCTGGTATTCACCCTACATCTTGGTCAGAATTCTGTTACGCTGCACTTCCCTGTGGACTTCCTGGACTTTTGGCAATGCGCCCACCATTCCTGAAAGGTAAAACCCTGCTTACGTGGACAATAGACATTTTAGTCGTAAACTGCATGTTCACTGGAGAAATCATCTCAGTGATTTTATAAGGACTGTGACACTTAGTCAAGTACAATCATTTGAAAGGATTTAAACCCCCCTGGTAGTCTTCGTGTAACACCGGTTCCCGTCAGATCACCGAAGTTAAGCGCTGTCGGGCTGGGCTTGCACTTGGATGGGTGACCATCCGGTCTGCCGAGAGCTGTTGGCACGCGGAGTGCACTCAGCCCTTGTGAGGCAAACTGAGGAGCTACTTCATGGAGAAGTCGCGGCTCCGGTCGCGGAAACTGACATACGGCCGGGACAGCGATGAATTGGCCACATGCCCCTCCATATCCGCATTCAGTGACGCCTATGGCCTGAGGATGACACGGCGGCCGGTCGGTACCGTTGGGCCTTCGTGGCCACCTCGGGAGGAATTTAGTTTACTTCAGATAGTCTTCGTAAAAGCATTTCATGGTCAAATCTTTGCGCACAAGGTACACAGTTCTTCACATATTGCTCGATATCACGTTTCCTTGTCATCCACTAGAATCTTTCCACTTCTCATCTCTCCACTGTTCAGCATCCATCGTGACCAGACAACGCATGGCCATGCGCTTCTCGCAACACTTCGTTCTTGAGTGCTGCCGAAATCACTAAGCGCGGTCCGCATTTCGTCCTCCTGCAGATCAAGCTACCATGTGTCACCAACTGTGGTTGTGACCTAAATGCCTGACAGTCTTTTTTGGCCGCTTGTGCTCTCTGCCACTCTGTTACACTTTTGACTGGCATGTTCACCATTGCAGCCTTCCTACTCAATGCGTCTGCAATTGTGTGCTTCCTACCCAGTTCATTGATCACCTATTAATAAAACTCGCTGAGTTTGAGTGTCCATCTCGTTAACCTACTCGATGTGCCTTTTAACGCCTACTGCCATTTTAATGATGCATGGTCTGTGACAACCTTAATCTTCCGTCCACTTAACAACAAAGAAAGTATGCTCTTCCATATATCACCGCCAACATATCCTTTTCCATAGTGGGGTATTACACTCCGCTTTGTTTAGTTGGCCTGAGGCATACGCTACTGGATGTTCCCGCTTTTCAACACTCTGGCTCAAAATACAACTCACTACCCAATTGCTGGCGTCACAGGACAGGATAAGTTCTATCTCAAAATCAGGAAAGAAATGTTGGTTTCAATGCTTCAAACGCTGATTGACATTCTGCAGACCAGCCGAATTTCAGGCCCTTTCTCAATAATCGATTCAAAGGTTGTGAAATCTGTACACGACTCTTTACGAATCTTTGACAATAGCTCTCTGTTACACGATGGTCTGTTCAAACAAATTTCCCGCTACTCAGATGCCCAAGTTATTTTACCCAAATGCATTTGTCTGTGCTAAGCGTCACATGTTCTGCTCTTAGACTACTGAATGCGGCTTTGAAGAGTTTCACATACTCTGATATACCATTAAAGAATATGATGATATTGTCCAAATATACCATGCAAGTTTTCGACTTTAAAACACGTAAGACAGTCTCTGGAACTTGACTGGAGGATTTTTCAGCCTGAATAGCATCCTTTTATACTGGTAATCTCACCACTGGTCCGTGAATGCGGTCTGTGGTCTAACCTCTGCGACTACCTCTAGTTGGTGATATCCACTTCTTAGGTCCAATGTTGTAAAGTACTAGAACTGTTCTAAATTGTCTAACGTTCCTATAATTTTTGGGATGGGATATGCATCTTTCATGGTTTTCCCACTAAAGCAGACGTAATTGCAACAGAATCTGTATTTTTTGGGGAACGATGACAATATTTGACCCCATCGGCTATCAGTGTCCACTATCGTATCTTCTGTTAATGGCTGATCTGTATACTCCCCAATGCTTCACTATGCAGCACTGCGTCCTGTAGATTGGCGCAATATTGTCAGTAGCTATACCGCGCTACGTAACAGATATTGCTGGTAAAGGACCCTTAAATTAACCCAAGAACTATTGTGGCAAAGGTTCTGTTGCCTGCTGATAACTGCCTCACAAGTAATTCATTTTTCCAAATAACGCTGCTGCATCGATGGTTTGAATGTAGTTCTGGTTATTACACAACCTACCAATATCTTCTTGATCTAAACAACTCTAATGTGGTAGTAATTAAGCCCTTTGACAGACTAACCATATCCAGGAAGAAGTTATCCAAGCTTATATGAAGCAAAAATTCAGTATTAATATTACATGCGCAAGCTACATTTCTGCGCACGGATCAATGCATTTTGTCTAATCCTTCATTTTCTCTTAGTGTCTCTACCACATACAGCGCTTCACATCGTAAATCGGTATCAACGGAAACCCCACTAACTTCCCTGTACCTGCTGGTATTTTATCATGGGAACCAATTTTAATTGTATGTGTTCGCAGTTTAGGCGTGTAAGTGTAAGTTTGCGCTGCATATTCTCATAGCGTGCTGAGATGGGAAATTCTCTCCTCAAAGGAATACACTGTTTGCTATAACACATGATTTGACGAAGTGGCCGTTGCAATGTACGGCAACCGAAGACCATGTTTGTGTCTAAGTTAATGAGATTGGCTGTCGCTTCTGTATCTACCGGAAACTTAATCACTCGGCGATCCCCAACTTTAGGAGAAAACACGGGGGGGGGGGGGGGGGGGGTCAATGATGGGGGTGGGGGCGAGGGGGCGGTCATAGACTGTTGCCAAATGGCCTACTCTTTGGCATATCCAACATACGGCGTCTACATACAGTCGGGCAAGTACCACATGACAAACGTGGCAGGACCACCGTCGTGATCATTGAGAGGAAACGGTTGCGGAGGGACATTGGCGCCTAGAGCCCGAAAAACGTGACTCTGACTTATTTAAGGTATATGCATCGGGCACGACGCCGGTGAAAGCTGGGAGCGCCGTGACTTCACTGCACTCATATCGTCAAAGGCGTCATCACACAGTGGCCCAGCGGAAGGCACGGTCGCCCGGTCAACCAGACAGGAAACTGGGGACTAATTACCGTATATGTCAAACTGTAAACTTCACCACTTGCCAACTGTCGGCAAGTACACAGCCATAAGCTCATGTTATCCAGCAGACTGGCCAAAGTCAGATAAGGAAGGTTCGGACAAGGCTAGTGTCCTTGTGCGGACATCTGAGTCAGATGCTAACCGGACAATCACGTCCTTAATCAGCGATTTCGCGTTCGAGACGGCATACTGGTGTGACTCAAAACGACACGTGAGCGAGAGGCCTTGCAGACCGCAGAACTGGGCCACATATGACTATCTGGGGCACTTGTGGTGCTCATCAAACTGTAACCTTGCCATCACCCCATGGATCTGTACACCAAAATAATTCGTTAGCAACCGACAGTATTCCTCAAACTTAAGTTTGTTGGATCCAGTAGAGGGCACAAAATTCTGCAAGATTTCGTACAACGCCTCAATGCTGGATATCAAGGTGGCCTTATCAGCTGGATCGACGATACGCCTCACCTGACGATGCACTAAGAACTGGTGCAGGTAATTTTGCCACCTTTCCGCAGACTTGACAAGGCCGATGGGGCTTCTGGAAGAGGGGTGGGGGTGGGGGCTTGGGGGCAACGTGGGAGAATGTCCTCCACCTTCGCGTCATGAGTATGGAGCGATTTCACTTCCCATATGAGCTCCGGATGCAGCTGTTGCTGGCCTCGGAGGCACAATTCCTCCTGTCTGCATCGTAGAAATGCTACGTCCATAGCGACTACAAATTAACACTATGAGCAAAGTGGAAGTGTCACGCTTGTAAGTACGACCTGCGTCGCCATTGATTTCTCTGCACAGCGCGTGACAATGCCGCGACACCATCACTGTCAGCGCAGATGTAACTATACTAACCGACGCCGCGCGGGATTAGCCGAGCGGTCTCAGGCGCTGCAGTCATGGACTGTGCGGCTGGTCCCGGCGGAGGTTCGAGTCCTCCCTCGGGCACGGGTGTGTGTGTTTGTCCTTAGGATAACTTAGGTTAAGTAGTGTGTAAGCTTACGGACTGATGACCTTAGCAGTTAAGTCCCATAAGATTTCACACACATTTGAACATTTTACTAACCGACGAAGGATCAACAACAAAGCTGGTGAACTGAACCGTGGAAGAGGGAATGAAACTTAACATGAGGGTCAATATAAGGAGGAGTGGAGAGCCCAAACACCGCATACAGACGAGCAAGGAGTTAAAGCAAAATGAGACCACCGCGACTGATCGAATACTAGCGCGCAGAAACAGTATGGCGCAAAGAAGAGCCGAGTCACAGATAGTGAACATCAGTGTAAGAAGTAACGGGTCCTTGCCTATCACTGCCGACAGGTAAACACCTTGGTCAGTGGTTCTGCTATATATCGCTTCACACAAACCGTGTGACAGGTTGTTGCACAATTCTCCCGTGAGATCTACATCAGCTGAGCTGTATCTATGTCAATATCCTGTGGTAAATAAATATCGTGTGACTAGTGCCTCCGGTCGGGTAGACCGTTCTTTCGAGTTGACACCACTTCGGCGACTTGCGCGTCGATGCGGATGAAATTATAGTGATTAGGACAACACAGCAGCCAGTCCCTGAGCGGAGAAAATCTCCGACTCAGCCGGGAATCGAACACGGGCCCTTAGGATTGACATTCTGTCGCACTGACCACTCAGCTACCGGTTGCGGACAGCCTGTGGTGGTATACTGAAACTTTCAATGGCAGAATTACAGGAAAACGTCCAAGTGAACATTTCAACATGGATCGGATTAGCCGTTCTTTAATGTCTAGGACCTGTTGAAAAATGGTTCAAATGGCTCTGAACACTATTGGAGGTCATCAGTCCCCTAAAACTTAGAACTACTTAAACCTAACTAACCTAAGGACATCACACACATCCATGCCCGAGGCAGGATTCGAACCTGCGACCGTAGCAGCAGCGCGGTTCCAGATTGAAGCGCCTAGAACCGCTCGGCCACTCTGGCCGGCTGGACCTGTTGAACAGCTGCACAAGATTTCTGGACCTGCTGTTCCAGGTCTTTGGTATCTTGAGTGAGAGCATCATATACCATAGTTCTTGTGTCTGCGCAACTGAAGTCCGGAAGATCGAGATCCGAAGACAGCGGACCAATGTTCTCGAGTTCGACTACTATCCACTGTCCTGAAAAGATGTTGTCCGAAATAATAGAGTGCATCCATACCACATCTCACCGAGACACGATCGACAAGGTGTGGACTCCTTCTTGAGACTCTTATTCCCCTGCAATAGACAATGTGCGCCTCAAGGAGATCAAAGATGGTGGTGCATTCAGTCAGCATCATGACATACACTAGCTGGTCAGCTGTTCAAACACTGAGGTGACAGAAGCCAGGTAACTCATATGAAAAGGTTTCCTACGTGATTATGGTCGCACGACAGGAATTAACAGACTTTGAATGCGGATGGTAATTTGAAATAAACGCGGGGGGCATTCCACTTCGGAATAGGACATTCCACTTCGGAAATCGTTATCGAGTTGAATATTTCGAGATCCATAATGTCAAGAGTGCCGAGAATACCAAATGTCAGGCATTACCTCTCACCACGAGCAACGCAGCGACCGACGGCTTTCACTTAACGACCGAGAGCAGTGGCGTTTGCGTAGAGTTGTCAGTGTAACCAGGCAAGCAATAATGTGTGAAATAACCGCAGAAATCAATCCTTTAGTAGAGTGCGGGGAAATTTGGCCTTAATGGGCTGCGGCAGCAGACGACCAACGCGGGTGCCTTTGCTAATAGCACAACGTCGCCTGCAGTGCCTCTCCTGGGTTGGTGACCATTTTGGTTGGACCCTAGACGACTGCAAAACTGTAGCTTGGTCAGATGAGTCCCAATTTCAGTTGGTGAGAGCTGATGATAGGTTTCGAACAAGGCGCAGACCCCACGAAGCCATGGACCCAAGTTGTCAACAAAGCACTAAGCAAGCTGGCTGTGGTTCCATAATGTTGCGGGCTGTGTTTATATGGAATTGACTGGGTTCTCGGTCCAGCTGATTCGATAATTGACTCTAAATGCTTATTTTCGGCTACTTGGACACCATTTTCAGCCCTTCATGACTTCATGGTCCCAAACAACGATGGCATTTTTATGGATGACAGTGCGCCAGGTCAACGGGCCACGATTGTCCACGATTGGTTTGAAGAACCTTCTGGACAACTCTAGCGAATTATTTGGCCACCTAGATCGCCGACGTGAGTCCCATCGAACATTTATTGGACATAGTCTAGAAGTCAGATCGCGCAATAAATCCTGTACTGGCAACACTTTTGCTATTATGGATGGCTATAGATGTAGCATGGATCAAAATTTTTGCAGGTGACATCTAACGAGATGTTCGGTCCATACCACGTCCAGCTGCTGCTCTATGCCGGCGAAAAGGAGGTTCGACGCAATATTAATAGGTACCCTCTGACTTTTGTCACCTCAGCGTGGATGAGAATATACGACACCTGGCCCAAATCGGCATTGAAGATTAACATGGATCAGCACGTGCTTACGTGTGTGTGGTACGTAAATTTAGGGGGAATCTCTCGTCCAAACGTGGTTTCATTGGTGAACGATATGGAAGACAAATGGCAGAGGTGCTGGGTTTCGTGTCTGCTCACACCCAGTGAAATAACCGCCGAACCAAGGCAGCAGCGGAAATGTGACAACTCTATCGGATCAACCTAGATGAATTTTGTAAGCCGCGTAATAAGAACAACCAAGTGCTAGATGTACCACTATAACTTCATAGAAAGTAGCAAAGCAGACAGTGAAAATATGTCAATTTACCAGTGCTGGAAAAAAAACCAAAAAGAATCTGTCAAATGTATAGCGAAATTGTTTGTCTGAAATTAAGAAATAAAATACATTAGAGAAAGGTCTGACGTGCCTCATCAGCTGTACGCCATTTCTAGCGTCGTTTAAAGATGCTTCTAATGTTTCTCTAATCTATCTTATTTCTTACTTTTAGACAAATTATTTCACAAAACATTTAATTTTCAACTTTTGTTCACATGATCTTACTCACACCTCATTTGCTTTCCTAGCGTATTGTTCTTGAAATGTCTTGCATTTAGTAGTTCATTTGAAGGCAAACCATTAAGAGAGTTGAGTAATAAATAAAGCCACTTTTTATGTGCACAATAGCTAGGCCTTGAAAAGATAAACTTTTTCGACAGTTAACTTGCCTGTCTAGTTCCTTGTGTTCTAGAAATTCTAAATTTAATATTTGATTCGATGGAAGCATTTTTGACAGTTAAATGCCACCCAATATAACGCAAACTAGATGAAGTTGTTGACACTACATTTATTAGCAGCAGTTGTTCATGAAATATTTCTATTTTCTCTCACTTCACTGATTAACTTCTTTCTTAAGCACCCATCTTACTTTCAAGCAATTAATATCTGCCTGCAAAATTAGACGATTCAACAATATATTGGTCAGTTTGATAACCCATTTATCCATTCATCACTTCTTAGTTTGGTAATGAAAATTCTGCCAAAATGTTTCCTTCAAATCACTAATTAATTTTTCTTAACTATTCTGATTATTTTCAAGCAAATACACAGTCTTTTGCAAAACTAGATCTCACCCCGTCTGTCCGTTAGCCATTTTCCGTTTCGCTGTGAAAATTCCGACAAAAACCCGTTGTGTAACTTGTAGAGGGTCTTTTTTTCGCCCCACTCAAACATTCGACCAAAAAGGCGAAGACTCGAACGAGGAGACGCTGGGTACTTTGTTTGATTGACCTGCTGCAATGTAACAGATTATGATCATCAAGAGATAACTGTCGCATGAGCCTATTTATTTTTGTTTATTGATTCGCTCGGCATTTCGAGGAGAATTTTAAAAAGAGAGACTACGCCATAAAGCAAGACATATTCAGCATTACAAAACACAAAATTTTGCACAATAAGACTTATTTTTTAAGCCAGCCAGTGACATTGCCCGTTAGTTTATGTGTTGAAGTTCTCCAACAAAGCAGTGCACAGTGCATTCTATCAGGTGGTCCAGCGACTGGTTGAGTCTACACTCGCAGTGAGGATTGTTCGAGGGGTCCCATGTTGTTATCTTCTCCCTAAATGTTCTGACGTCAGTGCTCACACGGTTTAAGGCAGTCCATTCTCTTCTCGTGAGATTAACGTCCTCTAATGGTAAGTTGGGATCATCAACTAGGTTTCTAACCCTGACTTCGCTTCTACTCCACAATCTCTTCCATTCCTTTGCTGGGTCGTAGGGAAACAAGTCTTCGCTTGTTTTCCATAGGTGTTACCTTGATTTCAAGTGATATTTTTTTTGTGCCAGGTCATGGTTCACAGGAAGATTTGGGTTCGGCAGTTGTTTACTATATTCTCTGATATTAACCGATTACTTCTGATTTCAGGTGGTGCAATATTAGTTAATACAGGTAGCCAAACCATAGGTGCAGGTGTGAGCGTATCAGATATTAGTGCCATTGTTTCTCTTAGTTGAGCATCGATTTTAGATGCGTATGCTTTTCTAGCCCATACAGGCGAACAATAATCGGCCATACTATGCAACAGTGCTAAGGCAGAATTTCACAATGTATTTGCATCACACCCCCAGGTTGTTCCATTAAATCTGGAAAGGATTGTATTTCTAGATGTCAGTTTTTGTTTTGTACCCTCTCTATGAACTCTGTACGTTATATTCCAATCAAGCTTTATTCTAAGATACCGAGCTTCAAAGTCGGTCAGGAGCACACGGAGGTTTGCGATTGACTCACCAGACTCATACTCCCGACCGACATTGGAGCGACAACCCTTCCTGGAATATGTCCAATGCAGACGTGGGTGAAACGTTGGATTACCTATCACATCCCAGAGATTTAGTAATTTCAACCTTTCGCACCATGAAAGCTCGCTTTTTACAAGCAGCAGGATACTACTGAAATCTTCCAATCAGGTTGCAGCAGACTGTCAAGGCGATGCGTCACGGGAAGCTGTCAAAGTGGGTAGTTTCCCCCCCGCTGTCCCCAGTTAATTCTGTGTGTAGGACACAGACACACGGTATGCTTCTTGGGGGTGTCAAATTTTCCCTTCCCCTCCCCCCCCCCCCCCCCACCCATCCTCACACATATTTTCCTACCAGAACGCACAGTGACTTTTCCCCCTTTATTCAGATAAAAAACCATTGTAAATTAGGTATTTCCAGAATGATAACAAGATGACTTTCGACGCGTAACGTTTCCTGAGCAGCCAAAATGCAGACTGCTACAACCAAATTCCCGCCAAGGACAACCGGTGAAGGCTGAATATATCGAGAACGACGAACACTGTCACCAAATTTCATGTTTGCACATTGATTTTTTCTAGGTGATAATTACAACTTTATGAAGTACTATGCATGCATGCTGATTCACCCCTAGTCAGCAGGTAAGGTTTAGATGTGGGGACACAGGGATGCAAAACGTTCAGTCTTTACTGACAGGCATGGTGTACTTAGTGGAGCAATTGCTATCATGCCGGAAACATCAGGTAGTAAATTATGTGACGTGATTGTGAGAAGACGGGCACAGCCGGAAAACAACTAACAAACTGAAGTGGGTAACATCTTAAGGTGCCAAGGATCACCATATCTGCACTTTTACCCCTAACACACAGTATTATGCACATTTCATATTACAACATATTACGTAACATATACTCTGATGAGAAAAAGTTATGAGCACTGCCCGCCACGAGAATGAATGTCGCATGATGGCGTTGTCGGCACGAGATACAGTAAGGAAGGTACGTAAGCAGAACAGAGACGAATAGGAAACGATATGGCATGTTCATGTGGAAATCCACTGACGTAGCTGACTTTCACATATGATAGATTGTTATCAGTGACTAGGAACAAGTACGTCAGAAACGGAGAAGTTAATCGGCTGCCAGCGTGCTACTATTGTGACCATCTAAGGATAGTGGTTGAAATATAGTGAAACCACTAACAGGAGACAAAGTGTTGGGCGTCCACGCCTCATCACAATGGGGCTTACCCCCTCTGTAAACAGGATAGGCAGCCATCGGTGGCCGATCCGTCGACAGATAACAATGCTGATGGACGTACCAGTGTGATTGTAGCACATCGTTCAGGACACAGTGTGGAACACACGGCTCTGCAGCAGACGACTCCTACACATTTCCATGTCGACCTAACGATATCTGCAAATGCGATTGCAGGGCAGAGGGTATCGAGACTGAACCGTGGACCAGTGGGGATGCGTCTCCTGGTTGGTCTTGTTACACCAGGTTGATGCTTGTGTCCTGATACGCTATTTCCAGGTGAACAGTTCCTCGTAACGTGCACTGCATAATGGACGCAGTTGGGACAGCACTAAGCTATGGGGGACACTCACCAATGCTTTCATGGGATTTGTGGGAGTAATCGAAGGCACTGTGTTAGTCCCTTCACCCACCATGTCTTCCCAAACAGCGACGACATTTTCCAGCAGGATACACGTCACAGCCGGCCGCAGTGGGCGAGTGGTTCTAGGCGCTTCAGTCTGGAACCGCGCGACCGCTACGGTCGCAGGTTCGAAGCCTGCCTCGGGCATGGATGTGTGTGATGTCCTTAGGTTAGTTAGGTGTAAGTAGTTCTAAGTTCTAGGGGACTGATGACCTCAGCAGTTAAGTCCCATAGTGCTCAGAGCCATTTGAACCATTTTTGATACACATCACAAGGCCAAAACCGAGCAGCAGTGGTTTGAGGAACGAGATCGTGAACTCTGGCAATGTCATCACCACCAAATCCGCCTGGTATGATCCTGATGGAACACATCTGGGAATGCTCCAATTCCACATACACAAATCGGAAGCCCATAATATATTGGTCTATGCATACACATCAGGCGCTACATTTATCTAGACACCTATCAAGAACTTTTTAAACCCATGTGAATGAGAATCACTGCTGTATCACCTTTCAGCGGGAGTTAACACGTTGTTAACCAGGTGGGTTTAATGTTGTGGCTCATCTGTTTGTATACCAGAGGATGGAACTGGTGGAATACGGCATGTACCAATGAAACAAGTAGTACATCAAGATTTGGAAATCTGACCTATGGTATTGAAAGTGTGTGAGGAGGAGGAAGAAAAAGAAGAAGAAGATTACAGTGCCTATGATTAACACAATGAGGGAAGTAGATGTCCTGTTTCGCCCATTGCTGCCAGTTACCCATCACTGGGGCAATTTATGGGCATCAGTGCATGCCAGATCGATAGCCAGCCTCGCTCTCGCTCGCAGGGTAAGGCCAGAGGTCAAACAGCCGCGTTAGCTGGTGTCTCGGCGGGGCATCCATCGCCGGGACCGCCAGCGGGTCGTTCGCGCTGTAATAACGGCCGTCGCACTCGCCGTAAATCACCGCACCCCGGCCGCGCCTGTAATACCTCGCGCCCCAGGTAGCCAGCTGCGGGCAATGGGATGTGCCAGATGCTTCACAGGACAACGCGGGCGTGGATCAGCGTCGCCGTTGTCATAGTCAGGGGTGTAATCGTGCTTAACTATTGTATTTTCATTATAAAATCATATTTTACTAGTATCTCCAGAGTCTAGTACCACAAATTCAGGTATTTGTAAGTTGACCCCAGATTATCCACACCATAGATTTTCTGCTTTAATTGTCTGTGAAACGATGGCAATACATTGCACTTGAATCAGTAGTACAACTTGTTTCAAAGAGAACGTCATTGATGTGGTCTTTCAGTGAGAAGAATGGCTTGCCCCAGATTTCCACGCTGGTATGCAGGATGATTCAAACATCGTGTCCCAGATAACGAATGGGATGAACCAGAACTTCTCCGACAACTGTCAGAGATGGTATTATACGTGAAAACAAGAAAAAATGTCCCAGAGCAGATATCAGATAGACGTAGAACCTTCCGCAGTCACCATCAATAAATTTACGAAAGCGATATCATATCGTGGCGTATTTCAAGGAATCGACAAAACTAAAAAATGGTTCAAATGACTCTGAGCACTATGGGACTTAACATCTGAGGTCATCAGTCCCCTAGACTTAGAACTACATAAACCTAACTAAGCTAAGGACATCACACACATCCATGCCCGAGGCAGGATTCGAACCTGCGACCGGAACAGCAGCGTGGTTCAGGACTGAAGCGGCTAGAACCGCTCGGCCACAGCGGCCGGCGGCTCTAAAACGCATACTTAAATAGCTGTGAGCACTTGTTCAGTAAAGCAGTTGCGTTTCACAGCAGTGAAAATGAAAAAGAGGTCACTGTCATTAACATATGCACTTTGGAGCCCAAATTTACGGTACATGTTTTTCTTATTTTGATCAATACTACGACCTCTCAAAATATGGAAGGCAAAGTGCTTATAGTAGAAGAGATTTGTTTTACGGTATCAAGGATGAAGAAGTCCACGTAGCTCTTCAGTTATACATCTTATAGCCCATGTTTGCTAGTCACTTTTTTCCTTGTTTTGGTGCATACCACCAACTCAGAAAATTTGTCGACGGAAATCTGGCTCACCGTTTTTTCCTATGGGATGTAACTTTTGAATCACCGTGTATATTGTGCAGGCCACATCATCTATGCGTAACTGCTGCACCCTACATCTATTTGAACCTAAATTTTCACTCTGTAGCGGAGTGTGCGCTGATATGAAACTTTCTGGTAGATTAAAACTGTATGCCGGACCGAGACTCGAACTCGGGACCTTTGCATTTTGCAGGCAAGTGCTCTACCAACTGAGCTACCCAAGCACGACTCACGACCCGTCCTCACAGCTTCAATTCTGCCAGTACCCAGTCTCCTACTTTTCAAACTTCACAGAAGCTCTTCTGCGAACCTGCTTACTATATTCAGTCCCAGGTATCTCTGTCGACAGATTACCACTTACACACTTTCCTCCATTACCATTTGCTATGTGACAGTATTCTCTGGAACCGTCCACTAATATTTCTCAAAGGATGATATGCAAATTGCCTTCATCAAGTAGTCGTTCAGTTACACTGCCGACAGATTACCACTTACACACTTTCCTCCATTACCATTTGCTATGTGACAGTATTCTCTGGAACCGTCCACTAATATTTCTCAAAGGATGATATGCAAATTGCCTTCATCAAGTAGTCGTTCAGTTACACTGCCCAGTAACTGCAGTCCAGGGTAAGCATCACCAGTGGCTGTTTCCATTTCACTCTTTTTCTTCCCTTCTCTGATTAGTATGGTGGAGTCTTCAAAAATTTGAGAGCGAAGCTGGACGGTGAAAGATAAAGCTTTTCTTAGGAGAACACGGCAGAGGTGCAAACCTGTTCAGGCCAAGGATGGGTTTCAAGAGGGAGCCAGAACGGCATTTACCCGGCACGCCCAACCCCTGCGTAATGGGAAGTACCGGAGTCGTTTTCTTTGAACTACGCAATATTCTGGATGGAGGCCTTTTATGGACAGATAAAAAAACAGCAGGTGTTGCTTCTCTTGGCCCTCCATGGGAAATGCCGTTAAGTCCACAGCCACACCAGCTATTTCCTAACATTTCTCACACTTTTGACTTGCCCACGTGCTGGGTTTGGCATTCGTCAGATAGGTGCAGCAGTACACATGCTGATGCTTGGGGGAAGATCTTGATGGGACAAATTATTTTATCTAATTTTTTTGTAGAACCAGTAACCCTCTTTCCTGCGCCCATTAACAGTTTCTTTTCCTTATTTGTCTGGCTGATTTGAAAACATCACTGAGAATTTTTTCAGTACCCTTCTTTCCTCTCCGCGTGGTAGACTAATTAAAGAATTACCTTGCTGGTAATGTTTGATATGCTAATGGTCTGATATTAATTCGGGATAAGGCATCGAATCTGAAGTGAATGTATTACCCGGATGAATTCAGGCGCTGTCATGACTTGATCGTTATTGTGCGATTTACTTTGCGCAATAACGATCGGAAGAAATAAGAAATGTATAAAATAATACAGAAACTAGCTAGTGAAATTTTAGTCCGCAATTATGAATTAATTTTGACTTAGTTTGGAAATTACTGAAAATGAACAGTCGCCAGCTCACTTAGTGTGAGAGAAATCAATTACAGCTCTTCACTTTGAAATTAAATTACGTTACTATTGTAGCATGTTGGCAGACATGGATAGTCGCAAGGGCACTGACTCGCGCTCAGTATCAAAACACAGTGATTACCCAGAAGAATTTCAGTTATGGACAAAAGCAAACTTCAAACTAGTTCATGAAATTAATTACTAGTTATTTACACTAAGAGTTATGTAACAACTGACCCGCGTTCCTCGCTACAATGCTAACTTCTATTAAACTGTTTTGCAAAAGGTAGGCTTTTCGAAAAGAATGCATAACGATATTCCCTGACTTGGCCAATTCGTCTACTACAGTTCTTTACGTTCTCTTTTATTGATGATTATGCGCATAGGAAATTATTAAAACATATATACATAACAATAATATAAACATCATATTTATACACTTCATTTAAATATATATAATAATGAAGCAGGAAAAAATTTACATGTGATCACTGTGTTGTTGTGTTACGGTACCAGCTTATAGACCCCCCCCCCCCCTCCCCTTCACTCCACTCAGTTTGGGCTCCAAATATGCTTTGCAAAATAACTGGTAGCCTTCACGGTTCTTTCCGTTTGTCTAAAAAACAGCACGTGACGAATAATGCACCTTCAAGACTTTTTGAAGTTTTTATGTTTCTCCCTGTCGGCTAGTGGAGCGGATGCCACCCCCTTTCCTTGTAAAAGGATCAAGTGCTTTTTCTAATGGCAGAGCAGAGGCGAATTTCTTAGAGTCAAACAGCAGACGTTGACCAGGGAGTGTGCTTGTTTCTTGAGAAAATAGTGTTATGATAAGTAGGGATGCGTTTATGGAGTTAGCCAGTGCTGTAAGTGGAAGAATCGGCAGTTTCATGTTCTGTTATTGATTAAGTGCATCCTTTTGATCATATTAGCACATAATGATTAATTAACTAATCAGTAACGTTAGATTCTGTGTTCAGGCTCTGTCCGACGACAGTGGATATCCATGTGGCGATGCTATGTTACATGTGATAACTTCCACTTGTCGCATCTCGCATTACTCATTCAATGATGTTTAATTAGCTGAACAGAATCTGAATGCGGTTCTTGACTGAAAAGATATCTTAACAGTAACGTAAATTTGGAAACTTCTGTGGCTGCCAGCCGTACGTCTGATCTTTCGTATTCTTGATTTCCAATAATCGTTCTTTATTTTCCTAACGTTCAGAGAATATTATCATTGTAATGCTAACGTGGGTGACAAGTTTCTTTTTCCAGTGATGGAATATTTACCACGATCACATCTCTCTCTTCTTGCAGTGTTGAGCACCACGTGCCAACCAACTTATGCTTGTTGTTTTAGTACATAGAAATTGATCTCCTGAGTACAACGAATATCGACAGCAGTAACGTCCAGATCTTATGATGAATTTTGTGAAATTCTGCGCAGTTTGCGTCCGGGAGGTGCACTTCTCTTTCTTATCACTTCGTAGTATCCAGTCTAACTGCATGATCCCACTTACTAAGAATGGAATTTACGTTTGCATGGATGACTTTTCTTCTTCCACGTAACTGCTGGAAATATAATTAAATTTTAGCTGACATTTTCGACTTGTGCTTTCTTTTCTTCCAGCGTGATTGATTGCTTTATCGCCTATCCCAGTGTTTTTCAACCTGTGGGTCGTGACCTAACGTATGTTTCATGACGATCATCTGCAATGGTATAAATGTCACACAGGAGTGACAAGGTTTTGTGAGAGCACCTTGCAAATTCGCTCACGTTCAGATCTGGTACTTATTTATAACAATGAATACGAATTTAATTAAAACCTGTTGAAGAGTTCAAATATGCAAACACTTGCAGCAGTGAGATGCAACACGATGCCTATCGATCTCTCCCCAATTCCGCGGAATGGAACTAGGGCGGTGAGAGTCACTAAGTCTTGTACAGATAGTATTTACCTCTGAGAGGTTTGCAGGGAGAGGGAAAGGACCACATCAACTTCCGGGCTGGAATGGCGGTGCAGTGGCAGCATCTTGTGTATTACTGACAACTTAGTTTAGCTGCCAAATATCTGCTCTGATATAAATATCACACGGAACGAGAACAATTTATGGAAGTGCAATTAAAAGATGCTCACGTTCACTCCGACCTCTTTTCACATTGCACGTGATTTCTCAATCAGTATATTATCAGTAGAAAGAAAATGAAATACATTGCCTTTGAAATCGCTGACATACTTTTATTATGGTTCTGGGGGCCGCCAGAATATTTTTATTTCGAAAGGGGTCGCTTATTCGAAAAGGTTGAAAGACACTGCCTTATCCTACTGAGATGCACTGATTGCTTTATCCCCTAACCTATTGAGATGCACTGTCGTTGACTCTTTCGTTTGATTGTGATTCATTGTCTGTGTATTTACGGTACCAAACTTAGGTGGAGGCCCGCCGCGGTGGTCTAGTGGTTCTGGGCGCGCAGTCCAGAACCGCAGGACTGCTACGGTCGCAGGTTCGAATCCTGCATCGGGCATGGATGTGTGTGATGTCCTTCGGTTAGTTAGGTTTAAGTAGTTCTAAGTTCTAGGGGACTGATGACCACAGATGTTAAGTCCCATAGTGCTCAGAGCCATTTGAACTTATGTGGAATATTATCCCTGATTTTGAGCGTGTTGAATTAAGATTTGTGTAATAAATGGTTGTTCCCATGGGAATTAATTTACCATTTTGTATTCATCCCCCGAAAGACAAATAACATAGCAGAATTGTAGGAGAAATAGTTTGGAGGCAGATGAATAATAAAATATCAGTAAAGTTGTTCGCCACTGCATGGTCATGCCGGATCATATTCGTTTTCCGTTGTCCTTTCTTTTATTCAGTGAACGTCAGATACCAGGTCTTAAATTTCTCATTCTTTAAGATTCGGCGCCATCCTAGCACATGCTGTGGGTTGACTTTGTTACCAACGAAGCAGAATAAGAAATCTGCTTTTATTCAACTAAATCTACCGGACTGTTTCGTTAATAAGGACCAAAACAAAATCCATTCATTGTAGTAAAAGTGGAAAGACACCATGAGAATGTAGTAGTCAAACACTGTAATTGCACACACCGGTCGTTAAAATAATCAAGTGATTAAGAAATAACGAAAGATAGGAATCATTTCTCTGTTATTGATCCCTAAGATTTATTGAATCCACACAAAAGTACTTTTCTTAACGTATACCTACATTAAAAGTAAGAGTAGAGAACCAGATGCACGGCTGCTGCTCTGCAATCATTCTCAAACAGTTTTAAAGAAATAATTCAGTAAAGAAAACTGCACTTTGAAGCCACATTCGTCAGCTTAATGGTGAAGTTGTTATTTTTTCTAAAATAGCCACAGTTACTGTAATATTTCGTGAATAATAAACGTACTGTACATAATTCGACTAATCTGCAATGAATACAGGAGCTACTATAAGTTTACACTTGATGAATGTTGTTGCTGTTGTGGTCTTCAGTCCTGAGTCTGGTTTGATGCAGCTCTCCATGCTACTCCATACTGTGCAAGCTTCTTCATCTCCCAGTACCTACTGCAGCCTACATCCTTCTGAATCTGCTTAGTGTATTCATCTCTTGGGCTCCCTCTACGATTTTTACCCTCCACACTGCCCTCCAGTACTAAATTGGTGATCCCTTGATGCCTCAGAACATGTCCTACCAATCGATCCCTTCTTCTAGTCAAGTTGTGCCACAAACTCCTTTTCTCCCCAATTCTATTCAATACTTCCTCATTAGTTATGTGATCTACCCATCTAATCTTCAGCATTCTTCTGTAGCACCACATTTCAATAGCTTCTATTCTCTTCTTGTCTAAACTATTTATCGTCCATGTTTCACTTCCATACATGGCTACACTCCATACAAATACTTTCAGAAACGACTTCCTGTCACTTAAATCAGTACTCGATGTTAACAAATTTCTCGTCTTCAGAAACGCTTTCCTTGCCTCCTTTGGTACTTTAAGTGTCTCATTTTCTAATCCAATTCCCTCAGCATCACCCGACTTAATTCGACCACATTCCATTATCCTCGTTTTGCTTTTGTTGATGTTCATCTTATATCCTCCTTTCAAGACACTGTCCATTCCGTTCAACTGCTCTTCCAAGTCCTTTGCTGTCTCTGACAGAATTACTATGTCATCGGCGAACCTCAAAGTTTTTATTTCTTCTCCATGGATTTTAATTCCTACTCCGAATTTTCCTTTTGTTTCCTTTACTGCTTGCTCAATACACAGATTGAATAGCATCGGGGAGAGGCTAAAACCCTGTCTCACTCCCTTCCCAACCACTGCTTCCCTTTCATGTCACTCGACTCTTATAACTGCCATCTGGTTTCTGTACAAATTGTAAATAGCCTTTCGCTCCCTGTATTTTACCCCTGCCACCTTCAGAATTTGAAAGAGAGTATTCCAGTCAACATTGTCAAAAGCTTTCTCTAAGTCTACAAATGCTACAAACTTAGGTTTGCCTTTCCTTAATCTTTCTTCTAGGATAAGTCGTAGGGTCAGTATTGCCTCACGTGTTCCAACGTTTCTAAGGAATCCAAACTGATCTTCCCCTAGGTCGGTTTCTACCAGTTTTTCCATTCGTCTGTAAAGAATTCGCGTTAGTATTTTGCAGCTGTGACTTATTAAACTGATAGTTCGGTAATTTTCACATCTGCCAACACCTGCTTTCTTTGGGATTGGAATTATTAAATTCTTCTTGAAGTCTGAGGGAATTTCGCCTGTCTCATACCTCTTGCTCACCAGATGGTAGAGTTTTGTCAGGACTGGCTCTTCCAGGTTGTCAGTAGTTCTAATGGAATGTTGTCTACTCCCGGGGGCTTGTTTCGACTTAGGTCTTTCAGTGCTCTGTCAAACTCTTCACACAGTATGATATCTCCCATTTCATCTTCATCTACATCCTCTTCCATTTCCATAATATTGTCCTCAAGAACATCGCCCCTGTACAGACCCTCTATATACTCCTTCCACCTTTCTGCTTTCCCTTCTTTGCTTAGAACTGGGTTTCCATCTGAGCTCTTGATATTCATGCAAGTGGTTCTCTTTTCTCCAAAGGTCTCTTTAATTTTCCTGTAGGCAGTATCTATCTTACCCCTCGTGAGATAAGCCTCTACATCCTTACATTTGTCCTCCACCCATCCCTGCTTAGCCATTTTGCACCTCCTGTCGATCTCATTTTTGAGACGTTTGTATTGCTTTTTGCCTGCTTCACTTACTGCATTTTTGTATTTTCTCCTTTCATCAATTAAATTCAGTATCTCTTCTGTTACCCAAGGATTTCTACTAGCCCTTGTCTTTTTACCTACTTGATCCTCTGCTGCCTTCACTATTTCATTCCTTAAAGCTACCCATTCTTCTTCTACTGTATTTTTCCCCCATTCCTGTCAATTTTTCCCTTATGCTCTCCCTGAAACTGTGCAACCTCTAGTTCTTTCAGTTTATCCAGATCCCATCTCCTTAAATTCCTACCTTTTTGCAGTTTCTTCAGTTTTAATCTAACCAATAGATTTTGGTCAGAGTCCACATCTGCCTCTGGAAATGTCTTACAATTTAAAACCTGGTTCCTAAATCTCTGTCTTACCATTACATAATCTATCTGAAACCTTCTAGTATCTCCAGGGTTCTTCCATGTATACAGCCTTCTTTCATGATTCTTGAACCAAGTGTTAGCTATGATTAAGTTATGCTCTGTGCAAAATTCTACCAGGCGGCTTCCTCTTTCATTTCTTAGCCCCAATCCATATTCACCTACTATGTTTCCTTCTCTCCCTTTTCCTACTCTCGAGTTCCAGTCAGTGTATGTTAGGTCACATATTGTCGCTTACGAAATTAGTCAACATATTGAATTTTTCTTTAATTTTTCCCGGAGATCTACATCTATCTCCATTCTCGAGGAAGTTGGTTGTATGTAGCACAGTCGCTTCCGTTCTCGTGCGTAAACCGTACAGCGAGAATGAACTAGTCATAACATTTATCATACGTCATAAAGGCTTCAAGATATCGAAAAGAATTTATGGCAATTGACAGCACGCGAAGACAAGAATATTTGACCATATGGCCAACATGCACAAATCTGTCATTTATTGCAGTGCACAAGTAACTATAGATATATTCAGTCGAATAACGTAATTTTTAAGGACCATCCGAACTGGTGAAACGATCAATTTTGTGTGTTTGCAACGACATCAGTGAAGAAATTACACATTTCTTTTCATATCGGCAATAAGCTTCTTCATAAGTTAGCCAGGTAGTCACCTGTCTTCTCCTCAGATGGTTCTTTAATAATGTACGGTTCCAGGAATTAGTCGCAACTGAAATTGTCTTTGTGTCTTGGTGAGTTGGAGTTTTATAAACTTCATTATGTTTTAGCAGAAGAAACAAAATTTAGCACGACTCAAAGAGGAATGTAGGTGTTACTCGAAACGCACTACAGTTGATGCTTCTCTGGAAGAAAGATGGTTAGTGAGTCGAACGGCGTAAACAAATCCCTCCTTCTCTTGCAGCGTGTGTGAACGACTGGGACTGAAGCTTACCAAACTATTTTCCTTCTACACCTTAATGATTTGCAAAGTATGTTAAAAAATTTACTCCAAATAGTGTATCGTTTTTTCTGTCCTATAGCTGTGCAGAGTGACAGCACATTCTTCTCTCAAATATATTTTATATAGGCAAAGATCTTCATAATCTGTTTTCTCTCTAGCGCACAGTCGCCAGAAAGATCAGAGCAAAGAAATAGTTATGTGTCTGAATGACAACTACTATTCTTAATGGAAAGATTAGCATTGTTATAGCAGGGAGAAATTATGCGGTCACTTGTCAGTATAAAAATGGGCTATGTGTTTCAGGTATTTAAGGTGAAAAAGTTGAAGAATTCACAATGAACGGAGAAAGGAACAAAATAGGTGGTACACTGTGTGTTGTGAATTGTTTTCGCATTTCTCATATTATTAAGGTACAGAAATAAAAGTTTCAGTCCCATCTATCACTATTAAAATTAAACTGGGTTACAAGTATTCCGCCATACATGCAATAAAAGGGGCGCTAATTTTCCCGGATTAATTCCCCTTTCTTGTGCAGAGAAGTGTCACCAAAGGCAGTTTCGAGTAACAGTTACTCTTCTGTTGTTGCCATGTTCACCTCCATAACATGGTAATGCTACTCATTTGCAACGAATTCTTGAAAACAGTATTTTATTAAACAAGCAGCTGAAGCAGCTCATTGTCGATGTAAATATAAATGCGTAATTTTTACAATTATAACACTCCAAACCCACACAAGTACTAATTTCGTCAACTACCACTGGCCATTAAAAATTAAATTAATCTACTGAAAAGAATCTGTAGCTGCTTGTAGGTCACGGGAGATAAGAGAGGTTCATTTATTGGTCGTATTGCAAAATACTTTCCTGTTCGAATGTTATCATTTGTTAAACACCCTTTTCACAGCTGAACCCTTTTTTGAGACACAATGGATGTTATGAAGCTGTAGTGCGTATAGGTCCTCCTCGTAGCTGTGTGGGCAGCTTACATGACTGCCATGCGGAGAATGAGGTTTCGGTTTCGTGTACTGCTTGTGTTTTTTCCTTCGTGGCAGGACTGGTACGAGGTGCACACTGAGCCTCGTGATGACAACTGAGAAGCTACTTGACCTAATAGTAGCGGATCAACAGTCTGGAAAGTTTGCAAAAAGGCCGGGAGAGCGGTGTGTAAACCATATGCTCCTCCAAAGCAAAGGATGACACGGAGGTTGGTAGATACCCCACGGACCTTCACGGCCTGGACGACGAGCTCACTGTATAGCTTATGATCAGGGTAGGAAGGTGGTGAAGCAAATACAATCCATTTCCCCTAGAACGGAAACAGATAATGATCTTCTCCCAAGTTTAAAGAAAAGTTCAGCACATTTAATTAAATTGAAACCTTTCCGTCAGGGTCTGTTTATTCTCCTCCTGAGTAGGACTCGACATTATGCACTGAAGGTTCTATAATTGGTCACGCTCGTGCTCCTTTCTTTGATTCAGTGCTTCTTGTTAATTAATAGGGAGTCAGCCCAACTATTCATTCTATCAGTTATTACTATAATCGTAAGTTAGACAACTAAGCATAGCAGATAAAGGGTAGGGAGGGGGCAAGCAACCAAAGCATGGAAGCATATGCAATACAGTCTGACATGATAAGTAACCACATGAGAGTCTCATTTAATTCATGTGTCAGTCAGTGTTCTTCCAGGGGATAAATCTGTTCAGGATTCCATTGTTCGTTAGATCAGGTGACTGCAATTATTAGCGCGAACCGTGTGATGTTAATCCTCGTTCAACGATTCAGTTTATTATGGGACTCTGTCCGAATCTCACAGACGGACAAAACATACGTAACATACTTCTTTCGCTGAGGGCGCTTAACATCTATACTTAAGCGGTCTAGTAATTTACTGTCCACTGGACTGGGAGGAAAACATGTTGCTGCCTGGACTATTAAATTGAAACCTTTCCGTCAGGGTCTGTTTATTCTCCTCCTGAGTAGGACTCGACATTATGCACTGAAGGTTCTATAATTGGTCACGCTCGTGCTCCTTTCTTTGATTCAGTGCTTCTTGTTAATTAATAGGGAGTCAGCCCAACTATTCATTCTATCAGTTATTACTATAATCGTAAGTTAGACAACTAAGCATAGCAGATAAAGGGTAGGGAGGGGGCAAGCAACCAAAGCTTACGTAACTTTCATACTCATGCCAGCCATCTCCTGGTTAATGGCTACCTTATTAATAATTATGCAAACGACATGGCTACTGGGGTCTGAATAGATTTAACGGGGCGATAAGTACTTAATACAGGTTGACTCTTACACATAAGATTACATCAACCAGCCACTTTTTATAATGCTATTTATTTATTTAAACAGCGCCGTTACCGGTTTCGAACCGACAGGTTCATCTTCAGACGGCTAGTTCACGTTTTACGTTACCTCGTCTTTTGTTTCCCCAACTGACGAAATTTCGTTTGGGTGGTGGTGCCCTACAATCAAAACAAGACGTAAGATAACGTCTTTTTAATTGTAATTGTGCCTCATGACAATTTTAAGTGATGCAAACCAAGTATTGTTATTAAATGGAAGATGTTTCGGTTACTTACAATAAAGAATCCGCGCCATTACGTTCCAGCGCAGGTTGCTTACATCTTGCAACGTCCAAAACTGTATAATGCACATAATGTTGGTGTGAAGCCAGCATAAGTGAATTTGGAATACCGTCAGTACAGTGCAATCCAGTTGTCCAGATACTTTTGGCGCCACTCAGCGAACATCCTGCAGACTATACTATGTGTCATTATTTTACACGTTGCATAAGTGTAACAATTTTTGGTGTCCATGAAGTGCAGGCAGTGGACAAATTATAAAGAATTTGATCAAAGGGTGGGAGGCTGGCCTTGTCCCTGCAGAGCACAGAACTCAAATGGCCCCTATTGGATGAGAGCAAAATAGGAGTAGGATGGAGTTTGATGCCCTTATGCCGATCTCCCATCTCCCTCCCCACCCCATCACCTTCCTCAACCTCAAACGACCTTGCCATGAATCGCCAGTGACCTTGACCATGGCATGCACAACTTCATCAGCTGTAATACGACACTAGAAAGAAGTGCTGATGGATTCTGAGCCAGGTATTTGGGCCAGATGCCACAGTGACATTCTACTCACAATGTTGTAAAATGTATTCATAACCTTGCACATTTTGTGTTTTCTGAAGCATGTAAGGGGAGCATACCTTAACCACAAATAGCACCACCATATCATAACACCATCTGGACCTTACTGACTTTTAGCATTGCAGATGATGACAGGCAATTTTCTGTAAGCATACACTATATCCAAACCTATCCATCAGATTGCCACAGGGCACAGTGTGATTCATCACTCCAAACCTCTTGTTTCCAGTCATCTACTGTCAGTGGCTTTGTTCTGTACACCACCTCAAGCGTCACGTGCCGTGACAAGAGAAATTTGTGGCTTATGGGAAACTGCTCCACCATTGTACTCCACTCTTTCTAACTCCCATGCACGCTCATCGTGCTACGTAGACTACTGGCAGAGCTTTCGAACTCACGAGTGATTTCTTCCGTGGATTTCATGCGATTTTTTATTACCAACTGCCACAATGCTCGATGGATCCTGTACGTAAGAACATGTGGTCTGCCTAATCTCATTTTAGCTTTGGTTGTTCCATCATATTTTCATTTCACAGTCACAACACCAAGAGTCGATACGGTCAGCTCTAAAAGGGTTGAAATGTCCCTGATAGGTTGGTTATCCAGGTGACGTCAAATAATTAGTCCAGGTTTAGAAATCACTGAGCTTTGCTGACCGACCGACCCATTCTGCTGTTAATTATAATAGCTGGTCCACTTCGCGTAATGTCTAGTGGGCTTTTTCACATTACGTGGGAAAGTGGGGAGGGGTCTCTGTATACTTTTGAGCAGATAATTTTAATACATCTCCAGACGTCCTAGCCAAAGGTGATAATGTGTGCTAAATACCCATCAGGAACACCAATTTGCGGTATGATTTGATCCTTCAGTCCGTACAATACGGATAATTTATGCGAATGGAATAATTTCGTAACGATTTTAGGTTTCTGAACATAGCATGAATAATTGTGCGTAGATTACTGCCTCACGCAAGTACGGAGACAGTGAGAAGTAAACAAAAAGAATCATGAAAATAATGAAATGTTCCACCAAATGTTCTTTCCAAATGAAATTTACTCACATGTGGATGATGGGCACCTGTATGATATTGGTATCTTCCTGTGGAGTGATCACATAAATGTAAAGAACGAGGGAAAGATGTTCAATGCGTCTTAAGTAAACTAGAACTGCCGGCCAGAGTGGCCGAGCGGTTCTAGACGCTACAGTCTGGAACCGCAAGAACGATACGGTCGCAGGTTCGAATCCTGCCTCGGGAATGGATGTGTGTGATGTTCTTAGGTTAGTTAGGTTTAATAGTTCTGAGTCTAGGGGACTGATGACATCAGACGTTAAGTCCCATAGTGCTCAGAGCCTTTTGAACCATTTGAAAACTAGAACTGAAATTAGTACATCTAAAATAGTAACACCTAGAATTGACATGCATACATCTAACACAAATCAGTCGAAAAGTGTGTTAGAAAATGATGAAGAAAATATCTTCTGAAGATTCTGACTCTGCACTAAAGCTAAGAAACTGAAACAAATTAAAGAAGTTGACAAGGAAAAATGAATTGTAAAGCAAAAAATGAGAGACAGTCAATAAAATGGGTAATAAAAGAACACAAAAATATGAGGGTTACATAGGAGTAATAAAACAGAAAGCGTCACTGATACGGAAGACACTGAAATAAAAAACAGAATTCCTGTATAGCAGGAACATAAAGCTGAACATTTTAAAAACTAAATACTAGAAAATCGAGCGGGCTTCTCAGTTCAGATATTTAGGACAAACCGATCCGAAAAATGGCCTGGAAATTTTTTGCCGGAAAGTGGGAGTGGCCTCCAAACTTACAAAAGATATCCATAACAATAAATGCATCTAAATGTTCACAAGGCTAAGACACTGGGACACAGTCATTAAACCAGACTGTTTTTTTTTTTTTTTTTTTTTTTTTTTTTTTTTTTTTTTTTTTTGGGTTGAAACTCATTTTAAACAGAAAGAAAGACACTGAGGAATGCAAATGAGGTAACGAAAGGTTATCAGGAACATCTTAGGTCAAAACTGTACTGACGAACATACATGCTGAGAGAAAATAAAGAAAATGAATATCATACCAAATTTATAATTGGTGGGGTAGAACGCACGCGAAAATTTTACGGTCGTGCTGAAAGAATGGAACCTACCGCATTACCCACACACGTTGTGGAATTCTATGATAATGCCAGCAAAGCTGATGTTGGACGAATACCAAGGATCGGTGCAGTACTAGAAGACCAGAAGGAAAAAAGAATAAAAAGATTGATGTACTAGAGTGAAAAATATTTAGGCAGAAAACTCTGAAAATGCCCTTTGTTGTGCATCGCACAGTGCAATAGGTCCCAAAAGTGAATAACAAAAATAAATAAAAACGAAGTATCAGGCATATAAAAATTTATAACCTTGTTATTAATACTGAAATCACACTCACCAACAGACATTCTGAACCATCACACTCCTATTTCAAGTGAAACTGTTAATTGTGCATCGATTCCCAACATCACACATCACACAACACTCATCACTGCTGCAGTATGCCCTCACTTTGTTTTTAGATTAGTAATGAACTCAACGAAGCACAGTTTCCCATATGTACGTTACTAATGAAGTAATAGATATAGTGCTGCCCGCTGTAGAGCTTCCTTTAATCAGAACCATCGAGTATCCAAACACCTATTTTAACTGACTCAAAACTGTGTCCTTCAGCCATGCAGGCTCCAGCACAATGAACCTATCACTGTCTTCCTTTGTGAGCCTACAACGTTCCCATTACACCTACAACTGGTCTTACAGCGTACCCTCTCTTTGTATAAAACGAGAAACGCCTCTTCCACATAAACTACACCTCATCAGCCATTGCTCTGTCACTCACAACCAACCTCATCAGAGTAATATCATACTCATTTACTCCGGTCAAGGATTAATTTTGTAAATACAAATATATTCTTTTTGGTAAACTAATAGGCCCAAGTTTTCTTATGTATTCAACAGATGACTTCATTTTTGCTACCACGTGTCACAGAAAGATTGCTGTTGGACTCAACTTTGCGGTAAAACAAAAAGTCTCAACAACAAGGTTGCACCTTGCACATAATGGAGGAAACTCTTCGTATAATATTAATTCATGTTTAGAATAATACAGCAGTTCTCATTAAAAATTACATCACGCTTATGTAATGACGCATTAGGAAATGATGACAGAATTATTGAACTTATTATACGACCAGAATCCGTCGAAATACTCATCTTGTACAAAATAACAGTAGATAACAAAAACATGATTGTAAATTTGATTAATTGCCACAAATGCAAATACAACTGAAGCAACAATCTCCAGTTTCTAAACTGCAACGGCACTTAGAAATAATGAAAAATATTGCTTGGGGACGAGCACCATCTTTCGCTTCGCACGGTTTCTGCTGAATCGCATTCTCGGCATCGAGTATCTGAGCATACGGTGTCATTTGCCTTATTTTACAGAGGTGTTAAATGGTATGTTAAAGGCCCAAATAGGTATTAAAAGTATGCCATAATTACAGAGTGACAAATAATTACAAAGTACTTGAACTCGCGTACTTTTACAAAATTTTGCAGTGGAATATCTAAGGCTGGAGAACGGTACACGATCGCACCGTCTCTCTTCAAAGACTCACCTAAGGCGTCGGTGAGAGACGATTCTGCAAACACAGCGACGAATTTCTCGGCGGCCTTCACTGCTCGATGACTTCTTTGTGTGACATGGACCGCCTCTTACTTCCGATCGTGCTCTGAATGGTTTCCGTGGAAACGTCTGTGTATTGTTACGCATGTCAGGATAAAACTTCATGAATATCTTTGAATCCAGCAGCCTTATAGTTTTTTCCTTGTTACACACAAACGCAAGTTGTACAACATTGTGTGCAAATCTAAAGGGGTCTCTCGTAAATATGCCTAAGGATCTTACATTTTTAACTGCAACATCAAAAAACTTTCAAGAGTTTCAGCCACAGAAATCATATTTCTTTGCTGTCACAACGTGGTGCAACAGGAAACGAAGCCAACACGCTGGCCAAAAAACAGTATCTGTCAGGAAATATGCTGGAAAATTCTAAGGTTCAATAACAGTTCAGCCATAGTTCTACTGAAAGAGTGGAAAACTTTCTTAAACAAAGGGTCGGCACCGAAGACTTTTACACTGTGTTTTGTTTTTCTCTTTTATCGCAGTAGCTCTGTATAACTCTTATGCTAGTGTAAGCAGAAAATCTCAGAGAACTTAAGTTGGAATCCTTGGAAGAAAGACGACCCAGATTTCGCGGAACACTTAATCGATGAATTTAGAGCACTGTTATTTGAAGATTGCATTGCCATCAACGTTTATGTGGCGTCGAAATCATGAAAAAAAGATTAGAGACTGCAAAGAAAACGTTCAGAATAATGACTTGATGGATGCGTGTAGACACTACACTTGACAAGAATTAGCGATGGCACATTATTGCATTGACGTGCGTCTTTAGTATATTTCATTATCTGATTTGTCACAGTGTTTACTTTCTTAAATGATTTTAGATACATTGTTGTGTTATCAATTTGTTTAATCACGATACTTGAAAACGATCAAAGACAGAAATTGAACAATAGTGCAACAAGGAAAAAGTGACAGTTGCAGGCGGAAAGTAATATTTTAAATAATAAAATACAGCACTTCATTTTATTTTGTGAAATGTAAAATATTTTGTTCGTTCTGGGACGCCAAGTTACGCTTATTTGTTGACTTGCCGTACACATACTCATAGCAGACACAGCAGACGTTTCAGTCGTTTTCATTAAACGGTTACCAAATCATATATATATCTCAGAGTACGGTGCAGCGAGTAAGTGTGCAGACGTTTTCAGACGTTTTCAGACGTGCTAATGGTGATGGTGACTGTATGTTGAAAATGGCTCAAAGAACACGTATTGATGACGTTATGAGGGGTAGAATACTAGGGCGACTGGAGGCGGGTCAAACACAGCAGATCGTAGCACGTGCCCTCCGTGTGCCACAAAGTGTGATCTCAAGATTATGGCAACGACTCCAGCATACAGGAAACATGTCCATGCGCTACAGTACGGGATACGAGACGTCCACAGTGTACAACACTACAAGAAGACCGATATCTCACCATCAGTGCCCTCAGACGGCCACGGAGTACTGCAGGTAGGCTTGCTCTGGACCTTACCGCAGCCACTGGAACAGTTGTCTCCAGACACACAGTCTACAGACGACTGAACAGACATGGTTACTTCGCCTGGAAACCTGCAAGCTGCGTTTCACTGACCCCTGGTCACAGGAGAGCCCGTAAAGCCTGGTGTCAAGAACACAGTATATGGTCATTTGAACAGTGGTACCAGGTTATGTTCACGGACGATTCCAGGTATAGTCTGAACAGTGATTCTCGCCGGGTTTTCATCTGGCGTGAACCAGGACCCCTTAATGTTCTTGCAAGGGACCTGTTTGGAGGTCGTGGTTTGATGGTGTGGGGTGGGATTATGATTGGTGCACGTACACGCCTGCATGTCTTTAACAGAGGAACTGTAACAGGTCAGATGTATCGGACGTCATTTGGCACCAGTATGTCCGTCTTTTCAGGGGTGCAGTGGGTCCCACCTTCCTCCTGATGGAGCTACCATCGTGGAGGAATGGCCTGCGTGTACTCCAGACCAAAACCCCATCGAATACGTCTGACATGCTCTCGGTCGACGTGTCGCTGCACGTCTTGAAACCCCTATGACACTTGAGGAGCTCCGACAGGCATTGGTGCAAGAATGGGAGGCTATACCCCAGCAGCTGCTTCACCACCTGATCCAGAGTATGGCAACCCGTTGTGCGGCCTGTGTACGTGTGCATGGTGATCGTATCCCATATTGACGTCGGGGTACAGGCGCAGGAAACAGTGGCGTTTTGTTGCACATGTGTTTCGCTACGGTTTTCTCAACTTATCACCAATACCTGTGGACTTACAGTTCTGTGTCGTGTATGTTCCCTATGTGCCTATGCTATTAGCGCCAGTTTTGCAGTTTTGTATAGTGCCATATATATATATATATATATATATATATATATATATATATATATATCAGTCCTTTACATCAAATATAATAAGCGAGAAAATACAATTCAGTTAATCGAACATTTGTACTTGGGTATTTCTCTCTAACAGTACACTCTCCTCCACTCGGTGAACATACAGTTACACTACATACCTTGGTGGTCAGATTAAGCGCTTCTACATCTACATCTGCATCTACTTACATACCCCGCAAACCACTGTACGGTTCGTGGCGGAGGTCACCCTGTGCCACAACTAGTTGTTTAATTTCCTGTTCCACTCGCAGACAGAGCGTGGGAAAAACGACTGTCTATACGACTTTGCATGATAACTAATTTCTCGTGTCTTATCTTCGTGGTCCCTGCGCGAAACGTACGTTGGCGGCAGTAGGGCCGTTTTTTACTCAGCTTCAAATGCCGGTTCTCTAAACTTTCTCAGTAGTGTTCTTCGAAATGAATGTCTTCTTCCCTCCAGTGTTTCCCACTTGATCTCCAGATGCATCTCCGTAACACTTGCATCGTGATCCAACCTATCGGTAACAACTCTGGAAGCTCGCCTCTGAATTGCTTCTGTGGTGTCACCGCCAGACACCACACTTGCTAGGTGGTAGCCTTTAAATCGGCCGCGGTCCGTTAGTATACGTCGGACCCGCGTGTCGCCACTGTCAGTGATTGCAGACCGAGCGCCGCCACACGGCAGGTCTAGAGAGACTTCCTAGCACTCGCCCCAGTTGTACAGCCGACTTTGCTAGCGATGGTTCACTGACAAATTACGCTCTCATTTGCCGAGACGATAGTTAGCATAGCCTTCAGCTACGTCATTTGCTACGACCTAGGAAGGCGCCATTATCATTTGCTATTTATCTTGTGATGCGTGTACCGTCAGACCGATGTTCACCAATTATGAATTAAAGTTAAGTATTCCCGTAGTTACTTACGTTCTTTACTACTATAAATTCCCTTACCTGTTCCAGACCTCACGCCAGCCTGCGTGAGCTTAAACGCGTGCCTTTCGGCTTCCTCTCCTAGTGGCTTGGTTGTCTTGCCAAGTCACAACAGCTTCGATGTATTCTTTCAGTCTGACCTAGTGCGGATGCCAAACAGTCGAGCACTACTCAAGAATAGGTCGCACTAGCTTCCTATATGAGGCCTCCTTTACAGACGAACCCCACTATCCTAAGATTCTCCCAATATACCGAAGTAGACCATTCGCCTTCCCTACAACAATCCTCACATCCTCGTTCCATTCCTCATCGCTTCTCAACGCTACGCCCAGAGATTTAAACGACGTGTTTGTGTCAAGTAAGACACTAATAATTCTGTATCCGAACATTACAGTTTTTTTCCCTACTCATCCGCATTAACTTACATTTTCCTACATTTAAAGCCAGTTGCCTAGGTCATCTTGTATCAATTTGTAGTCACTTATCTTCGACAACTCCCTGTACACCACAGCATCATCAGCGAACAACCGCAGATTGCTGCCCACCCTGTCTGCCAGATTATTTACGTATATAGAAAATAGCAACGGTCCTGTCGCAATTCCCTGGAGCACTCCTGTCTCCGATGAACACTCGCCGTGGAGGACAACGTACTGGATTCTATTACATAAGAAATCTTCGAGCCAGTCACATATCTGGGAGGCTATTTCGTGTGTATGTACCTTTGTTCGTTGGTTGGGGTTCTTTGGGGAAGGAGACCAGACAGCGAGGTCATCGGTCTCATCGGATTAGGGAAGGACGGGGAAGGAAGTCGGCCGTGTCCTTTCAAAGGAACCATCCCGGCATTTGCCTGAAGCGATTTAGGGAAATCACGGAAAACCTAAATCAGGATGGCCGGACGCGGGATTGAACCGTCGTCCTCCCGAATGCGAGTCCAGTGTGCTAACCACTGCCCCACCTCGCTCGGTGTACCTTTGTTAACAGTCTGCAGTCAGGTACCCTGTCGAATGCTTTTCGTAAGTGTACAAAAGTGGAATCGGCCTTTTGCCCTTCTTCCATAGTTTCCAGTACACCATGTGAGAAAAGAGCAGGCTAGAATGAGATTTTCACTCTGCAGCGAAGTGTGCGCTGATATGAAACTTCCTGGCAGATTAAAACTGTGTGCACCGACCGAGACTCGAACTCGGGACCTTTGCCTTTCGCGGGCAAGTGCTCTACCATCTGAGCTACCGAAGCGCTTGCCCGCGAAAGGCAAAGGTCCCGAGTTCGAGTCTCGGTCGGTGCACACAGTTTTAATCTGCCAGGAAGTTTCAGAGCAAGCTAGATGTCGCACGAGCGATGCTTACATTCGAACTCAGAATATGTTCTAGAATTCTGCAGAAAACCAATGTTAAGGTTATTAGTCTGTAATTTTGCGGGTCCGTTCTTTTGCACTTCTTATACACAGGAGTCACCTGTCCTTTTTTCCAGTCGCTCGGCAATTTGCGCTGGTCGAGAGATGCAAACTAAATAATGGGCCAAGGCCGTAGAGTACTCTTTGTAAAACCGAACTGGGATCTATTCCGAACCTGGAGACTTATTTGTGTTCAGCTCTTTCAGTTGTTTCTCTACCCCAGGGATGGATACGGGACTCAGTGCGAAGGTCAAACGACAGTATGTTTGTACGATTCTCCAGCGTGAACGATTTCTTAAACGTGGAATTTAAAACTTTGGTATTCCTTTTGCTACCTTCCACTGCCAAACCAGACTGGACAATCAACGACGGAATGGAAGCATTAGAGCCGCTTCGCAATTTTACGTAGGGCCAGAACTTTTTCGGGTTCTCCACCAGATCTTTAACCATGGTGCGACGGCGATCGCCTTTATATGCTTCGCGCACAGATCTTCTCACAGACGCACGAATCTCTACTAATCTTTGCCTGCCGTCATTTGCGCGTCCTCTATGGAACCGGGAGGTCAACAGCCTTTGCTTCATCAGCATTTTCCGTATTTCGTAATTAAACCAGGATGGGTCTTTTCCGTCCATAATCCACGTACTAGGCAAATACTTGTCCAGAGCACGATTTACAATCTGTTTAAACTTTGATAATTAATTTGAAACCCTCAGCTGCGACGGGTGTTATTTATATACCTCGATGGGGACAGCTGAAAATATGTGCCCCGACTGGGACTCGAACCCGGGATCTCCTGCTTACATGGCAGACACTCTATCCGTCTGAGCCACAGAAGACACAGATGAATAGGGCGACTGCAGGAACTTATCCCTTGCAAGCTTCCCGTGAGACCCACATTCCCAACTGTCCACAATCTACATACGTAATGTACCATTTTCTGCTGTCCCCATCGAAGTATATCAAAAACACCTGTCGGCAGCTGAGGGTTTCAATTAATTATCATTTATTCTAGAGAAGCTGCACGGTCATCAGTGGTACCTGTTCGTTCGAGAACAGTTACTATCTTCATATATATAGTTAAAAGGCTACCCAGCCATTGACTTTCGTCTGCGCGAATGCGCACAGGTTTCCCGAACTCTTACGGGAATCGTCATCTTAGTGTGCGCAAATAATGAGTGGATGGGTAAATATCTACTAGGTGCATTACGTATTACGTATGTAGGTTGTTGACAGTTGGGAATGTGGGTCTCACGGGAAGCGTGCAAGGGATAAGTCCCTGCAGTCGCGCCGTTCATCCAATCCTCGGTGGCTAAGATGGATAGAGCGTCTGCCATATAAGCAGGAGATCCCGGGTTCGAGTGCCGGTCGGGGCACACATTTTCAGCTGTCCCCATCGAGGTATATCAACAGTACCTGTCGGCAGCTGAGGGTTTCAATTAATTATCGTTTATTCTAGAGAAGCTTCACGGTCATCAATGGTATCTGTTTTTTCGAGAACAGTTACTAGCTTCATATACACTCCTGGAAATGGAAAAAAGAACACATTGACACCGGTGTGTCAGACCCACCATACTTGCTCCGGACACTGCGAGAGGGCTGTACAAGCAATGATCACACGCACGGCACAGCGGACACACCAGGAACCGCGGTGTTGGCCGTCGAATGGCGCTAGCTGCGCAGCATTTGTGCACCGCCGCCGTCAGTGTCAGCCAGTTTGCCGTGGCATACGGAGCTCCATCGCAGTCTTTATCACTGGTAGCATGCCGCGACAGCGTGGACGTGAACCGTATGTGCAGTTGACGGACTTTGAGCGAGGGCGTATAGTGGGCATGCGGGAGGCCGGGTGGACGTACCGCCGAATTGCTCAACACGTGGGGCGTGAGGTCTCCACAGTACATCGATGTTGTTGCCATTGGTCGGCGGAAGGTGCACGTGCCCGTCGACCTGGGACCGGACCGCAGCGACGCACGGATGCACGCCAAGACCGTAGGATCCTACGCAGTGCCGTAGGGGACCGCACCGCCACTTCCCAGCAAATTAGGGACACTGTTGCTCCTGGGGTATCGGCGAGGACCATTCGCAACCGTCTCCATGAAGCTGGGCTACGGTCCAGCACACCGTTAGGCCGTCTTCCGCTCACGCCCCAACATCGTGCAGCCCGCCTCCAGTGGTGTCGCGACAGGCGTGAATGGAGGGACGAATGGAGACGTGTCGTCTTCAGCGATGAGAGTCGCTTCTGCCTTGGTGCCAATGATGGTCGTATGCGTGTTTGGCGCCGTGCAGGTGAGCGCCACAATCAGGACTGCATACGACCGAGGCACACAGGGCCAACACCCGGCATCATGGTGTGGGGAGCGATCTCCTACACTGGCCGTACACCACTGGTGATCGTCGAGGGGACACTGAATAGTGCACGGTACATCCAAACCGTCATCGAACCCATCGTTCTACCATTCCTAGACCGGCAAGGGAACTTGCTGTTCCAACAGGACAATGCACGTCCGCATGTATCCCGTGCCACCCAACGTGCTCTAGAAGGTGTAAGTCAACTACCCTGGCCAGCAAGATCTCCGGATCTGTCCCCCATTGAGCATGTTTGGGACTGAATGAAGCGTCGTCTCACGCGGTCTGCACGTCCAGCACGAACGCTGGTCCAACTGAGGCGCCAGGTGGAAATGGCATGGCAAGCCGTTCCAGAGGACTACATCCAGCATCTCTACGATCGTCTCCATGGGAGAATAGCAGCCTGCATTGCTGCGAAAGGTGGATATTCACTGTACTAGTGCCGACATTGTGCATGCTCTGTTGCCTGTGTCTATGTGCCTGTGGTTCTGTCAGTGTGATCATGTGATGTATCTGACCCCAGGAATGTGTCAATAAAGTTTCCCCTTCCTGGGACAATGAATTCACGGTGTTCTTATTTCAATTTCCAGGAGTGTATATGTTTAAACTTTGCCCGAAATTTCTCTATGGCCATCATTCTGAAACTAAGTGATTTGCAGTTTATTGTCTAAGTGAGATGCTAACAACTGCTTGTCCGCTCTCTCTAGCAGAAACACTCTCCTAGCGCTCTTCACTGATTTATTATCTTTCGTAACCATGATCACTGATACCCGTCTCTATACTGACACCATCGACAAGGTCCGGCCTGTTTGTAGCTACAAGGTCCAAGACACTTCCATTGCGTGTTGGCTGCCTAACTAGCTGCTCAAGACAGTTTTCGAAACACGTGTTTAAAAGTAGTTCACGTGACCGTCTGTGTGTATCCCATGCAATGAATCCATACACGTTCCAGTCTATATTCGGTCTCTTAGAGACACCGCCAACTAGTATGGCATGATCTGGGTATTTATGCACAACTGACCATAAACTGTCTTTGAATGACTCTAGAACTCGGGTGGTCGGTAAAGACATGCACCATTTACCTTGGTTGCAGCTAGAGCTGTTATACACGACCAGATAGCTACACTATCACACTCAATTTCGAACTCAGAAGAGACAATTTCTGTGTCTACAGCAATGAACACTCCCCCTCCTACTGCGCTTTTCCGATAAACATCCCAAGACTCGGTAGAAATTTCAGAGCTTTTTACTTCAGATTTTAGCCAGCTCTCAGCCCCAATAATAATTTGAGGGCAGTAAATTCGGAAACTTTATTACGAATGCTTTAACAATTTACTGATAAAATTTTTACAGTTGCACTGTCTTAACTCTGAACGCGGCCTGATTTCCCTACATCCGTTTCGACTGGCGAGTGTTCATGGAGTACCTCAAACTACCGCCTAATCTACAAAAAACCATGTGCGCTTCACAAGTACTCTGTTAACCGAGTAGCTGCTTCCTTTGTATAGAGCCCCCATGACCTATCAACGGGAGCCCTACAAATCCCTATCCGATATCGCAGGTGCAGAAATCTGCTGCCAAGACCGTCACAGAGACGACGAAGCCTCTGGTGGACAACCTCCGCTCGGCGCATATGTTCACTGTTGATGAATATATGGTCTTAAAGAATCCTCCAAGAATTTACATGTCTGTGTATCTGACGTTGCTCAGATGCTCCCATGTTGCAGTACTCGATAACTCCCAGTACTGTAAATTGTTGTGCTCAACGTAACGGTACTGTTGCTTGAGCCGTTACTCAGGGATATTCTTCTCTGGACTGTATAATATGCTCTCATACGTAGTGTGTGTCATGACGGCATAAAGAGGAAATATCCCGTGCAGTTGTAACGTGAAAGCCTTCACTGATTCGGTGACTCACTGTTTGTCGTTGGAGTTGGGTTCTTTTTTGTTTTCTTAAGATGCTACAGCAGCGAGGAAGTAGGCAGGTTCCGAGGTAAACACACATGTGTGTTCAGACTTTCACAGCTGCTAGCAAGGTGTGAAGTGGTTCCAGGTGTTTACGTTGCTTCTCAGCATTGACAAAACGCTCTGCGGCAAACGTCTTGTTAAACTGAGGGCTGTCACGCTACAGCGTGCTTTAAACCGACGCACTTTCCCTGGTGATTAGGTGAGATTATGCAGTTTCTATATTCTCGAATGCGGCTGTATCTTCCTTGGAAATTTTTGTCTTTGTGCATCGAGAGGTAAAAATCATAGTACCAGCTGCTTGTATGTTATATGATAAAATGTCCGGTTTTAACATTCCATCGACGTGAGCTCATAGGATCGGCACCACAAGCCTGGTTTGGCGAAAGATGAGGAACCATCTTGGCAGTTGCTTGGAGTGACTTAGGGAAACCATGGAAAATTTAACTCTGGACTGCTGGAAGGAGATTTGAAACATTGTTTCCCCGAATGTGAGTTCAATATGTTGGCCGCTACTCCACCTCTCATGGTAAATATTGAACACTGCATCTATTTTCGGCAACAGGAATTTACTGAATTATTCCCGTTCAGGAAAATTAGATATTGTTAGTTTCATGTATCTTTTGAGGTCGGACAAATTTTTAACGTAAGGAGACTAATTTCGATGTTTGTCTTCTCTGTTAGAAGTGTTACGTTCGTACTGGAGACTCACGAGCTACATCTCCATTTAAATCAAATCCAATCCGCAATACCGATTCTGGCAATGACCGTTGTAAACAGTGTAGCAACTCCTTCCCCGTGTGAACTCATGTCCCAGGTTTGCTGTACCCATGTTCTCTTACCTGTTACGAACGGCCGAATCTGTATCTGTTTCAAATGGAGGAACGTAATGAGTCCTTGACCAATGTTTGCGGCTTTGCGAATTAGTACAGAATGGAAAAACGGGAAATAGCGAAACCCATCCCTGCTCCTGTCCAAGGCTGTCACCGAGTTTCCTATATCTACCTAGTCGGTCGATCACCACGAACAGTTCCATCTACCGTCATTCCATAAAATACTGCCGAGAAGTTTTGTAGAACGGTTCCACCTACCGTCATTCCACAAAATACTATCGGGAAGTTTTGTACTATTAATTATTTTTATTTGTATGTTGATGTTTTGTCATTTTCAATGAAATAATTAAATATTATATTGTAGATCACATCACTAGGATATGTCACAACCAAAGTAACCATGTAATGTTAGGGGAAAGGTTCTTTACAAGCTTCGTTGGAGAAGGAATAAATGCAAATGCGTGGGATTGGTTCAAATGACTCTAAGCGCTATGGGACTTAACATCTGAGGTCATCAGTCCCCTAGACTTAGAAACTACTTAAACCTACCTAACCTAAGGACATCACACACATTCATGCCCGAGGCGGGATTCGAACCTGCGACCGTAGCAGCAGCGCGGTTCCGGACTGAAGCGCCTAGAACCGCTTGGCCACGACGGCCTGCCACGTGGTATTTTTGGAACATCCTGCGTTCAGTTTGTGTTCTCTAGCAGAAGCAAGAGGACTTCGTGTTCGCATTGAGTGAACGGCGCAAGATAAGAGACTTCTGGAGAAATCATTGTCCAAAACAAAGGCAATGAGCGGCTGACGACACAAACATTGTTAAAGAGAAGTCGACCTAACGTATTCGCCTTATGCCCACGGACCGACTGAAGAGTAGTGGACAATGCCAGAGCTCGTACACGTATTGCTACCGCCACCCGCTGGTATCATCGTGGAATCATCGTCACTAGTGCTAGCGTCGGCTATGTGTAAGACGCGACGATTATCCAGTTTACCGGACATACAGTGCAGTCCCACTGACAATTTTGCATCTCTCCCACAATAACGTGGGATGTACTCAGAGGCTAACTGAGAAGCCGCTTGAACGGGAAGCAGCGAAACCAGGGTCAAGAAATCCGATAACGATCAGGAAAGCGGTATGCTGAACCCGCGCTCCTCCATACCGCATCCAATGATGCCATTGGTAGAGGATCAGGGCCAGCGAGATATACGGGCCCTCCAACGAATTTGTGACGTCACGCTAGTAGTCTTGTCCACCACAGTTCGCGAACGCTCGGCTCCAGGCAGAGCCTGTTATAAATCGATATGTAATTGAAAAGATACCCACTAAAGATCTTAAATTTCTCATCTGCTATCCAGGGCTTACATGCACTTAAACGAACAGTCAAGAATTATTAAACTCCTCTGAAATAGCTAGTCGCTCCCCACCGGGGACGGCTGCTAACTCTCATAAGACCTGCACTGACGCACGTGCCGCGGCCTGTCTTCCTCGTGGACCTCGCAGAGGATGCGACGGCGGTTTGTCGGCCCCGATTGACTATGCCAAAACGCAGAGCTGCGCTTTTTTGTTCCTGATAATAGTTTTGCTTACAACTGTTACATGTTGTAGTTTAGTACCACTGTTTCCTGTTCGTTATTAGGTAGACATTGAGCTGTTTCCTGTTCCAAACCGAAATTTCGAGTAGTTTTAATCATGAAATATCGAGAAATTGTCTGACATTCGAATATCTTTGTAGCCGTGGTTTTTAATTAAGATTTAGTTGAAAATTGTCTCCCATTAATAACAATCTTCCAGTCAAAGAAAACAAAGATATTACTGATTAAAATTAATCGTTACTGAAATTCCATTTCCTACACCTGTTGTTATAAAATCACTGTCATGTTTATCATACGATCGTCTGATTTCACTAGTGCGCCATTTTCAAGTGCCGTTGTTATCGTCGTACGTTTACACCCACACGGGGCGACTGTAAAATTACGACGGCAGGAGCGGTATTTGGAAATGACACATCGCTGAAGTCAAATGATCGTGTGATATAAATGACAGTGATTTTACAGTAACAAAAGGTGAAAAATGAAATTATCTTTCAATAAATTTCTTACTGTGACACCCCATATGATAAAAACTTATTGATTTTCCCTGTTCTTTTTTTTATCTGGTTTACGTTCGTTTGGCGTGAAGTATTCCAACACCATTAAACTATTTCAAGTGGCAAAATATTCTGTTAATAACCTTGACAGTGAATTTATTGAATTTGTCGCAGTACAGGCAGTGTTTTTTTCCAGTAGGCCGGTGTCCATGTCACTTGAAGCTCTTGCGCTGTCGTATGCTTGTGTAATTGACATCTCGGTAACTGCCACACGTGTCTCACTTCAATTATTTTCAAATTGTCACCCATTATTTATATATAAATTGAACGTCGAGGGGGGAGAAAGGAAAGGAAAGGAATCGGGACATTATGCGGAATCTGCAGCGACGAGTGATAATATGTGTCGCACCGAGATTCAAACTAGTTATGGGCAAACTCGTTCATCCTTGGGAACTAGTTCACTGGTGATTGCTCTTTTTTGGGAACCGTTCATTTTCAGTCATCCACAGTTCACTGTGCATGGTATATGGTTCTTATGAAAAACTGAAAATTAGTAGCATAGGTGACTGATAATGGAGGGCGCCAAGAGGGGGCACTTGCCTCCTCTCTGGAGTACAGAGTTGTTATTCGTAACAGAATTCTCACACACTTGCAGTTTTCGTGATTCTGCAAAACATCTCGTTTAGGCAACTGTAGCGTTACGTGGCTGATCGCAGTGATATAATATAAGGAGGCGCACGAAAAAACGCTCCGAGTACAGACTGCTAGCCAATTACGCACGATTTGTTGACCGCTACGAGCAGAATAGATAAACATGTAATAATTAGGCAGTGAAGAAATAACAAATAAGCTAATGCAAACAACTTTGAAACAATAGATGACGACTGGTATGCGACAATGAACAGCTAGCACTCGGGGTCGATTTTTCGAGCGCCACCCTGTACCACTGAAATAATATTGTAGGAGTTATCATATTCTCTTTACAAAATGCGACACCATACACTCTACTACGAAGCGCGGGCTTTATTCAGTTGTAAGTCGGTCTGTCTTCCATAACAATGAACATGCTCTTTTACCTTGGATCAAAAAAGACGTGCTGATACGCCGTTTTGTTACTTGAAAAGATGTATGTATTACATACCACGAAATTTTTATGTAATTTACGTAATTATAAAATACATTTTAATTACCGGTTGTGGACGCTGAATACGATAATATCCAGAAGTTCAGAGCTCAAAAAAGGTCTGAAACAGATCTAGAATGGGCGTGCGAAGCGAACGGAACGAACAACAAAAACCCGATACTGAACTAGGAGCAAGTCGGCAGTGGAACTGTACGAGTGGCCACGCGAAGGATGAGTCCGGCCGAGCGAGACCGAGACCGAGACAGACGAGAACGGGACCGAGGCTGGAACGAGACCGGCCGACGTGCCGTTGTGGGAACGTGACCGACGGTTTGCCGTCCGCGACCAAAGTGAACTATGACAGACCGTTCCTTAGAATTCGTTCCTCGCTCGTTCCGTTCATCTTGGTGAACCGTTCCTTTGGACCCGTCAGTTCCCGAACGACTCACCTCTAATTCAATCCCAGGATCTCCTCTTACTAGGTAGGTGCGATAACCACTGCGCCAGCCGAGACACAGTGCTACTGCAATTGCGCGGACTCTCTCAGCACGCCTCGCATCCTACAAGCACTCACACGGACCGCCGCCACCTATCCGCAGTCCGGGTCCATTTCCTCCATGCCAGGTACTCTGACATTCCCACGGAAGGTCGGGAGTACTTGTGCATCAGCACGGAAGAAGGTGGACCCATTGACCATCCAAGCGAATCAATTTTATGGATGTGTGGAGCCTGTGCTTTCGGACATTGCCTGAAATAACAGACACTACGCATCCATATAATATGTTATCTACCCTGAACTGAAGTAATAGGTTTCCACAAGAGCAGTTAAATTTCTGGTTCATTGTGCGCTACTTAGGATTTCAATTTTGTTATACCATAAACTGTTTCGGTTACCAACGGATTAGATGAACCGTGAGATAACCGTTTTGGATTGGCGACGGCATTATTCCTTGCTCTTCGATTTTACTGCAAGATGCAAACGCGTTGAACTGTTTCAGATGCGTTCTTGCGTGCAATATTAAACAAAACTATGAATAGCTACTCTAACATATTAAAACTGAGTGTAGCAGAGGTGCCAGTATGGCAGTAGTTCGTACACGCTCCCTCTACGATCCGTAATACACTGAAGAGCCAAGTAAACAGGTACACCTGCCTAATATCGTGCAGGGCCCCCGCGAGCACGCAGAAGTGTCGCAACACGACTTTGCATGGACTCGACTAATTTCCGAAGTAGTGCTGGACGGAACCGACACCATGAATCCTGCAGGGCTGTACATAAATCAGTAAGAGTACGAGGAGGTGGAGATCTCTTCTGAACAGCACGTTGCAAAGCATCTCAGATATGCTCAGTAATGTTCATGTCGGGAGTTTGGTGGCCAGCGGAAGTGTTTGAGCTCAGAACAGTGTTTCTGGAGCCACTCTGTAGCAATTCTGGACGTGTGGGGGGTCGCATTGTCCTGCTGGAATTGCCCATTTCCGTACGATTGCACAATGGACATGAATGGATGAAGGTGATCAGACAGGATGCTTACTTACGTGTCGCCTGTCAGAGTCGTATCTAGGCGTATCAGCATCCCATATCACTCCAACTGCACACTCCCCGCACCATTACAGAGCCTCTACCAGCTTGAACAGTCCACTGCTGACGTGCAGGGTCCATGGATTCATGAGGTTGTCTCCATACCTGTACACGTCCATCCACTAGATAAAATCTGAAACGAGACTCGTCCGATCAGGCAACATGTTTTCAGTCATCAACAGTCCAGTGCCGGTGTTGACAGGCGCAGGTGAGGGGTAAATGCTTTTGTCGTGCGGTCATCGAGGGTACATGAGTGCGCCTTCGGCTTCGAAAGCCCACATCGATGATATATAGTTGAATGGTTCGCACCCTGACACTTGATGGGCCAGCACTGAAATCTGTAGCAATCTGCGGAAGGGTTGCACTTCTGTCACGTAGAACGATTCGCTTCAACAGTCGCTGGTCCCGTTCTTACAGGATCTTTTTCCTGCCGCAGCGTTGTCGGAGATTTGATGTTTTACCGGACTACTTATAATCACGGTACACTCGTGGAATGATCGTACGGGAAAATCCCCACTTCATCGCTACCTCGGAGGTGCTGTGTCCCATCGTTCGTGCGCCGACTATAATACCACGTTCAGGCACACTTAAAACTTGATAACCTGCCATTGTAGCAGCAGTAACCGATTTAACAACTGCGCCAGACACTTGTTGTCTTATATAGGCGTTGTCGACCGCAGCGCCGTGTTCTGCCTGTTTACATATCTCCGTATTTGAATACGTAAGCCCATACAAGTTTCTTTGGCGCTTCAGTGTATATTCTGCACTGACGCTTTGTTTCCAAACAGTTCGGCAAAGTCACGCACGTCCTTTAAACCGACCGTAGTCAGGGGAGCTACACGACGCAGCTGATTACGTAGAGCTGCTAAAAAAATATGTTTACACCGGGATTGTGGAGCACTACCGCACTAGTGTGCTTTAGTGAGCTCGTTTCTTCTTGTTTTTCTACTGCTTCCATGTTCCTTATTTACGTTTACAGCCATTGTCGACATACAGCAGAGCGCGTTCTCTTGATGTTAATATAACGAATAAATTATTCTCTTTTTATAAAATTCAGTGGTAGTGATTGATGAGGGCCGCTGTTTGATGGAATTGTTTTAAATTATCTTTGTAGACTGCTCTAATAAAGAAACGTAATTATTTCCTTGGTCAACTACAAAACTGCTAACGAAGCTGCGATTCTAAGGGCATCCTGAGAAACCAATTATAAATTATAAACAAATACTACAAGAATCGTGCAGTGTTTGAAAATAACAAAAAGAAGTTTGACTAACGTTACTGTATATTGAGTAACCAAAATTATGCATTTGAATTTTTATATGTGAGGTACCGCCAAAAATTAAAAAAATTGTGAATATGCGTGTCTAATGATGGACGACAGCAACCTGTTCGCATTTTTCTGTCACACTTCGAAATGAAACCTGAAAAGAAATTTTATTTTACAATGTCAAGAGTAAGGGCTTGCAACACGCGTAAACACAATGAACTATAATAACAAAAACAGCAAAATTAACAATAAATATGTATCAGGAACTTAGTGATCAGTTTTGTTGGTTTATATCTAACTAGTATAGCACCCGCAACTTGACTCGCGTTTACTGTACGGTCTGAATAGATATTTTTTTCTTTCTTTAATTGAATTTTTATGTTATTCACAAATCGCAAGACCTTATAAACTTTTTGCGATAAGGTGTTAGAAGCATGGTCTTTTCCGAATGCACTTTTGACCATAAAGCTATTCTGGTAGCTGAAGTCCAAGAGTCTTCTTAATCATACTATTTGCGTTCTTGTGGTGATACTTCTAAAGAAACTTCCATCCCCTAACACATATTTATCTATATGTATTCGAGTAGTTTCATAGATTAAGCTTTAATTTTTTTTAATTAAACGAAATATTTTCTTAAAAATTTTCAGCCCTTATTTGTCCACCTTATGGGTTGTATTTCCAAAAACAGTGAAACACTTTGTTTTCTAGCAGAGAAGCCATATACAAATTTTCGTAGATTAGCTTTGAAAATGCTTTCATAATAAAATAATTTGATAAAATTTTTCATCCCCTATTTCTCTCCCGTAGGGGGTTGAATTTCCGAAAGCACTGAAAAACGTATTTTTTTTATTTCCAGCCTTGAAGTTCAGTACCAGAGTTCATAGATGTAGCTTCAAAAATACATTAGCAGTTCCTTAATAATTATTTAGTTTCAAAAGTAAGTTTCAGCCACTGTTCCACCCCGATGGCTCTTACAAATCGAAAAATAGTGAAATACGTGTTTCTTTATTTCTAACCGAGAACCCAAATACCAATTTTCGTAAACCTGTCTTCAAAATTGCCTTAATAGTGACATACAATAATGCTCATAAATTAAGGATAATGCTGATACGTGGTGAGACAACGCTCTGTTGGGCGGTTTGCGGGTTTAAATCACCTCTGGGTATGACCATGCGGTGCATTTGACCTGCGGTCGTCGCACGGTGGCACTGGCAGCAGTCCACATATGCAGACGTGAGTTTGTGCATGTCAGAGTACGGTGCAGCGAATAAGTGTGCAGACGTTTTGAAACGTGCTAATGGTGACTATGTGTTGAAAATGGCTCAGAGAACACATATTGATGACGTTAAGAGTGGTAAAATACTATGGCGACTGGAGGCTGGTCAAACACAGCAAGTCATACATAGCACGGGCCCACCGTGTGCCACAAAGTGTGATCTCAAGATTATGGCAACGATTCCAGCAAACAGGAAACGTGTCCAGGCGCTACAGTACCGGACGTCCACAGTGTACAACACCACAAGAAGACCGATATCTCACCATCAATGCCCGCAGACGGCCACGGAGTACTGCAGGTAGCCTTGCTCGGAACCTTACTGCAACCACTCGAACAGTTGTCTCCAGACACACAGTCTACAGGCGACTGAACAGTCATGGTTTATTGGCCCGGAGACCTACAAGGTGTATTCCACTGACCCCTGGTCACAGGAGAGCCCGTAAAGCCAGGTGTCAAAAACACAGTATATGGTCATTTGAACAGTGGTCCCAGGTTACGTTCACGGACGAGTCCAGGTATAGTCTGAACAGTGATTCGCGCCGGATTTTTATCTGGCGTGAACCATGAACCAGATACCAACCCCTTAAGATCCTTGAAAGGGACTTGTATGGAGGTCGTGGTTTGATGGTGTGGGGTGGGATTGTGATTGGTGCACGTACACCGCTGTATGTCTTTGACAGAGGAACTGTAACAGGTTAGGTGTATTGGGACGTCATTTTGCACCGGTATTTCCGCCTTTTCAGGGGTGCAGTGGGTCCCACCTTCCTCCTGATGGATGATAACGCACGGCACCACCGAGCTGCCATCGTGGAGGAGTACCTTGAAACAGAAGATATCAGGCGAATGGAGTGGTCTGCCTGATCTCCAGAGCTAAAACCCGTCGAGCATGTTTGGGATGCTCTCGGTCGACGTATCGTTCAAAAGAAATGGCTCTGAGCACTATGGGACTCAACTGCTGTGGTCATAAGTCCCCTAGAACTTAGAACTACTTAAACCGAACTAACCTAAGGACATCACACACATCCATGCCCGAGGCAGGATTCGAACCTGCGACCGTAGCGGTCGTGCGGTTCCAGACTGTAGCGCCTTTAACCATTCGGCCACTCCGACCGGCTGACGTATCGTTGCACGTCTTCAAACCCCTACGACACTTCAGGAGCTCCGACAGGCACTGGTGCAAGAATGGGAGGCTATACCCCAGCAGCTGCTCGAGCACCTGATCCATAGTATGCCAACCCGTTGTGCGGCCTGTGTACGTGTGCATGGTGATCATATCCCATACTGATGTCGGGGTACATGCGCAGGAAACAGTGGCGTTTTGTAGCACATGTGTTTCGGGACGGTTTTCTTAACTTATCACCAATACCGTAGGCTTACAGGTCTGTGTCGTGTGTGTTCCATACGTGCCAGTTTTGTGTAGTGCCACATTATGTGGCACCACATTCTGCAATTATCCTTAATTTATGAGCATGAGTGTATTTTCAAAAATAGATGCAAAGCTCCTTCGGACATGCATTGCAATATCGTATTTATCCGCCTACACCGGGCATGCGACTTTCAAGTTAAGTGTCTCCTCTGTACGAGAATACACATAATGAGCGTAGGACTACATGTTGTAGACGCATGGTTGACAACATATGGAAATTTGAGGCTGGCCATAAGTCGTGTTCGGATAACCAACTGGCAGTCTGCTTTTGGCAGAGCGGACACGCCAGTGTCTCCGTGTGCGGAGCGCGAGCTCGCCTTGTCTACATTCTGACGGTCGTTGCTTGCATGCCGGCTTACCGTTTACGATACATGGCGAACCGTTACCGTAAATGTATACTTCATTTTACCGTCTCCAACGATTATGACCGATCCAAAGCACTCGAGGTGGAGGGTTTTCTGGGAGAGGAAGTGAAGATCCCGGAGACCTATAATTTCGGAATACATTTGTCGACTGCGAACAACACAGTCTATGTTAAAATCATTAACGACGCTGGGCGCGAACACATCCTACGTGACACTAAATAGAGGCTCCGCTTCTGTCATACTCATGGTAATGTCGGGTCGGTAACCATCGACCATATGGGCTTAGGTATGCCTGCGATACGCGTTTTCGAATTGCCATTCGAACTTCCTGCAGAGCAACTCGTCGCGGCACTCCAACCATACGGCACAGTCCACGGCCATACTGCGGGGAAGTGGCCACAAATTCGGACATATCCTGTCCTAAACGGCGTCCGACAGGTCACCATTGATTTCCGAACCCACGTCCCGTTCTACTTACATATCAGCGGATACTGTGCAGTAACTGTATATGACGGCCATCCTCGGACCTGTTCTGGGTGCGGCAAAGAAAGCCGCATGAGATCCAAATGCCTAGAAAGGCGTATTACGCAACTTCCAGTCGCCAAAAGACCACCCGCGTCGTAACCTATGGTGCTACTGATGACCGACACTTCACCTATGGCCTCACAACGCCGCCCGGACGCCACAAACGAGCCTGACCATATCCTAACGGAGAGCGCTTCGGAAGGCCCGCCGCCTCGATAGGCCATTGATCCCGCTCCAACGGTGCCGACGCGACCGGTCGCTGATCCAACCCTCGGAAACACGACGGAGATCGACTCGCTCATCGTCCTTGCGGCGGCCTTCCTGCCAGAGCGACACCTTCCGATGTCGGACACGGAAGGTCGCGTAAGGAAACAACGTTCTCCAAAACGACGCAAGAGAGGGCACCGCACTATTTCCGGCAAAGAAGAGACGTTGAAAGTCGAGGACGAGGCCGCCGTCGACCCGAACGACGCCCTGAATCCGCCACTGCCGAAGGAGACGATGTGAGAGCGGCGATATCCCCGGTGTGCCAGCGCCCGTCCCCTCAATGCAGCATGAGGACGCTGAACTATTTAATGGACATAGCACAGCAGAAATTACACCAGGAACCACTACCCCATTCTATGAAGACGAAATGCATGGCATGATGAGGAGGTAGAGGAGCAGGAGCCGCCGCCGGCACTGCTTCACTAGTCATACTGTTTCCAGAACCCCCTGGGGGCGAGCGGGATAACGTTGCACCGAGACACCCACGCCCTCTCGCTGACGCCAGAGTGGACCAGCCTCCAGCAGTCCGCCACCGGACCTATCGGACAGCAACCATAAATAGCAACAACATCTGTTCCAGGGTTAAAATCTAACTTATGCAGGAGACGTTCAGGGTTTCTGATATTGATTCTGCCCTCCTGCAGGAAGTTCATTTGACCAGTCTCCTGGGTATCAATGGCAATGCCACCAACGCCTCTGCGAGTGATCCCATGGGCCGTGGAGTGGACATCTACGTCCGCCACGGTGATTTCCGTCACCGATGTCGCCTTCCGTCCGTCAACTCAGGGTATGGCACTCACTGCCGTGGGTACACGCTTCATTAATGTCTACACCCCTTCGGGCACAGACCGACGACATGAATGGGCCCAGTTTTATTCTGAGGACATCACCCCGCTGTTTTCAGAGCAATACTTACTAGGAGGCGATGTCAATTGCGTTCTGTACCCCAAAGATACTACATCTCAGGAACTACATATAGCGGTGCGGTACCTCCTGCTTCACAATACGTGAGAAATCCTACATGGCTACCGTTCTGGCTATATCTTGCTTACCAGTCATTCTGCAAGCTGTCTGTGCAGGCTATAAGCCTCAAAGAATCTTAGATCAGTGATACGAGGCGCCGAACGCTGGCCACTGACCTTTTCCGACCATTGCGACTATACCTGCACAGCTCTCCTTCCGCCCCAATCTGTATGCCACAGCCTTGCGCCATGGAAACTAAATACTTCTGATCTGCATGACCTGACTTGTCGCCACCAAGGCACCGAGACATGGGCAGCTTGCCGACGCATTCCCCGCTAGCGCTCGACGCTGACATGGTGAATGAACAGTGCCAAACCAGCTAACCGGAGTACACTAATGAGATACGAGAAGGAGTTGGCCGATTGGCGTCACAACACCGTCGACCTCCGCTATGCGATTCTCCAAGATCTGATTACCAAGCCACGCAAAGAACTAAGGCGAGGATAATTGTGCTGGCACGCCGAAAATTACAGGGAGTGGTGATACGGACGCGGTGCTATGATCGTGCGAGTTTGGGAATTCCATCCATGCACCATATAGTGTCCGACGAACAACGGCGTCGTTGACAGCCAATCGGCGCTCTGACCAGGCCTCATGGCCCGCAGGTGACCAATCAGAATGACACAGTTCACGCATTTGTCGAACGCTACTGTCGTCCCTACCAGGAAGACGATGTCGATACTAAAGCAGACGACTCTACTTCGCATTATGCCACGCTCACCCTCCCCCACACAGAGGCGGAACTTTGACAGTGGCGGTCACACGAGATGAAGTCGACAAAGCAAACGACAAGCGTGCAGTCCACGCATCATCTGGCGGTGATGGCCTATTGATTGAGTTTTAACGGGCCTTCCGGGACCTCATGGCAACGCTGTGGACGACTATGTCTCAAGGACTGATGACATCTGACCAACCAATCCCACCTGCCTTTGTTGAGGGCATCATCGTTACAAGATTTTTGCAAACTTGCTAGCCATGTGTCTCGAGACAATACTCCTTCATGTCCTCTGCCCAGAGCAAACGACGCCTGGGGTATAGCACCATGAGAAGACAGTGGATCGGACCGGGCACATCTCTAACACGCAGTTTGCTTGAGGTCCTCCTGCCTGCGTCCACCTCATCACCGGTGTTTGACGGCCACATCGTGCCTCATTTGTCTCACATTTCGACCTTTTTCGTCGACTACAGTTACACACATACCAGTCTCTCGGACACAGGAGAATCTCGGGACTTAAATTACGATGGCGGTGGCCTGCAGAATCCTTCAGCGGTCGTCGCTATAGACTTCAAATGGTTCAAATGGCTCTGAGAACTGTGGGACTTAACATCTGAGGTCATCAGTCCCCTATAACTTAGAACTACTTAAACCTAACTAACCTAAGGAAATCACACACATCGATGCCCCCGGCAGGATTCGAACTTGGGACCGTAGCGGAAGCGCGGTTCCAGACTGAAGCGCCTACAACCGCTCGGCCACCCCGACCGGTGCTACAGACTTCATTAGCGCCTTTCGTACAGTGCGCCACCGTTTCCTGTTTCCAGTGGCAGCCAGGATGGGCATGCCCCCTTCGTCCATCGGCGTCCCCCGGCAACTGTACAGCAAGTTCACGAGTCCCAGTCAATGGACGTTTAACAGGGCCAGACCTATCTGCCATTCCATTCGGCAAGGTAACTCGCTCTACCCTTCTGCATGCCACTGCCGTAGAGCCCCTCATTGGGGGCCTGACAACCGAGCTCTCTGGCCTCACGCTTCGCCAACAAACTTTTCGCTGTGGGGCTTATGTTGAAGACCTTCTTCTCCTCATCTGCTCCGACTCTGAAATTTGAGTAGTCTTTGAACTGATTACACGTTACAGGGCTACCGCTGGCAGTGCCATGAACGTCGCCAAATCTTCTGTGCCGTACAGTGGGCAATGCTTCCAGGAAGGTGAAGTGGCACCCCTGCCACTTGTGCGGACGTTTCGATTACCTGGGGAACACCTTTATCCCCACGGTCACATGCACAGCGGCAACGAACTTCCGTCACCTGTTACACGTCGTCCTTAACGATGTCTGCCAGACCCTCCTGCGCCGCCAGGACACACTTCAAAGCGTTGAGTTTCTTAATCGTTGTATAGAATCAAAATTGGTCCACGTCGCGCAGGTTGTCCCTCTATCGACGGCGATTGGCTGCAACCTTCAGGCACCCTTTGGCTATTATATTATGGCTGGTCCCATGTTTAAAATTCGTTATGAGACACTTACACTGCCTCCACCGGATGGTGGTCTCGGACCCGTCATCGTTCGTATGCGAGCTGCGGCCTTGTATATGAGTACCATCAGAGGACAGTGGACAGGTGGGGCTCATCTCTAACACGCAGCTTGCTTGAAGTCCTCCTGCCTGCGTCAGCCTCACCAACGTTGTGTGCTTGTCGCATCGTGCCTCATTTGTCTCACATTTCGACCTTTATCGTCGACTACAGTTACACACATACCAGTCTCCCAGATACAAATCCGCCCAGTATTACGGATTTTTACAGCCTACTATTGCGCCATGTTCCCCGGAATGTGATGGAGACCAAACATCCCTCCATCCCGTGTCCCATAGTGTGGAATACGATCCACCAGCTCTTCTTCCCTATGGAGCTCCGGGAAATGTGGTATGACATAGTCAACAGGAAATTTGCCGCAAAACAGCGACTGCACAACATTGGTTTCTCGGATTCCCCTCTTTGTCTCTTTTGGCAGCAACTCGACACTGACGACCACCATCTGACCTGCACCTCTTTGCAAGATACCTGGCGCTTCGTGCAGAAAATCATTGTCTGCTATCTGTGAGTGCTACCAGACACGATCGTACCGCGAATGTTTCTATACCCGGAGGACAAACATTTTCCCGCCACCGAATATCATGGCATTACGTAGGTCAAGGGGTGGGCAGTCGGTTACCTATTCCATGAGGGACCTGAACCTATTTACGAACAACCCATGCAGCGCTCGAACACACACTGTTGCCGAACATTATTTGCTAACTATCTTCGAGGTATCTTTGTTACACGTCCACTTAGTTGGGGCGGGGGGGGGGGGGGGTGGCTGTAGGGTGTAGCTGAGGACACCTACTCCCTCTCCGCTCTCCGGCGATGTCTGAGTTTAAGCCGCCTATGATCGATTCTAACTGCGACCTCTTCGGATGGGAGAGCACGTCGTAAATGCACGGATTTTATTTCTTTTTTATTGTTTATTGTTTCTTTTACTTTACCCTGTATTTATTTTTTTTCTATCTCGATGACATATGTTCCACATAATTTCATAATAATAGTGAAAATTACGACAAAAAGAATGAAAACAAATAAACAACAAAGCCTTCCACTTCTGTTTGTTGATTTCTGTGTGTTCGACTTTCGTGTGCTCCACAGGCTGGGTAGTCGTGAGACGGACAATGTGACCACACCGCGGGTTTCGACCCCGGCCCACTCTGACCCTGAGGCCGCATCCGATCGAATCCTAGTATAAAAGAAAATTGTGGTAAGTGCGTCAAAAATGTTGTAAGGCGACCCTCGCTATAAGAGGGAAATTTGGTACGAGTCCAGGTCCGGTACCAATTTTCACTCTCATCATTGCGTTATGGAGCTGATGGTTGGCCACATTCGCAACGGCGAATACATTTAATGTGTTTTCAAAAAGTCTTTCATCCCCTATTTCACTCCCTTAGGGACTGGAATATCGAAAAATTCCTTCTTAAACGACGCCAACACTATAAGTTCAATATCCTGTGCAAATTCAAATTTTTGTCCTCAGTGGTTTAGGCTTGACGATGATAAACCAGTGAATGACTGAGTCAGTCAGGGCATTTCGTTTTTTATACAGAGATTACGACTCGTGTACTGATGTGCAACTGAGACAGAGCTAGGTACCGCAGTGGTGAGGCACTGGACGTGTAAAAGGTGGGACGGCAGTTCAGGTTCCAGTCCGCCCATCGACATAACAGTATACGTTGAGCCGTGCTGCGGCTCGCATTGGTGCCGTGTGTAGGTTTCTGCCAGACCGTATCGTTTAGTTGGCATTGTTGCGTTGTTTGTCATCTTCTCGTGTTCACTGGCGCCCCTCGGTTTCGTAAGCGTTGCCTGTCAGCTGGTGGCAGCAGCGGCGTTTATCGATATGTAGTTCTGCTGCCCTATCTTTAGGGCCACCTCGTTCTTCTTCCGTGTGTGGTGAGTGGTGAGTTCGGTTGGGGACGAGGAGCAGCGAGGTCCTTGGAAAGCGACAACGCGCTGGGACCGCTGGTGGCGCGTATGGATTGCCAGATCGAGGGGCGGTGGTCAGGAGGGTGCACGACCTCGTCGAAAACGGATCCTGCAGGTTTGAGTGCATTGTAATTCGCGTAGAGAAACCTCCACCATTGTGAAATCTCGCGATTCTCCTGTGACTTGGGTCCGTGTTGCTGCTCATAGTGTCGCCGAGGCGAAAAACAGCGAGTGGAGTACCTGGGGAAGGCGGACCTGATTAGCATTCCTGAGCTTCTAATTACTATTTACTATTTTCAACTCCGTATATTGTTAAGTTCAACCAAGCGGTATTTTTCCGTCTTTTGGCCGCTAACGCCCCAGTTACCTGCCCTGGGGTTAGTGTACGTAACGGCAGAGTTCATTTCCACGCTGTCCAGTGAGGCGTGTAAGTTTGACAGCTTCTTGAGTGCAGGTTGGGTGGCGTTCTTCTACTTTAGTGGTAGTCATTCCTTCTTGTTCCGGGCGCTCTAAGCACAGTATTCTGCGGGCGGAGCCCAGACCGCTGGTTCCAGCTTTGGCGTAATTTTACATCTTGCATTTGTTTGTTGGATGTCAGGCAACCTCAGCAAAATTATCATTAGTAATTCGTTAGACTGCCACAGGTCCGTGTTACCATCTTGTGATCTGAATGCAACTCTTGGCTGGCTTTCTTTTCGCTCGCGAAAGTGTTCTTGGTGTGACCTACTCAGAGGTCGATTCCTGGAGCACCGTCTGTCACTGGCCCTTGTGTTTTATTTTATTATTGTATTATTAAGTTACCATCATTTGTCTCCCCTGTTTGGTGATCTGTTGTTTGTGTTTTTTTTAATTAACTTTTTCTATTCCATTTGCCGTTTTACAGTACATTTGCTAAATTCTTTTTAATTGCCATTTTGGCATTAAAGGTCTCCATGCGTGACTTTGATTATTTGCCTTAAAATTCTGATTGCGACCACACTGGGTCGTTTTGAAAAATTATTTTCTGTCTATATTTTATGTATGTTTGCTAATTTTTTTTAATAATTGCCATTTTGGGCGTTAAAGGCCTTCAGCGTGATTGTGGTTACTTGCCTTAAAATTCTGACTGCGATCACATTGGCTTGTCTTCGAAATTATTGGTGTGTCTGTATTTTATGTATTTGTTAAATTTTAAATAATTTCTATTATCGTGTTAAAGGCCTTCAGCCATGAATGTGGTTATGTGCCTTATATGTGTGATTGCGACTTCATTGACTTGTTTTCAAAAATTATTTATTGAAATAAATGAATGAAATTGCAAAGTAAACCAATAGTAATTGATTCGGGCCCCGTCCACAATCGTAACCCAATTCCTGCCTTCCTTAATTACCAGGTTCCATACATTTTGCATGTTTTCTTTAAATCGCTTAAGGCGAGTGCCAGGACTGTTGCTTTAAAAGTGCAGCCTTTGCCCTTTCTCATCTTTCCCGAATTTGAGCTTCAGCTGCTTCTCTAATGATATCGTCGTCGACTGTATGTTATAATCTAATCTTATTTTTTTGTTTCCTTCCTTAGTTTCCAACATTTGTTTGATACTCCTATGAAATTATTAAGTAAAAAATTACATTTTTGTATGTTATTTTTTATACTTCCAGTGTCTGTGTCCATAGATTCAGTGAGTCGGCTGAGGAAGTACCCCTAATTCAATTAGTCTTGAGGGTACTGCCTTGTACAGTCTCTATACCTTGAAACCTTCCCGTCTCCTCTATATCCCTTTTGCTACGCAACCTTCCCTTTTACAATAACCTATGAAATCTTCCCTTAGAATTTCTACCTCTTGCTTACTAATAACAAATGAAATCTTCCCTTTGAAATTAATCCTCTTTCTCAATCTTCGCATACAAATTTAAATGCTGCTTATTAAAAGTTATTTTCTGATTATTTCGTCGGAACATAGAATGTGTCTCGTGGTCGTGCGGTAGCGTTCACGCTTCCCGCGCCAGGGTTCCCGGATTAGATTCCCGGCGGGGTCAGGGATTTTCTCTGCCTCGTGATGACTGGGTGTTCTGTGGTGTCCTTAGGTTAGTTAGGTTTAAGTAGTTCTAAGTTCTAGGGGACTGATGACCATAGATGTTAAGTCCCATAGTGCTCAGAGCCATTTGAACCAGCCATAGAATGTGTCGTCGTCGTGGCCCTCAGTCGTTACCTGTAATAACCCAAAACTGTTCCTTACCTTTTTTACTGTTACTGGATCGCCATCTGACTGCTACCTCGAACTGCGACATGAATATACTTACTCTGTTTTACTATACTATATTAGCTGCTGGTGGGCTGTCATAATAGGTGGCTGTATTTATTACCAAAGCTGACGTTATTCTTTAATAGCATAGCTGACGTTATTCTTTAATAGCAAAGCTGAAGTTATTCTTTAGTTAATTTGACTGACGTTACGTAATTCAGAGTTAAACTTTTTCTTGACAAAAATAAAATTTTGCAAAGTTTTACGTTGATGGTTTTTGAGGTGGATTATAATTAGTAATGCAATATTGCTGGCAAAAATTAATTACATTCTGAATGAAATGATTTTACAAACGTTCAAATGGGACTTACTTTTTACAGTAATCTTACAACTACCAATGCGCAAACATACCTTCAGTAGTCTTGAGTTCCTCAAAAAAAGTAATTCAATAATATTAGTTCCTCTTATGATAATAGTTAGCTGATGTCTGTTTACATCTGTTTATAATCTCTTGCAAATCATAGCTAGTGGCTGGCAGGCACACCTCTCCTCTTAACCTCTCGCTTCAGACCTGCTACCGACTTGCTTCACATCTCGCTTACTACTGACTTCCTACGAACGCTAAAGTGTGGTCTCTCCTGCCAACAATGCTTTCTGGTGCAGACAATCCCTGCTACCATTACAAAATGTATCAATGCGCGGTCTTTCCCGCTCTTTTCTTAAAATGTATCGATACGCGGTCTCTCCCGCCCTTTTTAAAATTATATCAATGTGCAGTCTCTCCTGCCAACAATACTTTGGTTCAGACATTCCCTGCTACCACAATTATTTCCAACATGACAAATATTAATTATTCCTACTTAATCTTATTAATAAAATATAAACATCTTTTATAAATTGTGGTTTGACAATAGACAATAGAAATATACACATCGTACAAGACAGAGCGAGGTGTCACAGTGGTGAGGCCCTGGGCGTGTAAAAGTTGGGACGACAGTTCAGGTTCAAGTCTGGCCTTCCACATAACAGTGTACATTTTGCATTTTTCCCTTAAATCGCTTAAGGCGAGTGCCAGAACTGTTCCTTTAAAAGTGCAACCTTTCCTGTTGTGTACATAGTTCCGCGTAGTCAGCGCATACACAACTTTCCCACTAGAGCGCGCCCTGCTAAGCACAACAGCACAGGCGCAGCGCTGGTCCGTCTCCGCACTACGAGATGGCGCTGCTATAGAGACGGACCACATTCTGCTTCCGCCGATCCGCGTATTAATATGTAACACAGCCAATGAGATTGCTGCTAACGTAGAACCTTTTCTCCTCGCAGATCACACTCGCGCAGTGATACATGAACGCGCGAGGTATTATAACGAGTGTACAGACCTCCAATTAGTCAGTCTGCATTAGTCTGCGTTAGTCTGCATTAGTCTGTAGTCAAGTTTCAGTCTGCGCCTAATAAGATTATCATATTCCTGTACATAGCCATGAAGAGCAATGAATAGACACTTTCGCAAGTATCAGAAATATGTGAGAATAAGATTAACGTACCAAGACCACAGGAACTTCAGATTGTCAATTGTAAATAGCCTTCAGAACCAAGTTAAGTTATATTTATGCTTGTTATTATTTTAATAAATGTGTGTGAAGATTAATCAAGTTCTGTTAAAATGGGTCACCGTCAATCTGCTACTCTAAGCGTGCAATTGGCATTTCTATCGTCTGACCTAACGGCAGAAGATAAGCACGCCACGATAAGACCACGAGACATATTGCTGACACTCGCCTACTTCGTTAGAGCGACAAGTCAAATAATCTGGTGGTGTGTGTACCGAAGGTCTTACAGTACACACGCCACATTTCCCCTTTCTAATCTTTCCTCAATTTGAGCTTCTGCTCCTTCTCTAATGATATCGTCGTCGACTGTACGTTAAACCCTAATCTTATTTCCAGAATGAGATTTTCTCTCTGCAGCGGAGTGTGCGCTGATATGAAACTTCCTGGCAGATTAAAACTGTGTGCCGGACCGAGACTCGAACTCGGGACCTTTGCCTTTTGCGGGCAAGTGCTCTACCATTTTAGTTACCCAGGCATGACTCACGCCCCCTCGTCACAGCTTTACTTCTACCAATACCCCGTCTCCTACCTTCCAAACTTTATAGAAGCTCTCCTGCGAATCTTGCAGAACTAGCACTCACGAAAGAAAGGATATGCGGAGACATGGCTCAGCCACAGCCTGGGGGATATTTCCAGAATGAGTTCGTAATCTTATTTGTTGTTTCCTTCCTTAGTGTCCAACATTTGTTTAATATTTCTATGAAATTATTAAGTTAAAGAGAGCATATTTTTGTATGTTATTTTTTGTATTTCCAGTATTTGTGTCCACAGTTTCAGTAAGTCGGCTAAGGAAGTACCCGTAATTCAATTACTCCTGAGGGTACTGCCTTGTACAGTCTGTATACCTGTACAGTTAAACGTCCCGGAGAGTAGCGAGCAGCGTCTCATTCCTTGATACATGAAACGAGCTAAGTATTGGCCCACACAGGAGGACAGCAGCCGGCAGCGCGTGGTGTGAAGACAATTAGCGGCGCAGTCCTGCGAACCCCCCCCCCCCCCCTCCGGCCCCTCCTGACGCCCCCGCCGCCCCCGCCGCCCGGGCCGGCAGGGCCCGGGAGCCGCCCACGCCGTGCCGCACCACTCTAGGCCGCTATTGATTTCCTATCTGGAGCCAGGCGGCACAGAGCCGAGGCAAGGCGACACACAGGCGAACGGCCCCGGCCCTGCAAAAACCCCAAAATGCCGGAGCGGCCAATAAAAACGGCTCGGGCCCGGGGGAGGAGGGGCGAGCGTAGCTACAGTGGGCTGACTGCACGGAGGCGGGCCGCCGCGCTAAGTGCGGCGACCCCGCCACAGCTGTTTGGCGTTCCTAGCGCGCTCCTGCAGTGTGTGTACTCCACACCTACACTGAGGTGACAAAAGTCGTGGGACAGAGATACGCACGTACACAAACGGCGGTACTGCCGCGTACACAAGGTACACTACTGGCCATTAAAATTGCTACACCACGAAGATGACGTGCTACAGACGCGAAATATAACCGACAGGAAGAAGATGCTGTGATATCCAAATGATTAGCTTTTCAGAGCATTCACACAACGTTGGCGCCGGTGGCGACACCTACAACGTGCTGACATGAGGAAAGTTTCCAACCGATTTCTCATACACAAACAGCAGTTGACCGGCGTTGCCTGGTGAAATGTTGTTGTGATGCCTCGTGTAGGGAGGACCAAAGAATACCATCACGTTTCCGACTTTGATAAAGGTCGGATTGTAGCCTATTGCGATTGCGGTTTATCGTATCGCGACATTGCTGCTCGCGTTGATCGAGATCCAGTGACTGTTAGCAGAATATGGAATCGGTGGGTTCAGGAGGGTAATACGGAATGCCTTGCTGGATCCCAACAGCCCCGTAGCAGTCGAGGTGACAGGCATCTTATCTGCATGGCTGTAACGGATCGTGCAGCCACTTCTCGATCCCTGGGTCAACAGATGGGGACGTTTGCAAGACAACAACCATCTGCACGAACAGTTCGACGACATTTGCAGCAGCATGGACTATCTGCTAGGAAACCATACCTGCGGTTACCCTTGACGGTGCATCACAGACAGGAGCGCCTGCGATGGTATACTCAACGACAAACCTGGGTGCACGAATGGCAAAACGTCATTTTTTCGGATGAATCCAGGTTCTGTTTACAGCATCTTGATGGTCGCATCCGTGTTTGGCGACATCGCGGTGAACGCACATTGGAAGTGTGTATTCGTCATCGCCATACTGGCGTATCACCCTGCGTGATGGTATGGGGTGCCATTGGTTACACGTTTCGGTCACCTCGTGTTCGCATTGACGGCACTTTGAACAGTGGACGTTACATTTCAGATGTGTTACGATCCGTGGCTCTAACCCTTTATTTGATCCCTTCGAAACCCTACATTTCAGCAGGATAATGCACGACCGCATGTTGCAGGTCCTGTACGGGCCTTTCTCGATATAGAAAATGTTCGACTGCTGTCCCGGTCAGCACATTTTCCAGACCTCTCACAATTGAAAACATCTGGTCAATGGTGGCCGAGCAACCGGCTCGTCACAATACGCCAGTCACTACTCTTGATGAACTGTGGTATCGCGTTGAAGCTGCATGGGCAGCTGTACCTGTACACGCCATCCAAGCTCTGTTTGACTCAATGCCCAGGCGTATGAACGCCGTTATTACGGCCAGAGGTGGTTGTTCTGGGTACTGATTTCTCAGGATCTGTGCGCCGAAATCGCGAGAAAACTTAATCACATGTCAGTTCTAGTATAATATATTTGTCCAATGAATACCCGTTTATCATCTGCATTTCTTCTTGGTGTAGCAATTTTAATGGCCAGTAGTGCATAAAAGGGCACTGCATTGGCGGTCTGCCGTTTGTACTCAGATGATTCATGTCAAAAAGTTTTGCTACTTGATTTCGGCCGCACGAAGGAATTAACAGACTTTGACCGCCGAGTGACAGCTGGAGCTAGACGCATAGCACATTCCATTTTGGAAATCCTTAGGCGGCTCAATATTCCGCGATTCACAGCGTCAGGAGTGTGCCGAGAGTAACACATTTCAGGCAGTACCACTCATCACCGTACCATACCAAGTAGTTACTGCTAGTACGAAGGTCGCCAGATACCTCAGCATAAATGAGTAATACAAAATAAAGGTATATATCTTACAGGCTTTAGGCTGATCGCAAGCTGTCCGTTATTTGAAAGAAGATTTGCACCAAGGAATTGTCATAAGAAGCAATGTGCCTCACATATTCGTGGATGATGGCTTTGGCTAATGTATTTTCAAGTGATAGGGGATTAATAATCTGGTTCGTGGATTTCCGTAATCGTACCACCCTTACACTCCTCCCGCACAGGCCATGAAGGCCCAAAGGTACCGACCGGCCGCCGTGTCATCCTCAGCCCACAGGCGTCACTGGATGCGGATATGGAGGGGCATGTGGTCAGCACACCGCTCTCCCAGCCGTATCTCAGTTTCCGAGACCGGAGCCGCTATTTCTCAGTCAAGTAGCTCCTCAGTTTGCCTCACAAGGGCTGAGTGCACCCCGCTTGCTAACAGCGCTCGGCAGACCGGGTGGTCACCCATCCAAGTGCTAGCCCAGTCAGACAGCGCTTAACTTCGGTGATCTGACGGGAACCCGTGGTATCACTGCGGCAAAGCCGTAGGCACATTTACACACCATATCTTAAATACCATAAAAGAGGAAGCGGGATGGAATCATGGTTGGTATTCACAATTTATAATTTCAAAAATTTATTGACATTACGCCTTTTAAGGAATTTGACAATTAAAAATTGTAGACGAGCCACTAGACAGTTTTGCAAATACAGTTAGACACCCAATGTACTCGGTACTCAAATAAACAGCCCCTTATTAAGAAAACAAAATTACTGACAAACTTCAGAAATTCAAACTCCCACATAGGATTTCGTTCAAAATACAATAAATAAAAAGAATTACCAGTAAAGGGTGACTTAATGACACTTTAACACTAGTGCCAAGCTAAGATCTAATTACTTAACATGATAGAACCACTTAAGTAAAAAAACTACAGCAGGAACATTGATCTTTAAAAATAAATGTTCACGTGCTCAGACGTGTTAATAAAAAAATTACTAGAAAGAGCTGCACAAGGAACTCAGCGGACGCTATGCAGCTAAAGGTTTAGCCAGTTGACAATCCGTAATACTTAAGGAAACAGACTCATGTACGAACAAGTTACATACAATATATAATTATATATCCAACAACTTAACCCGCCTCGGCTAAAGAAAGATATATACTAAATTTTGGATGGCGATGAATATGGCATTTCACTCCCCACTCACAATATATATAAATGACCTAGTAGATAGTGTCGGAAGTTCCATACGGCTTTTCGCGGATGATGCTGTAGTATACAGAGAAGTTGCAGCATTAGAAAATTGTAGCGAAATGCAGGAAGATCTGCAGCGGATAGGCACTTGGTGCAGGGAGTGGCAACTGACCCTTAACATAGACAAATGTAATGTATTGCGAATACATAGAAAGAAGGATCCTTTATTGTATGATTATATGATAGCGGAACAAACACTGGTAGCAGTTACCTCTGTAAAATATCTGGGAGTATGCGTACGGAACGATTTGAAGTGGAATGATCATATAAAATTAATTGTTGGTAAGGCGGGTGCCAGGTTGAGATTCATTGGAGAGTCCTTAAAAAATGTAGTCCATCAACAAGGGAGGTGGCTTACAAAACACTCGTTCGACCTATACTTGAGTATTGCTCATCAGTGTGGGATCTGTACCAGATCGGGTTGACAGAGGAGGTAGAGAAGATCCAAAGAAGAGCGGCGCGTTTCGTCACAGGGTTATTTGGTAAGCGCGATAGCGTTACGGAGATGTTTACCAAACTCAAGTGGCAGACTCTGCAAGAGAGGAGCTGTGCATCGCGGTGTAGCTTGCTGTCCAGGTGTAAGATGTCAGGCAAATCCAACAGCTTCCATGAAAACCCTGACATGATAAGCAAATCCAGTAGTACGTCCCCTAGCTCCGAATAAATCGTGACATTAAATTACCCAAAGTAATACGAGTAACGAGTGAGCAAATGGAATACCACAGACTAACACAAGAATGCCTAAATGCATGTCATACCTTCCCACCGTGAGACAGACGCAGTTCCGAGGGGAGAAACGAGAACAGAAGGCCGAGAGCAGAACCGTGTGAAGTTAGAAGGCCCTACGATAAGGGACGGACACCCACGTCGCCAGCTAACCGTTAGGACCACCCCCCAGCCCATGTTAAAAGCTAGAGCCTTAGCGTCAGACTTTTTCGCGTCTCTGTTACGTTAGGACCACCCCACAGCCCATGTTAAAAGCTAGAGCCCTCCAGAATAACAGTCTAGATCTTACGATAACACAAAAAGGGCCACACCACCCGCAAGTTTTAGCGTGAGACTTTTTCGCGTCTCTGTTACGTTGCAAACTTTAAAAACATTGCCCCACCACGAAAAGTATAACGTTTCTAATTGGATAGACAGAATTTTTGTAGGCGGAGCTTAAGGTTAACATTGAGATCCTGATTGGTCAGATGAAAACACAGCCAGATAGTTTTTTTTAAACCAACTTCGGCAAATTGTAGTAAGGAGAAGTTAGGAGAGAAGTTGCTTCGGAGACGGCGAGGTGAGCGGAGCTGTGCTGCCCGCCGCCCCCTGACGAACACCGACAAGGTAATGAATGCATGCGATGCCGCATAACAGCGCATAAAGCTTCACTCAGAACTGCAGAAGTCTCATCTGTTACACCCCCTTTTTGCGTAATACTAGCGTCGATCGTCAATTAAAGCTCATGGTGTTCACATTTGCCACTTGAAGTAAAAATCTGTAACGCGATGATTTTTCTGTTATATAGTTATTGCGAAGCCACATCAGGCACTGTAATTTACGACAAGTTAGATAAGTAATTAAAAATAATTGAGGGTCACTGTAGACCATTTTGATAGTTTTCTCTCTCGTGAAACTTAATTTAAACCTAGATTATAGATGTGATATGGCGTAGGTCATCCTTCGATCCATTTTAGAACTTGGAAACCCATTCAGGGAATATTCGTTCACATTTTTGTTGAACGCAGTTGGTTTTTATCATCCTGTATTAAAACATTTCCTTTTATCAATAGCGCAATTTATAAACAATGTTTTGTGAGTAGAATAAAATTTCCAAAGGTAAACTTAACTGCTTTTTCGACGTTATTTTACCAGCTAACTAAATATAGGAAAGCCTTGAACTCCTTCCACTAAATTTAGTTAGTATTAAGATTCTTTTACAGGGAGTGCAGTGGAGCTGACGCTGAAATCCTTAAGTATTTGGTTATATCATCGCTAGTCCCACTGAACTCTTCTGAATTCTACACGTCATTTGTGGTCTGGCATCTCCTTACCAGCAACAGGTCCCAGGTTCAAACTAGTCAATTCCCTAAAATACACGCACAGAGCGTCTTTGCGCGAAAGTGGTAGGGTGACTCGATATAGAACAAACAGACACCACGCAGAATGTTAGACAGGTTTCGAGAGAGTGCGTTTCTGGATGAGGTATCGAATATATTGCTTCCCCCTACTTATACCTCCCGAGGAGATCACGAATGTAAAATTGAGAGAGATTCAAGCGCGCATGGAGGCTTTCAGACAGTAGTTCTTCCCGCGAACCATACGCGACTGGAACAGAAAAGGGAGGTAATGACAGTGGCACGTAAAGTGCCCTCCGCCACACACCGCTGGGTGGCTTGCGGAGTGTAAATGTAGATGTAGAAAGCGCTGGCACAATCAAAAGTTTCTGCTCGAATCACAAAGACATTCCAATACTCTGAAATAGCAATCACTCGGCAGAACCTTTGACTCGATACATGAGTAAGCGTGTAAAAGAACACCTTACACTACTGACAAAATCGCAACTTTGACCTTAAGCATTTTACACATTAACAAAGGTATTAATAGAGTGCAGGCTTTGAAACGCCAACATAAAATCATTTGATTACAAGAGACACAAAGCACTAGTAAAACTTCTGCGAAAACTTTCACATAACGAACATCATTTAACTAGACCAACTTAACTCTTCCACACCATCTTAAAGTTCGACTACGAAAGTCTCTGTACAATAATAAAGTTTAAATGACTGAGTGCGTCGGTCAACCACTTACTTCATATCACGAACACAATACGAAGGAGCTTCACCGCTTCACTTCAAATTTTGTTCCCAGCGAAGTCACAGAACTTGTATCTCCAAGCTGCCCTGTCGCCAAAACGCCCGATCAACTACACACCACAACATACAGCGGTCATCATACTCGTTCGGCACCCGTTGACACTCGTCTTCCAGCGAACGTCACGAGATCTCAAGGGTTACCGGTCGAAGGCCAACAACCAACTCGCTTCGCCCGCCAACCCGGAAGATAAGGCACGCGAAAAGCGAAGTTGGCTTAGCTCAACCACAATCGATCTCAACGGTACATGAAAAACTCGCCATGGCCCAACCTACATCTACATCAAGAAGAAATCTATTGAAACTTCCTGGCAGATTAAAACTGTGTGCCCGACCGAGACTCGAACTCGGGACCTTTGCCTTTCGCGGGCAAGTGCTCTACCAACTGAGCTACCGAAGCACGACTCTCGCCCGGTACTCACAGCTTTACTTCTGCCAGTACCTCGTCTCCTACCTTCCAAATTTTACAGAAGATCTCCTGCGAACCTTGCAGAACTAGCACTCCTGAAAGAAAGGATACTGCGGAGACATGGCTTAGCCACAGCCTGGGGGATGTTTCCAGAATGAGAAGTTTCATATCAGCGCACACTCCGCTGCAGAGTGAAAATCTCATTCAAGAAATCTATTGTTGCACATTTATTTTTCAATGATCTACACATATGGGAAAAGCTAAGCAAAATAACTAGAAACAGATGATGTATTAAAATGTCTCGATTACAAGTAATGCAAGTGTGGTGGATCCACAAGATACTGGGAAACACACTGTAAAAGACGAGTTACTTCCAGAGATCGCGGCTGAATTGACTTTAAATGATGCGCCAGAAATAATGGCGTTACCCAAAATGAAAAATTCAGAATTAAGTCTATGGCTTTGAAACACTCCAAATTGGTTGCAAAGTTCCTAAACTACACACGATGCCGATCTCAGTTAAATCCTAACACTGCACCGAGAATGCTTACCGTTCTGTCTGCTGCCCCGGACACCCAACGAACACCAAGTGCTCTCCACTGATCTCAGAACTAGAAAGCAGATGTTGTCCGTCGCTCTCATAAACAGAACGTTCTCTTCACCGATCTCTGGAACAGAATGTCCTCTATATTTTTCGTGTTACTAACGCGGGCGTCTTGACAAAAATAATTCTGCGGAAAACCTGCGAAAGTGAACCAGGGCTTCTGCGTATTTGTTTCACCTATCGGAAGAGAGAAAGTTTCCACACGAGTCCCATCCTTTTGTCTTATGTACGTCAGAAAGACCCTATGAGAATTGAGGAAATGCTCTTTTTCACGTGTACCATTCTGCATTTTTTCAAAAGAATCTTAACTCTTACCATAGTTTCGGTAAACACCTTTGGCGTTGGTGCATCTACCAGCGGCTTAATGCACAGGCTGTCAACTTTCGACTGGCGGCAGTATGTCGCCCGGGGGCGTAAATGGGCATTGGTTTCTGTGCTGTCGTTTGTGGGCTGGAGCCATCGAGCCTGCAAATGTCGTTGAACGGTGAATTTACTTTCAAAATCTTTTTTCTTAAAGAATTTACTTTATTTAGTAGCGAGTCATCAAGAGCATTAACACATTTAGTCACACTAGGTGAGCGTAGAAGTAGTTGCCAGGAAGTAACTGATGGAAAAGGAAATTACTTTAAGCAATAAATTCGTTAACACTGAATCCGACAAACATAACAGAGGCAGCTATTAACTTACGGCAGACCGACAGACAGACACTAACTGCCTGACAAATGCGGACGGTAGACAGACGAGCAAGCTGGGGACGAGAGACTAACCAAGAAAACAAGTAGAATTTAACAAGTTAATGAAACAACATAGCACGAATCACGTAACTTCTAAAAAAAACTGCGATATCTGGCGAAGACCTGGCGCCGGCCTCGGGGGCCGAGCGGTTCTAGGCGCTACAATCTGGAACCGTTACGGTCGCAGGTTCGAATCCTGCCTCGGGCATCGATGTGTGTGATGTCTTTAGGTTAGTTAGGTTTAAGTAGTTCTCAGAGCCATTTGCACCATTTTTGAAGACCTGTTGCAGCACCCCCAACGCTCTCCCGAACCGTCCGCTGCCAGCCAGTTCAACGGACGCATGAAGGCGCTCCGATCTCCCGTCTCACGGCGTCGCAGCTCGTCCCGGCCAGCGCGATGTCGTGGGTTGACTCCTGTTGCTCTCGTGTCGGCCGCGAAGCCACTACGCCTCGCTATACGGCGCGGCCACTGGACTCAGGTGGGGACCTCACATGCGCCGACGCTCCAGGCGGACAAGTGATCTTGTGTCCCAGTGCGCGACCGACCAACCGATTGATTCAACCGCCAATGCCCATTGCCTGAGCAAACTCGAGCAGACTGGCAGCCTAACACATACTAGCACTCCGGACGACCGACAGAGACTAACCGCCTCCCCAATGCGGACGAGAGACAGACCCAGACTAACTTGGCTGACCAACTGACCAGGCTCGCCCAGACTGACAGACTGCCCTGGCTGACCAACTGCCTCCGACTGACTGACTACCTGACGAGCTCATAGCGCACCTTAAATGCACGTGAACAAGCAACCATTCCCCTTTCACACCAGAGGGAGACACCAAAGCTGCGATTGCCACAGCAGCGCCACGTGCGAAATTCATCCATCTGAACATTACGTCATGCGAAACTATTACTTTGATAAGATATGCCTTTCTAGTCCCTTGACCTATCAAGAGGAGTATCAAATTGTCTGTCTAGATTCTATTAAAAGAAGCCAATTAGAAGGCTGGCTGCTATAGTTTCTGCTCTGTTCACACTGGAATTACTGCTGGAAATAAAACTTAATGACTTTTAATTACAGCAGGCGGACGTCTCGACCAAAGTATAAGTAGTGAGACACACACCAGCATCTTGCCATGTTCCTTTTATTAATCTATCTCTTTGTCGCTGGTTGTCAGATTAGATTTTCATATGAGTTGGATTATGACGGGAAGCCAGGAAGGCGGACATAGATTATCAATTATCAAACATGCAGACATAAAGAATACAATGGCAAAGTTTTTTCCGAGATTTTTATCGTATTAACAAACATTTACAAGTGTCAATAGCCAATGAACAATTCAAAAAAGTGAAAAGATATGAGAAAGATCTGACAGACCTCTCAATGCAATTAAAAGGTCAATTTTTTGGAAACTCCGTCATTGTCATTCTTGCCAAGGAGATTTGACTTAAATGTGGATCAAAGACCTCCGCAAAGATGGTTAATTGATATTTGGATGAAAGAACCCCACAAACATTTCCCGTCCGTGGAGACCTGTGACTCCATACTCGGGCTCAGCGATGCTTCGGACAGCAAGGTGTCAGCACATGACAGAAGAACACCAAACAACAGACCCACTGTCACTCAGAATTGACCCGAAAAGGCATCAGTAGTTGTGACAAAGGGCGTCAATGAAACCTCTCCTTCCCTTGGGGCATTGATATCCACACATATTGCGGTCTAAAACAGGTCAGTAGTGTCTCAATGGCACCAAATTCCTCCACAGTTGTACCCAGCGCTGCCGTCACCATTTGACACGATGGGAAGGTCGTAACAGCTCCCGTTAACCACATTCCACCCCTTATTTTGACGCCTCCACGAAGGAGATAACTAACGCGACTCCAATCGTTGAAAGCATGCGTTTTTCTCATGCGTGGCAGAGGAAAACATTTCACACACAAGGCTGCTCAGAATCGATACGAAAAGGCCTCGCCGGCCGCGGTGGCCGAGCGGTTCTAGGCGATTCAGTCTGGGACCACGCGGCTGCTACGGTCGCAGGTCCGAATCCTCCCTCGGGCATGGATGTGTGTGATGTCCTTAGGTTATTTAGGTTTAAGTAGTTCTAAGTCTAGGGGACTGATGACCTCAGATGTTAAGTCCTATAGTGCTTACAGCCAATTCAACCATAATTTGAAAAGGCCGCTTTAGATGTGACAAAGGGCGTCAATGAAACTACCATTCTTTTGGGGCGTTGATACTCAAACATTTCTCGGTTGCAAACGACAATTCATAATGCGATGAGCAACACGACGACGTTTCTGACAAGCCTTGACGCTGTTGACAACCCACTGACGATTCACCCTTCTCTAAGGTGTTGGAGGTCTGCAGCCCCACCGAACGTGGTCGCACCCGTTTACGTGGCCGCAGTTTTTACTTTGGTGTAAAGCATGGAACTATCAGCGATCGTTCAAAACCATTCGACGATATCAAAACGTGATTTGAAACATCGAAGTCTATTTATACTTTTCCAACCCTCCAATTTTATGCCCTCCAGTGGCATGATCACAAATGGGCTCCAACACTGACACATGAGTGAATAAAACAGCGAAGGGTCTCGCTAACAGCCCCCAGTTCGGCGACACCCTTGGTGCCACTCATACCTTTGCTCAGCACGTAAATTCCGTAGCTGGTGGTCTAGTGGCTAGCGCTGCTGCCTCTGGATCATGGGGTCCCACGTTCGATTCCCGGTCGGGTTGAGGATTTTCTCTGCCCGGGGACTGCGTGTTTGTGTTGTCCTCATCATTTCATCATCATTCGTGAAAGTGGCTAGATTGGACTGTGACAGCGCAGTTGAGCGCCGCACAAACCAAACATCATCATCATTCATCACTTTAAAAATGTACTTGTACAGAGACACCCCGTGATGTTTTCTAGGCGCCTGTAGGGACGCAACTCTTTGACACCCTTTAGAATCTTCGAGGCCGGAAGTAGGCGACCAAACAGCATCCTAAACTTGCTTCATTGAAGGATGTCAAAGGGTCGCTGCCTGCACGTGCCTTGGAATCCGTCACTGATTGTGGTTGTACGGGTAAATTTCTCGAGTGCTCAGAGAAAGTACGCAGGTGTCACCAAGGCTGTTGCCGACCTGGGGGGGTCTCAGAGAGACATTTTGTCGTTTTATGTGTCCTGTGATTATTCCACAGGACTACCTGAAATAGAAGAACTGAAAAAGGCAAAGGTAAAACACACTTAGCGTTCAGATTTCGTTGAATGGTTTTGAACGGTCGCCAGTGACTTCACCCTGTACACCAAAGCAAAAATTGCGGCCTCGCTGCAATTCAGATGGAAGCGATCACGTTCACTGGGGTTGCAAGTCCACGATGACCCTACAGAAAGGTTGACTCGTACGTGGGCTGTCAGCAGTTTCAAAGCCTGTGTAGAGCGTCGTCCTGTACCTCATCGCACTTCTATTGTCCTTTCCGACCGCGAAGTATGTGGGAATCAATGCCCCAAGAGAAGCGGTGGTTTCATTGACGCCCCTTATGTCACTCCCCGGGTCTTTTTCCATCGATTCTCAATGGCGACGTCTTTGAAATGTTTTTTTTCTCTTGCACCCATAAGAAAACGACATGATTCTCCTAATCAGAGAAATAAAAAGGAGCGAAATGTACATAAGAGGGGATGCGACGACCTTTCCATCGTGCGCGACACCCACGGTGGCGTTGGAAAGAAATGCGGTGAAATTTGGTGCTAATGAGACATCATTAACTTGGCACGATCCTACTTTTTCCCATGTGTCAACATCTCGCTCTTTGAAGTGTCGCCGAACCCGAGGGAGACGTTGTCGACGCCCTCGCTTTTTCACTATCACACCCAACGATTTAAAACTCCTGCTTCGCCTTGGGAGGCAATATGTCATTCCGAAAAGGCCACCTTTTAATTGTGTTGGGCAGTGTGTAACTTCCCCGCAATAATGTTAAATGTTCCTCCTAACAGAAATAATAATATCTGGTAAATTTTATAAGGACAGTAGCGCTGACCTTCGGCCCTGTATTCTGAATAACAAAACCAAAATTCTTACCTCAATAAAAACTGCAACTATATCTGCTCTTATTTATCGACACAGCTTCGTGCAATGCTGGCGTATATACATATTTTTTTCTTGGAAGGAATGCATAGGAAATATTCTTTAAATTGAAATGAATGCTTTTTCTTCAAAAGAGTGGAAAAATTCTTTAAATTGAAATGAATACTTTTCTTTAAAAGAGTTACTTTATAAAAAATTATTATTGCGGCATTTTTTCTGAACAAATTAAATTACAATTAACATACATTATTAAATATGCGCAATGCTGCTTCTTTACCTTCTACAACAATACTCATCCTCCAGAGTCCTGACCAGAGTCGCGACCAGAGCACACAGCCGACGCATGCCGACTCCCTGCTACCGTTTCCGACTGACTACTACAGTCGACTCGCGCAGACTAGCCACTAGCAACAACTAACAATAAACTACTCTCTGGTCAGAGATTCTGTCATGCCTCGCCCATCGCCGGCGAAGCATACACCTTACATAACCCTCCACTGGGGGGGGGGGGGGGGGGGGGCAAAAATTTGGCAGCGATGGTGAGTTAATTGGACTTGCCATGAGCAACAAATTTTTCTTAATTAATTAACTTTACAATCACAGAATATTTACAGATATATAAGTGCAGAACCTGAAATAAAATATAGTGCACACGCACTGAGTACAGACATATCAAGCAATGGCAAAATGAATACACAATGAGTACAAAACATATTAACAAATGGCAAAAGTGCACACGCACTGTAGTAATGAGCATATCAGGAAATCACAAATGTATAGGCAACGAGTACAAATCATATTCAGAAATGACAAAAGTGCACACGCACTGTAGTTCAGAACATATCAGCAAATCACAAAATGTATAAGCAATGAATACAAATCATGTTAACAAAATGACGAAAGTGCACACGCCACTGTAATACAGAACATATCTGGGAATCACAAAAAAAATGTATACGTAATGAGTACAAATGGCATAAAGTGCACACGCACTGTAAAACTCTCTAATATTTTTACAACAAATAAACCTAATGAGTACAAATCATATTGACAAATGACGAAAGTGCACACGCACTGTAGTACAGAACATTTTTTTTTTGTATTATTCAGAAGTCATTATTGAAGTGACATACTATTCAGAGGTGATCAGTATTATTCAGAACTCTCTTAAACTAGTAGCAGTATTTGGGACTGGTAATTACTTTGTTTGCTTTTGAGTTATTGCTGCAAATGAAGATGTGTAACGTCATTCGTCATGAGTCAGCTGTAGCAAGGTTATGAAACAAGTAGAGTATATGTGATCACATTCATAAATGATAGACACAACTGGGTAAAAAAATGCAAGTACTAGAACAGGTTTAATAAGTAACAGGTTTAGTAAGTATCATGAAAAGCTTCTCCTGGAAAAAATACAAAATGGATTTTTGAGGTGAAAGAAGAAACGCATATTATGCTGAAAAGTAATGAACTTCGAATTAACAGGTAGTGAAATGGGTATAAAAAATATGTTCTCTAGCTGTCCTTTCCAAAACCTTCAGTCATCATACCATGCTATATAATACATACTGTCAAAACGAACTGCAACAAGTACTTAAATAACTACATAGCATCTCTTAACTAACAGCAAATATATAAACTTCATCATTATTTTCACCCGCAAAGAAAAACTTCATTATCCATATCACCATAACTCCATTATTATCATCACCTGTAAAGAAAAACTTCATTATTCATAGTAGAATATTCTTCATCATTATTCATCACCATTCATTATCATATGCAAAAGAGTCACTTCATTATTCATTATACAACTATTCCTTATTTCTATCATATTTCATCACTAAAACTAAGATGTGTAGTTCTGTCTGACAGCCTGCATCAATCGCCTCATATTCTGAAAGAAAAAATTAGTTAAAACTGCTATCATACGATGTGTATAGTATATTCTTGTTAATGCTTGTTAATTCTGATCCATTTACTCTTCATCACGAGGTATAGCATCCTCTTTCGTTCATTCCGAAGGTGAAATTCCCATTTCTGTTTAATTTATTTCGCTTACACGTTATTTCTTTTTGAAAATGATGAACAAAGATTAATATCTTGCATTTAATTCATATACCCATTACAAAAAAAATGGTTCAAATGGCTCTGAGTACTATGGGACTTAACTACTGTGGTCATCAGTCCCCTAGAACTTAGAACTACTTAAACCTAACTAACCTAAGGACATCACACACATCCATGCCCGAGGCAGGATTCGAACCTGCGACCGTAGCGGTCACGCGGTTCCAGACTGTAGCGCCTATAACCGCACGGCCACTCCGGCCGGCCCCATTACATAAAAACTGGTTTATAGTAACATAATTGAGCATACAGCATAGCATGACAGAAAACGTAATATGTCAAAAACATTGACAGTGTTCAGAAGCAAAAATGTAAAGCGACCTGTTAACCTTACCTTGCCGGGCACTTCCCAAGAAAAAATACGATAATCATCAGTAAGTAGTCACATAAATATAATTGCATAAGTGGTCATAAAATGTGTAAGTTCATCTGGAAAAATATGCACAGTCTGATGTGCAACGACAAGAAAAGCGACCTGCTAACCTTACCTTGCCGGGCACTTCCCAAGAAAAAATACGATAATCATCAGTAAGTAGTCACATAAATATAATTGCATAAGTGGTCATAAAATATGTAAGTTCATCTGGAAAAATATGCACGGTCTGATGTGTAACGACAAGAAAAGCGACCTGCTAACCTTACCTTGCCGGGCACTTGCCAAGAAAAAATACGATAATCATCAGTAAGTGTTCATGTGAATATAATTGCATAAGCGGTCATAAAAAATTAGGAAATGGCATTAGAGTGAGATAAATCATAAAGTATTTTCATTCAATAAAAGGTTTGACGTTCGACACGTGGTGGTTCCCTTGGGTTTTTCTGGTTCTCAAAGTTTCGACGTGTACTACATTGGGGTGAGTAATGCTGCGAATTCGATATGGACCTGCATATAGAAGCTCAAATTTACGGCATCTACTCTTTCCTCTGTTGGATAAGTAGTGTGTACGTACTAATATCTTTTGTCCAATGTGAAAGTCACGGCGTGTACAAACCTGTTTTTGCTGTCTTCTCCGGCGCTCTGCGGCACGTTTGATGTTGTTCAGCGCAATTTCAATTATTTCATGGTGTCGTAGTCGACGAGATGTAGGAAAGGTTACTAATTCTTTAATTTTGTTAGGTGGTTCAACATTTTTCAGTATAACAGACGGAGATAGCATAGTAGATTCATTTGGTATGGAATTAATTACATCTTGGAATGAGAGTATGTGTGTGTCCCAATCAATATGTCTTTTATGGCAGTATCTTCTACACAGTTTACCAATTTCTTCCATTAATCGTTCACAAGGGTTCGAAGAAGCATGGTACCTGGATATATAGATCGACGAAATGTTTCTAGCTCGTAACATACGTGTCCATATAGCAGATCGAAACTGTGGTCCATTGTCGGAAATTACTTTCAATACATGCCCTACATGAAATAAAAATTGTTTTACAAATGCTTTCGAAACAGTTTTAGCAGTAACTTTGCGTAACGGAGTGAAAGTAACAAATTTTGAAGTGAGTTCAACAGCGACAAAGATGTAACAAAAACCTCTATTAGTTCTGGGAATCGGACCAAAAATGTCTACAGCGGCCATGTGTCTCAATTTAACAGGTACAATGGGATGTAACGGAGGAATATGTGAAGTCGTATCTGACTTAGCTTTCTGGCAGATTTTACATGACGCTAAAACTCGTCGAATATGGTTCAAATGGCTCTGAGCACTATGGGACTCAACTGCTGTGGTCATAAGTCCCCTAGAACTTAGAACTACTTAAACCTAACTAGCCTAAGGACAGCACACAACACCCAGCCATCACGAGGCAGAGAAAATCAAACTCGTCGAATACGTTTCTCCATGTTGGTAAAATAACAGTTCTGTCTCAGTATAAGAAAACATTTTCTCGCTCCGTAATGTGCGTAACTTAAATGAGTATACCAGATTAATTTGTTAACAAGTTCGTCAGGAATACATAACAACCAATTGTTGCTGTCAGGGTGAGAGCGGCGAAACATAATGTTATTGCGTACAGTGTAATGGTTTCTAATGGTAACATTATTCCTATCTTGCCAAAGGTGTTTAATCTCTTTCCATACGTTGTCTTCACTCTGCTCTTGTGCTATGTCTTGTAATGACGACGAAATGAAATTTTCAAATGCAACTTGTTGAATATACATGACGCTGAAATTTGCTTTGCAGAAGTTGATTGCGATGTCTTGCTGATTGTTGCTGAGAGAACGGGATAGTGCGTCTGCTACAATATTTTGTGTACCGGGAATGTGAACAATTGTAAAATTAAATTCCTGTAAATAAAATTTCCATCTGCTTAATCTGTCGTGTGTAAATTTAGCGGAAAGTAAAAACTGTATCGCCCTATGATCTGTGTAAACGGTCGTATGTCTTCCATAAAGAAAATGTCGAAATCTCGTAAATGCCCATACAACACATAATGTTTCAAGTTCTGTAACAGAATAATTGCGTTCAGCAGGTGACAGAATGCGACTCGCAAAGGCGATGTTTTTCATTACTGTAGTGCCATCCTCTTCAATTTCCTGAAAAATGTGTACGCTTAAAGTGGTGTTAGAACTGTCGGTGGCAATGGAAAAATTTCTAGTAAGATCTGGATGTGATAAAAGTGGTGCATTCAACAAAGCATGTTTCAGATTACCAACTTCAGACTATTGGTTTTTCATGTAAAAATATGTCTCAGATGTCGTCAAAAGTAATAACATTTTCGTGAACAAGATTCTCTGTGTCAAAAGTATTGCTTGCGTTACTGGAAGATGCAACCTGTACTGTATTTAGTCAAATTCTGTCTGACGTGTTACTATTTTCGGGAGGATGCTGTGGCATTTCGACTATTTGAACTGTTCTGTTATTTCTTGCAGACGTATTCCGCTCTGGATGATACCTACTGTCTGGTTCTTTCATGATAATATGTTGTTGCTGATCTTCTTGCTGCTGATAAGACCTACTGTTATTAAATGTACGCTGAAAATTGTGCTCATTATTTTTACGTCTGCGGTGATAGTCATTTCTATACGGTGCATTGCGATAGGAATTAAAATAGTGTGTTTTCTGTACGTACTGATTTCCTTGTTGCTGTGCATTACTATTTGTTGGGGCCGACGCTATACGCGTACGCGGCGAAACATTAAAGCTTGGTTGACCTTGTGTACTACATTGTTGGTTAGGTATGCCAACCGGTTGGTTTTGTTGCTGTTGTTGGAAAAAACCTCTATTGTTACCAAAACGTGGTTCCTGTTGCTGATAATTTTGACAATACTGATAATTAAAATTTTGTCTGTTATTAAAGTTCTGGTAGTTTTCGTTCCTGAAGCGTCTATTAGCTTTGCTATTGAAATTGCGTGGCTGATCGTAATTGCTGTATGTTTGTTGGCCTTAGTTATTATACGAAAAATTTTTATTTATAAAGGAATAATCCGATTGTTGCACTTCCAAAAGCTGTAACAGATCTCTGAATGCCGAAATATTTTCTTTTTGCTGACACGTTAAAAGTGACACTCTTAATGACCATGGTAATTTAGAAATACATAATTGAAGAAGTGCAGATTCGCTGTATGGTTCACTTAAGTACTGGTTTTGTTGGACCATGTGTTCAAAAAATTGTGTGACACTAGGAAAATTTAAGTTCTCATAATTCGGTAAACTAATTAATTGAGCCTTACTTCCGCGCTGTGTCGTCTTCGACCAGTACGCTGACAGAAAAGCATTCTGAAATTCTTCTACCGAGTAACACTGTCTCGCGATCGCTCTCATACGAGTTGCCTGTTCGCCTTCCAAAAAACTGCAAATAAATTCAAGTTTGTGCATTATAGGCCAAGTCGGTGGAAAAGCAAAGCTAAATTGTTGTATCCAATCCAGGGGATGAATCTGTGTTCTGTCATTTTTAAATACTTTAAATTTTCTCACGGATAGAAAATGCTTATAATCAAAATTATCGTCTCGGTATGTCTGTACAGGTTCACGATTGTATGAGAATCTATTTGTCTGTGAATGTTCGGAATCTAACTCACGTACTCTCTGTAAATTACCTAAATTATACTGGCTGTGTGAGTCTGACAAATGTTCGCAAAGTGGCGTCTGCTGTGATGTATTAAACGCTGAAACATTTTTCATCTCTGTAACCTCTTGCTGTAAAGTTGACAATTTTCTACGTAATGTATTATTAAACGAATCTATCTCACTGATCATCTGCTGTAAATTTTGGAATTCAGGTGTTTGGTTAAACGAAATCGGTGCAGTATCGTCTGATTTGTTATCATTATTACTTTTAATAACGTCAATATGACTGGCCAATTCATCATATTTTTCAGTCAGTATTTTTACCTGATCATCGTTTTTAGTGTCAGAAGCATTAATTTGTTTTTGTATTTTACGTGTGGTTTCATTCAGTTTTTTAAGATCAACTTTGATGTCATCGGAATCCTGTGTTAGTTCTAATTGTTCGAGTCTGTCTGTCACTGTCTGAATATCTACTGTGTGTGTATCTGTTTTTGATTTAAGATCAGAAATTTCATCATGGTGTTCAACTGCTTGATTGTATTAATTTCATCGGATACTGCAGCAAAATTGTTGTCTACGTATGTTTTTGCTTTCGTAAACAATTCACGTTTATCTTCCTGTCTTTTTGCGGTACTTGTTTCCATAACTTGTCGTTTTACTTTATTCTGTTCCTGTATAAATTTACGGAAACGCGTTTCACTGTTTTGTAGGTGGTGATTAAAACGTTCGTCAATTTGACTGTTCTGTTGGTCGAATTTCGCGTCTACTTTTGCATCCAGCGTGCGCGAAAGTTCTGCTGTCATTAATTTAAACTCGTCGCGTAACTGTGATGCTTTTTCAGAACATTGTTTACCGACTGCGCTAATTTCGCCTCTAAGTGTTTCTGTTGCAGCTGTTTGCATATCCCTTAATTCTTGAGCAACAGATCTAATTTCTTCACTACTTTTCATAGCACAAGCCTCAATTTCCACATGTAATTGTTCCTTAGTATCATGACACTGTGCAGCAATGGCTGTAATCTGTTCACTAAGCTGTCTGGAATTGTTGTCTAATTTTTCATTAAGGTTGTCTTGTTTTTCATTAAGTTGTTTGTTCTGTTCACTAATTTGTTTGACATTTTCATTAGTTTGTAGCATTAATGCTATAATTCGATCCATGTAAAAATTAGCTACTGTATTCTTTGTGCTGTTTAATGGCGTACCTGCAATTGTCACGTTTTCTGTAACCATTTGGTTATTTTGTGATTCTTGAAAATGTGTGCTAATCAGATGTGCACTGTTAGTCACTACACCAGAATTAAATATATCTGTCGTACTCTGATTAAACTGTTCATTTTCGTTAGAAAAATTTGTCTCTTTATTATGTAAATTTTGCAAGCCGGGTGTGTCAAGCTGGGCAGCGCTCATTGCACAGAACGCCTCGCATCATCAGTTGTCGTTAAATTAACAGAGGACACAATTGAATTCGTTTGTTCATCATTAGCAATAAAATCATTACCGGTGATCAGTACACACTGATTGTCTGTAAATGGGGAACTGTCATCATCACACTGCATGTCGCAAGTACTATCGGTCAAGTTATTGGAGTCGGCTATTTCACTCATTATACATCGTGATGTACTGTTAACAGTTTTTCGCGACATTTTTCACTACTCAAAAATTATTCACAAATGAAACAAGCACAATGCAAAATGCAACAAACACTATTACAACAAAGAGCAACAAATTGCCGATGATCTGTGGAATAAAGAGTGACAAATTAGTAAATGCGCTGCGCCAAATGCAAACCACGTTCAAGCAAATAAGAGCAGATATATGACTACTTCTCAGAAGATTCACAAAGAAATACGATCCTGGCAGGGTCGCCAGGTGTAACCTCTCCGCAATAATGTTAAATGTTCCTCCTAACAGAAATAATAATATCTGGTAAATTTTATAAGGACAGCAGCGCTGACCTTCGGCCCTGTATTCTGAATAACAAAACCAAAATTCTTACCTCAATAAAAATTGCAACTATATCTGCTCTTATTTATCGACACAGCTTCGTGCAATGCTGGCGTATATATATTTTTTTTGTTCTTGAAGGAATGCATAGGAAATATTCTTTAAATTGAAATGAATGCTTTGTCTTCAAAAGAGTGGAAAAATTCTTTAAATTGAAATGAATACTTTTCTTTAAAAGAGTTACTTTATAAAAAAATATTATTGCGGCATTTTTCTGAACAAATTAAATTACAATTAACATACATTATTAAATATGCGCAATGCTGCTTCTTTACCTTCTACAACAATACTCATCCTCCAGAGACCTGACCAGAGTCGCGACCAGAGCACACAGCCGACGCATGCCGACTCCCTGCTACCGCATCCGACTGACTACTACTGTCGACTCGTGCAGACAAGCACAGACTGAATTCTACAGTCGACTCGCGCAGACTAGCCACAAGCAACAACTAACAATAAACTACTCTCTGGTCAGAGATTCTGTCATGCCTCGCCCATCGCCAGCGAAGCATACACCTTACAAGTGTAGTCCCAAACATTTAGCTTTGTGTCAAATAATACCTCATTCGCGGCTCCGCTAGCAATAATAGTCTATTGCTCGATATTATTTCTTAAGTAACTTGTGATTTAGCCCGCCCGGTTAGCCGTGCGGTCTAACGCATGGCTATCCGGATTGGGAAGGAGCACCTGGTTCAAAATGGTTCAAATGGCTATGAGCACTATGGGACTTAACATCTGTGGCCACAGTCCCCTAGAGCTTAGAACTACTTAAACCTAAGGACAGCAGACACATCCATGCCCGAGGCAGGATTCGAACCTGCGACCGTAGCGGTCACGCGGTTCCAGACTGAAGCGCATAGAACCGCACGGCCACACCGGCCGGCTGGAGCACCTGGTCCCCGGCACAAATCCGTCCGGCAGATTTTGTCGAGGTCCGTTAAGCCGGCCAGTCTGTGGATGGTTTTTAGGTGGTTTTCCATGCGCCTCGGCGAAAGCGGGCTGGTGCCCCTTATTCCGCATCAGCTACACTATGTCGGCGATTGCTGCGCAAACAAGTTCGCGTACGCGTACACACCATTACTCCACCACGCAGACATAGGTGTTACACTCGTCTGGTGTGAGACGTTCCCGGGAGGGCGGAGGGGGGGGGGGTCCACCGGGGGCCGAACCGCACAATAACCCTGGAAGAGTGGTTCAGTGTGGGATGGCGGAGGGGTGAAGCTGACTGCGGTAGTCATCGTGGGGTTGTGGACCACTGCGTGGCTGTGGCGGGGACGGAGCCCTCTCCGTCGTTTCTAGGCCCCCAGTTTACAATACAACTTGTGATTTAGATATTTTCAAACATCAGTTGTGCCCATTTGCTGAGTTTTAGTAATAAATGGCCGATATATGCAGTAGAACAAACACGTGTCCTCATTTTAAAATACTTCTCATTGGGAATAAGTCAACAGAGCTGCGCATTTTGTTACTACACTTTTTACTGACTTAAATCTGTCTACCGATTGCGTTATTAATGCTCACTCTCACAAAACACCTGAAGCTGAAGGTCCGCAGTGGCAACACTAAATATCATGACGGGTTACTTGGTCCCACCGGATCGCTTTCAAGTGCTAATCGTACAATACGCTGATCGGGAATATATCATACTTACGCCGCGCAAAAAATTGATTCCATATTTCTCGTACTTGCATCATTTGTTGATGGGCTCCTAACCTTTTCTTTTTATTGTGCTCATTACTTTATTTTAAGAATTTTGTTTTGGTATAAAAAGCTTTATAACTGTAATTTGAACAATTACAGATTTTAATATTGTACCATTTACACGTTCCTTGTACTACACTAATTCTTCAAGAGGGCAGGTTAAATAGCAATCAATCAATAAAAAGTGTCGTTGTCAGGAACAGCTATATTTCCACTGCCCAATACAATGTCAATTGATTACATGAATAGCCAGAAGAGACTTCGAAATGTATATTCATAGAAAACACTAGCGTAAAAACTCCCTTCCAATTTGGGTTTCATAATTAAGGCGGTTTTTTTTTTTTCAATACCGAACAGGAAAACATATGTCAAATCAAAGCCTGTTCACGCCTCATTGAATTTATTTTAGAAAATGGTCGAGGGAGAACAATATGGACGGAACTGAGCATTTATGAGACACTGAAGTGCCAATGCAACTGCCTTGGCCATGCTTATTCAAATACACAGATATGAAAACAGGCAGCATACGGCGCTGCCGTCGGCAACGCCTATGTAAGACAAAAAATGTCTGGCGCAGTTGTTAAGTCACTTATTGCTGCTACAATGGCAGGTTATCAAGATTTAAGAGACTTTGAACATGGTGTAACAGTCGGCGCACGAACGATGGGACACGGCATCTCCGAAGTACCAATGAAGTGAAGATTTTTCCCTACGACCTTTTCACGAGTGTATCTTGAATATCAGGAATCTCCTAAAACATCAAATTTGCGACATCGCTGAGCCCGGAAAAATATCCTGCAAGAACGGGACCAATGACGTCTGAAGAGAACCGTCCAACGTGCTAGAAGTGCAACCCTTCCGCAAATCGCTGCACATATCAATGCCGGGTCATCAACAAACGTCAGTGTCGAAACATTCAACTAAACATCATCGATATGGGATTTTGGAGGCGAAGGCGCACTACTGTACACTTGATGACTGCACGACACAAAGCCTTACGCCTCACCTGGGCCCGTCAACACCGGCATTGGACTCTTGATGACTCGAAACATGTTGCCTGGTCGGACGAGTCTCGTTTCCAATTGGATCAATCTGATAGACGTGTACGGGTATGGAGGCAACCTCATGAATCCATGGACCTTGCATGCCAGCAGGGGTTTGTTCAAGCCGGTAAAGGGGCATGTGCAGTTGGAGTGAGATGGGACCCCTGATATGTCTAGATACGACTCTGACAGGTGGCACATATATAAGCATCCTGTCTGGTCACTTTCATCCATTCATGTCCATTGTGCATTCCAAACGGCTTTGGGCAATTCCAGCAGGACAATGCGACACCCCACATTTCCAGAATAGCTACAGAGTGGCTCCAGAAACACCCTTCTGAGTTTAAACAGTTCCGCTGGCCACCAAACTGTCCAGACATATTGTTGAGCATATCTGGGATGCCTTGCAACGTGCTGTTCAGAACAGATGTTCACCCCCTCGTGCTCTTACGGATTTATGGACAGCCCTGCAGGATTCATGGGATCACCAACACAACTTCCGACATTAGTAGAGTCCATGTCAGTACTTCTGCGCGATAGCGGGGGCCCTGCACGATATCACGATATTAGGCAGGTGTGCCAGTTTTTTTTTTCGCTCTTCAGTATGTGTGTGTGTGTGTGTGTGTGTGTGTGTGTGTGTGTGTGTGTTATATAGTATAGAGGCCTAACTGGAAAGTTGTAAGGTGGCTGTATTTTGCACTTTAAAAAGAGCCTTTCCCTCTAACATTCCTTGATTATGCAACTACAAGGAGATATCAAATACGTTCTAATTCGTTATTGGGTCATCTGTGTGACTGACATCGTCACATACACTTAGATTAATTCATGTTGTTTGCACATGCCGGGTGATCGGATAGAAGCTATACTGTATCAGTTCAATGTAAAATTTGGAAATTTGTGTTAAGATATGAGACCAAACTGCTGAGGTCATCGGTCTATAAACTTACGCACTACTTAATCTAACTTAGACTAACTTACGCTAAGGGCAATGCACCCACTCATGCCTGAGGGAGGACTCGAATCTCCTACGGGGGGAGCAGAGCGGACCGTGACAAGACGCCCTAGACCGTGTGGCTACTTTGTGCGGCAGCTCAATGTAAGAAGGAATGGGAGTGTATGCTTGACCAAGCCGTTTTCCTTCCGGGGAGCTCTTGAGACCTGTAGACTACCAGTCCGCTGCGGCCGTCTTTCTAGAGTTCGGTGGTGAATAGGTGCAGCGGGTTAAGAGTTGCGAACTGACTTGACGTCGATCGTTAGGTTCACATTTTGTCGTTGAAGTAGGGAGATGTACCAGAAGCTTCGACGCCGAAGCCAAAATCAAAGTCGGACATTGGTCGGCACGCGGAAGAAAGCGACTTCCAGAAATATGATTCGCCACCCACATTTAAAGGGGAGGGGAACTGAGACTAGCTGTAGGAAACGAAGTAGTGAAACAGGGCCAGACTGCCGTCTTTCATCTTAGAGCTCGTTGAAATCGGACGTGGTCTGTGCAGACGATGGACGGACTTGTTGTCTTGTGCTTCTGTATAGTAGATGTCTGTTAAGACACTGTACTTGCTGCTATGCTTGGAGGTTGTTTGAAATTCGCCCAATGGCTGGGAATTCGGGTCTGGTTCAGCAAAACAGTGGTACAGAGCAGTTCATCTGTTGTGATGTAGGACACGCAGTTGCAGTGTAGGGACGTAAAGATAAATTGCTGAGACCACAAGTAGTATTCTTTCTGCACTGAGATTTCACATTGATTATTGCAGTAATAAATTCCTCGGATATTTCGTACAATGTGACGTCAGTATTAGCAGACCGTATTTGTTAAGTAGGGCAGTGAAGGGCCAGTACCAATACAGGGAAAATCTGTGCTCTATGTTATTTCAGAGAATATTAAATTTGGTCAATGATTGTATTATCTTTGCGTTCAGTCTTAAATAAATGTCTTGAAGATAACTGCATTTATTCTCTAGTAGGTATTAATTTATCCTGTTCGTTTAATTTACTTATGCTTGGTTATCTGATGTAGTAAAAGTTTTGAGTCAGTGCGGAGGGCACAGGCAACTTGTCTGCCCCGCCATCTCTAGCCCGGAAGGTAAAATTTCGAAATTATTACCCTTTATAAGGTCATTTGACGGGCTGCTTGGGCTCATTTGTAGTGCTAATCACCACGTGGTGTCGAATGCCCATACATCCTCGTCTGACGTCGTTGTCCAAGTACGGGACCTAGTTAGCATCAATTACGGTACTCTCAACGTTTGTGGAAACACTTACAGCTCCGTATGTAAGCACCCAGCAGACACTGTGGGGCAAGTCTGCACATCTTCCGATGTGCCACTAAAACTCTGTGACGTTCATTTAGTATTGTTGTGAGATACCTTTCTGAATAGAGGAGTGGTGAGGAGGGACGGAGAGCGGCAGACGTAAATAATTGAGACACGCATGTGTATTTGCAAGTCAGTGAATTGTACTTAGTCCACCATCTCTGTTACAGTGCTTCATATTTTGAATCCTGTATGTGTCCACATAATACCAATTTCTTACAAAAACAAATTCTAGACCGAGGGAAGTAGCATAAAGATGAAATAAAATTCCTTATATGGATATGGTGTCTGTTCTTTCAGACATGTCCGAAAGAACAGACACCATTGAAGACCTGCAGCCGCCTAGACCGAAATTAGAATTATATTGACACCTTCAGCTGCTGACGATGGTTGATATATACCAACGGGGACAGGTGAAAACTTGTGCCCCGACTAGGACTCGAACCCGGAATCTCCTGCGTACATGCCAGACGCTCTATCCATCTGAGCCACTGAGGGCACAGAGGACAGCGCGGCTGCAGGGACTATCTCGCGCACGTCTCCCGCGAGACCCACATTCTCACCTTGTATCCCCACACACTGCATTCGTAGTGTCCCACCCCAACACACTCATTACTCGTGGAAGACATCCTTACGAAGCCCTGTAAGAGTTCGGGCAATATGTGTGCATCAGCACAGAAGAAGGTCATGGCCGGTATTACCAGAACTATATACTTATATGGATATGGTTCAGAAATGGCTCTGAGCACTATGGGACTGAACTTCTGAGGTCATCAGTCCCCTAGAACTTAGAACTACTTAAACCTAACTAACCTAAGGACATCACACACATCCACGCCCGAGGCAGGATTCGAACCTGCGACCGTAGCAGTCGCACGTATATGGATATGGTGTCTGTTCTTTCGGACATTCTGTTGGCACCCACCTACATAGAGAGAAATGATCATCACGATAAAATAAGAGAAATCAGGGTTCGCACAGAAAAATTTAAGTGCTCGTATATCCCGTGCGCCGTTCGAGAGTGAAACGGTAGTGAGACAATTTGAAGGTAGTTCATTGAATCCTCTGCGAGGTACTTTATTGTAAACAGCATATTAATCACGTAGATGTAGATTTAGTGCTGTGGGCCTACCACAAGATGAAAAGACGACTGTTGTGGTCCCTGCAATCGCACCAGCTGAGTCCGAGTCACGTGGTTTTAGTCCACACCTGCTGCGGAGCCCGTAACGCGATTACCCACAGCTGAGGGTTTCACCGTCCGCGCCTCTGCCAACGATAGCTCTGCCCACTAACTGAACGCAAACACTTCAACATTATAGAGGCTCGCCATTTTCCTTCCTGCATTGATCACTTCTTCGCCCGCAGTTACACCAGCTTGTGGCAGGGCGCCCTTCCCGTCCCCAAAATGACGCATGAAACTGTACGGAGGTGGCGGGAGAAGGGAGAAATGTCTAGTTCCTCATCTGGTATCGCGTCACAGTCCTTATGTCACCGAAAAGTGGGTATACCTCCAATGCTAATTGCCACGGTTAGCACCCAATTCACGGTTGCTGCAATGCGAGAACGACTGCCTGTGGGCTGCTGCACAAGGCCTAGTCTCTAATATTATCACTGAGAGGTCTGTGTCAAACGCTCTTAGAGGGAAGGAAGAAGAGGACCGTGGAACATTCTCGTCATAACCTTGACTTATTCGCGACTGCAGCTCATATACATCTTGATACGTAATCCACAAGCGAAAGTACGGTGCAGCGGTGGAGGCTACTCCGCACCACTACTAATCATTTTCTTCCCTATTTCTCTTGCAGACAGAGAGAGGGAAAAATGAATGTCTATATGCCTACATGTGAGCCCCAGTTTCTTGTATCCTATCTTCGTGATCTTTACGCGAAATGTATGTTGGCGGCAATGGAATGTTCTGCAGTGAGCTTCAAAATCCGGTTTCATAAATTTTCTCAATAGCATTGCTCGAAAAAAACGTCGCCTTCCCTCCAGGGATTCCCATTTGAGTTCCCGAAGCACCTCCATAATACTTCCTGTTGTTCGAACATAACGGTAACAAATCTAAGGGCCAACCTTTAAATTGTTTCGTTGTCTTCCTTCAATCCGACCTGGTATTGATCCCAAACACTCTAAACGTACTCAACAATGGGTCGCACTTGTATTCTATACATTGTCTCATTTGCAAATGAACCACACTGTCCCAAAATTCTCCCAATAAACCAGAGTCGACCATTTGTCTTCCATACCACAATCTTCACATGCTCTTTCCATTTGATATCACTTTGCAGTGTTACGCGCAGGTATTTAAATGACGAGACGGTATCATGCAGGGCACTAACTACTGCCCGCCGCTGTGGCCGAGCGGTACTAGGCGCTTCAGTCCGGAACCACGCGGCTGCTACGGTCGCAGGTTCGAATCCTACCTCGGACAAGGATGTGTGTGATGTCCTTAGGTTAGTTAGGTTTAAGTAGTTCTAAGTCAAGGGGACTGATGACCTCAGGTGCTGAGTCCCATAGTGTTTAGAGCCATTTGAACCACTAACTACTAACGCTATATTCGAACATTACGTGTTTGTTTTTGCTAGTCACTCGCATTAACTTACTTTTTTTTTTTTTTTTACTTTTAGCGCCAGCTGCCATTTATCACACCAACTAGAAATTTTGTCAAGTCATCTTATATCCTCCTACAGTCACTCAACATTGACACATTACCGTACACCACAGCATCGTCAGCAAACAGCCGCAGATTGCTGCCCAACTTATCCGCCAGATCGTTTATGTATACAAAAATCTGGCTTGGCGCTCGCTGCTTCACTCGTGCAGCTTGTATGGCCTGCAGAGATTTTTTTGTTTTTACTTAATCAAATTTTTATGTTGTTCACAAATAGCAGCACCATCTAAGCTTCTCACACTAATTAAGGCCATATAATAATGGTCTTTTCCGAAAGTACTTCTAACCAAAAACCGATTCTGGTAGCTTGAGTCCAAAGTTTTTGTTAATCATGCCTTTTGCGTTCTTGTAGAGATATTTCCATAACATATATTTCTTTATGACTAGCCGAGAAGTGAAATACCAATTTCCACAAATTCAGCTTTAACTTTTTTTTTATGTAACGAAATATTTTCTTAAAATGCTCATCCCCTATTGCACTCCCTTTGAGACTGAATTTCCGGACACACTTATACGTACTTTTTTTTTTTTTTTAATTTCCAACCAAGAAGTCAAATGCCAGTTGTCGCATTTAGTATTTCTTTACTAATTATTTTTATCAAAACAACTTTCACTCACTATTTTAACCCCTTAGTGGCTGACCAAATACCAGTTTTCGTAGTTCTAGCTCCAAAATTCCCGTAATAGCGACATATTTTCAAAAATCCTTTCATCCCTTATTTCACTCCCTTAATAGTCGAATTTCGGACAAGTCCTTCTTAAATGATGCCTCCAGTGTAAGATCCACACCCTCTCCAAACTTCAAGTTTCTATCTTTATCGGTTCGGGCTGAGCAATGATCAGTCAGTTAATCACTCTGACGTGATTTCACCCCCTTAGGGGTTGAATTTCCAAAAACAGTGAATCACATATAACCAAGAAGTCAAACAGCAAGTTTCAAAGTTTTAGCTTTAAAAATGCTTTCGCAACGAAATGTTTTCATAAAACGTTTCACCCCCTATTTGATCCTCATAGAAGTTGAAATTGCAAAAACAGTGTCATGCATATGTTTTGTTTCTAACAGAGAAGCCAAATACAAATATTCATAGATTTAGCTTCAAAATTTGTTGCACAATGAAATACTTCCACTAAAACTTTCATTCGCGTTCAGCCCTACAGGGGTTGTATCTGCAAAAATAATGAAACAAAATTTTTTAAATTTCTGACAGGCCAAATGTAAGTCTTCATACATTTAGCTTTAAAAAGGCTTTCACAATAAAATATTTTCATAAAAAATCTCATCCCCTATCTCACCCGCTAGGGGTTCCAATTTCCAAGAAGAATGAAACACGTATTTTTTTATTTTTCGCTGAGAAGTCAAAAACCAATGTCAATAGAGGTAACTTTAAAAATACTTTAGTAGTTGTGATTCTTGAGTTTCTCCCGGCGTATTTGATAATCAAAATATCCACGGGTATGCTGCCGGTCTATAGTGTCCAACGGGCACAATATTTCGGCGATCAAACATGTCGCCATCATCAGGTGAACTGACGGACTGAGCTCCTGTGAACGTGCTGGCACGGAGATCCGTACGCTATGGCTGCTCAGAGGCTGCTCAGTTCCCTCTGAGCAGCCATAGCGTACGGATCTCCGTGCCGGCACGTTCACAGGAGCTCAGTCCGTCAGTTCACCTGATGATGGCGACATGTTTGATCGCCGAAATATTGTGCCCGTTGGACACTATAGACCGGCAGCATACCCGTGGATATTTTGACTTTAGTAGTTGTTTTGTAATGAGATATTTTCAAAAAAATCTTTCACTCACTATTTCACCCCCATAGGTTACTAACCAAGACGTCAAATACCGATGTTCATAGATGTAGCTTTAAAAATATTTTAGTGGTTGTTTAATAATGTTATATTTTCAAAAAAAGCTGTGAGCCACTATTTCACCCCGACATGGTTAAATTTCCATAAATGCTGAAACATGTGTTTATTTATTTCTGACCGAGAAACCAAATACCAATTTTTGTAGATTTAACTTCAAGATTGCCTCAATAGCGACATACTTTCAAAAAGTCTTTCATCCCATATTTCAGCCTCTTAGGAGTGGAATTTCAGACAATCCCGTCCTAAACAATGATTACAGTACAATATCCACACCTTCTCCAAATTTCAAATTTCAAGTTTCAAGTTTGGGCTGCGCGGTGATCAGTCAGTCAGTCAGTCAGTCAGGACACTGTCTTTTATATATAGCGATAAAGAAGATAATAGCGGTCCTATTACACATCCCCGATGCATTGCTGACAATATCGATGTCTCTGATGAACACTCGCGGCCGACGACAAGATACTGGGTCTATTACTTAAGAAGTCTTCGAGCCATTCAAATTTCTGGGAACCTATTCCATATGCTCCTACCTTCGTTAACAGTCTGCAATGGGGCAATGTCAAATGCTTTTCGGAAATCTAGGGATACTGAATTTGTTTGTCGCACTTCGACCACAGCTCACAATATTTCATGTGAGAAAAGTGCAAGCTCAGTTTCACACAAGCAATGCTTTCTAAAATAATGCTGATCAGACGACATGAGCATTTCACACACAATAAATTTACTATATTCAAATTCAGAATACGTCCAGGAATTCTGCAACAAACGGATATTAAGGATATTGATCTGCAATTTTGCTGGTGCGTTCTTTTGCCATTCTTATACACAGGAGTCATCTGCGCTTTCTTCCAGTTGCGCTGGTGCGAGAGATTAGCGGTAGATGCAAGCTAAGTAAGAGGCCAATGGCGTACAGCCGTGGAATACCCTTTGCAAAACCTAAATAGGATACCATCCGGTCCTGGCGACTTATTCCTGTATTTTTAAACAGGTTGCAAATCGTGGAGAAGTATGCGCCTAGTATTTGGATTAAGGACGCTAAAGACCCAATGTGGTTTAGCAAAGAAATTCGAAACATACTGAGGAAGTAAAAGTTGTTGCACTCTCGGTTCAAATTGGACACGCAAATGACGACAGGCTAAGGTTAGCAGAGATTCGTGCCACTGTGAAAAGATCTATGCGCAAAGCATACAATAACAACCAACGTCATACCTTAACGAAATATCTGCCTAAGAACCCAAGAAAAATCTGGTCCAATGTAAAATCGCTAAGCGTGTCTAACGCTTCCATCCAGTAGGGGGTCAGTTAGTTGGTCAGCCTATTTTGTCAGCTCTTATCTCGCCCCAATAGCCTCTTCTGTAATGTTCCTTTTCTGATAACGCTCGGCTTTATTTGTTTGTACAGCGTTCCTGACACGGGGCACTTCGTTTCTGGAAGGAAAAACGGTGCTTATTCACAAAAAATAAGTTCAAGATGCTAAATAAAACCAGTATTTAAGGAAACACTAACTGCTTTCATTACACAAAAACAGTTCGGTGACCTGACGTGCTAGACTCACTTGAACTTATGATAACAGTAACCAGCGAACTGTAAGAACCAGGTGACATACACTCTAAAACAAAATAAATAGATGCAAAACGAAGGAATTATCCAAATGGGGCTGAAATCTGTGCATATGAGGTACATGTACGATATAAACAAATGATTAGAATTTCAGGAAGCTGGGATAATTTATTCAGGAGAAAGAACTTCACAAATTGAGCGATTCACTGTCGCGCTGGTACACCTCTGTTTCTTATGCAAGCAGTTAGTCAGCCTGGCATTGACTGATAGAGTTGTAGGATGTTCTGAGGGATACCGTGGCAGATTCCATACTATTGGCGCGTTAAACTGTCAAACTCCCGAGCTGGTTGGAGGGCCCCAAGGGTTTGGCAAATACGAATTCAAGTTGTAGAAAATCTCGCCGTACGCGGCGGGCATTATTTTGCTGAAATGTAAGCAAAGGATTGCTTGTCATGAAGGCAACAAAACGGGGCGTAGAATACTGTTGACGCACCGCTGTGCTGTAAGAGTGACGCGACTGACAACCAACGGGGTCCTGCTATGAAAAGAAACGGTACCTCAGACCATCATTCCTAGTTGGCGGGCCTTGTGGAGGGTGACACCCACATTGGTTCCCACCATTGTCCAGGGGGTCTCCAGACACGTCTTCGTCGTGGAACTCGTTGACTGGAGAAGAAGTTTATGCAGTGGTGAATCCCGCTTCTAATTGAGCCAGCATGACCAGTGAAGACGTGTCTGGAGAAAATGTACAAACTGGATCAGCTTTATCCGCGATATTAGTGACTATATAGCATTCTGCGACTCTGCATGTAAGGTAATACGTATTTAACCAATAGCTAAAGGAAAGTGCCAAAGCACCACGGGTTTCGTTTAGAGCTTCCGGCGGAACCCATCACCGGATATAACTTAATCACCGAACAATACCCACTTCAGATAACATGAATCATTAACCCATCAACGATCAGGTTTACATAATCTTGGACGAATTAATCCAGCCTCTGCTCGTGCGTGATGATAGAACGTGAGCGAAGATGAAGGGATTATATGTAAAATAAACACCTTGCAGCTTACGCCACTATTTTGTGGCATGCGAAAATATAAAATGTGCTGTGCATCACATACACCTTTAGTTGTTATTAGGTCAGATTTTTTCCACAATATCTCCAAGTAGTCTCAGTCGTAGGGTACTATAACGAATAATCCGAATGGCAGTAATAATAACTACAATCTGTAGCGTCAATGTGTGAAATGGTAACGCCTATTGACAACTAACCTCCACACTTCACTGATGTAGAGATAGATGCTTAACACCCTAGCAAGTCTCTTTTGTTTGAAGAAAGTGATATACCTACCAAATATACTAAATCCATACAGTATACTGGAACCAAAAAATTCCACTTGAAAGTTGTTTGGGGCACTATTATATGGAGGCAACTGCTACAAGGCGGTAAAAGTACGTGTAAGATTACTGAAATTGTCCAATATACGTCCATAGGGAATGGTTTCCTCGGGATTTTTCACTCCTAGAACAGAAAACTTTAACATATTGGTGGAAGGAATGGGGGAAATTGGGCAATTTTTTTTATGTCTGTGTACTGTCCACACACCGCCCCCACCCCGCCCCATGTATGGTCCCCCCGTCATGTCTCTTTTTCATTCTCATTATCTCCTATCTCTTTTGCTCCCATTACTATACCTCCATCCATCTCTCTATCTCTTTTACTGCCCCTGTCTCTCACTAATCATCACTACCTCCTCTCCGGTTGGCTCTTACTGCTATTGTCTTCACCAACTCTCTTCCTCTTTCACTGTCACTTTCTCTCTCCCACCAATACTGACTCTTCTCGCGCATTGGCACTGTCTCCTCTCTCTTTTACCGCCACTGACTCTCTGCCACTCTCTTTCAGCACAAAAATGCGCGAAAATGTTCGTAGACCAACATTTTTATTGTAGAACTCTAATTAAACATTGAGGCAGCTGGTCGCCACTTTTCTGTCCGTCTTTTAAAAACGAGCATATCCGTTTTTTTTTGTTTTTTTGCTCTGACAGGTGCATTTTTTATCTGGTTCTCTTCTTTTTCATGATAGAGCAGGGTGCGTTGCTTATGTAAAACGAATTCTGTAGATCAGCTAAGTTTTGCAGTTTATTTATATACTTCTACACATTTACATACTTTGACGCATATAAACAACGAATAAGAAAGCATAATGTAAGACTAACATAAAATCGTCTCCCATCCAACGCTAATTCACTTTACACTATTTTACATTTAAGTTCACAACAGTTTTAGGTTGGACTTACCGAAAAAGGCGAAGTTTGATTTGCGTCAACAAAGAATTTCGTATGAGAAAATAATTTTTTGGAAGATGCTTACTACGCCTTATGGCACCATCGAATAATTTCCAGATCAACAGTATATAGGCGTAAACTGCCTGTTACATAGAGACAGCGCATCATTAAGTTTTATCGTTGAAAAACTGTCAACTAAAACCATAGTTTAATGACCTCAGGACCCTTGCGATGATCCCAGAGTCCTTGTTGTTGTTGTTATGGTCTTCAGTCCTGAGACTGGTTTCATGCAGCTCTCCATGCTACTCTATCCTGTGCAAGCTTCTTCATCTCCCAGTACCTACTGCAGCCTACATCCTTCTGAATCTGCTAACTGTATTCATCTCTTGGTCTCCCTCTACGATTTTTACCGTCCACGCTGCCCTCCAGTACTAAATTGGTGATCCCTTGATGCCTCAGAACAAGTCCTACCAACCGATCCCTTCTTCTAGTCAAGTTGTGCCACAAATTTCCCTTACCTCCAATTATATTCAATACCTCTTCATTAGTTAATTGATACGCCCATCTAATCTTCAGCATTCTTCTGTAGCACCACATTTCGAAAGCTTCTATCCTATTCTTGCCTAAACTATTTATCGTTCATGTTTCACTTCCATACATGGCTACACTCCATACAAATACTTTCAGATACGACTTCCTGACACTTAAATCAATACTCGATGTTAACAAATTTCACTTCTTCAGAAACTCTTTCCATGCCATTGCCAGTCTACATTTTATATCCTCTCTACTTCGACCATCATCAGTTATTTTGCTCCCCAAATAGCAAAACTCCTTTACTACTTTAAGTGCCTCATTTCCTAATCTAATTCCCTCAGCATCACCCGACTTAATTCGACTATATTCCATCCAGAGCCCTCATGTCAGTTAAAATATTGACTAATATATGATCTGAGGCATCAGTGTAGTTTTAACCAGAGTCCTTACGTCAGTTAAAACTACACTGATGCCTCAGATCATATATTAGTTAGTATTTTACATGGTTAAGTACGGTAGCTTTGAATCTCTAGAACTCTGTAATGGACAACGATATTGTTAAAAGATGCAAATTAGTCAGAGGACATGTTAAGAATATATTGTAAAAATTTTGATGATCTGCTATGAACAGAAATTATAGCAGTGGCCATCCCCACAACTGATACTTTTCCTACCCAAAAATAATTGTTTTCGGGATTATATCAGGAACCCCCCATAACCAAATGGTGCTTTTATAAGCCGCGGCTTGTTGAAACATATTGGTACCATGCACTGCTGTGAACGGATCGTTACTAGATTGTAGGTACTTTTTTCTTGCAGATCTTATATGCTTTCGCGCCCAGTATTGCTGAGTGGAGTCGTGTCATGTGGAGGGTCGGGTCGCGATCCAGCAGAGTATAGAATGCCCGTAGTTCAGAAATGGAACAAGTCAGACGTGTAAGCTTCATACATATCTGTACAACTTACTGCATAAGAAATAAACAGACAAAACCTCCCCCACAATCCTAAAATTGAAAACTTAAACACAAGAGAAAGGGCGTCAAAAACAGAGAGCTCAGCGAATAGAACACATATAAACAATCTACAAAGCCCAAGAACACGTGTGCTGAACTAATGGGAATGTTACGACGCCTTATGACATCGGATGGTGTGCCGAGCCGATATCGTAATTTGTCCATTCCGATATCTTTGACATAAATGTACTGCAATGCGTCTGTCCTAAAAGTTGTTTCAGCCGGTTTCCAACATTTGTCTGGACAAACGCCTGGCTGGATTACGTCAGGAAAATAAATACTCACAGAACAAAGTTTATACGATTCACAGATAGACGTCACACACGACTTTCTTGTCATACAGTATCTGACTATTAGGCTAGAGGTAGGTCATCTAGACAGGAAAGTAAAATAAAGTAGCAACCATATCGCGGATGGAACCCTATAACAGCGTTGACGTTGACGTGAAACGAAACTGGAAATACTTTAACCAATATTCCAGCGAACTAACGTTTCTTAATCAATCAAGACAGATCCGGACGGCTCTCGATAACTCTTTACGTCACGTAAAGGTTATACCTCTACGGCTCTGAAAATATCGTGAAACTGGAATGCGAATGGTACCAGGAACAAGAAAATATAGGGAATGTCGTGCAGTTTGATAGTGTCGCAAAAGGAAAAATTCTGGGTGTATAAAATGACTTTTTTTAATAATATGAATATTTATATATGTGTTTGGAGAGAGAGAGAGGGAGATTGATTTTTTATTGAGATTTTTACTTTAAGTCGTAACTGGTACCGGTATTTTGGCTGCTGCCTCCTTGAATGATCAACTTCTGCACCAGTTAGTGACGTATTACAATTTAGAGGAAGTTATTGTTCTTTAAGGTTTAAAATACGACTCTGTTAGTTAGTTGGCCGTATTATGGATAGCTTTGAGCCCAAGTTTTCGTAGCTTTTCAAACCTAAGGGACCACTGTTGTAAGTAAATAAGATCAAACAGCAATCTGCTTTTCGTGAGAAAAGGAGACTGCTGAGCACACAAACTTCCTTCAAACTACACGTCCTGCTACATCAAAATTCGTCAGTGGAGTTCAGCACCATAATCTTGTACAAGAACATAATCCAATTACTGTAATTAAGAAATTATTAGAGGTTGTTACTTATTGAATGAAAGCTATAGAGAACGCATTTCTTTTCCTGTATTTTAGTGAACTTTGTACACTTACAATTCTGTCAATTGATAGGCGGCGACGACAATGAAGTCCACCTCCTTTTCCAAAAACAAGATACTTCTATTCTTCACTTCCAGAAAATTTGTATACATAAATGTTTGGCATCTCTTACACATACTTTACTCGGTTTTATCACTAAAATATCAATTTTCATTCAATGTAACAATACGTTCTGAGCGACGGCCTAGCAAGACGTCCTCTTTCCACAAGATACAGATTAACAGTCCTCTTTTTTTTTAATAAAATCAATCGTCTTTTTCTTTAGAGTCCATACTCAAAGATTCTCTAATACTATCGTCGCGGGGATTGCGCCCTAAAGAGTTTGTTGCTGTCCTGCTGCGCTTCACTTCACTTCAAGTACTTTTTGAATCACATTTACATTTACGGTATTTACATACATTACTGAGCTTCTCCGAATAAAATCAGGCACAAATTAGTTAAAGAAAAAAGCAGTGAGGTACACATAACATTACAGGTGATGTGTCTTAACGCTGAATGATAAAGCTGCTAGTATAGAAGTAAGGCTGTTTTCTCAATGTGCATTAACACTACTGAAAAGTTTACAAGAACTCTCGGAGTTCTTTATCATCATTCGGAGTGTATCTGTCTTCCAGAGAGCAGAACCAAAGAGACATTTAATTAGCATGGTTTTATGCCTGACTATAGTGTGTTCCTTTCATGAACTACAGTGTCTAGCCAATGGACCCGACACCCATATGTAATGAGAAACTGACCACTAGATGCCAATAGAGTGGGACCTGCCAGTATAAAAGGAGGCATGCAGTACTGTGTTATCAGCATAGAAGCAGTAACAGCAGAATGGCTCCGTCAGGAGAGCTCATAGACTTCGAACGTGGACTGAGTCACTGCGCGTCAGTGGAGTAACAAATTTAACAGTGACAGTTCAAGCCTTCTAAAGTGGTCCAAGTTGACTGTTAGCGATCTGATAGTGAATTGGTAACGGGGAAAAACAACGGCAGCTAAATCAAAACCAGGAGACCTGACGTACTTACGGGCAGAGACGTCGATTACTGCGGGTGGTGACTGTAAAAAAAGGCATAAAATCCACGGAAGGAATCACTCGTGACTTAAAAAGTGCTAGCAGTAGTCCAGATAACACAGTGACTGAGCGTAAGGAGTTAAAAAGAATGGATTACAATGATCGAGCACCTCCTCACAAGCTACGCGTTTCTGTCGTCAGTGCTAAGTGACGTTCGAGATGGTGTTAAGAGCGAGCCACTGGCTAGTGGACAGTGGGTGGATGTAAACGAGTGATATGGAGGGATGAGTCACGCTATACCTTGTAGCGATCCGGCCGAAGGAACTGAGTTCAGTGAATCCCTAAAGATTCGTACGTGCTATCATGTGCCGTGCCAATTATTATATCCACCTGATAGTGGGTTCCTCCGCACACCAGGCCGACCGTGCGGGCAGCCACCACATCAGGAGGACATGCGTTAAAGTTTCTCAATAACATCGAGACATTTGACTTCTATGGCGTGGATTGTATACCATGGAGTTACATGTTGCGTCCACAGCGTAAGGAGTTAACCTCGCCGACAACCAGAATGCCTGCCGCAGCAGAGAGCGCTGTCGGCAAGACACTATTTTGCTACGCCAGGTCAGGTACTGTCGCAGCACCACGCAAAAAATCTATGCGAGCCAGACTATTTAGGCCAACACCGAACCGTCCAAAGCTACGCCTCGAGTCAGCAGTACCAGAACTTCACTAGCATTGCTGCTAGTTGACAGTACAAGTACACTACTGGCCATTAAAATTGCTGCACCACGAAAATGACGTGCCACAGACGCGAAATTTAAGATGCTGTGGTATGCAAATGATTAGCTTTTCAAAGCATTCACACAAGGCTGGCGCCGGTGGCGATACCTACAACGTGCTGGCACGAGGAAAGTTTCCAACCGATTCCTCATACACAAACAGCAGTTGATCGGCGTTGCCTGGTGAATCGTTGTTGTGATGCCTCGTGTAAGGAGGAGAAATACATACCATCACGTTTCTGACTTTGATAAAGATCGGATTGTAGCCTATCGCGATTGCGGTTTATCGTATCGCGACATTGCTGCTCGCGTTGCTCGAGATCCAATGACTGTCAGCAGAATATGGAACCGGTGGGTTCAGGAGGGTAATACGGAACGCCGTGCTGGATCCCAACGACCTCGTATCACTAGCAGTCGAGATGACAGACATCTTATCCGCATGGCTGTAAGGGATCGTGCAGCCACGTCTCGATCCCTGAGTCAAGAGATGGGTACGTTTGAAAGACAACAACCATCCGCACGAACAGTTCGACGACGTTTGCAGCAGCATGGACTATCAGCTCGGAGACCACGGCTGCGGTTACCTTTGACGCTGCATCACAGACAGGAGCGCCTGCGATGGTGTACTCAACGACGAACCTGGGTGCACGAATGACAAAACGTCATGTTTTCGGATGTATCCAGGTTCTATTTACAGCATCATGATGGTCAGCATCATGATGGTCGCATCCGTGTTTGGCGACATCGCGGTGAACACACATTGGAAGCGTGTATTCGTCATCGCCATACTGGCGTATCACCCGGCGTTATGGAATGAGGTGCCATTGCTTACACGTCTCGGTCACCTCTTGTTCGCATTGACGGCACTTTGAACAGTGGACGTTACATTTCAGATGTGTTATGACCCGTGGCTCTACCCTTCATTCGATCCCTGCGAAATCCTACATTTCAGCAGGATAATGCACGACCGCATGTTGCAGGTCCTGTACGGGCCTTTCTGGATAGAGAAAATGTTCGACTGCTGCCCTGGCCAGCACATTCTCCAGATCTCTCACCAATTGAAATCGTCTGGTCAATGGTGGTCGAGCAACTGGCTCGTCACAATACGCCAGTCACTACTCTTGATGAACTGTGGTATCGTGTTGAAGCTGCATGGGCAGCAGTACCTGTACACGCCATCCAAGCTGTGTTTGACTCAATGCCCAGATGTATCAAGGCCGTTATTCCGACCAGAGTTGGTTGTTCTGAGTACTGATTTCTCAGGATCTATACACCGAAATTGCGTGAAAATGTAATCACGTGTCAGTTCTAGTATAATATATTTATCCAATGAATCCCCTTTTACCATCTGCATTTCTTCTTGGTGTAGCAGTTTTAATGGCCAGTAGTGTAGTTCCGTCTCAGCGCTATACGCTGGCAGATTTGGTCCAGTCTACAATTTTAGAGGACATTTCGGAGACGATTATTCCTTGTATCAGCTTGACAATACACCCTACCATAATGAAAAACATGTGAGGGAATGGTTTCGGAACAATAACATTCCTGAAATCCTCTGGCCTGCCTGGAGTCCCGAGCTGAACCTAATGGACAGCCATTAGGATGGTTTAGCACGTCGACTTCGTTCCAGATCCCAACTTACAATGCGAATACCTTCTCTGGTTTCGGCTGTTGAGGAAGAATAAGAGGGCATTCCTCCAGAGATGACCCCATCAGAGTTCAGGCCTTATAAGGCAAAGAATGGACGCACCACATATGAATGTCTACTAATAGGTGTCTGCATACTTGTGATCAGACATCGTATAACACCAGAAAGAATATAATCTCTAGGAAAAACGAAAACATTTTTCCATCGTAAGGGCTTCAGAAAGTGACAAAAAGCTAGTGAAGGGTCGCGAAAAGAAACATGTGTCAAGCAACTGTCTCTGGTACACTGGTCACTAGGCGATTTCTTAGTTCGTAATTGCAGTGAACATTAAATCACGTTTGGGATACTAACTCCACAAATAGGCATAGAAAGAAGTCTTATTCACTCACCAGAATATATCATTTTTCTTTATTTTAATTTTTACCTACAGGATTAATTATTGTGTTTTCAAACCACTTCACAAAAGGCGGGTATTAAAATGGTAGTAAGGAATCAGCAATACATCTCATTATTACCGGTGTTGTCCAAAATAAGATCATGTACAACACACGTTATAAACACTTACTTAGTACACAACATTTTGGATGTCAAAAAGGACTGACAACTGAACAGGCTATATTTATCTTGGCGGATCATATACTAGAATTAATAAACAAGAAATTGTTGACATTGGGTCTATTTTGTAACTTGGCCAGGACTTTCGAATTTGTGGACAATGATACCCTCATGACAAAGGTAAAATATTGTGGAACTATAAAAATCCCAGATTCGTGGTTTTTAACTTAAAGTATAACATAAAACAGAGCGTATCAGTTGGATGCCGAACGCACAGCAATAACCACTCATTACTTGAAATTTTTGGAAATTTGTGGTAGTTACCTATGGGACCAAACTACTGAGATCATCAGTCCCTAGACTTGCACACTACTTACTGTAACTTAAACTAACTTACGCTAAGAAAAACACACACATCCATGCCCGAGGGAGGACTCGAACGTCTGACGGGGGAGGAGCAGCGCCAACCGTGGCAAGACGCCCCAGACTGTGCGGCTACCCCGCGCAGCCATTACTTGAAGCAATCGCCCATGATGTACCGCAGGGTTCTGTTTTCAGCGCTCCGTTGTTTCTGATGTACATAAATGATCTTCCACTTACATTGTTAATAGATGCAAATTCTGTCTAATTAAGATCATACCAGTACAGGAATAAATAATAGGACCGTTAATCTTACTAAAGCTGCAGTTCACGAAATATTTGAAAATACTGATTGATGGTCCAAAGCAAAAGGTTTATCATTATGGCTCAGTACATACAGTTCACATATTCTCACTGCAGTCCACTAGCTACTAAAATAGATTATTCAAACAGTGGGTCTGATGCAGCTTGCCACGATATTCTTTCTTATGACTACATCTTCATCTGAGAGTAGCACTTACACCCAATGTAATGTCTTCCCACACAACTTCTTGTTTTATCCAGGTCTGTCTGTGACAATAAAAATGTTACTTTTTCTCATTACTGTTCAAGTTATATTACTTCCTTCAACGATTCTGGGAAAAATCTCCTCATTTCTGATCTTATAAAAGAAATAACTATTCATTAGCTGTCTCTAACGCCATATCTCAAACACACAGATTCCCTTTTTTTCCAGGTTTCCCAGAGTATGAGATTCACTTCCATACACTGGTGTGTTCCAGATCTACATTCTCAGAAATTTCTTGTTTAAATTAAGTCTGAAAGGTGGCAGTGCGTCCCATTTAATTAGAACTGTGTGCTACTTGTGACTAAACTTGTCAGCAGCTAGCCCATCACATTTGACTCTCTATTTCTTTCTTTAACTGCCCAGCCTCAGGTACGGTTCAATAAGAATATATCTGTTTATTTATTTATCCTTGACGCAGTTCGTTTCCACTTTCATTCTCACTTATGTGTGTGTGTGTGTGTGTGTGTGTGTGTGTGTGTGTGTGTGTTCCTCTGTAAATGAGAAGTAGAGAATGTTTTGTAGCAAGTTCCCCTGCAGTCAGAGACTATCCTAGTCTCATTGGGCAGTAGTGCCACCTTAGCTTTTCGCCTACCTTGGGGCAGCCAGATTTATAGCTTAGGAACAATAGTGGAGGCTTCGACATGGTAAATGCAATAGATGAACGATATTTGTGAAAAGATTCTAATTATCTCTTATCTGCGACTTACATATTCATTTATTCGTTTGGCCTGAGTTCAATTGGTGTGTTCTTTGTGTGACTGATAAATTCTTGACACTACCACTTGCTCTCCAAGTAAGTGGTATTCCATGCTAACCATGATAATTGAACAGATCTTTTCTACCCGAATTTAATTAGCCCCCGTACGTCAGCCTAAATGTTGGTGGTGTTACAGTAACTTCACGTAACTAATAGATTCTGGACACCCTCGAGCACGTTCTCTCTAAGTCAATGATAATTCATTTTAACAGTGTCGATTGCACAGAACTTTTCATACTGATTTTATTGATACCTGTAAATTCAACCTTGAAGAAATTGAATTAATTTTGGATAATTGATTGATTTTTGCACACACATCACACGTGACCTGCTGTGCGCGAGCTCGAGTCTGTGATACCAAGTGTAGCACATAATGAGAGAATGATAGTAAGCGAGACGATTACGCACATTTATGTAAGATTTCTGGCCATCAGTTGGTTCTAAATTTTTGTGTCCTTATATGTGGCAGTGACGAATTCGCAAGTTGCACCATTGCGCTCGTTCCTGCTGCTCCGCAAAGCGCTCTGGGTTCTTTCGTACGTTCCAGTTTCTTTTAGCCAGATCACTGTAGGTTAATTATTGCACGCTTCGCTGGTATATGTCACGCGGCTGAATCTGATTCTGTTGTCAGTCGCCGGCCGCGGTGGTCTAGCGGTTCTAGGCGCTCAGTCCGGAGCCGCGCGACTGCTACGGTCGCAGGTTCGAATCCTGCCTCGGGCATGGATGTGTGTGATGACCTTAGGTTAGTTAGGTTTAAATAGTTCTAAGTTCTAGGGGACCGATGACCATAGATGTTAAGTCCCATAGCGCTCAGAGCCATTTGAACCATTTTTTTGTTGTCTGTCTAGTCCATCATAGCCGGATAAAATCAGACTGCACCTCACTGAATTATATCTTTGCTATTACATTCCCGATGTATACGTTATGCTAGGTAAATAATTAAGCCCCTATGCCAATTGTAATAGACGTTTGTGAAATAGTGAGAGAATCATGATGTACACTAAATTAGTATTGTAATCAGGCAACTTGCTATAAATTGACGTTACCTATAATACTTAGCCACTTCCTTGTTCACATCATTAATTGATTCATGAAGGAGAATAGTAATGATCTATAGCAACTGATCAGTATAAGAAGGACCGACCCCTCACCTAGTATCTAGTGATTCCACCGCTCGCGACGTTAACCTCCAGTCGAGCGTGTATGCCTATAACGTTCTGAATCAAGTCTTTAAAGTCGTTATCCTTTGGGCCACAGAGATTTTTGTTCAATCACGTTGTTGGCTTGCACGTGTCACTTACTGCATTCTGATCTCGCCGATTGGCATACTAACGACCGAAGAGCGTACACGCGTGCCAGGTACGACTACTTAGCCAGTACCATCACCACATAATTGTTCATGAGATTCATTTTCCATCCACGAAAAGAGCTCACACATGATGGGAGTCTTTCAGGGCGTATGTTTGTCACTAGCCGAGTTCTTTCAGCAAATAATGCACTGTTTGCTGGTGCTAACCTGTTTCTCATATCCTCCTTGCTTTGCTTCATCCGCAGTGCGTTATTTTGTGTCAAAGGTAGCAGAATTTCTTCATTTTGTTTGCCACATGGTCTCCTGTCTTGATGTGAAGCTTAAAGTGAAGGTAAGAAGTGATAATGCATCGCTGTCTAGTTAGACAAACATGTCTTCCCGTTGGCTTCTGCTGTGTATACATTTGAGTATAGTCCTTTAGATATAAAAATGAACGTAAGAAGAGCTCTCTTCGGCGTGTTATTTTATAATTTAGATGTTAAAATAGGTGAAAGAGATGAGTTGTAGTTCACATCTCTTTTACTTCCCTCTATGTACAAACTACATGCAGAATTTGATTGCTCTGTCTCGTGAGGTCACAGATTAGGGGTAACGAACATTACGGGTCGCAACCGCCAGCAGGCAGTGGAAGGAGGCATCTGGGCTCTTTAATGCCACACAGGAAGTGACAATTTTCTCTTTGATGGCCTCCATTCAAAACCGTTGGAGGTTAAGTGATACCGTGGCTAAGTTTAAATAAATGTTTGGGCGGTGAACTGTGTGACGATCCAAGGTTGATTGTGTCTTTTTCTAGACTAAATCGATCCAAGGCGGTCTTTCTTTTCATGAATCATCCAATACCATTCTTTTAGTATTAGCGCAGGTCGCAGTTTTTGTAGGGAAGGGTGTTTTCTTTCATTTCATTTATTTAACTTGTTTTGATATTTATGAAAATATTCGATATGTGCCCTGGAGGAAGCTAGTCATCTTGATATTTATTACAATCAGTATGAGCTGTCAGCCAAGCTGTTTAGCATTTATCTAAGATGATAAAAGTCCGATCCTCAGTGGCCTAAAGAGAGGGAAGCCACCCATAAATCATGCATATTTAAGAAAAACAATGTCACGCAACGGAAACGACTTATTGAACGAAAATTACTGGGGTTGGCCCAGTTAAGCATGACAGTACGGGTACCACGCCACAAATGGGTATATTACTGAAGGGGCTCATCTTACTACAAATGACACTAGCATTCACTATACCAATTTAGTTTATTACCATAAAACATCAAACAAATTAATTACCCACTGAAGTAACATGTAAAGGTTTAGTAAGTGGATAAAAGGATTGTAATAATGAAATATGGTCTTGGCACAAGCGGGTGGACACATGAAAGCAGCCGGCCGTTCTGGCCGAGTGGTTCTAGGGGCTTCAGTTCGAAACTGCGCTGCTGCTACGGTCGCAGGTTCGAACCTGCCTTGGCCATGGATGTGTGTGATTTCCTTAGGTTAGTTAGGTTTAATTAGTTCTAAGTCTAGGGGACTGATGACCTCAGATGTTAAGTCCCATAGTGCTCAGAGCCATTTGAATCATTTGAACATGAAAGCATAACAGTATAGCGGATACGGTGAATGTCTATGGAAATGGTTAATGCTTTAAAGAAACTACTCGGAAAAGTTAGTAATAACACCAGTAGAATCACTAAAGTGGATGATGAAACTAACTAGGTGGCTTCAGGCGTTAAAACTGCGGAATTAACCCCTGATGTAAGTTAACAAGCCTTGCGACACCCTCGACTCAGTGATTTCGTTACTGGCTCATTCTTAGGACTGTTAAGTGGTGTGAGTGTGGAAGACGGTGGCAGTAGCTGCTGGAAATTCTTAGTCCAGCTCACCCTCTGTACTCTGTACATAGACGGAGACATCTTTCTCTGCGACCCCTCGGCATCAAATGTCTAATCTCTGGCGCCCTAGCAGCAACTGTCCTTTCACTTTACCCTCTGGAACTTGGCTGCATCTGCCATTACAGAACTCTCGCCGGCCAATTGCAGCAGACTACGCGAGTTCCAACCAATAATAAATTTACACACAAGTTTAACGAGTTCCTACTCTTGTATTGTATTGTATTGAACTAGGGACCTAGAAACGACGGAGAGGCTTCGTCCCAGCTATAGCCTTCAGTGGTTCACAATCCCACAACAGGCTACAGCAGTCCACTCACCCCACCGCCGCTCCACACCGACCAAAGGTCATTGCGCGGTTTGGCCCCCAGTGGACCCACCCGGGAACGTCTCACACCAGACGAGTGCAACCCCAAAAGTTTGCATGGTAGAGTAATTATGGTGTACGCGTACGTGGAGACAGTGTTTGTGCAGCAATCGCCGACGTAGTGTAGCTAAGGCGAAATAAGGGGAACGAGCCCGCATTCTGCAGGGCAGATGGAAAACCATCCACAGACTGGCCGGCACACCGGACCTCGACTTTAATCCGCCGGGCGGATTCGTGCCGGTGACCTGCCCGCCTTCCCGCTCGGAAAGCAGCGTGTAAGACCCCACGGCTCAGCGGGCGGGCGTTCCTACTTTAACTGATTTTGTAATTGTTAACCTGTGATTGTGTGGTGGCAGGCAGAAAATCTCACCCATTCCAGGGCAGGTGTAGTGTTAACGATACATCGTTACAAACTCTGATAGGTTCCACTGAGCGACGCCAGCCTATTAGGCACATATGCTATCATTTTGTGTTATAGATTTTATATGAGTTAATGTACTGAAAATGTTTGTTTTGTCTCTGTTTCACGATCCACGATCGAGTTCGGCAGGTTGTTCCAACTCATGCGGCAGATGTACCGGGCGCTATTGGGGTCCAACCGACGGCCTGCGGGCTGCAGACGGTCTGGAGGACATTGTCGAGACTGAATTTAATTATTTAAAATGTTTTGCCAATAAATGAACATAAAATTGTATTCACTTCTGCATCGGATTCCAACTATTCCAACTGTTAAAATTAAAAATTTGCAATATATCAGATCTGTATATGTTGGTACGTAATAACTTCTGAGAAGACATATCAAAATAATCCACTTGCGAGAATTGATTGATATGCCAATCTTTAAATTTCAGACTTTCTAGTGGCATGGCAGCTTTAAGTGACTGCTCTTATAGCTCCGCAGAAATTATTAGTAGCTTAAACCCCAGTCTAATACTTTCAGTCAGGACACTTTCAGGTGCGAAAGCTGTTAACGTTTGACAGATGGAGCGACACTACCACTCCAAGTGGCGAGAAACCATACATTCAAGTGCGTCGTAAGGATGACGTTTGGTTTTAATTATTTTTACTTATTATTTTCCTATAGTTTTGCGTTTCATGCGTTAGTAAACTACCATGAATTATCGCGAGGTGTATGTAAAAACAGCCGAATCACATTCATCCCATGACATAAGCTCCAGTTTATTCATGAAGAAATATTTTAGAATATGTGTACATTTGCAGCTTATTCCGCTGAAAGCAAGGGAATATAAACACATACTAGCATGAGAAGCATATATTTCTGTTGTCTGTTGTAATATCCCAGGCACTTTCTTTTACGCTAAAAAAAATTATGGAGTTGCCCTTTCGTATGCCAGGCTTCTAATACATACATATTTTTGTGAATGTAATCAATTTTCCTTCAAAAGCGAAAAATTGAATGTGTTGAAGATTCTTGCCATTTGTGACTCAAATTTAGCAATAATTGTGGAATTAGTTTCTTCGGTGTTGGGATAGAGTTTTATTGCTTTTGGCGATTTATTATCACGTCCGTGTAGTTTTCCCTTAAGTTATATTTGTGGTGGCTTATTTGGTGTGTTAAATAACGTTGGCATTACATTCCATTTAGGTTTTCTACGTTGGGTATTAACAGATTTGGTTTAAACTGTACTGGACAAAACTCCGCTTTTGTAGGTAGATATATGACGTCTTTTTACAAAACGTCAGGTCTTTTGGTGTTCATGAGAAATTTTTTGTTAATAAATGGAAACGACATTACTCAGTAAATGTTTCTACGTTACAAGAGTATAGTAAATAAACTGCCCTGTAAAGTAAGCTCCCAGGGTCTTACGAAACTAAATAATGATAAATTTTCTGTAGTTTCTTAGTTATTGTCGATTTTCATGCGACTACATACGCTCCCTACTGTAAAACTATGTGACAGGTCAATATCAACGTTAGTATTCCTACTCATCCGGTATCGTATTCAGAAGTATCGCTTGCTGGCCGCTTGTTGCGCCGCTATCGCTTTAGGTAATAGAAACTTAACGGAGTTTCGCGACTGTTATGTTGGACTGTGCTTAAACTAGTAGTTAAAAGACAAGAAGCGTTCTTGCATACACAAGAGAATCGGAAGTTTAGTAACATCTCTTACAGTTAATGTTGCAAAGATTTAGACTCGTTATTTTGCACTTCAGTATTCAACGCGTACTGAACTCCAATGAAGTTTTATGAATTGTTACTGCCGGTTTAAAATCAGCGAAAGATATTACTACGATTGTGAATTCAGAGCACGTGGGTTACGCCGAGTGATGGAGACTGCTGGTGCCTTGCAAGCCAGTTATAATTAATATAGGTGTGATACTTGAAGAGGCTCTATTCTAGTTACCAACAAGAGTCTTATCCCTGACTGCGATTCGTAGCTGATCTGAACATTGATATTTAAACTGTATTGACGAGGTGGAGTTAATGGTATCACTTGAAGTGAATTACTCAAACGCTTCAGATTCAAGAAAATGCGCATCGTTTGATACTTTCTTGACAAAAGCGCAAGAAAGAGGACACTGACACCAGAGATATCTGCAGTCTTCCTTTGTTACACAGTAACACATACATTTCCCACGAACGTAATTCAAAATTATAGTCCAAATTATCCATGAGTCTATTCCTTATTAACGAACAGGATCTGCTATAGAAGAATCATATCTAAGCAGATTTGACTTTTATGAATATTATTGCGGGTTCGTCTGCGTAGTGTTATACTACGAATTTGCACCCATGATGTATCGACATACGGTCACATCAGCAACTGTATGTAAAGTAAAACTCCTTATCCACTAAGTAATTCGTCACAGGCTGTCTGTAGTGCACGTCAGGAGAGGAGAGACAGCGCACCGGTATCTAACCCTCGCCAATAAAAGGGCTCATATGTAGACACGCATGGGAACACGCGGCTTCTACCGAAGTACAGGGTGATTATAATTAAACTTTCAAAACGCTGTAGACATAACACCACTGGTCAGAATGGCGTCAAATTACAACGGAATGTTATCGAGGAAGAGGGAAAAACGTATGACAGAAGAAAAAAAAATTGTGTGGAAATTGATCAATAGATGGCGCTGTCTGTGTCACAAAAAATGATCACATCTGTCACATGCACGACCCTTTGAAGATGGTATAAGCATGCCAGGCACACGGATGTTCCTCCTTTCGCGTCTGCGACGCTCGCCATGACTGTCTCAATGCAGGATCGCGCTCTGCTTGTAAAGTTGTCTTACAAGAATGATGACTGGGCACACGTCGCTCTGCAGAAGCTCCGGGCACTGAATGGTTTGAAAAAAGGCGTTGGTCCGATGACTGCCGTGGGTCTGGAGAAAATAATTCGGAAATTCCAAAAGACGGGGTCTTTTGGTGTGCAACCAGGTAGAGGGAGGGAACGAATTGACTCGACGTCAGTGGAAGCAGTGGCCACACCATTGCAGGAGTAGACGAGTGGTGGTGTGCAAACGTGTAGTGCACGGAGAATTGCCCAAATACGAGGTGCATTGATGTTCTAAGGCCTCCGATTTTTTTTATCCGGACTGGAAAGAGATAGAAACATGCGCATTGTTTTAAAATGAGGCCGCGTTCATTGTCAATACGTCCCAGAGATGGCAGCACCGTACGGCAGATGGAATTTTACCGCCAGCGGCGAGAATGAGAAATGTTTTAAATACGTAAAATGGCGACGTTTTCCTTACTTGAACAGCGTGCAATCATTCGTTTTCTGAATTTGCGTGTTGTGAAACCAATTGAAATTCATCGACAGCTGAAGGAGACATGTGGTGATGGAGTTATGGATGTGTCGAAAGTGCGTTCGTGGGTGCGACAGTTTAATGAAGGCAGAACATCGTGTGACAACAAACCGAAACAACCTCGGGCTCGCACGAGCCGGTCTGACGACATGATCGAGAAAGTGGAGAGAATTGTTTTGGGGGATCGCCGAATGACTGTTGAACAGATCGCCTCCAGAGTTGGCATTTATGTGGGTTCTGTGCACACAATCCTGCATGACGACCTGAAAATGCGAAAAGTGTCATTCAGGTGGGTGCCACGAATGCTGACGGACGACCACACGGCTGCCCGTGTGGCATGTTGCCAAGCAATGTTGACACGCAACGACAGCATGAATGGGACTTTCTTTTCGTCAGTTGTGACAATGGATGAGACGTGGATGCCATTTTTCAATCCAGAAACAAAGCGCCAGTCAGCTCAATGGAAGCACACAGATTCACCGCCACCAAAAAAATTTCGGGTAACCGCCAGTGCTGAAAAAATGATGGTGTCCATGTTCTGGGACAGCGAGGGCGTAATCCTCACCCATTGCGTTCCAAAGAGCACTACGGTAACAGGTGCATCCTACGAAAATGTTTTGAAGAACAAATTCCTTCCTGCACTGCAACAAAAACGTCTGGGAAGGGCTGCGCGTGTGCTGTTTCACCATGACAACGCACCCGCACATCGAGCTAACGTTACGCAACAGTTTCTTCGTGATAACAACTTTGAAGTGATTCCTCATGCTCCCTACTCACCTGACCTGGCTCCTAGTGACTTTTGGCTTTTTCCAACAATGAAAGACACTCTCCGTGGCCGCACATTCACCAGCCGTGCTGCTATTGCCTCAGCGATTTTCCAGTGGTCAAAACAGACTCCTAAAGAAGCCTTCGCCGCTGCCATGGAATCATGGCGTCATCGTTGTGAAAAATGTGTACGTCTGAAGGGCGATTACGTCGAGAAGTAACGCCAGTTTCATCGATTTTGGGTGAGTAGTTAATTAGAAAAAAAATCGGAGGCCTTAGAACTTGAATGCACCTCATACTGGACATCCCCGTGAGCAAGGTGAGTAAAATCCTACGAAACATCGTTCTTTGCCAACCATTCAAAATTACCCATGTGCATGAGCTCCTTCCTGTTGACGTGCCAGCAAGAGAGGCCTTTGCTTTAGAATTTCTTGCTAGCATGTAAGTGGACAATGATAGGCCGTTGAAGATTTTGTGGACAGACGAAGCCCACTTCCATCTGACAGGATGCCTCAATACACAGTATTGTCGAATATGGACAACGGAAAATCCAAAAGCAAATCAACCAGTACCACTTCATCCTGAAAAAGTCACATTTATCAAAGTGCCATATTTTTTCGAAGAGACAAGTGCTTCCGGTCCTGTTTAACTTCACTGTCACTGGTAAGCGCTATGAGTGTCTTTTGCGCAACCACGTCATTCCATCTCTCCAACAGCGTGGATGGGATCATTTTTATGCAAGATGGCAAACCTCCGCACATTACAAATCCAGTTAAGCAGCTGCTGAAGCGCCATTTCGGAAATGTTAGAATTATCAGCCGCCATTTCCCTACAAAAATGGTTCAAATGGCTCTGAGCACTATGCGTCGCCTAGAACTTAGAACTAATTAAACCTAACTAACCTAAGGACATCACAAACATCCATGCCCGAGGCAGGATTCGAACCTGCGACCGTACGGCTGCTCGGTTCCAAACTGTAGCGCCTAGAGCCGCACGGCCACTCCGGCCGGCCATTTCCCTACAGCCTGGCCGTCCCGATCACCTGATCTTAATCCGTATGACTTCTGGCTGTAGGGATATGTGAATGATGTTGTGTTCAGTTTTCCGATTACAAACTTAGCTGCACTGAAGGCACGCATTGCGCAACACATGCTGAACGTGATCCCGGAAACACTTCGATCAGTAGTAGGACATGCTGTTTCTAGATTTCAAATTATCGCAGAAAACGGTGGACAGCATACTGAACATGTTTTTATTTTGATTGATGCTTTTTATGCGGTTTTTGGACTCAGGACAGTTAAAAACCGATGTTATTGTTGCTGTGCATGCGGTTTTTTGCCTCAGGACAATTAAAAACTGATTTTTCCCATCCGATGTGATATGACCTTGCCATGGTGGATGGGCTTACGTAACTAACAGTCACACTTGTACACCCTTGCACACCAAGTAGCTCAGTTTGTTTAACGTCAAATGTACACCTTAGACATTGTTGTATGATTCATTTGTAGTCAACCACTATTAAATTATGATGCTTGCAGCGCCATCTATTGCTTCATTTGGTAACTATTTATATTTCCTCTGCCATACGTTTTCATCCTTCTTCGATAATATTCCGTTGCAATGTTCAAATGTGTGTGAAATTTTATGGGACTTAACTGTTAAGGTCATCAGTCCCTAAGCTTACACACTACTTAACCTAAATTATCCTAAGGACAAACACACACACCCATGCCCAAGGGAGGACTCGAACCTCCGCCGGAACCAGCCGCACAGTCCATGACTGCAGCGTCTAGACCGCTCGGCTAATCCCGCGCGGCTATTCCGTTGCAATTTTAAGTCATTCTGACCAGTGGTATTATTTCTACAGCTGTTTGAAAGTTTAACTTCAATTATATTCACCCTGTCTTGTTAGCCAATCAGAATCTCAGTTACATGGATTTAAATTAACATTATTTTGTGGCATGGCCACCTATAAATGACTAACCCACGCTCTCCCATTCAGAGTGCTGTACCTGGTTCCTGCTGTGCGGAGACAGGACATAGTAGTAGATTTGTAGTCCTCCTCGTAGCCTATCCGCAGCTCGTGGTCTAGTGGCTAGCGTTACTGCCTCTAGACCACTGGGTCCAGGGTTCGATTCCCAGCCGTATTGGGGATTTTCTCTACACAGGTCTAACATTCTGCGTGGTGTCTGTTTGTTCTAAGTCGTGTCTCCCTACCACTTTCGCGCATGACGATCTGAGCGTGTTTTTTAGGGAATTGACTAGTTTGAACCTGGGACCTGTTGCTGGTAAGGAGACGCCAGACCACACATGACATGTACAGTTCAGAAGAGTTCAGTGAGACTAGCGATGATATAACCAAATACTTAATGATTTCAGCGTCAGCTCCACTGCACTCCCTGTGAAAGAATCTTAATACTAACTAAATTTAGTGGAAGGGGTTCAAGGCTTTCCTATTTTTAGTTGGCTGGTAAAATAACGTCGAAAAAGCAATTAAGTTTACCATTGGAAATTTTATTCTACTCAGAAAACATTGGCCGGCCGAAGTGGCCGTGCGGTTAAAGGCGCTGCAGTCTGGAACCGCAAGACCGCTACGGTCGCAGGTTCGAATCTTGCCTCGGGCATGGATGTTTGTGATGTCCTTAGGTTAGTTAGGTTTACCTAGTTCTAAGTTCTAGGGGACTAATGACCTCAGCAGTTGTCCCATAGTGCTCAGAGCCATTTTTTTCACAAAACGTTGTTTATAAATTGCACTATTGATAAAAGGAAATGTTTTAATACAGGATGATAAAAACCAACAGCGTTCAACAAAAATGTGAACGAATATTCCCTGAATGGGTTTCCAAGTTCTACAATGGATCGAAGGATGACCTATGCCATATCACATCTATAATCTAGGTTTAAATTAAGTTTCACAAAAGAGAAAACTATCAAAATGGTCTACAGTGACCCTCAATAATCTTTAATTACTTATCTAACTTGTCGTAAATTACAGTGCCGGATGTGGCTTCTCAATAATTATATGACAGAAAAATCGACGCTTTTCAGATTTTTACTTCAAGTAGCAAATGTGAACACCATGAGATTTAATTGACGATCGACACTAGTATTACGTAAAAACGGGGTGTAACAGATGAGACTTCTGCTGTTCTGAGTGAAGCTTTATGCGCTGTTATGTGGCATCGCGTGCGTTCATTACCTTGTCGTTGGTTAGGCAGCGTCAGGGGGCAGCGGGCGGCGCAGCTCCATACAGCTCGCTGTCTCGGAAGCAACTCTCTCCTAACTTCTCCTTACTACAATTTACCGAAGTTGGTTTAAAAAAAAACTATCTGGCTGTGTTTTCATCTGACCAATCAGGGTCTCCACCTACAAAAATTCTGTCTATCCAATGAGAAACGTTATGCTTTTCGTGGTGGGGCAATGTTTTTAACGTTTGCAACGTAACAGAGACGCGAAAAAGCCTCACGCTAAAACTTGCAGCTGGTGTGGCCATTTTAGTGTTATCGTAAGATCTATACTGTTCTTCTGGAGGGCTCTATCTTTTAACATGGGCTGGGGGGTGGTCCTGTCGGTTGGCTAGCGACGTGGGTGTCTGTCCCTTATCGTAGGGCCTTCTAGCTTAACACGGTTCTGCTCTCGGCTTCTGTTCTCGTTTCTCCCCTCAGAACTGCGTCAGTTTCACAGTGGGAAGGTATGACATGCATTTAGGCATTCTTGTGTTAGTCTGTGGTATTCCACTTGCTCACTTGTTAATCGTATTACTTTGATTAATTTAATGCCACGATTTATTCGGAGCTATGTGACATACTGCTGGATTTGCTTATCATGTCAGTGTTTTCATGGAAGGTGTTGGATTGGCCTGACACCGTACACAGGGACTGGGCGTTTGTGTTGTCCTCAAGATTTCATCATCATCGTTATCATCATCATCATCATCATCACTCGTGACAGTGGCTAAATTGAATTGTTAAAAAAAATTGGACTGTGTTCAAATTGGGACTTTGTACGTGTGCTGATGACTGATCAGTTGAGCTCATCGCAAACCAAACATTATCATCATCATCATCATAATTCACCTAGCCGGAAGAGCTGCTTTCAGGGCCAAACAAGTTTATGACTCTCTGGTCCTCTTTAGTAGTTATCCTCAACATCCTGTGCCAGCTAGAAAGAGCTCCCACAGCCACATATAGCAACTGGTCCACCTCACCATAAAAAGAAATGAAGAAAAGAATTAATTAATGGTGCAGTCGATGGCAGTAGGAATATTGTCTGCATTTATCACACGGCGTTATAGATTAACTATAGTGATTATTGGGGTGCGCATATTACACTATAAAATAGGTTTTGTGACAGTTTAGGCATGAACAGCCATGTAAGATCTCCTCATTGTCTTCAAATTAGTGTGAATGAAATTGTGATGATATTAGCCTGTAGCAGAAGTTCATCAAAGACATGTTTGCTGGGTTATGAGTACTATTTTTAATTTTTATTTATCATGCTCGTCGACTAATGAGTTTTATACTATACGTGGAAAAGTTCAACGTGATTCCAAGATTATGAGGTGAAACACACTTACTCACAAGGTTTCTCACACTCATCCACATATAATGATATATTACACAGCAGACATGTACTATGGACCAACGTAAAATTTTCTCGAAGTCCTTTCCAGCCAACACCAAGTCAAGGCAATCCAGGATAATGCCCTCTATTACAATCATTGCATAAAGCAGAACCAACCCGGAAGATATGGTCTCATCTCGTACGAGCAAGAGGCCTCAATCGTAAATTCAGCAATATAACCTTAGCCAGATGGAGACATCACGTCATCTTAACACCACAATTTTACTTCGTAAGAGAGGGTAAAAGTTTCATACAAACACCTATCAGACTGATGATATGGTTGAAGGGCAACGAGCTGAAGCCTGGAACGCCATTCTTGCGAAATAGAGGGGTGGTGAAGACGGCTGATGAACCTGAAAAAGAAAGCTGCAATTGGTTATCGTCGACCGGACGTTTCTTAAGACAAGCAGTAATACATACTCACAAGGAATCCCTTGAGTGCGAGGTCGCAGGTTCAGTCTTCAGTAAGGCTCATTTGAAAATATTAGTTAACAACTGTGTTACGTCTGCCACAGACGGCCCCTGCCAGGCAGACTACACTCAAGACACCCCTGTGTACCATACAACATACACAAGCACTTGCAGGCGCAACCAAGAGGAAAACAGTTCTTCAAAACAAACAGAACTTGCTAGAGACTAATGCGAACCTTTTTCTGTAGAGGTCGCCTCACAGATACCGGGAAAGTTGGAGTACTCCGCCGGCTTTATAAGGCCAGCGCAGCAGCAGTACAGCCCTCCCCGGTTCTATAAAGCCCTCCAAATCCTCGAACGCCATGCACTTCGCCTCGCCTTCCGCATCCGCCTTCTGTCCCCCATGCGCATCCTCTATGACCTCATCCCCTTCCCCCACCTTCTCCTTTTCCTTGAACACATCCGCACACTATATATTGTCCACCGCCTTGATCCCCCTCACCCCCTGGTGTCTCCCTTCCTCTCCACTCCCAACCAGTTGCCGCGCCTTTACTGTTGTGTCCCTCCCTCTCTCCATCTCCACACCCTCCATCTCCTTTCCCACCACAACTTCCACCGTCTACCCCTCCCGGATGATGAGTTTCGCCCTGACATCTACCCTTCCTACCAACTCTAACCCCCTCTTCCTGCCTCCTCCTCAGGGCTCCCTCTCCTCCCTCTCCCTCCTTCTGAGCGGATTTCCCCTCCTACTCCCCCTCCATCTCTTGTGCCTTCTTTCAGTGTCTCTGCACTCCCTCCTGCCCTGTCTTCCCTTTTCCTCTCCCGCCCCATGTGTCTCCTGCCTCTTCGTGAACCCACGGTTGCCCCTCCTCTCTTCATCCCGCCGCTTCCCCAGCTGCCCCATGCTCTCCCCTCCTTTTCCATCCTCTCTGACCTTTCCCTCGGCAGGTCCCACCTGGTAGTTTTATTCTTCGTCATGTGTGCTCCAAGTGGGTTTTAAGTGTGTTGTTTCGGAGTGTTTTTAATACTGTGGCCTACTTTTCACCTGTGCCTGCGCATCCAGTGTCTTCTCTGTGTTTTAAGAATCGCCAACTGTGTTTTTTTTAACTTTCTGGTGACTTTTTTAACTGTCCCCAATGAGCGTCTACATGTCAGTGTATTTTTACCTCCGTTTTCTCCCCTTACTCTGTTTTATGTTCCCCTTTTTATCTCCTTATGTATGTATTATTTTATTCCCGTTTTAGTTGTCGTGTCACTCGGCTGAAGAGCAGCGGATTGTGCTGCTTACAGCCCTCCCCTGCCCATATGGGGCAGGGGAATGAAATCACAATAAAGAGAGAAAAAAAGCAGCACAGCCAGTCCGCCAGACTGTTCTACAGCAATGCAGAACGGTCTGGCAGCCGCCTGATTCGTGGTCTGGGCCGCCAGGTCCACCACAGGCCAACGACTCGTTGGCCAGACCTCCTGCGAGAGTAATCATCTCTTCCAGCCCGACGTCGAAACAAAGGGCGTCACAATGAACGACGCCCAGTGAGGACAGCTCAACCTGTTAGGTCCCACTGCACCCCAAAGAGGTCACCGCAGGAACAGCAGCTCCGCTGCTTAAACTGCCTTTACACCTGGCATATGTAGCCAGAGTTTTAAAGCGAGCGAGCGAGCACAGCCAGTTCCTCGCCAAGCTAGGACCAGCTCCGACGGACCTCACCGACGCTCTACAAGTTATTTGGTTTGTGTGTATATAGTGATTGTTCGAGAAGTGTAGTTCAGTTTCAATAAACGACATTATACTGAGTGTTCTACAAAACTAAGTAGTCTTCAAACTGTGACAGGGAAAATGTTACCTGCTAATGACCCACCAACAGACAGAGTATGAGTGTGCGGGATGTGCAGAGATCAACCTTTTATGGGGTGAATGTATTACACCTCACAAAATGGACATCGTCGACTTTCAAGAAATGTACAGAACAATGGCGCGCCACAGCTTTTACAAAGGTTACCACTATCATGAACGAAGACGAACTGCTTGGGAATTACAAACCGTTCAGGGCGTTCAGCTAGGTATTCACTCTTAAAGAATGAGTATGGAATCAAATCGTTGTAATGGAATGACGAGAACTAATGGAATGAATCAGCATGAACCGAATGCGAAACAGTCTGTCTTCGAGCATGTCGTGAAACTGGCTATCTTTTAACGCGTAGCTCCAGGTAGTGCGAAAACATGTTTTATAGGCATGGAAAGACAAACATCCAGAGTCTGAATTTGTCCAGTGGTTACAGACAGTGTGAATTGCAATGTGACACACTTTTCAGGAGGAATGGGTTTTTATACGCAGACCAGGAATCAGCAAAAGCAAGTTATTTTGAGACGTTATTGGAGGAGAGTAGCGGTCATACCATATTTGTACTTCTATTACGCCTATTTTCCCACTCTTGCTCGCTGCGACGTAAATATTACCTACTGCTCTTGCAGATCACGCGCAAGAGAAAGAATAGTAGAGCTCAATAAACGACTTTTCAGTCAGTTTACCATCCAGATTAACAATCGGCATAATTTTATACTGACGTGTTAACTTGTAGCGAAAGTGGTTGTTGGGATTCATTCACAGGCATCTTGTAGCCAGATATAAGTGTCATTTGGTTTTGAATCTCTAACGAGAGTCATGTTTGTAGAGTAAATTATGGGAACCGAGGTCCAGTGATTATGCAAACAGCCGTTCTTTCAAATGTCCAAACATAATTTAGCACTTACCGTAGAAGAAAACTTCCACATGCAGAAGAAAACAGCAGAAGGAAAACAGACGACAAACGAGTGCACTACACTATGTAATGGCACACTGATGGAACACATTAATGGAATTATGCAATAAATACAAACTGAACAGATAAAAAATGAACACACATGCGGAGAGAGAGTTAAAGTAAATAAACTGCAAATTGGTCACCAGACCGAGAATGAACACAGATGAACATCAACAGCGTCCAAACAGACAGAAGCGACATATGAACTCTGTTTTGTGAAGTTCACAATTGTAATTTGGCAGTGTAGTTGTACAAAAACAGGTAGGTCTATCGTTTTTATGAGTGTATTTCCGCAACAGATTTATAGGGGGAAGAAGTCATATAGTACGAAAACAAATGAAAATACTACCATAATATAATCTCGAATTACGGGTGAGAGTCAAAATTTACCGTTGCGTCGTAGCATATCTATAAAATATTCACGCTGCTTCCTGCGCATGTACGCATACAGTTGGTACCACTGTAGCAAGTGGGTTCCATTCGACTGCGACCACTTCAGTCTTTTTCTGATGGTGACAGCGTAAACATGTCACCTCAGCTAGTAGTCTGCACCAAAGAGGAGCAACCAACAGGAATCAGAAGGGGTGAAAGAGTTGAAATCCATCGTAGACACTGAGCACAATATGGGGCAGTATCGTTCGCGTAAATATGTTTACTCGTTTATTCGAGATGTCTGAAGCGTGCCGGATGAGTGAGAAACTCGGAAAGGGAGGAGGATGCCGCTCAACGTCCACCAAGATCTAAAAGATTCAGTAACGTCGAAAGATGGTTTTATCGAACAGATGAGTTACAATCGATGTGGTAGCATCTTCTCTCTAAATCAGTCATCGTTCCGCCTATTAAATCGTCCACAATGAACTCGAGTTCCATAATGTTTCAGTACTATGAGTACCAGGCGTCTTACTGACGAACTCAAGGTGAAACGTGTTGACATCGGCCAACACTTCCTCGACCGTTCCAACGGGGAAGGAGACTCATATTTGGGTAGAATAGTTACCGATAATAAAACGTGGGTTCATCGCTACGTGCCAGAATTAGAACGTTAGAGTATGGGCTGAAAAAATCTTCCGTCACCAAAGACAAAAGATGCAAGACTGTCATTGGTTGGAAAAGCTATGCTAAAGCATTTTCTGTGATTCAAATGGGCCTGCACTGGAGGAGAACATGACAAAGTGAGCAACATTCAACAAAAAGCTTTACAGTGAATTGGAAAACAAACTAAAGCCTGTACTGGAAGAGTACATGACAAAGGGAACAATCATTAACAAAAAGTTTTACAGCGAACTGCAAAACAAATTAAAGCCAGTAGTTCACAACAACCGACGAGGTCTGCCGACAAAGAAAGGGTTGCTTTTCCCACCTGTACACTGTTCACCACACCGTTGAAACCAGCAAGAAATTGGGTTTTGAGCTGCTGGGTCACACTCCATACAGCCCAGGTGTTGCTCCCTCTGACTTTCATTTGTTTGCATTGCTCAACGGTGTTTTGCGAAGTCGTTTATTATCCCTAGACGAGGTGATGTAGAAAGCGGTGCATTACTAGCTTCGAGACCAACCGAAAATCTTCTCGATAGGAAAATGCAAGCTTGTGCACCGCTCGACCAAATACATTGAATAGGGTGGAGAATATGTTGAAAAATAATGAACTTGTCTAACTACAGTTTTTTAAATGCATTGTAGAATGAAAAGTACATACAATTTTTGAACCGTAATTTTCTACCCTTCCTTGTACTTTCGTGCTCCAAAATTACCTTTGCAGATCAAGTGATTTATTTATTCGGCCAACCGAACTTACAGTAATATCATTTCATCAGAAACAGCATGCTATGTAGTAACGTAAGGCGTCCCATAAAATCTAACATTCTGGGAAATATGGAAGAAATCACTAAAATAAGGTAAAAATCACTCCAGGCATGCAATATTCTTGTTCCTAATTTCGTTACGGTAATTATTACTTAAAGATGTTTTCATTTTATGGAACTGAATAAACGTACCCACTGATGGCATAAATGTGTTGAAACGTGTTTAAGCATTAAATAGAATAATTATTTGCGTTATATGCGGAACTGATTCCCATAACGTAACCGTATACTCAAACTGTTGACTACATTAATTGCAGCCCCATAGCACATTTATTCTCTGCTGAAAATTGTTTTTAACAATGACTTTCAGTTCTCAGGTTAATAGTTATATCCGAAAACATAATACTACAAGCAAAAATTATTCTTCTCTATTTCACTGTGCTTTATGGAAATTACCGTTTACGCATAAACCCTACGAAATCTGCCCATGGAAGTCAAATGCTAGACAGTCATTATTAGTGGTTTTAAATGGATATCGTAGGTGTTTCCCTTTGACAACTCTTTTTGTAGGATGAAGGAAAGAAATACTGTATGTAGCAAGTTACCTATCTGTCTAAGACGATCTCACATTGCATATAAATATGTGAAAGTTTTATTCACGTGACATGTGTCACATAAAACTAACTTAGAATTTTTCACCATCATTCATGAAACACCGTGTATAGCACACTAATGGGATCCCACAACAAGATAATGAATGATGAACTGCTAACAGCGTCCCGATTAGTGTGTCCAATCTGACAGCAGCAACAAGATTACGCTCTAAATCCGATTACAGAACGTCAGCAATCCGTAAACTTCCCGCAAACACGGAAGATCGCATCACAGAGGAAAAAGCCAACAATCAAAATGCTAAAGAGCTTGTTATCGCATTTGTCGCCTAGCTGCATCTCAACAGTGATGACATTTGTGTCAAATAGACGTGACTGTGCGAGCAAATCTGTAACTCATGCAGTACATAATATCCGTAACATTACAAGATTGACGCTAACATCTATTTGAGTAAAATATATTTCAACATGTGAGCAAATCTGTAACTCGTTAAGTACAAAATATCCCTAATATTATAAGATTGACACGAACAACCAACATATCATACTATAAATAACAATATTTGAAGTCTAAAAGCAGTTAGAACAATAGGTGAATGAAACGATATTCTTGAAAGCATATGTTTCCATAGTAGATTCGATATTCTCGAAAATTCGTTTAAGTCTGTAGATATCCACAGATTCTAGTCTTGTAAGTATGTCATTACATTTTTAATGAAATCTACAGTAGTATACACAAATAAAGTGCTTTTTTAGAGATTGAAAACATAAAGAAATCCGAATTATCGGAAGGTGCTGTTATGCAGCAAGATAGTATGGGAATGGGAGAGTAAAAAAGTCCCCACAGCCCTGCAATATAAGCCAGCCGCAAGGCGAAAACGTTTCGATATGGTTAGTCAGTCACCATGAGAGAGACATCAACACTTCCCAGTGAGAGGCATAATGAGATCAGTGGAAAAGTGTAAGAAAAGAGCACACCTAACTGCCTTTGTTGCACTCATAAAGTTAAATAAGATACACTAGACAGGATGCATCAACGCATATCAGGGACCTGAAGGAGCAGTTACAGTACTGAAATAAACTCGTTAAGAAAATGTAGCAGAACAAGAGACAACTGACCATGCATAATAAGCTGGACTGTTCATTATGAATGATGTCGCATAGCAAAACCTCTCCTCAGTTCGATAAATACCCTGATCAGCTAGCCTAAGGGCGGTCATTCAGCAGGATTGGTGACGTCATTGCTGCTCGCACTCGACTCTCTGATTATTATACTGTAACATCTTCTGTAGGACTGTTCCAGTATTGTCACATTGTGTCAATCGTACTCTCACAGCTCACAGCATAATGATACGTTTCTGTAACCACGGACATCAGACGCTTGATTCCAGGACTGAAGCTACCACCAATGGGTAGTCCATGGGCCCACCGACACCGTTCCAGTTCAGGGCAAAATCTGCTCTGATACTTCACCATCGTACACAGCAGAGGGCCTACCAAACTGATAGACCAGGATCAGACGCCGTGTCTCAAAAATGGTTCAAATGCCACTGAGCACTATGGGACTAAACATCTGAGGTCATCAGTCACCTAGAACTTAGAACTACTTAAACCTAACTAACCTAAGGACACCACAGACGTCCATGCCCGAGGCAGGATTCGAACTTGCGACCGAAGCACTCGCGCGGTTCCAGACTGAAGCGCCTAGAACCGCTCAGCCACACCGTCCGGCCGCGGCACCTGACACTGCGGTCCATGTGATGGGACAACATGGGTAGTGAATAGAGTGGCACTAAGCGCTTTCAGAGTGGTGTGTGAATCAACCATTTAGGCACAGCGGTCACACCACCTTCGCAGCGGATCTGATGCATGGTAAGTGCCTAAAGATCTGTGTGCGGGCAGCTCGCCATGCCGTGTTTCGCCGGCCTTAGTACTGGCAGCCTCGAGTCCCCCCAGTGACGACAGCAGGTTCCGCTACAGCCCACACAGCAACCGGCCGTCGCTGAGTCATATACTGAACAGTAAAATGAGCAATAACTAATCTTGTTTTATTTGCGTCAAACAACACTCCACAAGGCCTCAGGCCACATATCCTGACGAAACAGTAGGAGTTTTTACCTTTAAAGTAATGCAGTGACAGAGGTTTCACCTTTCCTTTGTTCAGTGATATCAACAAACCAATACTACGTTATTGGATAGTACGTCAGAACTATTAATTGTGTTGCCCTACTGATAAACACTTAATCTATGGATGAAAATGCAACAGCCTTATAGATTTAGGTAGATTGTTATTGTTTAGCAACGAAGCACATAATTTTTGTCTGCTACACTCATGCTCATAAATTAAGGATAATGCTGATACATGGTGAAACAACGCTCTGGTGGGAGGTTTGCGGGTTTAAATCACCTCTGGGTCTGACCATTCGGTGCATTTGACCTGCGGTCGTTGCACGGTGGCGCTGGCAGCTGTCCACATACGCAGAGGTGTGTTGGTGCATGTCAGAGTACGGCGCAGTGAGTAAGTGTGCAGACGTTTTCATACGTGCTAATGGGGACTGAGTGTTGAAAATGGCTCAAAGAACACATATTGATGGCGTTATGCGGGGTAGAATACTATGGCGACCGAAGGCTGCTGAAAAACGGGCCCTCCGTGTGCCACAAAGTGTGATCTCAAGATTATGGCAACGATTCCAGCAGACAGGAAACGTGTCCAGACGCTACAATACGGGACGTCCACAGCGTACAACATCACAAGAAGACCGATATCTCACCATTAGTGCCCGCAGACGGCCACGAGATACTGCAGGGTAGCCTTGTTCGGGGCCTTACCGCAGCCACTGGAACAGTTGTCTCCAGACACACCGTCTATAGACGCCTGAACAGACATGGTTTATTCGCCCGGAGACGTTCAAGGTGCATTCCACTGACCCCTCGTCACAGTAGAGCCCGTAAAGCTTGGTGTCAAGAACACAGTACATGGTCATTGGAACAGTAGTCCCAGGTTATGTTCACGGACGAGTTCAGGTATAGTCTGAACAGTGATCCTCGCCGGGTTCTCATCTGGCGTGAACCAGGTACCAGATACCAACCCCTTAATGTCCTTGAAAGGGACCTGTATGGAGGTCGAGGTTTGATGGTGTGGGGTGGGATTATGATTGGTACACGTACATCCCTGCATGTCTTTGACAGAGAGACTGTAACAGGTCAGGTGTATCGGAACGTCATGTTGTACCGGTATGTCCGCCTTTTCAGGGGTGCAGTGGGTCCCACCTTCCTCCTGACGGATAATAACGCACGGCCCCACCTAGCTGCCATAGTGGAGGAGTACCTTTAAATAGAAGATATCAGGCGAATGGAGTGGCCTGCCTGTTCTCCAGACCTCTGATACTCTCTGTTGACGTATATCTGCAAGTCTTCAAACCCCTACGACACTTCAGGAGCTCCGACAGGCACTGGTGCACGAATGGGAGGCTATACACCAGTAGCTGCTCGACCACCTGATCTAGAGTATGACAACCCGTTGTACGGCCTGTGTACGTTTCCATGGTGATCATATCCCATATTGATGTCTGGGTACATGAGCAGGAAACAGTGGCGTTTTGTAGCACATGAATTTCGGGATGGTTTTCTCAACTTATCAGCAATACCGTGGACTTACAGATCTGTGTCGTGTGTGCTCCCTACGTGCCTACGCTATTAGCGCCAGTTTTGTGTAGTGCCACGTTGTGTGGCTCTACATTCTGCAATTATTCTTAATTTATGAGCATGAGTGTATATGCATCACCTGCAAAATGACCACATCCTAGTATTATCTGCTATGTGTGCGTCACAAACAACGGCGAAACGAAACGCCATATACACGATTATTCATAAAAACTTGGCGATTTTTAGAAGACCAGTGCATAAAAGGTACAAGAGACAGAGAAAATATACTTGTGTGAGTGGATACAGCATCTCTTCATGTTTTTAATTCACATTGCAGATGCCCATTATGGACACCGTTTATAACTCAGTGAACGTCAATACGTGTATGCAGTCCACTGAGGTTGCTGACACAAAGTGCTCGGGAAAGCCCGACAGCACCCGCTCTGTTAATGTGTTCTTTGATCTACCTCTCTGCGGGCGCGAACTAATTCGACGCGACAGTACAGAGTGGATGACTTGTCCACATGTTCTGACGTGTCAACCTGCAATTGCTGCATCGCCATGCCTTTCAGTTTTTGCACAGTCGTCTTCTGCTACCCTGGAGGTATTTATGAAGAACCCTGTGCATAATCAGAAGCCCAGGCAGACACTGAATTATTTCGGAAATTCATTCAAAGACATTTCCACGGATAGTTATCATGTCCTCGTGGAACATACAAAAATTTTTCACTTTGATTACAAGACTTGCTAATTAGCGAACATGTTGTTATTTCGTCCCTGAGTGAAAATTGTCTGTATTGTTGAATTTAATACGACCATTTTCGTCGATTCTTATAAGATACATTGCAATATTCATGTACGGTCGCTAACCTTTTCTCAGCGTATTGTGCCAAATGGGAAAATGTATCATATTGGTCACAATGATGAGCGCATGTATAATAATGAGTTATATTTATATTATGAGTGAGTACTCCACATGGCAGTGACAGTTACCAGAAAGGGACTCTTAAGAAACAGAGAAAAGAAGGAAGGATATGTCCAAGGAATATCGTCACGCCGTATGTAGAGAAAAGATATAAAGTTGTACGGCATTGCTGACTGGCTACCGCACAGGGATAAGTTTAGCTACCGTCGGACGATGAAAACTGCCGTTTGTTCTACTAATTCATATTCCATTCACTTGCCGAGGTTAATGACTACAAGGCTGTTAAATAACATCAACACAGAACTAGAGTGGAACATAGTGACTTCATCTATAGTACCGCTGTGTGTTCTGTTGCCAGCACAGATTTGTGATGGAAGTAGTAATCGTACAACCTGCAACGTCATTTCATCAGAGACTCTTCGTGTTTCAGTCGACACTATTTTTAGTATTTTGAACGATTTTCTGTCACCATCACGTTTGAAATAACTACCATAATTTATTTGATTGATGCTACCGAAGTTAAAGGCTGGCTTACCTTAAATTCGTTTCCCGTTTCGCCCGTATTCCTGCTACCGCCTATGGGCCAAAGTTACCCGACTAGCTTCATTTCTTAAATTCGTTTTCTATTTCGCCCGTATTCCTTCATGCTCTGAGTCAATCTCGCTCGCTCTTGTTCTGACAATACTCTTCCTGCTCTTCTTTCTTTCTCATAGGGTAGATCCATCATCTTCTTTACTGGCGTGAGGCTTATCTAGACCATGATGCACTATTTTCATACATGGGACTTGTGCCTTCATATTCTGCTCATCAGTGAATATTTTATTTGCTACAATTTCTCGTGGCCCTAGACTTGTTTCTTTATGGTGGCTGTCACCTTTCAAACTTTTCATGTCATTCCATCGGTAACGTAAACACATCTGCTGTTACTTTTTTCCGTCTCATTATGTTCCTTATAAATTTCTTTCTTTTGTCTCTGTTTCTGAATGTCTCTCACTGGTAACTGTCACTTCCGGGTACAAATATTCAGTTTGTACAACATTTTCCAGCACCAAGTGATGTCACCTGATCATTGATAACCTTCGACGTCCCTATAAAGGGGGATACTTTGCTCTCGACACCTGTAGAAGAAGATAGTGAGGCGGCCAGAATGGCCGAGCGTTCTAGGTGCTTCAGTCCGGAACCGCGCTGCTGCTACGGTCGCAGGTCCGAATCCCGCCTGAAGCATGGATGTGTGTGATGTCCTTAGGTTAGTTAGGTTTAAGTAGTTCTAAGTTCTAGGGGACTGATGACCTCATATGTTAAGTCCCATAGTGCTTACAGCCATTTGAACCATTTCTGAGGCTCAAGTTTTAACTCAAGATTTGGTGCAGTCTGAACACCGAAAAATTTTAGTAAAGATGCCGTCGAGAAAAACTTTGTTTAAAAAGTTTCAGGTCTGACTATGTTAGTTGCGCCTGAATTTGGCGCGACACAACAGGGGTCTGAATTTGTACTTACCTAGTCTGTATACTGTCTCCATCTTTCTCGCTGTTTCTCCTACTGATGCCTCCTCATTGACCTTCCGGGAGAAAATTTCTGTTTGGTTCAAATGGCTCTGAGCACTATGCGACTTAACTTCTGAGGTCATCAGTCGCCTAGAACTTAGAACTAATTAAACCTAACTAACCTAAGGAAATCACACAACACCCAGTCATCACGAGGCAGGAGTCGAACCTGCGACCGTAGCGGTCGCTCGGCTCCAGACTGTAGCGCCTAGAGCCGCACGGCCACTCCGGCCGGATTTCTGCTTGGTAGTTGGATGCCTCTTTGTATAATTTAATTCATTTGGCAATCCGTTCATTTTACCTGCAGTTGACTAAGTTGTGAACTTTCAATGCAGACATAATTTCTTGATGCACGCGGCCTCCGGCGTACGCCTTCTAAAGTGTACGCTAGCACATACGTATTTCAAAATGGAAACGCAATATGTTGACGTGCAGCTATATGCAAGTATGACTTGACAATGGCTTAAAAGTCGAAACAGGTCTCTAGCGGATGCTGAAAATTATTTTTACTTCTGACAAAAAGTTTGCAGCGATGGTGGGTATCCCACATATTCTTAATGGCTGTAGAACTCAACGTAAAGAAATAATTCGTTATAACTATGCTGAAATGAATTAAATGTACTAAAACGAAATGAAAGGATCGATGAAGATGAAATCAGTGAAGATTCGGAGACATGAAATGCTCTCAGTGCAAATTGTTCAGAAATGCATAATCTACAATGTAACGAATATATATTTCCAAACTGGAAATCATAGGCGGAAAGTTTGGGTCAGGTCTGAATAAGTGCTGTGACAGCATAACGGTTAAAGCAACTGTACGAATTAAGAAGGGACTCCCAGTTCGAGTTCTACTCTGACATGATTCTTCACTTGTCACAACAAGATCATTAGAATTCAGGTTCAGCATGTCTGAACGCTTTGCATCGATATCCTTCCACGCTACCCCATCTACCTTGATTTCACCCTCCTCGGTTCAGTCCACTTCATTTATCATTATTTAATTCGTCTCATACGTAGGTTAGAACTTAAATAGTGGCATCACTGCTGTGGAAACACTATGCAATGGAATCTACTATTGTCGCTGATAGCACAGGTTGTTGACTACCTACCTTACCTCCGAGAAAATGGACTCGCCCGTCCCACGTCACCGGCGTGCGCTCAATCCATGGAAACACAGTCACTTGTGAGCGAGCGGTCTAACGTAACGGTGTCACTACATTTTCGAAACAGGAACAACGGAGTTGGGTCAAGATTGAATGTGCCAGAGGTCATACAGCACGACAGTGTCATCAAGGTCTTCAAGAGGCGTGCAGGGAATCGGTATTGCCGTACAGAACAGTGGCACATTGGGTAAAAACCTTCTACGAAGGTTGGCAAACTGTCGCGGACATGCATCGGGCAGGTCGTCCTAGCGGCTCTGAAGAAGACGTGCATGCTGTTGCCACGTTAGTGGACAGTGATCGACGCCATACGATTCGTGAGCTCGCCCAAGAAACCGGATAAGCGCATACGACTGTGCTTCGCACCCTGAAGGAACGCCTGGGCATGCGAAGAATTGCATCACGATGGGTTCCGCATGACTTGACGGAAATGCAGAAATGGATGCGTTACGACGCTGCTCAGACGCACTTGGAGCGCTATGAGAGCGAAGGAGAGGCTTTCTTACACCGTATCGTAACATTAGATCAGACATGGGCCACATCGTACGAGCCAAAACTGAAACGCCAATCCAACGAATGGCGTCATTATGGGTCGCCGCGAAAGTCGAAAGTGAGTCAGAGCCCCAGTATAGCGAAATTTATGGTGATTATCGTGTACAGCTATGATGGTGTTATCCTAACACATTACGTTCCTCCACGGAAGACCGTCATTGCACAGTATTACTGTTCGTTTTTGGAGCATCACCTGCGACCAGCTTTGCGAAAGAAGCGGCGACACTTTATGCGCAACCCACCCATAATTTTGCAATGCGCGGTCGCACACAGCGCAGGCTGTGGCTGCTCTGTTCGATGAGACTGGGAAGTACTGTACCATCCACCATACTCCCCGGACTTAAGTCCTTGTGACTTTGATTTGATTCTGAAGACGAAGGAACCATTTCATGGCATTCGCTTCAGAACTATTGCAGAGATTCGACAGGCAGTAGACCGCTCCATTCGCACCATCAACGGAACAGGCTCTGCTAACGGTATACTACGCCTTCCACATCGCTGGCAACGGGTTCTACACAACCCTGGTAACTACTTTGAAGGACAGTAACAGGTGCAATCATGTAACTCTTTTGTATCAGTTGTGAATAAATAGTTACCACTATTTAATTTCCAACCCTCGTATATATAGAATGTTAGAAAAAGTATTTCATATTTTCAGAGGTGGTTGTGTTGACCAAAACAAGAAAAACACATTAAAAATGCTTACGTTAAGATCTATAAACATTTGTTTATCTGCGACACTGTGAAACACATCTCTTATAATGCTAACTGTTTGCTGTTACGGAAGACCCACAGAATGCAGTAAACAAATGAGTAAACGAATGAAACACATTATTTTGTTACTGTGAAACAGTACAACCTGTAATACAATCTGCTTGTTATTGCCTACGATCAAAACTTGTCAGTCACAGCCAGACGAGGTGCTAAGTATGATTTCCACTATGGAATTATAGGCTTCGATTGTTTTACAAATATAAGCCCACACTGTATAAGCATTTTACAAACGTATCAAAACAAAAACCGGTCCTATTACAACTAATGTATGCGCTCCACGTGCCCAGGACTATGAATAAGACTTATTGTAACACTGTAACAGATGTTTACTGCATGCTGGACGATAATAGAGAAATGTGTACTCACTTGTGTATTGCTTTCTGTAGTTCGTTCGTAATAGCTATGAGCTACTGCAGTGGAAGACAATTTTTCTACTGCCATTGTGACGGATTGAACTATACTGGCGAACTTTCTATGAGGTGTGTGACTGTCTGAGGCCGAAACCAGAGAAGATAGTGATGTTGGATGCTGGGATCTGGAGCAATGTTGAAGTTCTGAGTCATGCAAAATCTGTTGCATTGGGCAGGATGTTATTATCTAAAAACCATTCCCTCATAGATGCTGCTTTATGATTGGGTGCATAGTCATGCTATATTATTATTCATCAATCTCAAACTGTTCTCCTACTGCACGCCGTACATAATGCTGTAAAATATATTCGTAGCCTTCTGCAGTTAGCGTTTTCTTAAGCACAATAAGGAGAGCGCATCCTAACCATAAAAACACCTCCTCCTCCGCACTTCACAGTTGGCAACACACATGATGGCCAGGCATTCGCCAAATAGTCCAGACAAATGGTGCACAAAATGGGCTCGAAGTGGAAAATTTAGGTGTAAATGTTTTTTACCGATTTATTTTACGTTTTTTGCGGCGTTAAACACGAATCTGAAGTTGCTTAGCAAAAACTTTCCCCGCAAATCATCATAAACCATAAAAATAACGTATTCTCTTGGTTTTCGGCTTATAACTTGCAAAGTAAGCTATTTACACAAAAAGTGACCCAGCAGTAAAATAAAGAGGAGGAAATTACCCACAATCTATGTCTGCAACATGTTTTTGTATGTTCTATGGTTTTCAAGTAAAACAGTGTTAAAATATCGGTGAAAATCAGTAATTTTTGGAAAACGTAAAAAAAGTAAGCAAATAAATTGCAATTTTCCATTCAAGTGATTTACTTCATCTGCAGTTCCTTGCCTTTCAATGTGTTTACCTGGAAAACTACAGAAGAAGCACTTCTTTTCGCCCTTTGTGATACTGAATTCAACTGCGCATCTCTACTGTCTCCCTCTCTCTCTTTACCCGTGGCTGCGGCCAGCTCCCCCCCTCCACCCTTTGCTGACGCTCATCGTTTACCTGACAAACCGAAGAAGCCCTTCTTTGTGAGGAGAGGTAGGTTTTGACCCCTAAACGCCTCACAGTTCTCAGTTCCCCAATTTCTTTACGGTCACTGCCACGGTCGTGTCACTTATCTCTCTGCTCAAAATCGCGAAGATTATTTCGTTTCTGACTCTTTTCGTTGAAACACAGTGCAAAAACTCTCTCACGATGTCCAGAGATGAGTGTTTTATTTGTAGAAAAGACTTGTGTGGCGGGGCAGTCAAAGTGATCAAGAAAAGGGGAATAGAAACGTTACGTGATGCTAGTAAAAAGGAAATGATAGAAAGGGAGCTGCTTCTATAGCTAGAACTCCTATTAGAGTAAATTTTTCATGCCAGAAGAGTTTCGTAAATTAATAATGATAGCTGCTCAACTGAAGAAAGCTGCTGAACCCAGCCAATCTTCAGAAAAACTGAGATAGTACTCTAAGTAGTTTTGTTTTAAAAGGTAATCCTGAAGAATATGCAGTCTCACAACAACGACTGGCTTCACATAAATGTAATTTGGTACATCAGGTAAGAAATGTCGTGTGACTAGGGCCTCCCGTCGGATATGCCGTTCGTCGGTTGCAAGTCTTTCGATTTGACGCCACTTCGGCGACTTGCGCATCGATGGGGATGAAATGGTAATGATTAGGACAACACAACACCCAGTCCCTGAGCGGAGAAAGTCTCCGACCCAGCTGGGAATCGAACCCGGGCCCTTAGGATTGACATTCTGTCGTGCTAACCTTTTTTTTTAATCTCATTTTGTTTGTTTTCGTTCGCTGTATCTGCTCGGGGCGGACATCGCAAGACACCCGTTTCAGTACGTCGTTGATCCTTTAACTCAGTTTTTTTATTACAGAGGGCAGCTAACCCTCTGACCGAACACGCTGAGCTACCGTGCCGGCATCATTTCACGGAGAAAAACGTCATATCCTGTGTTCACCTGAAGCATCGCCTAAGGGCTTCTTTTTGCATCCTGGAGGAAACAAAATGTTAGCTGACAGCGATTTTCATAACTGTACTCGCTTCTCATTTTACACAGCTTTGTAAAATTATCCATTTCTGGAAATCAAACGTGTCTTCGGGAAATTAACCACTCAGCTACCGTGGCGGACGTACATCAGGTGACGAAAGTAGAGATGAAAGGTACAGTTATGAATCAGGCTCAACTACGTGGAGATGATTTCGCAGCAGCAATTATAAACAGGATCCAGCCAACAACAGACGTGGTGACTGCTGAGTGTCAGTACCATGATAAGCGTTTAAAGAAACTGAAAGTTAGTAGGACTAAGACTGATGAAAAATAATGACTGGCCCTCATGCTGAAGAGGTTGAGAGGGCTATGAACGATTTTTTCACTTTTAGGGAAAACAATGATGAGGAATGCCGGTTTTCTTTCGGTCAACTAATGACTCAGATAGAGGGAAACTACGTTCCTCAAAGAAAAACTGTGATACAACACTTATTGGAGAGATGTGGGTAGGCGTTATCATAGCGAAGATAAAACATAATATAAGCGTTTGTTTCGAAAATCCTGGCCATAATACTTTGACAAATGCATGTTACTGCAAAAACTTTAACCAGAGCAGAAAGAACGTCGTTGATTATTTGAGGAAGGGGCCGATGTAATTCTTGGAGAGATACGGTGAGTACCACATGCCATAGCTGACAATCCTCCTCCAGATTCTTTCTTGGACGAAAACGAAATTGTTCCAAAGGTCCTCAAAGATTTCTTAGAAAGACTTATACTCAAGAAGAAGTTAGGGAACGCCGACAAGTGGACAAAAAGTTTTAGCAATTTCACTCAGTGTTATTAGCGCTACCACGTCAACTGCTTTCCTTTTTCCCTTACAAACTCGGCGGCTGTCAGCTTTTTTTTTAGGAAGAAGTGTGGGTAACAAAATCTGATTGATGTTGGGTCATATTTGGGACCTTGCGCCTCTGATTCCGTAGCTAATCATCTTGAAATGTCAGCAATCATGAGACCAGCAGCTTTCCATCAATTTGTTCATGACAATGCGGATTTCAACACAGGCACGTTGGATGGGTATAGTACCTTCCATGCAATGGGGGAAATACATGCGGTAACCCCGAGAAATTCCATTGTTCCAGATCAAAAAATTGTCTGATTAAAGAAATCAGTACCACTTCGAGGAAGTGGATTCTCTTGACTTGATAAATATAACATCAAGAATCTGAAAAAGCTATTTGTTTTACCTGCTACCGTCACACTCTCTATTGCAGACCTGATTTTGCTTTATGGCAAATGGAAAGACGTTCCCAGGATTCCAGGCTGGTGTGGTTTCATGGAGCAAATCACAAGTGGTCTCCTGTTTGACACAACCTATTTTGCTTGTCTGCCATTTATAAATCTTCCATAATACAATATATACAGTTTTACTCAGTTCCATAGAACAGAGTAACCTGATGAATCAACAAGAAATTTTGAACACCTCCAACCAGCGTCTGTACATAAAGGAAAGATTTATGGTAGGTTGCCAACAAGGAGATCCCGATTTTGATAATGTCATCATTAGAATAGATGGGTTTCACCTACTGATGTCCTCCTTGAAAGCTGTAGGCTACTTAATGGATGGTAGTGGGAGGAAGGAGTTGTTCATTTCAATACATGCTCTGCAGCCAACAGAGGAAACCTTGACAGGATATGCCTATTCCAGAGCCATTAGAGCAAATGTATCAGCGCATGTCACACTGGCGAAAATTATCTTTGAGACAATGGACTTAACGTCAGATCTTCAAGAAAGACTTGCAGAGTTCTTAAATGATGGAGACAGATCATTGATTTTATCAGAACACAAAAACCAAGTTTCCCGCACAGCTGCAAGCGTTAACTAACCATAGTGCTACTTCAGCAGTATGGATTCAGTACTTTGGGATGGTTACAACTGTTATTTATTGAAGCTGGAAGAGCAGGGAAATGGAACCTCCATCACCAAGTTATCTACCAAATGCTTCCATACTTCCGTGCTAGCGGGCATTTTCTGTATGCGAGATGTTTCCACCGTTGCCTACAAAATACACACAACTCGAAAAATAAAATTATCGCTCAGTAATACGAAATATTCACTGGTGGCGGTTTCACTGTAAGAGAAAGGACCAGCAAATTCTGCTGTGGGACATGGACCAACATGACGATTTAGCAGTCCCTGATGAGAATAATGAGAACTGCTGGAGGGCTGAGTCATGGTCGTGGGGTTAGTGAAAGTGTCCTCTGTAGGTGGACTGAAGGAATGAGTTCCCTCCAATATATGCATGAGAAAATGGAGACGTATGGTGTAACATTCATTAGTTCAGAACAACATGTGAAAAATGAGAGAATCAAGGATTTAAAGGGATACAAGTCATTCGAAAAAACTAATGTACTGGTTTACGCAACAATACCCTTTTCCTGGTGTCAAACACATCTTATCTCTTACTTCTGCTGCTGCGGGAGACAGCACCTGCAACTATCACTTCTATAGACTGGACTCCTGGTAGTTGATAGAATTGTGGGTGGTGATTTTGAAACTGTTAAATTCTACAGGAAAGACACAGTTCTGCCACTATCTACCATGATCAATGCAATCTAAATAAGTGATTAAACCATCGCCAACAATCCTACGACCATTTTTCAATGAATCACAATTGCCGAACAGTCTGATGGAGAACTTGAAGAGTTCTTAAAATACGAACTGTCCCCTTATCCATTGTCTCTTTTTGACGCCTATGAGACGAGAAAAGGTACCAAGTCTACTTTGTACAAAGCATTCACACCAACTGAACAGGCAAATCTGCAGGGGTGTGAGTACATCACAAATGGAGGATACTTGCTGCACAGTCATGTGGACAAGGGGTCAATCATCTTCATCAATTTGTCAAAGCTATATTTCATTTATTAAGTCCAAGTACAAGGTCAGTGCTATAGTTGTTTTCGATGGTTACCCTCGAGAAAGTACTAAATATGCAGAGTGAGCTGGAAAATCAACAAACTGATGTCAGTAGTTCTGATGTTCGACGGAACAATGATTCCCACAGTGCCACCAAAAAATTCGTAGGCAGTATGAAAAAAAAATTGTCTCATCCCAATGCAGAAGGGAAACTTTGCAGTTGCTAGCATTCACACTAAGCAGGCACAAGAGAACGTGGATACTCGGTTTCCCGGGTTCGATTCCCGGCGGGGTCAGGGATTCTCCCTGCCTCGTGATGACTGGGTGTTGTGTGATGTCCTTAGGTTAGTTAGGTTTAAGTAGTTCTAAGTTCTAGGGGACTGATGCCCATAGATGTTTAGTCCCATAGTGCTCAGAGCCATTTGAACCATTTTGAAGAACGTGGATACTCTTATTGTGACCACAGCAACAGATCTTGCACAACAGTATAACTCTGTAATTATTGTGGGTAAAGATGATTTACTGGCCACCATGATTGCTCGTTGTCGAGGTGTACACTAAAATGTATATTTTCCAAAGCCGGGCAAAAGGGCAGTTTTACAATTCGTTTTTCATCCTGATTGCCAATCAGAACAATCCATCAGTGACAACATACTGTTTATCCATGCCGTGGGAGGATGTGACATAACTACAGCCTCGATCGAAGTAGAAAAGATGAGTTATCTCCAAATACTCAAGAAAAATCCTGCTCTAATCAAGACCATTGAAATATTAAAGATCCTATGGAAAATGCCGACGCTGTTACAAATGCTGGCATTACCTTTTTCACTTCGTTGTGCAAACTGACTGACAAGGAAATGTACATGCTTGAACAAATTCGGGTATAAATGCTACAGAACAAAAGCCATTTGGTGTCCGTGCTTCCTACTAAGGCCGAAGCACAGCAACATTCGTTAAGAGCATACTTTCAGGCGCAACAATGACTTGGTAATGAAAAAGACGCCACCCAAGGGTGGCCTGCAAACAGTACTAACTCTACAGCCACCTGTACCAAAAGCACTTTTAAAACTTATTTCCTGCAAATACATGAAGACCTACCAGACCAACTGTGGATGCAAGAAAGCAGGCCTCAGCTGTTCCAGTATGTACCTGAATTGCGAGCCCACTGCAGAAATTGAAGAAGCAGCATAGGATGACCCAGAGATCCTTGGATTACTTGAAGGCAATTATGCATAAATAATTAAATGTCACATTCATTTCTTCTTCCACTATTTATTTGTGTGTTCCAAATATGTTTTTTAACGGGTATTGCTTTCGTGTATATTTAGTAAATTGTCAAGTATTGGGAATTAAGTCACTGATTATTTGTTTTAGATGTAGAAGAACTAGAAAGCTGCCCTGATGAAATTACAGGACCTGTGTCAAAGAGAGCATGTAGTAATACTTAAACACATACAATTTGTAGATAGAATATCCTGTTGTATTGTCATTTAGAATAATGTTCACCTAAATGGTAAAAAATATATATATTTATGGCATTTTTCTATACTCCAAAAGTTACTGATTTGCCCGATATTTCAATTCTGTTCTCGTGGAAACCATAAATCTCAGATAAATATGTTACTGACATAAATTGTAGATCATTTCCCTCTCTTTATTTTACTATTGGGCAACGTTTTACGTAAATAGCTTTCTTTGCAAGTTATGAGCTGAAAACTACTAAAAACCTCATTCTAGAGGTTTTTTGATGATTTATCATATTTGCGGCGAAAGTTTTTGTTGGGCAACGGCAGATTAGTGTTCAACACATCAGACAACTTAAACAATTATACCAGAACTTTCCGCTTCAAACTACCATTTGACTGGTCTAAAACCGGAATGCTCCTGGTTTCCAGTCATCCACAGTGCAGTGACGTCGCTCTTTACACGACCACAAGTATCGCTTAGCATTGACTACAGCTGATCGACCATTGTGCCGCATTGCTTTTAATTTTTTCCTGTGATCAGTCATTCTGCAAGTTGCAACGGTGGTGGCACTTTGTAACTCACGAGTGATTTCGCTGAATTCATGCGAGTCTTTACAACTACCCTTTGCAATGCTGTATGGTCCTTGTCAGTGCTTGAGGTCTGTCTGGCCTTGGTTTAGCTCTGGTTGTTCTTTCGCGTGTCCATTCTCAGTCACATCACCAATAGTGGACTTGGACACCTTTAGAAGGGTTGAAATGTTCCTGATTGATTTGTTACTCAGGTGACATCCAGTGACTTGGGCACATTCGAAGTGACTAAGCTGTCCAACCGACAGCTTTTCTGGTGGCAACACAGTACCCTTTTCCTGCTTTTATACTGCCGGTTCCGTTTCTCGTGACATCTAGGGATCAAATCTGCATTACAAAGGCTGTCCCGATACTTCTGATCGGACTTCAGTGGTGTTATTCTCAAACACCCCGTGAGAGAAGTCTGTGTAGTAGCGTTCGGAAATCAGTGATAATGAAAGTTTGAGCCACGAGTGGAGAAATTCTCTGATAGCCTAATGGCTAGGGCGATATGCAGGGCGTCCGTGCTAGACTCGCTCTATAACGAATTTTCAGTATTCGCTAAATCACCATACTACTATTACCATAATTTTTTTGAGGTTTAGATATGTATAGCTGCTGATGCAGTATATGGAATATCTTCATGACCTTAATATCGGCAGGTTAAGTAAATCAATTAATAAATAGAATAAGAAATCTGAGGCAGATAAATACTCAGTCTGGTGACTTCCGTATATACGAGGTGTGTGAGAAGTGAGATGGGACTGACAATGCTGCGAGCGACCTGGCACCGCTGTGTTGTTCTACCCATGCATACCAGTGTGTTCGTGCCTTCCAGGTGCTCAGTCCGAGTGTCAGCTCCACAAAACCTTCACGTTATTTTTGAAGGAGCCGTCAGTGAAGTTGTTTTTGTTGTGTGTTACAAAAATGGAACAGCGGAATTAAAGGCAGTGTTATGCCATCAATTTTTGTGTTAAACCTGGGGAATCCTCGATCGTGACTTTTGAAAAGTTGAAGCAGCCCTATGGGAACATGCCTTATCAAGAAACAAATCATTTTTGGAATGCCGAGAAGACGCTGAAGATGGATCTCACCAAGGGAGACCTTCAGTCGCCGCGCAGGATTAGCCGAGCGGTCTCAGGCGCTGCAGTCATGGACTGTGCGGCTGGTCCCGGCGGAGGATCGAGTCCTCCCTCGGGCATGGGTGTGTGTGTTTGTACTTAGGATAATTTAGGTTAAGTAGTGTGTAAGTTTAGGGGCTGATGACCTTAGCAGTTAAGTCCCATAAGATTTCACACGCATTTGAACATTTTTGAAGACCTTCAGTTTCGAAAATAGACGAATACATCGAACGTGTGCGTGCTCTTCTGTGATCAGACCGACATTAACAATGAGGATGGTGGGTGACCTGTTGAACACTTTCACCGTACATGAAATTTTGACCGAAGTTTTGAACGTGCCAGAGGTTTATGTCAAACTTGTGCCGAAAAACTTCATATCTGAGCAGAAGGGCAGTCGAAGAAACGTGTGCGTTGACCTTGAGAGGACTACCAATAAGCACGGATGGCTCAGTCGTGTGATGAATCTTGGATTTTTGACTGCGACTCTGAGACAAAGCGGCAAAGTACGGGGTGGCACACCGAGACACTTCTCGATCGAAAGGAGCTCGAATGTCGAATGACCAAATCAAAGATCAAAACAATGCTGATTTGACTTTTAGAAAGTAAGAGTATTGTGCTTAAAGAATTTTTTTCCTCCGTGACGAACTGTCAAGCAAGTGTTTTACAAATATGTCCTTGGAAGACGCAGGAAAAGGGTGACTCGAGTAACATCGGACATTGCAGAGAAGCGGACTTTGCATCATGACAAAGCCCCATGTCACAGGGGCGCTTCAAAAAAATGGTTCAAATGCCCTTAAGAACTATGGGACTTAACATCTGAGGTCATCAGTCCCCTAGAACTTAGAACTACTTAAACCTAACTAACCTAAGGACATCACAACACACATCCATGCCCGAGGCAGGATTCGAACCTGTGACCGTAGCGGTCGCGGGCTTCCAGGATGTAGCGCCTAGAACCGCTCGGCCACAGCGGCCGGCTAAGTACTGAAGGGTGAACTGCAGAGTAGTGGTGCAGATGTAAATCCCAACGTCACAGTACAGTATACGCTGTTAGTGCAGACAAAACGATATAGCGCAGTCCATTGTTGAAGTGGAGACGTTCGTATTTGCGATGTTTTTGTCGGACGGCGTCAGTGAGCACATTGATCTTGACTACACAGTGCATGAACACTGATTCACAGAAACTTTGTAGTCAAAGCGGAGAATTGGTTGCTCCCTTTTATTTTGGCTTATCTAGCGGCGTGCTTTGCTGCTGTTTCGTGGGTGTTTCACTGCTTCTACCAGCAGTGCCAACACGTGTCTGCAAGCAAACTAAACATTGATTATATAACTCGTTTTCCGAGGTGCTGATTTGTACTTGTGACTATCCCTTGTTAGCGGTTAATACTGCAGTGACAGCCTTCAGCTAGCTCAGACGATAAATGGAATGTACACAGCCGAAATTGCGCTACAAAATATTGATAGCGCACGAATGCTGGCTCGAAATTTCATTCATGTATTAAGCAGCCTGTACACGATCAAACTTGTTAGCCAAATTATCTCTTTTCTATCGACGGATTTGGCAAACAAGCCCGTATACGTACCAACATAGTGTATGAATTTTAGAATCAGACGGGAATATACTTGTCTAAGTAACGCATTTAATGATTAACATTGCAGGTCACACGTTAATATTACCGCGAGATAAACTACTGCTGATGTGAGATGCTTGTACATTAATAATCGGCGTAACTGCTGGAATGTACAATGCAAGCACGCAAACTTGCATGCAATGTGTTGCATAGGAGCTAGACATCAGTTTGTGGGATGGAGTTCCATACCCTGTTAAATGCGCTCAATTGGAGGCTGATCTGGCGATCTAGCAGCCAAGGGAACTCTCAGGGACATGTTGTGTTACAACAGCAGTATGTGGTCGGGCGTTGTCCTGCTGGAAACGCCCCCTAAAATGCTGTTCGTGAACGGTAGCACAACAGGTCGATTCACCACACTTAAGTACAGTTTTGCAGTCAGGGTGCGTGGGATAACCACGAGGGTGCTCCTGCTGTCATACGAAATCGCACCGCAGACCATAACTCCAGTGTGTCTAGCAAGCAGATAAGTTGGCTGCAGACCCTCAGCTGGCCTCCTCCTAAGCAACACACGGCCTTCACTGGCACTGAGACAGCACCAGCTTTCATCAGAAATCACAACAGACCTCCACTTTGCCCTCTAGTGAGCTCCCGCTTGACACCACTGCAGTTGCCAGCTATGGTTTCGGGTCGCACACCACAGGGCGTCCGGTTCGGAACTGACCTTGAAGTGACCGATTTGTAACAGTTCGTTGCGTCACTGTGCTGCCACCTACTGCTTAGATTGCTGCTGCAGATGCAGTACGATTCTCCAGAGCCATCCACCGAACACGATGGTCTTCCCCCTCGGTAGCGCCAAGATGCCTTTCTTAGCCTAGTCTTCTTGAAACAGTACATTCTCCTGACTACCACTGCTCGCAGTCATGCACAGTGGCTACATTCCTGTCACGTCTTCCTGCAGTATCTCAGAAGGAACATCCAGCTTCTTGTAACACTATTACACGACCTCGTTCAAACTTAATGAGGTGTTGATAATAGCTTCTTCGTCGCATTCTTGATTGGCATCAACTCGCCACATCCAATCACAAAGATAGGTACCGCTCACGATCGTTGCAGCGTGTGTTTCAAGCAAATATGATTTGCATCTTCGTCTTCTTACGCGACGGGCGCGATGTTTGGATAGACATGTAGAAATATGCCTACCAACTATCGTTTACGTCGCATAGCTCGTGTTTGGTGTTGCGATTTTTTTCTTTTCGGCGATGCCAAAAACATATCGACTAGTCTAAAATGACTGTGCACTGGCACTGAAACCTTTTATCACTATCATGACATTGTTTCACATGTAGTCAAATATATGAACGTTGTTGCGCTGCTATCAGCTGTCTGACTTACGTTCTCCAGCTGACATAGAAATCATCAAGGATTTATGTTTTCTGTCTTGTTCTATAAAATGTAAAGTTTGAGAGACGCGGCCTTCACGCTGTTTGTTCAGTGTGTGTGTGTTCAGAATGCACCGGCCGCAGCTGGTTGCGCGCGGATCGGCATAACCTAGTTACCCCGCTGCACATGCCTGGCTTCAGAAGCGCCGCCTGCGACGCTATGGCTTGAGCAAAGCCACCAGTCTGCACAGAGAACCTGAAATCTACTGGTTATGGATCTCATTTGTAGCAATCCAAATTACCTGCGTCGCGGTCAACGCCCTATGCTTTTTATCTAAGCACCGTAAAAAGGAAATAGTTCTACTCACAACAACCATGATATTGCAAACTACGTGGTGTGTGATGAAAGTGAATAGTTGGCTGTCGAACAACGGGAATGTCTTTTGAAGTCAAAAATTTCGTGATGGAAGCGTCCCCCCCCCCCCCCCCCGCCCCATGTCGGCCGCAGTGGTCGAGCGGTTCTAGGCGCTTCAGTCTGGAACCGTGCGACCGCTACTGTCGCAGGTTCGAATCCTGCCTCGGGCATGGACGTGTGTGATGTCCTTAGATTAGTTAGGTTTAAGTAGTTCTAAGTTCTAGGGGACTGATGACCTCAGATGTTAAGTCCCATAGTTCTCTAAGTGCTCAGAGCCATTTGAACCATTTGAACCTCCAGTACTTGGTAGAGAAATCTTCGAATCACTTTTACACTTTTTCTCTACCGTTCCACTCTCAAATAGTGCGTGCTTACAGAGTGTCACTTATTGAACTATACGAAATAAAATCGTCATAACTACTGAACAGTTTGCGTTAGGACGTTCAAACTGCACGGTTGGCCGCGGGGCATGATGGGAATTAGTAAGCACATGTATGATTTGGTTTAGCGGCGAAGCCCACTTTTATTTGGATCGGTTCGTCAGTAAGCAAAATTGCCGCATTTGGGGACTGAGAATCCGCGTTTGGCGATCGAGAAGTCTCTTCACGCTCAGCAGGTGACTGTGTGGTGTGCAGTGTCCAATCACGGAATAATCGATGTGATATTCCTTGATGTCACGGTAACTACGGAACGTTACGAGAAGGTTTTGCAAGATGATTTCATCTCTATTATCCATAATGACCCTGAATTCGACAAGATGTGGTTTATGTGAGACGGAGCTCGACCACATCGAAGTAGGAGAGTATTTGACGTCCTGTAGGAGCACTTTGGGTGCTGCATTCTGGCTCTGGGGCACCCAGAGTCTACTGCCGTGGGCCTCGATTGACCGCCATATTCTAAGGATCTGAACGCATGCCACTCCTTTTTGTGGGGTATACTCGTATTCATGAGGTCATCGACAGTATCGATGTTCCGACACTTCAGCGGTTCAATCAGAATTTCGCTATTTGTCTGCGTCCCATCATCGCCAATGATGGCAGGAACACCGAACATGTCAGAACCTAAATCCGAATATCTGTAGTGTATCTCTAATTTGTAACTAATTTAGGTTTTTTTTCATGTAGTTCAGTAATTGTCATCCTGTAAATGTTTTCGAGGCGCGAGCTCTGATTTCTCTTATCTTTTTTTACAGTTATCATTTCTCCCTATGTAGATGGACGCCAACAAAATATTTTCGCCTTCGGAGGAGAAATTTTGTGATGGAAATTTCGTGAAAAGATCCTGCCGCAACGATAAACGCCTTTGTTTCAATTATTGCCACCTCGATTTCCATATCATATTCGTGAGGCTTTCTCCCCTATTTCGTGCTAACGCAAAGAGAGCTGCCTTTGTTTGGAGTTTTTGGATGTCCTCCGTCAATATTATCTGATAAGGATTCCATACGGCACAGCAGTACACTGGCAGAGGACGAACAAGCGTAGCGTAGCTACTCTCTTTAGAAATTCAAATGGTTCAAATGGCTCTGAGCACTATGGGACTTAACTACTGTGGTCATCAGTCCCCTAGAACTTAGAACTACTTAAACCTAACTAACCTAAGGACATCACACACATCCATGCCCGAGGCAGGATTCGAACCTGCGACCGTAGCGGTCACGCGGTTCCAGACTGTAGCGCCTATAACCGCACGGCCACTCCGGCCAGCTCTCTTTAGAAGACCTGTTGCACCCTCTAAGTGTTCTGCCAATAAATCGTAGTCTTTGGTTTGCCTTCCCCACAACACTATCTATGTGATCACTCTAGTTTTAGTTCTTCGTAATTGTAATTCCTAGAGATTTAGTCTGTATGATTTGTCGTGTAACAGAAATTTGGCTGATTTCTTTCCGTGCTTATGTGGATGACCTCACACTTTTCCTTATTCAGTGACAATTGCCACTTTTTGCACTATAAAGATATCTGGTCTAAGTCTTTTTGGAATTGGTTTTGATCTTTTGATGACTTTACTAGATGGTAAATGACAGCATCTTATGCAATCTGATAGGGCTGCTCACACTATCCACTAAATCGTTCATATAGATTAGGAGCAGCAGAGGTTATATAACACTTCCTTGGGGAACGCTGAATATCACTTCTGTTTTACTCGATGATTTTTCGTCAGCTTCTACGCACTGTAACCTCTCCGACGGGAAATCACGAATCCAGTAGCACAACTGAAGCGAAACTCTGTAGGCATGGAGTTAGATCAGTCGTCTCTTGTGAGGAACAGCGTCAAAAGGCTTCTGAAAATCTAAAAATGTGAAATCTGTTTGAGGTTCCGTGTCTGTAGCACTCGTTACTTCGTGTGAATAAGGGGCTCGTTGCGTTGCACAAGAAGGATGTTTTCTGAATCCGGGCTCACTAAGATAAACATGTGTACAAAGCCCTTCGCGAAGTGTCTGTGAGTAAACAAAAAGCTGAAACGCGAACGTTTCATGGTGGTCTTTACCGTGACCTTTATTGATATCGATTGAAACAATGGGTTTACTGTTACCAGTCACTATTTATTTATATCAACAACGCGTTTCAAAAGTTTAAAATGATCAGGTGGATTTCTATGTGGTAATACGACATGTGTGTGTTGTGTTGCCACTTAGGGGTAACCTCCACTTAGTATTTGTAACATGTCACCTGATTACATAAACGGATACAAAAGTTAAGCTATATAAACTTGACAGAAAAGGCTTTGTATAGCACTTGAAATATTTATTCTAACTTGTCTTTTCATCAACTCAACCAAAGATCTTTAAAATACTTTAAAACTTTTTGTACTTTTAAGTAATGTTTCTGTTTTTGCTACATGTTCTTTGCACCTAGTAGTTTTCAGACACTGTCTTTGTTTACAAAACATAGCAGTTTATATGTGATGTGTTACGACAGACAAAGGTGCTTGCGACCACTAGAGGTACTCTGTTTTAATTTTTTTATTTTCATATTTACATTTACGTTTAGTTTTCGGTAAAAACCTCCCCAAAACCGTGTTCTGAAGTAGTATTTGCTTCTCCACTAGACAGTGCCACAGGTTAATTCAAAGTCTAAACACAACACGCACAGGTCGTATTACCACGTATAAATCCACCTGATGATGGAGGTTCAAAACTTTGAAACGCTTTGTGAACATAAATGAACAGTGACTGGTTGCAGTAAACTTGTTCCTCATTGGACACAAAAAAATTAACTACGTAACTTTTTTTTTCGTTGTGGTAATTAAAACTTTATGACTACGCCTTGTATTTAACTCAAAATATATAAGGATGACTATCTACAAAATAGTACTGTAGGTAGCTAACTACACCCAGCTTTGTGATCGAAAGTACATCGATTGAATATTGCTTAATTTTGCAGTTATAGCTGTGTGATATCACATTTTCTTACGGAAATACTGTGTCGAATACTGTGCTGTGTGCAGGAACCAAAGACGTTACTCCTTGCATAAGAAAAGCGAATATCATCATTGCATTATACTGTATCTGATTTTTATTATCTCTGTTGTTGGATGTAATGTAATGACTCCGATTTTGTTCTTGCCCTGATGAAGACGAAGGGAACTTATAATTGTGAATATTATGATTACAATTCGATAGTAAAAGCTGTATTCGAAGAAGAAATAAACGAGGCCTCATCTCTGATAAAGAGTGAGGTGAGATTCTAAAGTAAATATCACTCTTTCTCGCCATTCTGATTACTACAGGAAGTGTCTGCTACACTACGTCCACGTGGAGTTAGAGATTGGCGAACGAACCTTCAAATAAACACCGCGACTTTCAAAGGAGTCAAGAGCACCCATCAAGAAATCCGCCACAGCTCTCTACCAGGATATTGCCACAGGAAAAAACACACACAAATCGAGTTTATCTTCAATCGACATTTGAATAGACCATTTGAAAAACAAGAATACGTTCTGGTATTGTCTATAAAAACATAAGCTTTTATAACAATAAATTTGTCCTGTAGCTGCAGAAGGCTCGACCAGAAATGAACCCCGTTATCTCTTCCCAGGGCCGATTCTAGCATTAAGCAAGACTAAGCGGTCGCCTAGAGCGCCAAAATCTTAGGGGCGATAAAGGGCGGAAAATATTAATTTCAAACCAAACAGCGGAAAAACTTAGCAAATAGGGAGAAAAATGAAAGAGGAATAATTAAAATGCCGATTTGTTTTCAGAAGTACACGGGAGAGCTACTTAAAAAGTCTTTACTTACGTTGACGAAATTAAATACAATGCTCTCTACCTACCTAAGTTAAGCAACCGCAACTGAGTACGAAACAGAAACAAACTTTACCTTGAGGCTTGACCGAGTGAGGTGGCGCAGTGGTTAGCACACTGGACTCGCATTCGGGAGGACGACGGTTCAATCCAGGCCTCCGGCCATCCTGATTTGGGTTTCCCGTGATTTCCGTAAATCGCTCCAGGCAAATGCCGAGATGGTTCCTTTGAAAGGGCACGACCGACTTCCTTCCCTAATCCGATGAGACAGACGACCTCGCAGTTTGGTCTCTGCCCGAAACAGTCCAACCCCCAACCCTTGAGTCATGTCTGTCGAGTGCTGAAACAGGGCATGTGAGCTGGCTTACCCATGATTAGATAAGAATTTTTGAACTTTATCCTACTTATGCAGTAAACGTAGGTGAGTCCGCGTGATAATTTTTATGTGAAACAAGTATGAAAGACTACAGTACTATGATTCACAGTACTACTTCTGATAAATTTTAAATGTTACTCATAGGGGGCAGCACATAAAGACAAAGCTACATTTCGATTTGGTACTCAATTTTCATTGCGGTTCTGTACAAGAAAAAATCTGAAACCGAAAACTTACGGTACAGAAGAACGAATATTCCAAATCCAGTAACTTTGCTTGAAGAAACGGTTTAATGAAACATATGTACTTAACAAACTTTTTTATTTACTTTTGGTTTAAGAACCACTGTTAGCAATTCAGTAACCTGTAAGCAGTCTCCCGTTCCTAATTTAAGCCCACTAACGCCAGGGAAGGGAAAGGGCCAGTGCCAACACAACATCCATGCCCCACCGGGATTCAACCCCGGACCCATCTCAGACAAATGATCGCAGACCAAACGTTTAGACCACTGCGCCATCAGGGCGGATAATACAATTTGTATAAGTCTCAATAGAAAATGCAAACAAGGAGTCATTTATTTACGTAATCACAATAAAGCGGATGCCGGAAAAGGTGAGATTTATTCCTCATTCTAAAAATACCTCAATTAAAACTGAAACGAAATAATACCACGGTTATCCAGATGATCCAGTTTGATGCTCCGGCGTGTCTCCCATCAGTATAGCATAATTTCTAAATTCAAGGAAAAATTCATTCGCACCAGAAAATCGTTCCATATCTTTACTAGTACATTTTCTTGCAATTACATAAAATAATTAGTTTGGTTACATTGATGTATTAGTTGAACTCCAGTTTAAAATTTTCAGCGCATTCTTCCTATTTCAGCTATTTTGGAAACTTTGTAAATAGGGTGTTTAGGTTTTTATGTTGGTAACACCATGTAGCGCTCTATATGAAAATCACTGACTGTGATATGTGTAGTCTGTGGCTGGTTTGCATTGTTGTAATATTTGCTATTGTAGTGTGGGGCAGTTGGCTGTTAACAGCGTGTAGAGTTGCGCAGTTGGAGGTGAGCCGCCAGCAGCGGTGGATGTGGGGAGAGAGATGGCGGAGTTTTGAGAGCGGATGATCTGGACGTGTGTCCATCAGAGACAGTAAATTTGTAAGATTGGATGTCATGAATTGATATATATATATATATATATATATATATATATATATATATATATATATCTTATGACTTTTGAACACTATTAAGGTAAATACATTGTTTGTTCTCTATCAAAATCTTTCATTTGCTAACTATGCCTATTAGTAGTTAGTGCCTTCAGTAGTTAGAATCTTATATTTAGCTAGCAGTATTGGCGCTAGCTGTATTGCAGTAGTTCGAGCAACGAAGATTTTTGTGAGGTAAATGATTCATGAAAAGTATAGGTTATTGTTAGTCAGGGCCATTCTTTTGTAGAGATTATTGAAAGTCAGGTTGCGTTGCGCTAAAAATATTGTGTGTCAGTTTAGTGTTGATCAGAATAAGTAAAGAGAGAAATGTCTGAGTACGTTCAGTTCTGCTCAGCTGTTTGAAAATCAAACAATGTAAGAGGTTTATCAGCATAGTCATTGATAAATTCTTCTAAGGGGACGTTTTAACTTTCAAAAACTGAGGACAAAGAATGACAAATTGAGGACTTTTATCATCCTCAAACAGTTTAGAGGAATTGAGAACAAAGCACGAAAATTGAGGACTATCCCCAAAAATCGAAGACGTCTGGTCCCCATATTGTAACGATTAAAATGAGATCTGCAATGTTGTGCCGTTGGATGTTGGTGAAGGTGGGGTGGGGGGGCGGGGGAGCTGGAGGATATCGGGAAGATCAACGATAGTAAAAATGAGGGGACGTCATTTTTCTGTTCTTGCCTAGAGCGGCGAAACACCAAGCAACAGCCCTTTCACTTCCCGCAGTCAGAGAATTATGCAGTAGTTTGCCACTATTGCATATGATAATGATACCAATTTAAATTTCAGCTGTCTGCTGCTAAAATAATGCGACCTACTGAAACTCTTATTGTATCACACTACGTTACAGTGACGTAACAGCAGGTCTGTGGGGCAGCTCGGTCTGTATCCCGGCCCAATCCGGAGCGGAACTCGCTAGCTCGCTCCCGTTTACTGTCTGCACAGAACTGAATTACGACTGTGAATGCGGCGTAATCTAGTTAAGGCGTAATTTCCCCCTTTCATCGGCGGCCGGCGCGCCTCGTTAGTTCGGGCCTTTCCTCTGAGCGCCGCGCGCCGACCGTCGCTGTTATCCCGCTTGCTGCCGGCGCCACAATGAGAGCTGCCGCCCACGCTGCTCGCGCATCGTGACGCCATACGCCCTGAGCGCCGCGTCGCCGTGGCAACCGCACGCAGCTCTGACGCAAGCATGACGTCAGGAGACACCTCAACTCACCGGCTACACCTGCTGGTGCTCCCATCTAGCGGCGTCAGGCACAACCGCTTGCGGCGTGTCCTGTGCTTACTACCAACGAAAACAAGAGGCGGTACCAAGTCGGCGAGCGAGTTTGCTTCTGAGTTCCCGTTCAGTGACTTGTTTTGCCAACTTGATAAGTGCGTTCCCCTCCTAGTTTGCATTTGGAGTCTATACTTCTCTCGTAATTACATAGCGGTTGCCGAACATTATCTGATGGACGACGGGAACTGTTAGTTCAAGAGAATCGTACCAGATGGTACAAGTTCCCATAGAAGGGTGAGGAAACGTCATTTGGCGGTAGGCCTAAGTTGATGATATATTTCATTTTGCCTCTCGATAATTTAGGAGTGACTCAAATAATTCGCGACACTGACCGTAGATAGCGCAGAATGTGTGCTTTGTGTTGCTCACACGGAACCACCATTTTATGATTGTTAGTCGAAAGGACAGCACGCGGTATTGCAGTAGTAATTTCACTATGTTTGTGAGTAAATTTATGCTTTATTTCCTAAGTGTATATAAGTGTAAAGAACATCGATCAAGTGTATTCCGTTCTAAAAGTCTTACAGAAACTTAAGTAAAGCATATTTTTTTGCTACGTTATAGTTAGTCTTTGTATCGTCTTAGCAGTTTCATGAGGAAATAATATCTCAGACATGTTTGTAAAATGATTGTACAGGCATAAATTTTAAAAAAATTATGTTGAAATTGTTATCTATACTCTCCAATGCTTTTATTTGTTAGGACATGCATAGAAATAAACTTTTCAGTGAAAATATTTTCACACAGCCTGTCACCAAATGAGGTGGAACAGTAGATCTCTGTAAACCGACACTTCGCCTGTCTGACACCTTCAGACACAACGAACCAAGATCACGCAACGTGGACGTGTGGGGCCACTTCAAGTTCAGTTTGGTAACAACACATATTCAGCCACCAGTTGATTACTGCATACATTGTACAAGTGAATTAGCATCATTTTTAACTCGACAGTGATCATATTAGTGAGTGCCTCGTATCTTTCCTACAATAAATTGTCCGATGAGTGATAAGAAGATTATCCAAGAGGTGACTGTAACATATGGCAATGAAGAATAATCAGAACCTTTTCCAGTACAGACCGAATGACCTAACAATGCTGTGAATGCATTTAACACATGTGTCACGTGGACTGAGGAAAACGATGTAGAAGCAACTGATGTTTCAGTTTTAAGGAGGCTGCAAGATAAATCTTTCAAAATCTCTTCGATCTCGAAAACACTAACAAGCATTAACGATGAAGATTAAAAAATTAAACTTTTTGTTTTCAAATAAATAAGTTTGTTGCTACAAATAAGTAAACAAAACATTGCTAACATATGATCTGTGTTTTACATAGTATTTTTGTATTGTTTTGTTAGTCAATTAAATGTTTTAATATAAAAAACAGTATTTTTCATTGACTAATTTGTTTTATCTCTTACTTTAAGGTAAAACAGTGAACAGTAATCGTGAAAATATGGTATCACAGGAAAGAAGTAGTATCTATCGTTTCTACAGCCATAATGCAATGCTAGAGGCAGTGAAATCATATTTACAAGACTACAAAAAAGAATGAGGTGCCTTACAACTCTTTAAAAAGGTTCCTGAAAGAAAATCAAGATGTCAGTGGATATGTCAGTGTGAAGGAATTTGCTCGCCAATTCGCCTTAGAGCCAGAATTAGAACAGAAATTATTGAAGTATATAATTACAATGCAAGATATGGGATCATTGCAAGATCGAAGATCATTTGTGGAATGTTGATGAAATTGGGTTGATGTTTGCTGACAAACCCAATAAGGTTGTAACTGAGACTGGAAAGAAGTTCATATATAGATGTATGTATGCAGAACAGGGAGAAATTATGACTTTGGCAGACAGTGTTTGTGCTAATCACAGTTGGATACCCCCATTTATAATTTTTAAAAGTTGGCAGCAGAATGAAGATTACATGAGGGACAGTCTGCTGAAAACATCAGTTCATCTATCTGAAAAGGGGTGGATTACTATAGAACTGTTTTAGCAATATTTAATTTTTTCTTGAATCTAAGAGAACAGGACCTGTGCTATCGCAGATGGATTCGCATGGAGCGTATATTTCTCCACAAGTACTTGAGCTTGTTAGTCAAAATGATATGTATTTACTTTCATTTTCTTTTCACACTATGCATATGCTCACAGCCTCTGGATGTCTGCATTTACAAGCACCTAAGAATGCTTGGAGAGATGGACTACATGATAATATGGCAAAAACCTCAACAGAGAAACCAAATAAAAGAAACTTCCACATCATCTTCAAGATGCCTTTTGTAAGACCTTCGTCTGAGAAAAACATAAAAAATGCTCACAAGTCTTGTCTCAATGAGCGTCCTGATCCGCAGGTAGGCATAGCAGTTCCTGATGTAAAGAGATAATAAAACGGAAATCTGGAGGCAGATGTTACTGAAATGCCACAAACTTCAGCAACCTCATTATCTCCAGTTGATTGTATCTTAAGAACACCAGCAGGAAATATACAAAGTCAGATCTCACTTAAATATCTTCAACCCCACCCAAACGGAATCTAATGTTATGAAATTTCTATTATTATTTCGTACACATATAAATCTAAGTTGTACATTACTGGCCATTAAAATTGCTACACCAAGAAGAAATGCAGATGATAAATGGGTATTCATTGGATAAATATATTATACTAAAAATGACATGTGATTACATTTTCACGCAATTTGGGTGCATAGATCCTGAGAAATCAGTACCCAGAACAACCACCTCAGGCCGTAATAACGGCCTTGATACGCCTGGGCATGGAGTCAAACAGATCTTGGATGGTGTGTACAGGTACAGCTGCCCATGCAGCTTCAACACGATACCATAGTTCATCAAGAGTAGTGACTGGCTTATTGTGATGAGCCAGTTGCTCGGCTACCATTGGCCAGACGTTTTCATTTGGTGAGATATCTGGATAATGTGCTGGCCAGGGCAGCAGTCAAACATTTTCTGTATCCAGAAAGGCCCATACAGGACCTGCAAAATGCAGTCGTGCATTATCCTGCTGAAATGTAGGGTTTCACAGGGATCGAATGACGGGTAGAGCCACGGGTCGTAACACATCTGAAATGTAACGTCCACTGTTCAAAGTGCCGTCAATGTGAACAAGAGGTGACCGAGATGTGTAACCAAAGGCACCCCATACCATCACCCAGGGTGATACGCCAGTATGGCAATGACAAATACACACTTTCAATATGTGTTCACCCCAATGTTGTGGCCGTGTGGTTCTAGGCGCTGGAACCACGAGACCGCTACGGTCGCAGGTTGGAATCCTGCCTCGGGCATGGATGTGTGTGATGTCCTTAGGTTAGTTAGGTTTAACTAGTTCTAAGTTCTAGGGGACTCGTGGCCTCAGAAGTTGAGTCCCATAGTGCTCAGAGCCATTTGAACCATTTTCTTGAACTGCGATGTTGCCAAACACAGATGCGACTATCATGATGCTGTAAACAGAACCTGGATTCATCCCAAAAATTGACGTTTTGCCATTCGTACAGATAGTTGTTGTCCTGCAAACGTCCCCCTCTGTTGACTCAGGGATCGAGACGTGGCTGAACGATCCGTTTCACCCATGCAGATAAGATGCCTGTCATCTTGACTGCTAGTGATACGAGGCCATTGGGATCCAGCACGGTGTTCCGTATTACCCTCCTGAACCCACCGATTCCATATTCTGCTAACAGTCATTGGGTGTCGACCAACGCGAACAGCAATGTCGTGATACGATAAACCTCAATCGTGATAGGCTACAATCCGACCTTTATCAAAGTCGGAAACGTGATGGCACGCATTTCTCTTCCTTACACGAGGCATCACAACAAAGTTTCACCATGCAACGCAGGTCAACTGCTGTTTGTGTATGAGAAATCGGTTGGAACCTTTTCTCGTGTCAGCACGTTGTAGGTGTGGCCACCGGCGCCAACCTTGCGTGAATGCTCTGAAAAACTGATCATTTGCATATCACAGCATCATCTTCCTGTCGGTTATATTTCGCGTCTGTAGCACGTCATCTTCGTGGTGTAGCAATTTTAATGGCCAGTAGTGTATAATTGTTTTCTGCAGAAATATATACCTATTCAGTTGATTACTTATGAAATTATGGGCTTTATCACCAAATTACGTAACTTTCCCCTAATAGCCAAGTCAAGTGGTCCATTACATTAAAATGACGTGGAAAATACAAAGGGGCAACATGGAAAATGATAGGCAAAACTATCAAAAGGTATTTGGCCGTTTCTATTGCGCCCATGTACTTATAGAAGAATGCCTGCTTCCCAGATAGTTGCAAAAATATGTACTGAGATTTATATTACAGAAAAGTTTCCCTCTTGGAGAACAGTATTCTCATACTATGTTTTATCGTTCTAAATCATTAATAATACCTCTGATGGAAAAGTTCGGACGCGCGGAGCGGCAGCGCGGTCAGTGGCACCACGTCGCGAACTGCGTGGCCCTTCCGCTGGATGTTCGAGTCCTCCCTTGGGAATGCGTGTGTGTGTTGCTCTTAGCATAAATTAGTTTAAGTAGTGTGTAAGGCTAGGACTGATGACCTCGGCAGTTTGGTCCCTTAGAAATTCACACACATTAGAACATTTGGAAAAGTTCCTGGACAATTGAAAATTGCATTTAGCAAGTAGTGATCCAAGCTCCCATCAAAGTAGTCCACTTGGCTATCCATACACAGTTGCCAACGTTTCTGGAGGTCTTGGAAGCAAGCAGGGAAGCTTTTAACTTTGATGCTTGTAAGCTTATTTACCACAGTCTGTTGGATGTCTACGATAATTTGATCAAGCTTTCTTTCAGTCGCCTTTTCACTCACGGAAATAAGAAAAAATCGCAAGGCGAGAGGTTGGGCGAATATGGAGGATGTGGTATGGCAATAATAGAATATCTAGCCAGATGCTCAGTAACAGATAAAGCTGTATGGGGTCTTGGTTTTTCATGCACTAAGAACCAGGCCTCCCCAGGACCACAAATCAGGGCAGCGACGTAGAACTGCTTGTCGTAAACGTTTCAAGAACTTTATATGACGAGTTTGGTTCACTTTTTGTCCTGGAGGAACATACAGTAAACTAATCCTTTACTATCAAAGAAGGTGCTCAATATTGTCTTTGTTTGTGAAGGTTGTCGTTTGAATTTTTTCGAGGATGATGATCCAGGACTCCTCCATTTAGCACTTTGACACTTTGTCAGGATCATATTGGTATCTACATCTACATCCATACTCCGCAAGCCACCTGACGGTGTGTGGCGGAGGGTACCTTGAGTACCTCTATCGGTTCTCCCTTCTATTCCAGTCCCGTATTGTTCGTGGAAAGAAAGATTGTCGATATACCTCTGTGTGGGCTCTAATCTCTCTGATTTTATCCTCATGGTCTCTTCGCGAGATATACGTAGGAGGGAGCAATATACTGCTTGACTTCTCGGTGAAGGTATGTTCTCGATACTTTAACAAAAGCCCGTACCGAGCTACTGAGCGTCTCTCTTGCAGAGTCTTCCACTGGAGTTTATTTATCATCTCCGTAATGCTTTTGCGATTACCAAACGATCCTGTAACGAAACGCACTGCTCTCTGTTGGATCGTCACTATCTCTTCTATCAAACCTATCTGGTACGGATCCCACACCGGTGAGCAGTATTCAAGCAGTGGGCGGACAAATGTACTGTAACCTACTTCCTTTGTTTTTGGATTGCATTTCCTTAGGATTCTTCCAATGAATCTCAGTCTGGCATCTGCTTTACCGACGATCAACTTTATATGATCATTCCATTTTAAATCACTCCCAATGCGTACTTCCAGATAATTTGTGGAATTAACTGCTTCCAGTTGCTGACCTGCTATATTGTAGCTAAATGATAAGGGATCTATCTTTCTATATATTCGCAGCAGATTACACTTGTCTACATTGAGATTCAGCTGCCATTCCCTGCACCATGCGTCAATTCGTTGCAGATCCACCTGCATTTCAATATAATTTTCCATTGTTACAACCTCTCGATACACCACAGCATCATCCGCAAAAAGCCTGAGTGAACTTCCGATGTCATCCACAAGGTCATTTATGTATATTGTGAATAGCAACGGTCCTACGACACTATCACTAAGCTTATTCTGCAGCAATTATCTTCAGTAGTTCAGCGGAAATTTTTCGGCTTTCCTCTTTTTGTTTGTCTTTTAGTGTGTGAGGGAAGAGTTTCCCTTTCCCCAAATCTTCCAAAAAATTTTATGGCACACAACACAATTCAAATTAAGTTCTTCTGATATTGCACACACAGCTGAATGATAGTCTTCCTGCAGTAACTACTTTACATGCTCCATGTTTGCATCGGTATGTGCTGCAGATGGGCGACTAGCTTTGGAATCATCTTGCCTTGAATCTATACCTTCACGAAACCTTTTATGCCATTCAAAAACACTTCTTTGAAGTAGTTCGACTGCAGGTACTGACCTAATCATGTTCCACATTTTTCCAACGCAGACCTTAATGTTCACTGCTCTCCATCAGCATCCGTTCTGTCACTGTAACTAATGCACCAGGAACCCAAACAGTTTGTTGCTAAAGCACAGACCTGCTACCTAGTGAGTTTGTACAGAAAGATGGCCAAGGTCTTTCAAGGTCGCACACATACCAGGTAATATAGAAACAAAATTTGCATCTATTTAGCATTGCAAACTCAGATATAAAGAAAAACCTGTCCTAGAACTTATCTGACAAAAGAAGTATTTTATTAGTAATATTAACAGTACTCTTCATTTGGAGAAAATCTATTAGAAGAAAAGGTGCAAAAATTTTCAGTTAGGTCTTCTTAAGATCGCAAAGTGGTGTCCGTAGTGGCTGATTTTAAATTGTTTGTTTGTCCTTCACATTATGTCTATTGGTATGGTTGCTTTCCAAAGGTCACTGCACGATACAGGCAACGTAAGGTTTCTAAACCGGAAACTGAATTCGTCTACACCAATCATTTTTCATACACTTCTGCAGACAGATAGATCATACCATCACTGCAGATAAGAAATGTCAAAAATGCCGTTAGCTTCTAAATTTCGCACTAGATATGCCATCTATCCCGACACTTCAGACTGAAGTTTCACGTTCTCATGTTCTTCATACAACGGAAGATCGGTGTCATCACTCACATAGCACATTCTCTGATTTTCACTTTTACAAAGGAAGTCAACGTGAAAGAATGTATTTTCATTTACACAGTAAGATTTATCACCATCTGCTTTGTATATAATGTCCTCGATAGTGCATATATTTTATCTCTTCATCTCTGATATCTGTACTATTGTTATATTGTGAGTAGACTTATACGCTCACTCGGCTTCCCCCCTTGTCCCGCCAGGATCGTTATCTGAGGGCGAAATAGGGTCGCATTTAGTTTGACACAGCTGAGATGTTAGGTCGATTCTCATTTATGAGCTCAATTAGTCTTACAGGCGGATGTTGCCGCCAATTTTGCTGCGTCTCGTTGTTAGACAGCAGAGCGTTTTGTAACTGGTTTATGTTACCAGTTGGTTGAATTGTATCTTCAGTGTTTGAATGCCAGGTAACCCGCTGACTAGTATGCGACTGACGTTGCAAGTTGTTTATGCTTTGTAAATACTGAAGATTGTATCTCACATTTGGCCGATTATTGGCGCATTTTGATGCAGCAACGCCACGCTTTTAGCTCCTCTGTTACCATTGCTATTATAGTTACCATACTTATTGTTGCTGTTCATAACACACACACTATTATTTTATGTCAGCTCTATACTGTGGCAGTTTTAGGTTGGAATATTTTGAACTATGGTTGCGTAAGAGAATGGTAAGTCTGGGCCTGAACTACCACTGCCAACCACAACAATTGCGCTGTAGCCACTATCAAACGCTTTGTGTACTCCAGTTTGCTTTCAATTGTTGATCCCTTTTTTTTATTAGGGTCTATTATTATTTTGCAATGAGAGAAAAGAGTAATCCTGGTAGATAAAAGGATTCGAATGCGATTATTACCACAACAAAAGGAATTAGCGATCCCTATGACCGTTATGTCAGTTCTGCTTTCGTGGAAGCCCAGAACATGGACGTAGGATGACAGCCCTTCGAGAGGGAGGCGGGAATTATTGCCCCGCGCCGCTCTTCTCCCTTCGTACAGTGCAAGTCCTCGTTTGTTTATGGTAGCGGCCGACTGCCACATAAACTGTCCGCATAAGACTACTGTTACCGTTGTTTTTGATGTGGACTGCTAAGGCAGCCAGTCCACAGTGACGGGTAGCCGAAAGAAAGGCACGCGTACACACACGCCGACTGGCGTGAAGTCTGGAACAAGATAAGTATTAAATGCTAATAAGAAAAGTATGCAGCTCCTCGAATACTTAACTTTATTCTTTGTTGGTTTACAACGTTCTTCTTGAGACATTTATACGATAACTATCAAACTATGTAAGGCTAATGGCGCCTTGCTAGGTCGTAGCCATGGACTTAGCAGAAGGCTATTCTAACTGTCTCTCGGCAAATGAGAGGAAGGCTTCGTCCGTATTGTCGCTAGCAATGTCGTCCGTACAACTGGGGCGAGTGCTCGTCCGTATCTCGAGACCTGCCTTGTGGTGGCGCTCGGTCTGCGATCACCCAGTGGCGACACGCGGTTCCGACATGTACTAAATGGACCGCGGCCGATTTAAGCTACCACCTAGCAAGTGTGGTGTCTGGTGGTGACACCACATATAGTTTACTATATGAAAGCCATTTGTACAAGACAACAATTCAGACGCCACTGACTAGCATTAGTAATGGCCAAAGTGGTCAAAATCAGAGGTGGCAAACTGGATGTGAAAATGTGACTAGTATGGTGTGTGGAAACCTCGGACAGACACACAGCATGCACAATGAGTGGCTATATTGTTAGCAGGCGAGTTCAGGAGTGCCTGTGGGAGTCGCAGCCACTCCTCCTCCAGAGCGGTTTCCAATTCCTGAGTGATTTTGGGTAGGATGGGGGGAGTGGGTTGGCGTGTTGCAGCTGCCCTCCCAAGAGCATCCCAAGCATGTTTAAGAGGAGACGTTTTAGAATGTGTAAAGTGTGTGTTGACTCGCGTTTCTGCAAAGAAACAGCTTGAATGTGACCTTGCTTTCCACATGATAATAGCGCCACAACAGGGGGACGCCTGGTGCATGTACGCTGTGAATTACCGCGGGCAAGATTAAACACCGCTAGTCAGCTGCCTAGGACAGTGGTTCTGTTTACGTCGCTGACCTGCGCCACGACGCACGAACTGTAGACACAACTTGTTTACTACTACTCTGTATTGCGCAAATAGGAGCGGAATCAAAGTGCTGCATTGCCATAGGAGGCCTGGCGCTCCACTCTTTCCAAAACCTATTACAAGCTAGCACCAGGATACTTAAGAATCTCTTTGAGTATGAGTGGATCTGACACAGGTTGAGTAATAGCGTCGCTGATCATGGCATCACTGTCATAACTTCCACACTTACACTTAAATTTTCAATGGCATGTAAGCCCTTGTAAAGTCTACTACCTATGAGTCTGATTAGGTTGCCTCCACAAAGGAAAAAACTTTTAACGCGCAGCTGCCACGTTAATACACTCCTGGAAATTGAAATAAGAACACAGTGAATTCATTGTCCCAGGAAGCGGAAACTTTATTGACACATTCCTGGGGTCAGATACATCACATGATCACACTGACAGACCCACAGGCACATAGACACAGGCAACAGAGCATGCACAATGTCGGCACTAGTACAGTGTATATCCACCTTTCGCAGCAATGCAGGCTGCTATTCTCCCATGGAGACGATCGTAGAGATGTTGGATGTAGTCCTGTGGAACGGCTTGCCATGCCATTTCCACCTGGCGCCTCAGTTGGACCAGCGTTCGTGCTGGACGTGCAGAGAGCGTGAGACGACGCTTCATCCAGTCCCAAACATGCTCAATGGGGGACAGATCCGGAGATCTTGCTGGCCAGGGTAGTTGACTTACACCTTCTAGAGCACGTTGGGTGGCACGGGATACATGCGGACGTGCATTGTCCTGTTGGAACAGCAAGTTCCCTTGCCGGTCTAGGAATGGTAGAACGATGGGTTCGATGACGGTTTGGATGTACCGTGCACTATTCAGTGTCCCCTCGACGATCACCAGTGGTGTACGGCCAGTGTAGGAGATCGCTCCCCACACCATGATGCCGGGTGTTGGCCCTGTGTGCCTCGGTCGTATGCAGTCCTGATTGTGGCGCTCACCTGCACGGCGCCAAACACGCATACGACCATCATTGGCACCAAGGCAGAAGCGACTCTCATCGCTGAAGACGACACGTCTCCATTCGTCCCTCCATTCACGCCTGTCGCGACACCACTGGAAGCGGGCTGCACGATGTTGGGGCGTGAGCGGAAGACGGCCTAACGGTGTGCGGGACCGTAGCCCAGCTTCATGGAGACGGTTGTGAATGGTTCTCGCCGATACCCCAGGAGCAACAGTGTCCCTAATTTGCTGGGAAGTGGCGGTGCGGTCCCCTACGGCACTGCGTAGGATCCTACGGTCTTGGCGTGCATCCGTGCGTCGCTGCGGTCCGGTCCCAGGTCGAGGGGCACGTGCACCTTCCGCCGACCACTGGCGACAACATCGATGTACTGTGGAGACCTCACGCCCCACGTGTTGAGCAATTCGGCGGTACGTCCACCCGGCCTCCCGCATGCCCACTATACGCCCTCGCTCAAAGTCCGTCAACTGCACATACGGTTCACGTCCACGCTGTCGCGGCATGCTACCAGTGTTAAAGACTGCGATGGAGCTCCGTATGCCACGGCAAACTGGCTGACACTGACGGCGGCGGTGCACAAATGCTGCGCAGCTAGCGCCATTCGACGGCCAACACCGCGGTTCCTGGTGTGTCCGCTGTGCCGTGCGTGTGATCATTGCTTGTACAGCCCTCTCGCAGTGTCCGGAGCAAGTATGGTGGGTCTGACACACCGGTGTCAATGTGTTCTTTTTTCCATTTCCAGGAGTGTATTTGGATGACATATGACACAGTCGTTGCGGTTGGCATTCCCAATGAACAGCCTTCCGAACTCACGAAACCCTTTCAGGTACTCCAGGTGCTGGGAAAGACAACTGTTGCTACTTCGAGGCTGAGTTTGAATATTTAGGACTAGTGATCAAGACAGGCCAACGGCCTTGCCGCAGTGGTAACACCGGTTCCTGTCAGATCACCGAAGTTAAGCGCTGTCGGGCTGGGCTAGCACTTGTATGGGTGACCATCAGGTCTTGCGAGCGTTGTTGGCAAGCGGGGTGCACTCAGGCCTTGTGAGGCAAACTGAGGCGCTAATTGACTGAGAAGTAGCGGCCCCGGTCTCGTAAACTGACACACGGCCGCGGGAGAGCGGTCTGCTGACCCCATGCCCCCCCATATCCGCATCCAGTGACGCCTGTGGGCTGAGGATGACACGGCGGCCGGTCGGTACCTTTGGGCCTTCATGGCTTGTTCGGGAGTTTTTTAGTGATCAGGACAGGGTATCCACTACTTCTAGCCACACTTAACCACCATTCGGGAACTTCCAGCTCCCACGAACATCTGTGAACTCCAACCTGCGTTGAGTAAATTGACTTATTACCTTCAGTTCATTCCAAACTCTGCGCAGACTGCAGCTCCATCGCATGCTCTTCGACGAAAGACTATTCCGTTTTAGTGAACTAGAGAGTGTGAAGTCGCATTTCAGAAACTGCAAGATGATTTGCTGAGCAATTACACGAAGTTGGACCACTGGATAGGCCAACTATCTTTGCATGCAAAGCCCTCAATGAGGCACAGTGTAATTATTTGCAGATAGAGAAGAAATCTCTGATCATATGGGATGAACAAATCCCACCAATACCTACACTGCACAATGCATCGTGGCAGACCACAAGCCTCTCAGCTCATTGTTCAGGCCTTTAGAGCCAGTCCCTCTGCGCATGGCGTAGAAGTTGCAGCGTTGGTCTCTACTCCTCTCAAATTATCAGTACGAAATTATGTGCACGCCAACAGCTATAAATTCGAAAGGAGACACTCTTTCTCGCCTACAACTTGGCACTGATTCGGCGTTCGACACCCTAGAGGAATCTTGCTTCCGTATTGATGTTCAGTACAACGGTTTTCCCGTTAACCACCAAGGGATTGCTCATACAACAGCTGCGGACCCCGATCTCAAGATTCTGTCGCAGTACCTGCACACAGGTTGACTGCATCAAATGAAGCAGGTCAGTGATCCGGTTGTACGCCGCTGTTCTTCGGCACAGCTTATCTATCCAGCAGGCTGCCATCTTATTACATACAGAAAATGATCAGTCACGTGTGGTTGTGGCAAGTTTGCTTCAGAAGGAAGTTCTTCGCCTACTCCATCAGGGACGCTGGGGCACCGTATGCGCTAAGAACCTCTCATGACGCCATTGCACATTGACATGGACACCCAAATAGAACAATTGACTATATAATATCCGGCATGCGCGGAACAGCAAGCTGCTACAGTACAGAAATTTATAACTGATCAAACCCAGGACCCCTTGGCAACATACGCATATTGACTTTGGAATTCTCGTTGGCTTACTGTGATATATGCCGTTAGCAAGTTTCCGTTTGTGATGCCCATGCAATCCATCCCAACAGTTAGTACTATAATGTCTCTGACATTGATTTTTTGCATCGAAGGTCTACCATAACTATTGGTTTCAGACAGTGGTCCCCAGTTAACATCGGCAGAATTTCAGCAGTTTTGTGACGCCAATGGCATCAGGGATACGACGATAGCACCGTTGCACCGCCAGTCTAATGCTGAAGCGGTATGCTTCGCCACAACATTCAAACAGAGGGTGAAAAAGCTACGTGCTTTCCATATGCGAGTGCAGGTGTCGGTCCATCCTCAGGAGCGCTCTAAATTTAATACAACTTTTTATTTGCTTTTTTTCAGAGTTTTTGGGAGACACAAGCGCTAGAAACGAGGATTGCGTGAGTGTGTGAAATCTTATGGGACGTAACTGCTAAGGTCATCAGTCCCTAAACTGACATACTACTTAATCTAAATTATCCTAAGGACAAACACACTCACCCATGCCCGAGGGAGGACTCGAACCTCCGCCGGAAACGAAGATTACTCACCAAAATACTGGGCCGCTCTTCACATGTCTAACACGGTCCCTCCCAGTGGTCTGCAGAAGGACCACCAGAATCAGCTTCGTTTGCATTGGCTGCGTGACTCTGCCGCGTGTTCTTCATTTGCAGATTCAGTGCCCAGGAAGACCCCACGACCTCAGATGCTTTCGACTCCCCCTGGTCCCGCGCCGCGGCGTCAGACGGGAAGCCAATGGACGTCGGCGCAGCGTCCTCGTCGTTGTCGCGGCGCCAGCAACCCCTGCCACGAGAAGACGGCACCCTTCGCCCTGTCGCCCTACAGTTGCCCCTCCACTCGCCGCTGCGTTTCGCCATTGGACGAGGATGTTCTGTCTCTGCGTGTGGGTGTGCACCCTATGGCTCGTTTCTGCCCAATGCAACCGGCCATTCGCAAGACAAATGTTGGGGTAAAGCCAGGAGCTTGTCATTGGCTGAAGTTCCTGCCACTCAGTGACACCTGCACTGAGACCACCCCCTACCCCCTCGCTGCCCCCCCCCCCCCCTGTTGTTTCCTCCAGTACCACCAGTACATGACGACAGTGAGGAGCTCCGGTTCTTTTTTTTTTTTTTTTTTTTTTTTTTTTTTTTTTTTTTTTAGAGGGAGTAAAGAATGTTATATTACGCCAGGCAACGTCAAGAGGTTGACAGTAGCTCATGTTACTGCCCTGTCAGTCCACATCTGGCTCGATGACGATGCCTCTGGTGCACAAGTTTAAGAAGAAGCCGCACCGATATCAGCCCTTTCGGATAGCGGAGTTCACTAGATGCATTCGAAGCCTACCCGTTAGCCTCACGTCTCTGTGTTTCAATCTACGACGAATTAACTTGTGTCAAGGAACTGTTGGAATACAACTGGATTTGCTGAACTGAAGTTCAGTAAACCAGAGTGAAGAACATATCATGTGTGTTCTCATTATTTTTCTCTCTGTCTCAGCATCTGTCCATTCCTCGGTTAGCCTCACGTCTCTGTGTTTCAATCTACGACGAATTAACTTGTGTCAAGGAACTGTTGGAATACAACTGGATTTGCTGAACTGAAGTTCAGTAAACCAGAGTGAAGAACATATCATGTGTGTTCTCATTATTTTTCTCTCTGTCTCAGCATCTGTCCATTCCTCGGCATCAACCAATGGAGCGACACAATAAAAACTAACGGAAATTCTTAATGTTCCAGCCTATTAAAGAAGTAAAGTCTAATCGACGATACGCGGAGTGTCGTTTTTCACAAACTGCTATTTTCAATGAAAAATCCGTATGGGTCACGAAGCGATTTTGAGAGTGGAGGAAAATCAAGGAAGAAAGATTAGGTTGTAATGGGCCGTCAGAAACGAGGTCTTCAGCATAACAGGAAGGAAACCGGCCGTTTCCTGTCAAACAAGCCAACCCGGAATTTGACTTAACAAATTTATGGAAAATATGAAAACTGTAAATCTGGATGACCAGTCGGGGTTTTCAACCGAGGTCAGCCCGAATACCAGTCCAGCGTCTTACCGTCCCGCCGGCCGGGGTGGCAGAGCGGTTCTAGGCGCTACAGTCTGGAACCGCGCGACCGTTACGGTCGCAGGTTCAAATCCTGCCTCGGGCATGGTTGTGTGTGATGTCCTTAGGTTAGTTAGGTTTAAGTAGTTCTAAGTTCTAGGAGACAGATGACCTCAGAAGTTAAGTCCCATAGTGCTCAGAGCCATTTGAACCTTTTTCTTACAGTCTCGTTCGCAGATGAAAAATAAAACCCCTCAAGACTAATGCATTCTTTGAAGGCTTCTGCCAAATTGAAAAATTATTCACAACACAAAAAAACCGTTGCAGTAACTGTATTCCATATCATAAAAGCCGTCGACGAAAAATTTTGAATGATTGAAACACTTACGAGAGTGATCTATAAATTCATAAGGACGCTAGTTCGAAATACATAGAGAAGCAACGAAGAATTACATAGTGAAAGAAATACATCAGATCCCTCTCATACATAGTTGTGCTCTTTTTGTATTCTTTTTATTATTTCTTTGTTTTACCGTTCGCCACCTGTTCACAATGATAGTAAAGCCTCTCGGAAGGATGTTCTCATTGTATTGTTTAGGTTTTCATGATCAGTAAGTTATGATATGGACCTACTACGCCCTACTCCTTTGAAAACCAGTTAACATGTCGACTCAGTCTGACAATGCTAAAACAAAGCCAGATGGGCATTTAAAAGTACTTTTCGCCAGTTATTTCGATGTAACTCTGAACAGACGTCAGTTAGAACAGAAGTAATTGCAATCAGTCCAGTAGTTCGCTCATTTTTATTGCCATTAATAAAGAGTGTTAGAGATATAAGTGCTGGTATTGTGATCATTGGCGGTCGTAACTGCAGCTGTCCTGCCACCCAGCAGAAAATAAGCATTAACGGTTTGCTCTTGCCACATGTACTTGGGGATACCAACCAACTAAGAACATACTACTTCTAATATCTATATTTATTAGTCTGAAAATGAAGTAAATATTGATGTAATATTGCTCAGTACACTGTCTTCAGTCACCAATAAAAATATCTGCATTTACGCCCTAACACCCTGTTTATAATCAGGTACTCCTCTTAACATGGCAAAGACTAAGCAAGCCAGATTTTATTACAATAATAGTATTTTCCGTCTGGTATAATGCTTGCATGGTAAGGTTCTCACTTGGGCTGCGTGCCTCTTGGGAGACAACCCTTCTTTGTTCCTCTGACAGTAGTGACTCCTGCCACGTAATAAATACAGGCGTCATGTTGGAAAATAGGGTCCATAGCTAGGCTTTCGAGCGAAGAAGAGGGCTGGCATGCTAAATTTTTGGCTGTAATGTGCTAGAGAAATCAGTCTTCTGATCGACAACGGGAATGCCTACGACAGTCTTCGCGCCGCCAGCGGCAGCCGATTCCTGTGTACCGCGTGAAACCGTGCCCTTTTTCGCGATACATTAACCTGGTCAAAATATTCCAGAAATATATAGAGTGGAAGAGGAAACCGCAAGTATTGCCTCTTGTCTTGCAAGCTCAGAATGAACCGAGAGCTCCAAGGGTAGCTAATATTATGAGATGGATTTTTCTTGGGGACTTGGCAGAACAGGAGGGGATTCAGGGGAAAAATTTCCTTTTTTTGTGATGGGTCAACGCATAGCCACGAGCTTTGGTTTCCTATCACTGGCTTTTGGCGGACTTTTTCCCTGTTACGCCAGAATTTAGAGAGGCACAAAGTGCTTCGACGGTATTCGGAGTATGAGGCTGGAGCAGTAGGCATTCGGGATTCCATGCTGCAGCAGCGTGGATGGGTTCCGACTCTGGTCCTGTGAAGACTGGTAAGTGTTCTCACTTCGGTGTTTGTATTTAGCTGAGACTACCATCTTGTTAATTTTAGGAACCTTTAGATAACGTTAGAACTTGCTTGAAGACATGTTCATTATTATTATTTTATTTTTCAGTTATTTCGTGATTATGAAGTGGATTGATATTCCTGTGATTCTTCTGTTACCATGTCTTGGCCGTCACCTTGCCAAGTGAACATATTAATTCCTGGCCGTGTCCAAGTAGTACCCCTCCTTGTAACATGGGTAAAGCAAATATTGAGCCAGGACATTTAAAGTTGATTCAGTCGCGATCCGTGGATGTAATGTTTCTTTTATGCTATGTTTCCGAGTACCTTCCGGGCCACTCGTATGTGTATTATATGTGAGACTGTTTAAAGCTGTCTGATTATGGATTAACCACGGGCGGCAGCCATATTTATGATACGGGGGACACTTCTGCTTTTTAGCAGGTAACTTTCAACAGCGCGTCCAGAAAATTTTATATGTTTTCCATATCCGATGCTAACAAAGTGAACCAGTCCGTTGTAATTATCGTAGATTCCGTAGGTAACGTAGAATGTAACACATCCTGCTGACGATTATAACTGCAAAACAAGAAATCGCAGAAAATAAAGAAAATTTGTTTGTTAAGTGTATACAGCATACTGCGAAGAATACACGTTCAAGTTTGTAGGTTATTTGAGGGTATTCAGGGACAGGAGTTCAGACCACAGAGCTGCCTCCTCCAGCGGCAACAAAGACTGTTACGTGACCGGGCATCACGTCCAACTGAGCTTGGTTCACAGGCACTGGTATGTCATTCCTTGCTGCTTGTGTTCTATGCCAGAGTTCGTCGATCGTAATAGCTGGAAGGTGGTGGAATTCCAGTTTCTCGGAAACCCATGGCCAAATGTTTCAGTCGGTGAGAGATCTGGAAAACGTTTTGGCCAGTGCAAGAGTCTGACGCCCTCTGTATCGAGGGAGGTCTTGACAGCGGGGCAAAATGCGGTATTCCAGTGTTGAGTTGGCTGAACGGCCACCTCCAGAAAGCCAATAAATTGAAAAATAATCCCCGTTGTTGACTTGTTCCTGCGAATGAAGAACAAAAATCTGTGGAAAGCACCAGAATCCCGTTTCGGCTGAAATTAAGCCCTGCTCGAAAATCGATGGTACTTGAAAGTGCTGTGCTTGCATGGTGCTGCAACAGATTTGCTGCGAAGAAGCGGCCTCACTTCAATGTACTGAGATCAGTGTCTTTCTCACCCACGAGATACGATGAGCTCACATCAACAGCAATTTGCATGGCACCGAAGATGTATGGTGGTGAACTGAAATGACACTGCTGCCCATGAAGATTACAACACAATGAAGGGAAATACAACAGATGCCAAATGAGATGTACTAAATGCCCGGACATGGAAATGATTAGCTCTCACAGCAAACTCACATAACAGGTAAGAGTTACTAAATATACATTCTCTATGTAAGGATACATTAGACAGCAGTTTGTTCATCCAGAAGTAGATTTTAGATACTGGTTGTTTCTGAAAAGATATGTTATGCTCCGTATAAGACGAAGAAAATTCGACGGCAAAGTTTGAATGCAAGCGAGCTAAAATTTTTTCTGTGATTTTAACCAACTTAACTACATCCATACAAAAATTACGGAGATTCTAAACTAATACACGACGGTGTTATTAAATGTTAGCCACAGTAACTTTGATCGTGACGGAAGGAGGGAACAAGACGATACTAGATCACGTCTGCTACGCCACGTGACCGCATGCACACTTCCACCAAAGAAACCACCTCCTTAAGTAAGCGTCTATGTTAATAAAGGATATCAGAGATTAGCAACAGTATCCATAAACTGCTAATGTGAATGTCTGGATGATTCCTTTAAGAAATGCCACTCCATCCTTGTCCAATCAGAGCTTTTACAGAAAAATAATTAAAATTTAACAGGGATTATAGTAATTTATGTTCTCTGGAGAGAGAATGGGAAAGAGGTCGATAATCAGAGGATGGAGCGAGACAGACCCTTAGTAAGTAACACTTCTTATTTCTCTTTAACGTTCGCGTAAAATATCATTATACTTTGTAATGTAGAGGCCATTGACAATGATCACAAATTTTACCATAACAAAGACATGCTACGCTCTACGATCTAAAACTTGTATCTGTTGATAACATACGATATAGATAATTTAGAAGTAACACAACTCATGAACTAATTCATTATATAGCTAGTAACAACAAACATCACAAGAAACCCTATTTTCACTTTACACATTCCATACTATTTATTCATTTAACTTTAGTTGTGTGGAAGGCAGGTGCCAGACTGATTACACTAGTCAACAGCCATTTTGCTTCTGGGATCTGATGCATCAACTAGTATGTATTGGTGTGAAGAATCCGAATATACCTGTCAAAATGTTCTAGCACGTACCATTTTTGCGTTTATAAAGGTTTTTTTTATTTTTCGTATTCAGTATTTCGCTTTTTGCTGTTCTTTTGTTTTCTGTTTGTTTGTTTTTGATTTGCAGAGGAGAGCTAGAAGATCTACAAATCTCCAGTAGATTGTTTGTGTGGTAATCCAGTAGTGTGAAAGAGATCTTCAGTGCGTGTTTCCTGCGAAAGACACTGCAAACTTTCGGTGTTTAAAACTTACATTAAGAAAAATGACAACTAATAAATCTCGTTGCTGTCTATACCACCCCTACGACTTTTGTTATATGTGTGGGAAATTCATTCAAAAAGTCCACAGAACACTAATCACGGATTTGGTTAAGAAAGTATATAAATTATATTTTGATTGTCCTGTTGGTGATCAAGATAAAAATTTTGCACCCCATATTGCCCGCATAACCTGTACTACAATCTTAACCGAGTGGTTGAAAGGAAAAGGCCGAGCCATGCCATTCGCTGTTCCGATGGTGTGGTTTGAGGCTAAAGACCATTATTCAGACTGTTAATTCTGTCTTACAAATATTTCGGGAGATCCAAGCAAATCTAGACATCAAATAAAGAATCGAAATGCTTCTTCAGTGCATTTGCCTGTGCCCAATGATGAGGGGTTGCCTGTTTCTGTCTGTAACTTGAAAGCCACTGAAGCAGACACCATGTCAAGTGAATCAGAAAGTATTGAACATATAGAAGAGTACTGCCGTCAGCATCATGATACTTCGCCTCAGCTCTTTAATCAAAAGGAACTGAACGATTTGGTTCGCGATCTAAAACTTTCGAAACAGCAAGCTGAACTCTTGGGGTCGAGATTGCAACAACGGAATCTTCTAGCTCCAGGGACAAAAATTTCCTGTTTCAGATCAAGAGGTGCTTCCATCGCTCACTATTTCGATATGCAGAATTCAATGTGTGTATATAGAGATGTCAATGGTCTGATGATGCCGCTAGATGTACAACATAATCCATAGGAGTGGCGACTATTTATTGAGTCCAGTAAAACCTGCTGAAAAGCAGTACTACTGCATAATGGAATGCATTTCCATCGGTACCTTTGGCTTACGCAGCAGAAATGGAAGAAATTTATGAAACCATGGCTTTGCTGCTAGAGGCAATCAAATATAAGGATCATGAATGGCATTGTTGCTGTGATTTAAAAGTTGGTGCACTCCATACAGGCTTACAGGCTGGATTCACCAAATACTGCTGCTTTTTGTGCCTTTGGGACAACAGTATATAGTCAAGGAATGGCCTATAGGGAAGTCATATGTTCCTGGAAACGTAAATGTGAACAGTACCCCATTGGTTGTTGTTGTTGTTGTTGTTGTGATCTTCAATCCTGAGGCTGGTTTGATGCAGCTCTCCAGGCTACTCTATCCTGTGCAAGCTTCTTCATCTCCCAGTACCTACTGCAGCCTACATCATTCTGAATCTGCTTAATGTATTCATCTCTTGGTCTCCCCCTACAACTTTTACCCTCCACGCTGCCCTCCAGTACTAAATTGGTGATACCTTGGTGCCTCAGAACATGTCCTACCAACCGATCCCTTCTTCTAGTCAAGTTGTGCCACAGACTCCTCTTCTCCCCAATTCTATTCAATACCTCCTCATTAGTTATGTGATCTACCCATCTAATCTTCAGCATTCTTCTGTAGCACCACATTTCGAAAGCTTCTATTCTCTTCACCCCATTGGTTGAGCCCGATAAAATCATTTTGCCTCCCCTTTATATCAAATTGGGCCTTCTCAAGAACCTTGTAAAAGCTCTGGATAAAGAAGGTGAGGCCTTCAATTACTTAAAAGAAAAATTTCCCAAAGTAAGTGAGGCAAAGCTGAAAGAGGATATCTTTGTTGGGCTCCAAATCAGAAGCTCCAAATCAGAAAATTTCTGCAAGAGCCATCCTTTGATACTAAACTCACAGATATCCAATTGGATGCTTGGTCTTGTTTTAAAGCAATTGTGAAGGGCACTTTCGGTAAGAGAAAAGACAAAAACTGTTACCATTGTGAATGATCTGTTGGACAAGTATAAGAACATGGGGTGTAGAACGTCGCATGAAATTCACTTTTTACGTTCTCACCTTCATTTCTTCCGGGAAAATGTTGGAGCCGTAAGTGATAAGCATGGTGAGCGCTTTCACCAAGACATTCTTACCCTAGAACACCGTTACCAAGGTCACTGGAACCCTTCGATGATGGATGACTACTGTTGCGGTCTTGTTGGGGAGAGTGATGAAAAGGCAAACAAAAGAAGAGATCGGTCGTCGCACTTTTCGAAAACCGAAGACGATTAAAGGTGAAAATATCTTCTGAACTAATTTGGACCTTTTATTAGCATCATGCCCATATATACGTACAAAACAGTATTGATTTCAAACCTTCCGAATGTGTATTTTTGTTTGACTTAATTGTGTCAATTTTCGCTATTACCATTTTTTATTCTGCTGCGTATCTAGGAAATGTGACGTCATAGAGAAAAACTGATTTTACGAGTGTATTCAGCACCCCAAAATTAGGTAAATCCACCCATTTACAAACCAGATGCACAAAATAGCTTAATTTTGTTAGCTAGTGTTGTTATACCAATTCTAAGGAAGGGTAACTAAAGTACGAAGGATATTGCTTACAAATCCCTCTACCGGCTATTTCTTGAGTGTTTCCTGAAGTTTTCCTAGCGGAGCGAATATTCCATCATTTTTTGGCAATGTCTTCAGAACAATGGCGGGTACAGAAAAACCACAAGGAGAGGGCGCTAAAGATATCTTGAGCTACCTTTACTTTTAACTTAATACAAAATAATCAAGTCACATGGAAAGTTTAAGAAAGTTTTATTTACTCTGATTGTACTCTTACGCACGACAATGCCATCTTATGATATAAAAAAGTTACAATTGTGATTTTATTCCTTAAATGATGAATTCTAAGCGCCTATTCTTCCTGGTAAATTGGTTAATTACAGCATCAATAGGACAATCACGGTCTGGGTGAGTGCTCAACAGAACTAAGCCATTAAGTCAGTCCTCCTTCATTGTCGACCTCAGCCATGCCTTTGTAAGAGGCAATGTTGAAAAACTTCTTTCTGCTGTAGCAATAGACGCGAGCAGGCAAGCAAATACTTTGTAGAGCGTGTGCAAAGTAGGACTGTCAGATCTAGGAAAAAACAGACATAGCTTGCATTACAGAATCACGATCATTATGGGCGTTTATGCTCGTTTGCTTATGTTGAAGAATCTCTCTCATTAGTCTCTTTTTAATCACAAAACAGTAGAATATTCGTGACTTTTCTCCAACAGATGCCAGACAGAATAATGTATCGAGATCACTAGAATGGCCACTAGTTTTAGGTACGTATTAGTTATCCATGTGCCAGACAGAAACGTATAAAATACGATGACGGGGACGCACGTGCTACATAGGAAAGTGCAATTATTCGATAGCTCGATTCAGTCGAGTCGACTGACGAAAGAAACGAACGACTAGCGTGCGGGCTGACAGGCAGGGGCGGTGCCGGTGGCAATGCGGGCGGTCACCCATGGCGCGTGCCCCTCTTATGCATCCGCCACTGCTTCAGAATGGCTGCAAGGTTTTCGGCCGAAATATCGCTACAAGAGTTAATTGTATCCTGGATGCACTCCCGAAAAATGGTGAAGTATTTTTGCAGTATTATTAGATGTTCCGAGATACGGTCTAAGTTATATTAAGGGAAGGTTTACTATCTTTGGCGCGAAAAAAGCGTGTTCTTTGAGACTTTTTTTCTCGGGATGTGTTATAGATATCAATGTCAAATTTGGTCAAAATGTTTATATGTCCCCCACAAACTGGAATTTTTTAGATCGGAAATGTCGAAGAGCAAAGGCGGAAGTGTCGTCGGAACGAAACAAAATTTCGATGTAGACCTCCACGCGCGGTATGTCACAGGTCAGCCGGCTCGTCTGAAATCACAATTGAATTGACGTTAGGAAGTATATAAGATTCTTTAGGCGTTGTATCTCGCTTAAGTTATTTGGACCATAGAAAACAAAATGGCAGCCATTTGGAAAAATACGGTTTTTTCATCGATTTTTCGACTTCTTTGGCCAAGTAAGACTACTTATAGTTCATGGATCGGAATAAAAGTGGTACAAATCCTAGACAATTTAGTTAGCTCCGTCAGAAACAAAGAATCATGCCTATCGGTTTAGTAGATTTGGAGTTACCATAACGCGCGATAAAAAAAAAGTATTTTCGAGAAAAACGCGTTTGAAGTTTTGACTACATATAAATGCAATATTATGCAACTCACGTTCAGCCTGCTATTCCGGATCCATGAACTAGTCCTTCCTCTTCCTCATAGAGGGCGTTCTGCTCGATATGGGCCATTCTGCGCTGCTCCAGAGCCGCTCGTATGGCCGGTGACAAGCGGTTTTCGGCCGCATGAAGTTGATGTCGTCCGAATGCTTGGCGAACTGCGTCGAATAGAGTCCTAGGTTGGCGTCCATCGTTGTTATGGTCTTCAGAATTGCTGAATAGCCTTCGTTGAATCTGCTTACTGCCAGGAAAGTCGCAATCTCCACAGCCCTCGCACCAGAATGCAAATGCTTGGCGGCTAACTTCCAAACACATGCGTTCAAACATTCATTTGAATTTTGCGTGTTGCCGGCTGCGGTGGCCGTGCGGTTCTAGGCGCTCCAGTCCGGAGCCGCGCTGCTGCTGCGGTTGCAGGTTCGAATCCTGCCTCGGGCATGGGTGTCTGTGATGTCCTTAGGTTAGTTAGGTTTAAGTAGTTCTAAGTTCTAGGGGACTAATGACCACAGCAGTTGAGTCCCATAGTGCTCAGAGCCATTTGAACCATTTTTTGCGTGTTTCCTCCCAAGCACCGGTACAATAACTCGTCCTCCGAAAAAAAAACTGGTGCGTGAAAAAGGCCGAATTCAGGCAGGTGCATTTTTTTGTTCAACCGCGAATAGCAAACATTTCCGTTCTGTATTCAGAAAAACCATTTCAGGGGTAGATTCTAATCACTTTTATGGATCCAAAAATGCAATTTTAAAGAAATCGATTTTTTGAACCAAAAGATAGTAAACCTCCCCTTGATGAAAAGAGATAGAGAAAATTCAAAACTGTGTTCGTCGTTTCCTCACGAGTTGGTTTAATCAACGTGAGTTTGTCGTAGAGAAGCTCCACAAATTGTTATTGGCAATGCTGCAAGAAATCGTTTACTCACAAAATTCGGAGTGGACGTGTTAGTGCGTGAATTTAACAATACAGTAGAGTCTCGATAGTACGAAGTGGAAAGGGCCAGGAACACCTCGAACAGGACCAAATGTGACCTTTATTAAAACAAAGCTTTTACATACGCATATACACTCCTGGAAATTGAAATAAGAACACCGTGAATTCATTGTCCCAGGAAGGGGAAACTTTATTGACACATTCCTGGGGTCAGATACATCACATGATCACACTGACAGAACCACAGGCACATAGACACAGGCAACAGAGCACGCACAATGTCGGCACTAGTACAGTGTATATCCACCTTTCGCAGCAATGCAGGCTGCTATTCTCCCATGGAGACGATCGTAGAGATGCTGGATGTAGTCCTGTGGAACGGCTTGCCATGCCATTTCCACCTGGCGCCTCAGTTGGACCAGCGTTCGTGCTGGACGTGCAGACCGCGTGAGACGACGCTTCATCCAGCCCCAAACATGCTCAATGGGGGACAGATCCGGAGATCTTGCTGGCCAGGGTAGTTGACTTACACCTTCCAGAGCACGTTGGGTGGCACGGGATACATGCGGACGTGCATTGTCCTGTTGGAACAGCAAGTTCCCTTGCCGGTCTAGGAATGGTAGAACGATGGGTTCGATGACGGTTTGGATGTACCGTGCACTATTCAGTGTCCCCTCGACGATCACCAGTGGTGTACGGCCAGTGTAGGAGATCGCTCCCCACACCATGATGCCGGGTGTTGGCCCTGTGTGCCTAGGTCGTATGCAGTCCTGATTGTGGCGCTCACCTGCACGGCGCCAAACACGCATACGACCATCATTGGCACCAAGGCAGGAGCGACTCTCATCGCTGAAGACGACACGTCTCCATTCGTCCCTCCATTCACGCCTGTCGCGACACCACTGGAGGCGGGCTGGACGATGTTGGGGCGTGAGCGGAAGACGGCCTAACGGTGTGCGGGACCGTAGCCCAGCTTCATGGAGACGGTTGCGAATGGTCCTCGCCGATACCCCAGGAGCAACAGTGTCCCTAATTTGCTGGGAAGTGGCGGTGCGGTCCCCTACAGCACTGCGTAGGATCCTACAGTCTTGGCGTGCATCCGTGCGTCGCTGCGGTCCGGTCCCAGGTCGACGGGCACGTGCACCTTCCGCCGACCACTGGCGACAACATCGATGTACTGTGGAGACCTCACGCCCCACGTGTTGAGCAATTCGGCGGTACGTCCTTCCGGCCTCCCACATGCCCACTATACGCCCTCGCTCAAAGTCCGTCAAGTGCACATACAGTTCACGTCCACGCTGTCGCGGCATGCTACCAGTGTTAAAGACTGCGATGGAGCTCCGTATGCCACGGCAAACTGGCTGACACTGACGGCGGCGGTGCACAAATGCTGCGCAGCTAGCGCCATTCGACGGCCAACACCGCGGTTCCTGGTGTGTCCGCTGTGCCGTGCGTGTGATCATTGCTTGTACAGCCCTCTCGCAGTGTCCGGAGCAAGTATGGTGGGTCTGACACACCGGTGTCAATGTGTTCTTTTTTCCATTTCCAGGAGTGTACATTGGCAGAATAAACGTTTTAACGTAAGTCTGGTAACAATTTAGTTCGTGAATTAATGGTGGAGTTCCTTTTATTTGTGAAGCTGCAACGTTTCCACTCGACAGTATCACGTCACTGTAAGAAACAATCGACGTCGGTTGGTGTCGCCTCTGGTTGTTATTCCACATAGCGCCTGCGGTCCCCTGGTACACTGCGGCCATCGACGTGTCGCTTCATCGGTACAGTCTCGTCCTCACCGTCGCCATCACTCTCACACCGCATTGGGGTGTTAACCGTATCAATTGCACAGTAGAAGAGTCTGTAACTTCCGAGTGTTCGCTTGAATTCAACCATTCAATTATTTCCAAATGCCCTATCTCTTCACAGATTGGCAACCTCCTGATTAAATTACACAATGAATGGTCGTCCTCATCGTCAAAATCTACAGTTTCACTATTCGACCTACTTGCTGCAGAATTTTTCTCAGTGAACTGGACATTGCGTCTGATGGCTCGCTCCAAGACTCTCTGATCCAATACACGACGTCCTTCACAGTCATTTTCTTTTAGGCTCCTACATCGCTTTCGTTGTCTGCCGACTGCAAGACTGCGTGTAGCAATCGCCAACGATATTTTTTTCTTCAGGCGTTCCGGAACGCACTGATCCATTGGCTCAAATGAAGTGATAAGGTCTGATATCAGAAACAAGGCGGGGATCCCGTCACACTGCCGTTCTTCTTCACTTGGACGTGAGGAAGCATTATCCATGTCAAAATAGCTTTGCATGGCAATAACTTTTTAAAAACTTTTGCACTCCGATGTAAATGAGTTCAAAAAGCAATTCCCGAAGATATCCTGATTCACCCTAGAGTTATTTTGGTGCGTGAAGATAACCAGAGAGTTGACATTGTTACATTCTAGAATGCTCTTGGCTTGGCAGAATTGGCAACTACAACCAGTTTTAGTTTGTGGCTTCTAGTTAGACCTGAAGCTGCCATAACCGTGAGCTGCTGTTTACTCTTTTATGCGGCTGGGATTTATAGGAAACTCGTAATTCCGAGACTCAAAATATCGAGACTCTACTGTGCCAAGAAAATTAGTAAACTGCTGGCTTTTGTATCTGGCGCTACCCTTTGCTCCCCGTTTTGCACCTTAGTCATTGTACGTTGGTGGCTGTTGTGGTTGTAGGGAGTTGAGTGTTGAAATGGTCGGCATTAATTACATCATGCTGGTCACCAGACATCTTATGTCTCTGTCGCGTCAATCTATTTTTAAAAAATGTGTGTGTGAATTCCTAAGGGACCAAACTGCTGGGGTCATCGGTCCCCAGACTTACACACTACTTAAACTAACTTATGCTAAGAACAACACACGCACCCACGCCCGAGGGAGGACTCGAACCTCCGGCGGGAGGGGCCGCGAAATCCGTGACATGGTGCCTCAAACAACCCGGCCACCCCGCGCGGCAATCTATTTTGCAAGCGAAATTAAGTGAGAGTTGTGTAATGTTCTCGAGCTCTTACAAATATTTTTGAATATTAACAAATTAACGATATTCAGGAATTAACAATATTCAGTAATTCAATTTGAGGGCCATCCATAAATTCTACCACACGTTAAAAGAGAGGGAGACAGTAAAAAAGTTATGATATCGCGGACGACTTTTGATCTTACAGTATTACAACTGTATCGAACAACTTTAAAATATTACAAACACTATAAGTATTACTAAATAAGTTTTAAATTTTTTTGCATCACTTTTTGGTACGTGGTTGCCGCGCGTGTTTTACTCTCGCTGTACCTTACGGTATCGCATGCCAGACGCCTCTGAAATACGCCGAAAGGCCAATACCGCCTTTGAAGCTTTGACAAAAACCGCCGCCGCTCCGGTTTCGTCTATATTTGATTGTTTGTATCATTCAGTCGACACTTACACTTTCGCTGAGTGATGGGCGTGTTTTTCTTAGTTATACTATTTTGTGATTTTTAGTTTATCTAACAAATTTAAAATGAGTAAAAAGAATTTAGGTATTCTTTACTCCACACTATTTGAAGTATACAGCGCAGCTTATTTCTTCAAAACCAAACAGAATATACATGACGGAGTTAACACCTTATGGCGAAGACTGGAAAGCGGTGACAAACTTGAATGTGAAGTGGATTCGAAAATCAAAGAAATCCAAATAAATTGACAAAAAGAAAGTGACAGTTAAAGTTTTCTTATTTTTTCAAAACAACTTCTTCGTCGTCAAAACCACCGAAAGAAATAGAGACTGTAGGCGTAAAAGCAATTTCGAGTTTTACATATTTCATTTTCGCGCTAAAAATATGTTTAGTGTCCTGTGGCAAACTGAAAAACAAAAGAACCAAGTCAGTTAAGTTCAACTGTTATTCACTACTTCTCATAAAGCAAAGTCGGCAACCGCACCTTTCTATCTATCTGTTCGAGGTAATCGCGAAAGGTACAGGGTCGATTTCAGTGATGTTTTCAATATCGTGATGTAGTATACCTTTTGTGCGAAATGCCCGTGTTCAACATTTTACATGTTTACCTTTAATTGAAGAAACGAACCAAACAGGACACATTAGAAAACACTGCTGATATTAATATGCAATCAAATGGAAGACATTACTTTTGAATACATTGTGAGAGCAAACAGTGATCAATGTTATTACTAATGTTTACTAACAATAACAGTCTTGATCGCAAATTATTTATTCCGGTGACCGCTTTCGACCACAACTGTGATCATCTTCAGACCAATAAGCAAGAAACTCCTTCTGATTTTACTTCAAACAGTACCTAAGGCAATGCCTAGTCGGACACTTCTAGGAATAAAATCTGAGTTCAATAGCTTACTGTTAGCACATGATGTTCGCATGGTGATAGATGAAGCAAAAAAAGCCGTGATTCTAAAAAGACAGAAAAACTCTAGCAATTTATGAAATTAATTTCGACTTAGCAGCAGCTCGCAAAATTCGAAATACTGTTGGTCGGCCTAGACTAGAAGAAAGTCAATCCGGTTTACTTAACGCCATAAAGAAGATTGCAACTTTTGGTCGTGCAGCTGATGATCGACGGCGCACTGAAATTACAAAGTGCTGCAAAATATTGCACGACTTAAAAGCCGAATTATGTAGCCAAGACTGAACCATCAGTCGACCAGGGTACACTTTAAGACTTCTTCTCAGATAAGTCATTACAAAGGAAGGAATCAAATACGCGTAGCTCAAAAAATGGTTCAAATGGCTCTGAGCACTATGGGACTCAACTGCTGTGGTCATCAGTCCCCTAGAACTTAGAACTACCTAAACCTAACTAACCTAAGGACATCACACACATCCATGCCCGAGGCAGGATTCGAACCTGCGACCGTAGCAGTCGCACGGTTCCGGACTGCGCGCCTAGAACCGCGAGACCATACGCGTAACTGGTCCTATTAAATTGTGTACAGTAAACTTTGCGCTATATGAAAAGCATTAAGATGACAAATTCTGTACAGCTACGATAAAAAACCTTAGCTTCAATTTTGGGTGGTGGTCAAGTATTCTTTTCATTGGCGGATGACAAAGCACTTGTGCCACTAGCTATTACAGCGGCAAATGCCCAGGCACCAATATCTATGCACCTGAAAAACGTAAACTTATTCCCTCTTTTTACACAGGTATTATGGTGAAGGGGAATCTGAAGCTGTGACACACTTTGGATCTACACCCGTAGCGATTCATAGTGGAAAACATTCATCCTCTCAGACACTCATACTACAGACGTATATAGACTTCCTGTATTATCCGCTTTTGAAAAGTTACTGATAAGTCGGGAAGGCTTTGTAAAACCCGTGTTTATTTTCACTTGCGATGGGGGTCCCCACGAAAATCCATGTAACGAACGTTTTATGGTTTCAACTGCAAAACATTTTCAAGATTTTGACTTGGATGTTATTTACATTGATACTAAAGCTCCAGGAAGAAGTGCATCTAACGGAGTGGAGCGACGAATGAAGCCAGTTTTGTTAGTCGCGAACTTACTGGTGTTGTGTTAAAACATAACGATTTCGGTTCACATCTTAATTCCAGTAATCGAACTACAGACTTGGAGCTAGAAGTATGGAACTTTGAGAGAGCACGCGCCGAGTTGGCTAATATTTGGAGCCAAGCTATCCTGTGGTTGCCGAAGAGATTGTACTAACAGATACCAGTCTGGGCATCGGACAGGTTAGGACACTGAAGAATACGAGTAATGTCACTTGGCACGCAAATTATGTGCGTTATTCACAGTATGTTTTACAAATTGTAAAATGCGAGGTTGTTGCGTGTTGCTGTGTGCGACGACCTAGTCAGTGGCAAGTATTACGAGAGGGGTTTTTGCCACCGCCCGTTTTGATTAAACAGATTTCAGACGGGTATGCAACCGTAGTAAATGATGACCACGAACATAAATTTGCTCCGTTGTAACTATAGATATCTTTGGAGCTCCGAGCGTTATCACATTTGAAGCAAGTTCTTACCATGGCTATTGCCCCAGCGTCGATGCATACTTACACTCCTGGAAATTGAAATAAGAACACCGTGAATTCATTGTCCCAGGAAGGGGAAACTTTATTGACACATTCCTGGGGTCAGATACATCACATGATCACATCGACAGAACCACAGGCACATAGACACAGGCAACAGAGCACGCACAATGTCGGCACTAGTACAGTGTATATCCACCTTTCGCAGCAATGCAGGCTGCTATTCTCCCATGGAGACGATCGTAGAGATGCTGGATGTAGTCCTGTGGAACGGCTTGCCATGCCATTTCCACCTGGCGCCTCAGTTGGACCAGCGTTCGTGCTGGACGTGCAGACCGCGTGAGACGACGCTTCATCCAGTCCCAAACATGCTCAATGGGGGACAGATCCGGAGATCTTGCTGGCCAGGGTAGTTGACTTACACCTTCTAGAGCACGTTGGGTGGCACGGGATACATGCGGACGTGCATTGTCCTGTTGGAACAGCAAGTTCCCTTGCCGGTCTAGGAATGGTAGAACGATGGGTTCGATGACGGTTTGGATGTACCGTGCACTATTCAGTGTCCCCTCGACGATCACCAGTGGTGTACGGCCAGTGTAGGAGATCGCTCCCCACACCATGATGCCGGGTGTTGGCCCTGTGTGCCTCGGTCGTATGCAGTCCTGATTGTGGCGCTCACCTGCACGGCGCCAAACACGCATACGACCATCATTGGCACCAAGGCAGAAGCGACTCTCATCGCTGAAGACGACACGTCTCCATTCGTCCCTCCATTCACGCCTGTCGCGACACCACTGGAGGCGGGCTGCACGATGTTGGGGCGTGAGCGGAAGACGGCCTAACGGTGTGCGGGACCGTAGCTCAGCTTCATGGAGACGGTTGCGAATGGTCCTCGCCGATACCCCAGGAGCAACAGTGTCCCTAATTTGCTGGGAAGTGGCGGTGCGGTCCCCTACGGCACTGCGTAGGATCCTACGGTCTTGGCGTGCATACGTGCGTCGCTGCGGTCCGGTCCCAGGTCGACGGGCACGTGCACCTTCCGCCGACCACTGGCGACAACATCGATGTACTGTGGAGACCTCACGCCCCACGTGTTGAGCAATTCGGCGGTACGTCCACCCGGCCTCCCGCATGCCCACTATACGCCCTCGCTCAAAGTCCGTCAACTGCACATACGGTTCACGTCCACGCTGTCGCGGCATGCTACCAGTGTTAAAGACTGCGATGGAGCTCCGTATGCCACGTCAAACTGGCTGACACTGACGGCGGCGGTGCATAAATGCTGCGCAGCTAGCGCCATTCGACGGCCAACACCGCGGTTCCTGGTGTGTCCGCTGTGCCGTGCGTGTGATCATTGCTTGTACAGCCCTCTCGCAGTGTCCGGAGCAAGTATGGTGGGTCTGACACACCGGTGTCAATGTGTTCTTTTTTCCATTTCCAGGAGTGTATTTAAACGATCGTGCGGCATTTGTGGTCTGTATTATTTATCCTATAAAGCCACTAAGCGACACATGCAATCATGGAAGAGCCAGCAAGAGGTTTTGCCCATCACAAAGATTCGTCCTCAAACTATTTTAGCTATGTGTGCCAGGAAAGTTCTTTGTATGCTAAACGATGACGATGCCATATGGTTGGATAAAGAAGATGTGGGCACATCGTATTTTACTAACACTATCCAGATCAAGAACGAAGTGACTGCTATCCCAGTGACAAATAATATAAAGGAATGGGTTCAAAATCCATGGACACAAGATGATTAAATTTTGTACCGTTTATTTGATTTGTTAGGTTTTCCCAGGTTTTTTTGTTTTTGTTTTATCGTTCATTTTATGAAGAAAATATACACAGAAATATATAATTAATTTTGAATGTATTGTTTTAGTTTAATAATTTCTAAATTTAAAATAGCAAAATATGTATTGTCAAACCAGTGGAGTGGGGGATCACACAAATGTGATCACCTATGACAAGGACAGGGGGGTCTCCAAAAATCTACATAATTGATGTGACACAATTTGTGAATGGCCATAGGAAACAACACCATTGAAACCGTACTCCGGCAAAAACGTATTGAGCGATGGGTTGGGAAACGTAGTAGAGACAGACGAACAGTTCATCAAAAAAATGTGTTCAAAATGGTTCAAATGGCTCTGAGCACTATGGGACTTAACATCTATGGTCATCAGTCCCCTAGAACTTAGAACTACTTAAACCTAACTAACCTAAGGACATCACACAACACCCAGCCATCACGAGGCAGAAAAAATCCCTGACCCCGCCGGGAATCGAACCCGGGAACCCGGGCGTGGGAAGCGAGAACGCTACCGCACGACCACGAGCTGCGGGCAAAAAAAATGTGTCTGCTTATAGAGAGAATCTACGTAAATACATAATTGTGTGTGCATGAGCGCTAACAATTATAGCAACAAAAACGACTTTAGCTCAATAATCAAATCAGCGTATACATAATATGATAGAAGTTGAAAAATAATTTAGATGCTATTATGTAATGATAAAGCAAGACGAAATACATAAACACCAGTGGTGGGGCAATATATGTCCTGGCCCAATTTGATGGCTCAATTAGCTGTTACTTACAAGGTCACCCACTCACCCCTACCCCTCCTACCCCTCCCCAACCACACTATTCAGGCATTTGGTTGACTTGGAAAAGGTAGTGAAACTGTGATGTCACTAAAACTAGCAGACAAAGATGTCATCATTAAACCTCCCCTCCCCCCCCCCCCCCCCCACTTCTCTACACCAATTGGTTGACTTAAAAATGGTTGGAAACCTACAGTCGCTACTTTTCCACGCCATCACTTGCGTTCTAAGCACTATAATGGAAGTCCCAGCGAAAATGATAAGGAAAAGAAGGAAGCAACCCCCTCCCCCCCCCCCCACACACACACCAACACATGCACACACACACACACACACACACACACACACACACACACACACTGTACAGTGATTAGTGGTATGTATATGTACACGTACCTAAGACACGTTAGTGTTTTGGGTCAAAGTAGATACATGAATACTATTTTATTTTCATTTGAAACTGTGCAGGTATTATAAGGGTTAGTACACTATAAAGATCAGTTCCAAGCACTTACAGTTATCACCTTACCCTCTTCATAGCTAACAAAACACGAATAACTGTGCGATACGTTTCTTTGGAATTACATTTTTAGCCGTATTTGATATGGCGAGCTTAATTGCATTATGGATTAACAACAATTGCACTCTCTTAGTAGTGAGTGAAATGCTGCAGGCAGACACAGTATCTGGCACATCCACAGACGTAGCGACGTCCGCCGCGGGCTGCATCGCCTGCGGTACATCAAGAGAAGGCGCCGATGCGCATAACGGACTCCATGCCGCCGTACACGATCTTGGTGCCACAGCTGTCGATGGCTTGCACTGCCTTTAGGACGCGGAAACTACCAAGCACCTGCAACAGGGCAGCCAACTTGCAGGGTACATCAGTGGTACAAGCAGTAGCTGGGAACAATATCCACAAATTTAGTCTACATCAATTACAGACGTAAGAATAGAACCCATTTATTAATTATTCGCTGATATTTTATTTAATGTTTCTGTTTATTTATTAATCCGCAATTCCAGCGAATGCATGGACTACTTGACTGTAGCATCACAGCTACAGTTACGACTTGCAGCGAGTTAGCTGCTGGCCATAAGAGCATACGTGTGTGGCTCGACCCTACAACATTGCTGAGCTACCCTTTTTAAACAGAGCTGTGCACAGCCTAATTTCCTAAGGTGAGAGCAACATCCGATAATGTCACAATTGGTTTGCTCATATGAACTGCTTGTTATAGAAGCTACTATTCAACGGAATATCCATTAGGTAACAGCGCAGTTCCTAAAATGCCAGTGCAGGGTGCTTGTCGTGATACATTATTGTGATAATAAATCTCTGATAACTACAACAGTGTTGGTATTTTTAGGACTTACACAAGGTAGAGCTTAGTACTCTATCGGAGGTCCTTGAGCTGCGTGAGTGATATGGAGAAATGAACTTTAATAATATACAACAATTCTTCGCTGTAATTGTCATAGAAACCCCCAATTTCGAAGTTGTGGATGAGTACACTGTTGGACGATTGCAAACTGGGATGTAGCAATAACAAAAAGGGAACTTCTGACTACAATAAGCATTTTAAATTCGAAAAGATGGAAATTGGGTATTATTTGCTATACGCTGAAGACTATAATGTTTAATGGGACATTTATTAATGGCAAGAACATAGCGAATGGAAGTACCACGCAGCAGTACTCAAAAATAGGGCTGAGCGGTGCAGTAGAGATGATCTGTTTTAGTACAGATCTTCTTTCGAGAATATTTCAAAACCCCTAATAGAATCTGCTTCAAAAAGGATACCTGTATTGTATCAGCAGTGGTGGACCGAAGGATACACATCTTGTTTTTCCACGGGTCTTAAGAAAAAAGTATTATAAGGTGTCTCGAACTGAAGACCACAACGCATTTTTATTAATTTCTGTAAAGCGTAAGAATCGATTCCTCGCTTTAAGTTTGTTTTGTGTCTCCCGCACGAGACTGCGGCTGAGTGAAGTCATCCCGCGTAAGTCAAAGATGGTCCACGAAACTGGCCATTATAAGATCGCGTGGTATGAGACTAATATCGCAAGAGGATCTGTTTCGGCTGTCTAGGCCGTTATTGACATTAGTAATATTTTGTTGATACGATTATGAACCGAAATGATCCCTTTGTTACTGATTCGCTTATGAGATGCTGTTGTCGTACCATCCTTTACCACTCTATTTGAGATATAATATATGGCTACTACAACTGCTAAAACTTTATTCGTTGAATGTGATTTGTCAATTACTGACAATGAAAATATGAATAAATTTATTTGTGAGAATGTAAACATACAGTCACATGATATAGTGTGTCTGATTTTGTGACATGGATTTATAGTCGTTTTGAAATTGTAATTTGTATTTAACATTATCATTCAGCGAGATGTCGGTGCGGATGTTGGAAAATGTGTGCCACAGTTTAGTCAGCAATAATGACTTAAGATTAATATTAGTAAAATAATGATTTTAGCCTTGCGGTCTAGCGCACTGCTTTCCGGGCGGGAAGGCGTGTCGGGCCCGGCACGAATCCGCCCGGCGGATTAGTGTCGAGGTCCGGTGTGCCGGTCAGTCTGTGGATGGTTTTTAAGGCGGTTTTCCATCTGCCTCGGCGAATGCGGGCTGGTTCCCCTTATTCCGCCTCAGTTACACTATGTCGGCGATTGCTGCGCCAAGACTTTCTCCACGTACGCGTACACCATAATTACTCTACCACGCAAACGTTGGGTTTACACTCGTCTGGTGTGAGACGTTCCCTGGGAGGTCCATTGGGGGCCGAACCGCACAATAACCATTGGTTCGGTGTGGGGCGGCGTTGGGGTGAAGTAGTCGTCGTGTGGTTGTGGACCACTGTGGGCTAAGGCGGGAGCGAGACCTCTCCGTCGTTTCTAGGTCCTCAGTTCCATTCAATACAATATAATATAAAATAAAGATTGACGTCATATCCTGTATAGATGCACTATGTCGAAGTTAATCAAGCAATAAAATGATATTGAAATTTTAATCTGTTCAAAGAAACAGCTTATTAAAAGAATACTTACATTACCTCTTTAGTTTATAGAGAGTCTGTGGAAATTGAAACTATGTTATTTTGTTTCGAACATTTTTATACCCTGATTAGCTGTTCGAAGTTGGGGTTCAAAGCCATATAAAACTTTTCTAATGAATTCAGAGGGGATATGTAGCAGATTGTGGACCTAATGTACCTTCATAGTATTATTCAGTATTATAATCCCTGAATAAGGTATAGGGTTCCAACAAATGCACTGCACAACATTTGTTATGTGTCTCCAAGTATTACGACGCAGAGCATCATACTCGGACGGGTCACTGAAGCTAATCCGTTGTATCAAAACAATACCCTGGGAAGGATCGCCTAACACCACAAGCATTGGGGAAAATTAGTGTAGCCGACTTGGAAACCATGTTATACGATATTACGGCGATCTTTATGGCGTTGGTATTTCCGCTAATGTTTATGTTGGCAATATTGTGGATCGAATGGAGGCATTGTTTTAACAAAATATTTAGAAAAACAGCATTAAAAGATGAACAGAAATGCAAACAAAACTAAAACATGAGACCCAGATGCCTTTTTTGGCTTTAGTGATTGTCTTCAAAAAGTTTTTATGTTTCTGATAATTCCTTACTGCAAAATACTCAGCTTAGGAATGCTTCCGTCGGTATAATTTTGACCCTGAGAGTTTCAGCGACCTGTGTTACGAATTTCGTTGATTTTGCTTGAACACCATGTGGAAATAAGACAGGGTAAACTCGTCAAAAAGCGCTGATACTTCGACAGGTAACTTCCTTCTCTAAACTTTAAACAACGAACTGCGGCCTAACCTCCTTGTGCCAGTGCACGATGGCCTACTGAAAAGGAATGAGGTATAAAAGTTTAAAAATCAAAAAATTTCATCATTGTATACTTTGAAAAACATAATTTATTTCCGTCATGGTACAAAATTTAAAACCTTTGCTAAACATGTCAAACCTTTTTCTAAAGGGCATTTTTACGAGCCAGTCCTCGCCCCACGTAGGAAATTGAAATACGAGGGTTGCTGCACCACAGTTTTTTCCTCAGAGCTTATTTATTCTTGAGAGTTAGATTTTGATGACTATATCAGTCAATATTTCTTTTACATCCACTGTTTTACTGGATAACTTTCGTCACGTTCTATGGCCTTACGCAAGTGTTGTGTAGGAGTGTGTACTTTCTGTTGGTAAAAGCTCAAAGCGAGAAGGCTAGGTATGGTCATCTGTAACGCCCTGTGAGACACGGGCCTCTCCATTGGCCTCAAACTACTCCAGCAGTTCAGGTGAAATGGCTTTCTTTAAATGTTGTGCTTTATTGTAGGCATTTGTGAAACCTGTCTTGAGAAATTGTTGAACATCCAAGAGTCTGTCATTGTACAAGCACTTGCACTGCATATTCATAGCTGTAGAGTCAATTGTCAAATTGTGATGCGCTGGTCTCCGCGAGTTATGGCATCCAGACGTTCTGAACGTGGCCGATCATCTGCACTTCTTGACGTTTTAATTCTCGTTACCCACATCCCAACGGTTATTCCTAACAACTTCACCATTACCCTACACTACACAGGAACATTTATGGATGTTCACCACAATTTCCTTCTTCGCGACTAAAAACTCAATTACTGCACGTTACTCATAGCGAGTATCTTATATGGATGTCATTCTTATAGTTGACTATGTTTCTCTCATCCGTCAGAACTGTTCGAAGCCTCGCACACATCATCTACATCTACATTTATAGTCCGCAAGCCACCCAACGGTGTGTGGCGGAGGACACTTTACGTGCCACTGTCATTACCTCCCTTTCCTGTTCCAGTCGCGTATGGTTCGCGGGAAGAACGACTGTCTGAAAGCCTCCGTGCGCGCTCTAATCTCTCTAATTTTACATTCGTGATCTCCTCGCGAGGTATAAGTAGGGGGAAGCAATATATTCGATATCTCATCCAGAAACGCACCCTCTCGAAACCTGGACAGCAAGCTACACCGCAATGCAGAGCGCCTCTCTTACAGAGTCTGCCACTTGAGTTTGTTAAACATCTCCGTAACGCTATCACGCTTACCAAATAACCCTGTGACGAAACGCGCCGCTCTTCTTTGGATCTTCTCTATCTCCTCCGTCAACCCGATCTGGTACGGATCCCACACTGATGAGAAATACTCAAGTATAGGTCGAACGAGTGTTTTGTAAGCCACCTCCTTTGTTGATGGACTACATTTTCTAAGCACTCTCCCAATGAATCTCAACCTGGTACCCGCCTTACCAACAATTAATTTTATATGATCATTCCACTTCAAATCGTTCCGCACGCATACTCCCAGATATTTTACAGAAGTAACTGCTACCAGTGTTTGTTCTGCTTTCATATAATCATACAATAAAGGATCCTTCTTTCTATGTATTCGCAATACATTACATTTGTCTATGTTAAGTGACAGTTGCCACTCCCTGCACCAAGTGCCTATCCGCTGCAGATCTTCTTGCATTTCGCTACAATTTTCTAATGCTGCAACTTCTCTGTATACTACAGCATCATCCGCGAAAAGCCGCATGTAACTTCCGATACTATCTACTAGGTCATTTATATATATTGTGAAAAGCAGTGGTCCCATAACACTCCCCTGTGGCACGCCAGAGGTTACTTTAACGTCTGTAGACGTCTCTCCATTAATAACAACATGCTGTGTTCTGTTTGCTAAAAACTCTTCAATCCAGCCCCACAGCCGGTCTGATATTCCGTAGGCTCTTACTTTATCAGGCGACAGTGCGGAACTGTATCGAACGCCTTCCGGAAGTCAAGAAAAATAGCATCTACCCGGGAGCCTGTATCTAATATTTTCTGGGTCTCATGAACAAATAAAGCGAGTTGGGTCTCACACGATCGCTGTTTCCGGAATCCATGTTGATTCCTACGTAGTAGATTCTGGGTTTCCAAAGACGACATGATAATCGAGCAAAAAACATGTTCTAAAATTCTACAACAGATCGACGTCAGAGATATAGGTCTATAGTTTTGCGCATCTGCTCGATGACCCTTCTTGAAGACTGGGACTACCTGTGCTCTTTTCCAATCATTTGGAACCTTCCGTTCCTCTAGAGACTTGCGGTACACGGCTGTTAGAAGGGGGGCAAGTTCTTTCGCGTACTCTGTGTAGAATTGAATTGGTATCCCGTCAGGTCCAGTGGACTTTCCTCTTTTGAGTGATTCCAGTTGCTTTTCTATTCCTTGGACACTTATTTCGATGTCAGCCATTTTTTCGTTTGTGCGAGGATTTAGAGAAGGAACTGCTGTGCGGTCTTCCTCTGTGAAACAGCTTTGGAAAAAGGTGTTTAGTATTTCAGCTTTACGCGTGTCATCCTCTGTTTCAATGCCATCATCATCCCGGAGTGTCTGGATATGCTGTTTCGAGCCACTTACTGATTTGACGTAAGACCAGAACTTCCTAGGATTTTCTGTCAAGTCGGTACATAGAATTTTACTTTCGAATTCACTGAACGCTTCACGCATAGTCCTCCTTACGCTGACTTTGACATCGTTTAGCTTCTGTTTGTCTGAGAGGTTTTGGCTGCGTTTAAACTTGGAGTGAAGCTCTCTTTGCTTTCGCAGTAGTTTCCTAACTTTGTTATTGTACCACGGTGGGTTTTTCCCGTCCCTCACAGTTTTACTCGGCACGCACCTGCCTAAAACGCATTTTGCGATTGCCTTGAAATTTGTCCATAAACACTCAACATTGTCAGTGTCGGAACAGAAATTTTCGTTTTGATCTGTTAGGTAGTCTGAAATCTGCCTTCTATTACTTTTGCTAAACAGATAAACCTTCCTCCCTTTTTTATATTCCTATTAACTTCCATATTCAGGAATGCTGCAACGGCCTTATGACCACTGATTCCCTGTTCTGCATATACAGAGTCGAAAAGTTAGGATCTGTTTGTTATCAGTAGGTCCAAGATGTTATCTCCACGAGTGCTGAAGAAACATCAAATTTGAAGCTCCTCAGAACTTTTTCCTATATTTATTAATGGCAGTAAAAAATATGGGGCATTAGTAATTTAACAACCCTAGTAAAATTAAAACAAAAAGCAGGATAGGCTGCGCTTCAAGGCCTACCGAAAAATCGGCCGTTTTTGACAAGTTTTCGCGAGTACATTTCAGCGAGTTACTCAAACTTTAGAGACTATACGGCTAGTGGGGGGCTGGAGGGAGGGTGGTGGGGGATGGTGGGAGTGCAGACCGACTTTCATTGAAATATTTGTATTTCACTTTATGTAAGAAAAACAGACACCCACTGAACAAATATTGGTAGCGTCAGATTCTCACCTTCACGAACCGAGTTAGGAAGTTCACTCAACGTGAATTTGCTGTTTTATTCCGCAAGACCTGATCAGTAGATTCTGTCAGCAGGAATGCTGATAAAAATCGCGAGTAATGTTTGATCACAAAGCCCCTGTTACCGATCACCGGTATGGTTAGCTACTTACAAACATATAACAATCCCTAATGACAATAATCCGCTTGGAACGTGACCGCCGCTTTCCTTGAACACTGGCTGCTAGAATAATTTGTTAATCACAACCATTGTGACTGTCCATTAGATTTCAGCCAGGCTTGTGGACTCAGTTCAAAGCTAGTGAGTTAGTCAGAAGTTGATTTCTAGTGTGTGTTCAACGGAAATATCTAACCGGATTTAAAATAAAATGATACAAGTTACGCTGTTCCCGAGAATAAGTGGCTGGTTAGCGGTGATCACAAGAGATCCTATGAAAATAATTAGCAGACTGTCTCTTCTCTTCCGAAAGTATGCAGTTCTAATAAGGAAAAATATACGAATTTAATCAAAATACGAGGGTAAGTCAATTATTATCCGCAGTTTAGTTATATTTTTGTTTATTTTGGTAGTAATCCGTTTTTTGTGGTCAGAAGGCGTATCGGGGGCCGAAATTCATCGAAGACTTTCGGTACAGTACGGGAACAGTGTTTTGTCACAACGGAGTGTCTACGAATGGATTGAAAAATTCCGAAATGGTCGCACAAGTGTTACACACCATGAAGGAGCCGGACGACCGTTTACCGCCACAAATGAAGAAACCATTGAGCGTTCACGTGAAATGATTCTCTTAGACAGACGATTAACTATTGACGAAGTGGCACATCGTCAGCAAAATAGTCACGGTTCTGCCTACGAAATCATCCACAACAGGCTTGGGTTCCATAAAGTTTGTGCAAGATGGGTCCCAAAACTACTCATATAGTTGCATAAACAAACGCGCTTGGACATCTGCAAAAAACATTCGGTTCGCTATGGTAACGAACCCCCCCCCCCCCCCCATGAACCATGGACCTTGCCGTTGGTGGAGAGGCTTGCGTGCCTCAGCGATACAGATAGCCGTACCGTAGGTGCAACCACAACGGAGGGCTATCTGTTGAGAGGCCAGACAAACGTGTGGTTCCTGAAGAGGGCAGCAGCCTTTTCAGTAGTTGCAAGGGCAACAGTCTGGATGATTGACTGATCTGGCCTTGTAACACTAACCAAAACGGGCTTGCTATGCTGGTACTGCGAACGGCTGAAAGCAAGGGGAAACTACAGCCGTAATTTTTTCCCGAGGGCATGCAGCTTTACTGTATGGTTAAATGATGATGGCGTCCTCTTGGGTAAAATATTCCGGAGGTAAAATAGTCCCCCATTCGGATCTCCGGGCGGGGACTACTCAAGAGGATGTCGTTGTCAGGAGAAAGAAAACTGGCGTTCTACGGATCGGAGCGTGGAATGTCAGATCACTTAATCGGGCAGGTAGGTTAGAGAATTTAAAAAGGGAAATGGATAGGTTAAAGTTAGATATAGTGGGAATTAGTGAAGTTCGGTGGAAGGAGGAACAAGACTTCTGGTCAGGTGACTACAGGGTGATAAACACAAAATCAAATAGGGGTAATGCAGGAGTAGTTTTAATAATGAATAGGATAATAGGAATGCGGGTAAGCTACTACAAACAGCATAGTGAAAGCATTATTGTGGCCAAGATAGACACGAAGCCCATGCCTACTACAGTAGTACAAGTTTATATGCCAACTAGCTCTGCAGATGACGAAGAAATTGAAGAAATGTATGATGAAATAAAAGAAATTATTAAGATTGTGAAGGGAGACGAAAATTTAATAGTCATGGGTGACTGGAATTCGGCAGTAGGAAAAGGGAGAGAAGGAAACGTAGTAGGTGAATATGGATTGGGGATAAGAAATGAAAGAGGAAGCCGCCTGGTAGAATTTTGCACAGAGCACAACTTAATCATAGCTAACACTTGGTTCAAGAATCATTAAAGAAGGTTGTATACATGGAAGAATCCTGGAGATACTAAAAGGTAACACAGAGAGTTAGGAACCAGGTTTTAAACTGTTAGACATTTCCAGGGGCAGATGTGGATTCTGACCACAATCTATTGGTTATGACCTGTAGATTAAAACTGAAGAAACTGCAAAAAGGTGGGAATTTAAGGAGATGGGACCTGGATAAACTGACTAAAACAGAGGTTGTACAGAGTTTCAGGGAGAGCATAAGGGAACAATTGACAATAATGGGGGAAAGAAATACAGTAGAAGAAGAATGGGTAGCTTTGAGGGATGAAGTAGTGAAGGCAGCAGAGGATAAAGTAGGTAAAAAGACGAGGGCTAGTAGAATTCCTCGGGTGACAGAAGAAATACTGGACTTAATTGATGAAAGGAGAAAATATAAAAATGCTGTAAATGAAGCAAGCAAAAAGGAATACAAACGTCTCAAAAATGAGATCGACAGGAAGTGCAAAATGGCTAAGCAGGCATGGCTAGAGGACAAATGTAAGGATGTAGAGGCTTATCTCACTAGTGGTAAGATAGATACAGACCTTCAGAGAAAAGAGAACCACTTGTATGAATATCAAAAGCTCAGATGGAAACCCAGTTCAAAGCTAAGAAGGGAAGGCAGAAAGGTGGAAGGAGAATTTAGAGGGTCTATACAAGGGCGATGTACGTGAGGACAATATTATGGAAATGGAAGAGGATGTAGATGAAGATGAAATGGGAGATGTAATACTGCGTGAAGAGTTTGACAGAGCACTGGAAGACCTGAGTCGAAACAAGGCCCCAGGAGTAGACAACATTCCATTAGAACTACTGACAGCCTTGGGAGAGCCAGTCCTGACGCCGGCCGCGGTGGCCGTGCGGTTCTAGGCGCTGCAGGCCGGAACCGCGGGACTGCTACGGTCGCAGGTTCGAATCCTGTCTCGGGCATGGACGTGTGTGATGTCCTTAGGTTAGTTAGGTTTAAGTAGTTCTAAGTTCTAGGGGACTGATGACCTAAGATGTTAAGTCCCATAGTGCAAGAGCCATGTGAACCATTTGAACCAGTCCTGACGAAACTCTACCATCTGGTGAGCAAGATGTATGAAACAGGCGAAATACCCTCAGACTTCAAGAAGAATATAATAATTCCAATCCCAAAGAAAGCAGGTGTTGACAAATGTGAAAATTACCGAACTATCAGTTTAATAAGTCACGGCTGCAAAATGCTAAGGCGGATTCTTTACAGGCGAATGGAAAAACTAGTAAAAGCCGACCTGGGGGAAGATCAGTTTGGATTCCGTAGAAATGTTGGGACACGTGAGGCAATACTGACCCTACGACTTATCTTAGAAGCTAGATTATGGAAAGGCAAACCTACATTTCTAGCTTTTGTAGACTTAGAGAAAGCTTTTGACAATGTTGACTGGAATACGCTCTTTCAAATTCTGAAGGTGGCAGGGGTAAAATACAGGGAGCGAAAGGCTATTTACAAATTGTACAGAAACCAGATGGCAGTTATCAGAGTGGAGGGGCACGAAAGGGAAGCAGTGGTTGGGAAGGGAGTGAGGCAGGGTTGTAGTCACTCCCCGATGTTATTCAATCTGTATATTGAGCAAGCAGTAAAAGAAACAAAAGAAAATTTCGGAGTAGGTATTAAAATCCATGGAGAAGAAATAAAAACTTTGAGGTTCGCCGATGACATTGTAATTCTGTCAGAGACAGCAAAGGACTTGGAAGAGCAGTTGAATGGAATGGATAGTGTCTTGAAAGGAGGGTATACGACGAACATCAACAAAAGCAAAACGAGGATAATGGAATGTAGTCGAATTAAGTCGGGTAATGCTGAGGGAATTAGATTAGGAAATGAGATACTTAAAGTAGTAAAGGAATTTTGCTATTTGGGGAGCAAAATAACTGATGATAGTCGAAGTAGAGAGGATATAAAATGTAGATTGGCAATGGCAAGGAAAGCGTTTCTCAAGAAGAGAAATTTGTTAACATCGAGTATAGATTTAAGTGTCAGGAAGTCGTTTCTGAAAGTATTTGTAGCCATGTATGGAAGTGAAACATGGACGATAAATAGTTTGGACAAGAAGAGAATAGAAGCTTTTGAAATGTGGTGCTACAGAAGAATGCTGAAGATTAGATGGGTAGATCACATAACTAATGAGGAAGTATTGAATAGGATTGGGGAGAAGAGAAGTTTGTAGCACAACTTGACTAGAAGAAGGGATTGGTTGATAGGACATGTGTTGAGGCATCAAGGGATCACCAATTTAGTATTGGAGGGCAGCGTGGAGGGTGAAAATCGTAGAGGGAGACCAAGAGATGAATACACTAAGCAGATTCAGAAGGACGTAGGTTGCAGTAGGTACTGGGAGATAAAGAAGCTTGCATAGGATAGGGTAGCATGGAGAGCTGCATCAAACCAGTCTCAGGACTGAAGACCACAACAACAACAACAACAACATGGTAACGAAGGGGACAACTTCTTAGACAGAAACATGGATCCATCATTACGAGCCGGAAAGTAAATGGCAGATTATGAAATGGAAACAACCCAATTCGCAGTGCAAGAAAAGCTTCAAGACCCAACCGTCCGCAGGAAAACTGATGCTTACGTCTTTTTGGGACGCACAAGGTCTTGTGCTGGAACATTATGGGGAAAGGGACACAACAATAAACAGTGTACGTTACAGTGAGATGCTTACTGCAAGGCTAAAGGCAGGATTGCTGTCAAAATGTGTTGTATTGCTGCATGACAATGCTGCTCACACTGCTAAAACGCTCCAGAAACTCAAATTTGAAGTACTGGATCAGCCTCCATTAGTCCCGATCTTGCCCCTTCTGACTATCATTTGTTTGGTCCAGTCAAAGAGGCATTAAGAGGCCGTCGATTTGCCTCGGACGAAGCAGTGAAAGAGGCGGTACACTCCTGGCTCGCAGCTCAACCGGGAACCTTCTTTTACGAGTGCATCAGGAAGCTTGTACAACGATGGACCAAGTCCGTTGAAACGCCAGGAGACTATGTAGAAAAATGATATTCTTGTAAGTTTCCTATTTGATTACAATAAAAATTTATAACTACTTTGCGGATAATGATTGACTTACTCTCGTACATTCTTATTTCACATCTCGCTCTGTTCCTATAAGCAACGTTATTTCTAAACGCAGTGCATAAATGTCAACTTAATTTCGATCCTGCAGCCAGTATGAACCAAGTAATTGGCTGTCAGTGGGTACTGATCCATATCAGTAGGACATTCTTTGCGAGGAAATGGATGCCGTTCATCATTAGCTTCTATTGCAGAAGGAGACGCGTTCATTGTCTCGTGGTAAAGTTCTTTGGTGCGTTGTGCAGCTGAGGGATGAACTCCCTTTTCCTAATGAACAAGAGTCTTGTAAATCTCGGCTCTATTCCTGGATGAAAAATGGTGTCCAATGTTGCGCTACTTGGACGACGTTTTTCAGAAACTGAATGACCTACCGTATCACTTCAAGGTCGAAATTTTTAATATAGTCTTTCTAAGAAAGTGCTTGCGTTCAACAGAAAACTAGTACTCTGGAAAACCTTGATGGAGAAGGATAACAGCAAGATGTTTTTTTATCCGATTGATTTCGTGAAGGAAAAAGAGTTGGCTGCAAGCCAAATTAGTAGAATGGCGTAGTATATCTCGAAAATCTTCTTCAACAATTCGAGGCTATATTTCCAGAACCTTCATCTGAGTATGGATGGATCAACAATCCGTTCGATACAATCGTAACGTATCACTTGTCAAGAGTAGAACAGAATGAGCCAATAGAACTCTCAAGTGACAGAACACTAGAACACTTCGAAACGAATTTAAATCGAAGTCGCTTGAAAATTTTCGGCTGCGGACTCGGAATGAAAATCTCACTTTATCAACAAGGGCAGTAGAAGTGTTATGACCCTTCGCTTCAACATCTTTGTGTGAGTCAACTTTTTCTGCAGTGGCATTAATGAAGAAGAAACATCTATCTCGACTGCAGCTGGAAGAGTATTTGCGAGTGCTGTTTCAACGAGGATTGGAGCTGCTTTCTTCGCAAATTTAAGCACACACATCACACAAAATGTGCAAATGTCACAGAATTTCCGTATTTTGTACTGAGTATATTTTTACGCTTGTTTATTTGCTTTTTGAATGCTTCTATATAACAGTTTTTAAGTTATAGTTTAAATGTCGACTATTGTACTATCGTTGCTTTTACGTCGTGATATTTCAATTATTAAAACATTCTAAATGAATTAAAAACAATATAGAGGGAAATAGTTAAATGTTAATTAACTAACAAACTAACTTGCGAATTAATTTGTAAAAATATGTTGTGTATGTTGTGTAGTTGAGTACACATATTTGCTCAGAAACTTCCTGACAGATTAAAACCGTGTGCCGGACAGAGACTCGAACTCGGGACCTTTGCCTTTCGCGGGCAAGTGGTAGAGGAATTGCCCGCGAAAGGCACAGGTCCTGAGTTCGAGTCTCGGTCCGGCACACGGTTTTAATCTGCCAGGAAGTTTCATATCAGCGCATACTCTGGATATTTGCTCAGCTCCAATAATTGCACACACAGCCGCGGTTATTTACGAACTAGTTGTAATTGTTAACTTTCATCATCTTTGAATAACACAATTGCGTAATAATTAATAAATAATGTTTAACTCTGATATCCTCGAAAGAGTCTTACTATTATTATTATTATTATTATTGTTCAACCTGACAGCTGCAATAATTAGACAGAAATAAATAGCCATCGTGGACCGTTTTTGTGCCAAGTATGAGCGTGCTCTGGAAGGAAAGAAATATAGGAGGCATGGACTGGCAACATAATTTATGTTTAGGAAAGGCGACGCGATGGAGAAAATTTGACAACAACTGGGCTTGACCCTTGAGTGTCTACCTTTCTCTGCTTGACGCTGACAATCTCCACGGCTGGGAGTCCGCTGCCACCGCACAGTAATGTGTCGCCGTAGGGGTCGCCGCTGAAGAACTGGGCCGCGTACAGGAACTCTCCGTTCAGCGCAGGCGGTCGGTTGACGGGCACCACGGTCTCCAGCAGGTGCGTTGATCGCAGGTCCCACAGCTGCAGGCTGCCGCTCACCGACCACGACCCCGTCAGCACCGTCATCTCCTGTCGCCAGCGGGACTCAGTAGCATATTAACACAACAGAGCCCCAGTACATCCCCATCCCCTACCCTTCCTGTATTTCATCATCATTGTAATTATCTGGTTCGTCTTCAAAATCATCGTCATCCTCTCCTTCTACATCATCTTCCTGTCATACTACACTACTGGCCATTAAAATTGCTACACCACGAAGATGACGTGCTACAGACGCGAAATTTAACCGACAGGAAGAAGATGCATTGACATGCAAATGATTAGCTTTTCAGAGCATTCACACAAGGTTGGCGCCGGTGGTGACACCTACAACGTGCTCACATGAGCAAAGTTTCCACCAGATCTCTCATACACAAACAGCAGATGACCGGCGTTGCCTGGTGAAACGTTGTTGTGATGCCTCGTGTAAGGAGGAGAAATGCGTACCATCACGTTTCCGACTTTGATAAAGGTCGGATTGTAGCCTATCGCGTTTGCGGTTTACCGTATCGCGACATTGCTGCTCGCGTTGGTCGAGATCCAATGACTGTCAGCAGAATATGGAATCGATGGGTTCAGGAGGATAATACGGAACGCAGTGCTGGATCCCAACGGCCTCGCATCACTAGCAGTCGAGATGACAGGCATCTTATCTGCATGACTGTAACGGATCGTGCAACCACGTCTCGATCCCTGAGTCAACGTTGGGGACGTTTGCAAGGCAACAACCATCTGCACGAACAGTTCGACGACGTTTGCAGTAGCATGGACTATCAGCTCGGAGACCATGGCTGCGGTCACCCTTGACGCTGCATCACAGACAGGAGCGCCTGCGATGGTGTACTCAACGACGAAACTGGGTGCACGAATGGCAAAACGTCATTTTTTCGGATGAATCCAGGTTCTGTTTACAGCATCATGATGGTCGCATCCGTGTTTGGCGACATCGCAGAGAACGCACATTGGAAGCGTGTATTCGTCATCGCGATACTGGCGTATCACTCGGCGTGATGGTATGGGGTGCCATTGGTTACACGACTCGGTCACCTCTTGTTCACATTGACGGCACTTTGAACAGTGGACGCTACATTTCAGATGTGTTACGTCTCGTGGGTCTACCCTTCATTCGATCCCTGCGAAACCCTACATTTCGGCAGGATAATGCACGACCGCATGTTGCAGCTCTTGTACGAGCCTTTCTGGATACAGAAAATGTTCGAATGCTGCCCTGGCCTGCACATTCTCCAGATCTCTCATCAACTGGAAACGTCTGGTCAATGGTGACCGAGCAACTGGCTCGTCACAATACGCCAGTCACTGCTCTTGATGAACTGTGGTATGGTGTTGAAGCTGCATGGGCAACTGTACCTGTACACACCATCCAAGCTCTGTTTCACGCAATGCCCTGGGGTATCAAGGCAGTTATTACGGCCAGAGGTGGTTGTTCTGGGTACTGATTTCTCAGGATCTATGCACCCAAATTGCGTGAAAATGGAATCACATGTCAGTTCTAGTATATTTGTCCAGTGAATACCACTTTATCATCTGCACTTCTTCTGTGTGTAACAATTTAAATGGCCAGTAGTGTATTTCATTATCGGCGTTATACAAATCGGCGTCTTAGCTGTCATCTGTTATATAAATGCGAGAAAAAAGAAACACCCGGAAGGACTGTGTTCAATGGGACCAGGATACAATATATGGATACTGACGGGTTGTAGTGTAGAGATTTATTTTTCATTGTCATCGATTATCAATGGTGCTCAAGAGACCTGACTGTGCACCCTCTGTTTTCAGTCTGCAGGCAGTAGCAGGCTGAGTTTAGACGTGAACAGTGTTTACATAATTCGCTCTGGACTATAACCATGCCCCACCGACGACAACGTATTCTTTTGAACATCTTCAACGAACGGGGTCGAATTGTGGGCGTGTGAGAACCTGGTTGGACTCATCGACAGAATGTTGCGAATGATGGGCATAATGGTTGGTTGGTTGTTTTGGGGAAGGAGACCAGACAGCGCGGTCATCGGTCTCATCGGATTAGGGAAGGACGGGGAAGGAAGTCGGCCGTGCCCTTTGAAAGGAACCATCCCGGCATTTGCCTGCAGCGATTTAGGGAAATCACGGAAAACCTAAATCAGGATGGCCGGACGCGGGATTGAACCGTCGTCCTCCAGAATGCGAGTCCACTGCGCCACCTCTGGGCATAATGCGTCGATGGTGCGTCGCTGCTTTCAGCACTGGTCTGTGGAACACTCCCGCATCTGTAGACCAAGTCCTTGTCGTCCGTGTGGTGCAGATGCACTTCGAGAACGACGCATTGTGCGAACAGCCGTGGGCGACCGGGCATTAACCAGGGACGAAATCCGGGGACATTTTGCAGCTGCTGTGGTCATCAGGAATCACTGACAGCCTGGTTATAGCAGAATTAAGATCTGCTGTGCCTTTGACCAGGCTACCATTGACACCAGAACAAAGTCAAGCATGGCTACTCTGGTGTCTTAAAAGTGTTGACTGGAGAGTGGACTGTCAGTCTGTTGTAATGAGAGTAGATTCTATCTGTATGAGCGTGATGTATGCACACCTGTATGACATATATTCAGTGCTGCCTGTTCCAGAGCGAGTCTGCCCAGGACGCACAGGATCCGTCATAAGCTCCATGGTGTGGAGTGGGCGGTGGGGGGGGGGGGGGGGCGGGGAGGGAGAGGGGCCATCAGTTACAACTCGTGGTGACATATGGTGTTTCTGCAGGGTAAGTAGCCAGCGCCCGCTATATTGGGCAGGCAGTTATCCAAGTGCTACTGCCATTTTATCAACATAAAGTTGCTCTTTGTGGTGTATAGCAACTTCCCTGGCCAGTAAGATCATTGAACACGTATGAGGCACTGTCAAGCGGCAACTTACTCGTTCTCCAGAGCCCGCAAGAAACTTCCTCGAATTGCAACAAAAGCTGCAAGGTACCTCGGACAATCATTCAACGCCTTTTCAATCGTCTGCATCTGGGTACGCATCTTGTGGTCTAGTGGCTAGCGTTGCTGCCTCTGAATCAGGGGTCCTGTGTTCGATTCCCGGCCGGTTTGGGGATTTTCTCTGCCCGGAGACTGAGTGTTTGTGTTGTCCTCATCATTTCATCATTATCATCATTATTCGTGACAGTTGCTAGATTGGACTGAGTTAAAAATTGGACTGTGTATAAATTGGGACTTTGTACGGGCGCTGATGACTGCGCAGTTGAGCACCCCCCAAACTGAACATCATCTGCATCTGAGAATACACATCAGAATGGCCGGCAGAGGGGGGCACAGTGCGTATTGATGCGACTGTTTGGGCACCGTTTATTCTTACAAGTGTCTTTCCTTTGTATTGTATTGTGTGTGCTGTATGTTAACCGGGGACCTAGAAACGACGGAGAGGCTCCATCCCCGCCACAGCCGCAGTGGTCCACAACCCCACGACAACTACCGTAGTCCACTTCACCCCTCCGCCGCCCCACACCGAACCCAGGGTTATTGTGCGGTTCGGCCCCCGGTGGACCCAACAGGGAACGTCTCACACCAGACGAGTGTGACCCCTATGTTTGCGTGGTAGAGTGCTGGTGGTGTACGCGTACGTGGAGAACTTGTTTGCGCAGCAATCGCCGAAATAGTGTAACTGAGGTGGAGTAAAGGAAACCAGCCCGCATTCGCCAAGGCAGACGGAAAACCGCCTAAAAGCCATCCACAGGCTGGCCGGTTCACCAGACCTCGACACAAATCCTCCGGGCGGATTCGTGCCGGGGACCAGGCGCTCCTTCCCAGTCCGGAAAGCCGTGCGTTAGACCGCACGGCCAACCGGGCGGGCGTCTTTCCTTTAGTCTGAATTTGTTTTCGTATACTCCTAAAATGATGAAGTACCAGTCACCTCACTCGTCAATAAAATGTTCTTGTCCGTGCGGGGCGGCAAACTTTTTCAGCAGTGTCGAAGTCACCTCAAGAAGTAAGAGGACTTTGTGTGTGACAGTAATACCGCCACACAGATGTACTGTGTGCTGTGGCTGCACATATCAAAAGATGCTACAGCGCATTGCACATGTAAAACAGTCAGTAGTCGAAGACTACACTAAGAGACACTCACCATCACATCCAGAGCATCACCGCAGACGTGTGGTCCCGTAATACCACGGATGCAACCGTCTGGAATGCGCAGATCCCATACCTGAAATATCACATAGGGAACTTTATAGCATTGTACACTGTAGAAAACAATATCGACATTATAACAGTGTACAGAAACGCTACTTATAATATCTTACACATCATTAAAAGGGAAAAATGGATGAGTACTTATAAATAATGCTTAAGGGACAGCTTTGACAGATATACTGTGAATTATAGAAAGCCAAAGCCACGAAATAGCAGGAAAAAAAAACAAAGAAGAACATTATCAGGAAATGCAAGTGAGTTCTAGCGTTAATGAGCTTGAAGGCATTACATCCATTCCTGCAGAGTGCAAAAACTATGAGGCCTGTCCACAAAGTAAGTTCCGATTGATCGCGAAATGGAAACCACAGTGAATATCAGAAATGTTTTATTTGTAACAGTTAGCTACACCTTCGAGCTACTTCTCTACGTAGTCGCCGTTCTGACTTAGACATTTGTCGAAGCGTTGTACCAACTTTTCAATGCCCTCATCATAGAAGGCAGCCGCCAGTGCTTTCCCCCAATTCTCCACGCTGGCCTACAGCTCGTTGTCTGTGCCAAAATGTTGTCTTCATAGGCAGCGGTTCATGTGACCAGAGATGAAACTCACAGGGAGACAATTACTGGCTGTATTGTGGGTAATCAAACATTTCCAATTGAAAACGATGCAGGAGGATCTTCATTGCCCCTGCAGAATGCGGTTGAGAATTATCTTGAAGAAGAAACAGCACGACAGTTATGTAATGATGGCTGCATAGCTTTAGGCGAAATTTCTCACCAGGCCCTCGTACTTGGCGGGATGCACTATTTTCTAGCCATTTTTACGCGCTCACTGTGAGCTTAGAAATGAGAAGAGCGACGTGATGTTACCTGGGGTCATACTAGAGACACTGCCCAACACATCTGTGCAAAGCTTTATCGGATTTTTATAGTCGATCCATTTGGCGATCGATCGTAACTTACTTTCTGGACGCCCCTCGTATTTTATCTGTTTGTTGACTTCGACCACCAACATCTGGGTAGAAGCGATGGCCACATCGACCGTGCAATCCACACTTTGAGTGTTTGCAGTTGAAAATATTCGCACGTGAGGCGACCCTTGTGCCGTCTTCTTATATGAAATCAATAACTATTATGTTGGCCCAACGTCACGCAAAACGCATCATACATATGATCTCTATATGAGAGACGTGCTGGTCTGTTCTTGCCCCTGATGATGGTAATACCCGACTCAAAGACCGTGGCTTCTCCGAAGACATTCCTTTCACTAGTGTTATGTGGACGACAACAGGTCCTGTTACTCCACTGGAATCACGTTTGTAGTTACACTGCAGTCTGAACCGAGACGCGTCCGCGAAAGGAATCTCATAGTTACCACGTCTAACGCAAAATTTCACACTAGTTGTCTCGTACTGCCCATAATGCTCGACGGTATAATCCTTCCTATGCGTCTAGCAATGACATACCGCAGTTGGTTGGATTTGCGTAGCTTTTGCTACAATACACAGTAGCAAATACAAGTTATTATATCACATCACTGACCTGAGCTGAAATTCGCTAAATCTTTTGATTGCTAAACCAGTGCTGTTGTCACTGTCTGCGAACAACAGAAGGACGAAAATTTAACTGGTTAGCTAGAGTCCTCCAATGGTGCTCATCATTTGACGGAGCTACCGCCCAACCTGTCTTCTCACAGCTCCAACTGCTGTCCTGTTTTCCAACATGGAGTTGCCGACGATGAACACAATGAATGAAATAAGCGAATTCCAGCGTTGCTGGTTTGCAAGTGCTGTTTATATTCATAACAAAATTTGTAAGAAGATATTTGACTTGTCAGTAGTTTGAGGTTCCATCTAATTAGTTCTGTTTATGTGATTTTTCTTTAATTTTGGAAAACTAGTAACGCCTTTTTCCACTCAGTATTATACTACAACAAGATATTCAGTTCTGAGGCAGAAGTTTTTATAGAAATATATATCTAAAAAAAGAACTACTTGGGACACTGGCCATGTGACCAATTGCGTAACATGAATCTGTTATACCCATTCGTACCGCCAAACAACGATAACTGATCACAACGCATCATAGTTGTGAAGGAGAAGTCTAGACAAACAATTTAATATAAAAAACCGACGTTTATTCCTGAACTTGGACTTATCTATAATAGGTATACATGTACTAGCTAAAACGATTTCGAAAATTTGCACCAGACAGGGATTCGAAGCCGGAATTTCCTCTTATCATGAGCGGTCGCCTGCCACTTAGACTATCTGACTATGCTCTCTGGACTGACTCAAACTTCCATATGTCACCCTCATCGATTTCTTCTCATAGATAACCAGTTCATTTATCCACACTCTCACATCTCGTGATTCTCGTACATGTTTTAGATTCAAGGCAACGAGAAGTCATAGACCATCGTTGTCACTTTTGTCACAGGTCCGTCTTTGTCTTATATACACTACGCAACAAAGTTAAACACTCACTTTTTCTAAATCGCGTTATTGCGTCACATTCCGATGCATTCAAGTTTGAAAAAACCTAAAAAATACTCCTAGGCGCCTGCAGACAGGAAACTGGCCTTGGAGGTGCATCAATTTGTTGCATTTCTCCAGGCACCTCGAGGTAATTGACGGGTTTTCTCTGTAAATGCACATTATTAAAACCCTCAATAAATATGGGCGGGAGTCAGCTAGCATTTTGTCGAAGTGAGGATCTTAGAGGGACCCTTTGCTGTTTTATTTACGCATGTATCAATGTCGTACTCCTCAGTGATTATGCCCCACAGGGCATGAAACAGGAGCCCTGATAAAACGTAAGGAACCGATGTTGCATCGGACTGCGCTTAAATTTCGCCGAAATTTTGAACTGTGCCTAGTAATGCACCCGGTGCGCCAGAGTAAAAATTTCAGTCACACTGCGCTCCAAAGGAGTGTGACCAAGTTCAAACGTGTTTCAGCCCAGTGATGTCCGTCGAGAAGGGTTGAATCGCTCAGGAGGTGTCAAGAGTGCCAAAGGTTATCAAGATCGTTTTCCTGTTGCTCATCGCACTACGAACTGTCGTTTTCGACCGCGAAATATGTGGAAACCAATGCCCCAAGGAAAGGGGAGGTTTCATTGACGTGCTACATTACAGCCTCTCAGGCCTTTTCGTTTCGATTCTGAGTGGCAGTGCATCTGAAATGTTTTACGCTGCCACGTATAAGAAAACAGCGTGATTTCAACACTGGGTGTCGCGGTTCTGATCTTCATCGTCGAGGCGTTAAAAGAGGGGGGAGGGGGAAACGTGAGTACGAGGGGCTGTGAAGACCTTCCTATCGTGTGACATGTTCACGGTGGCGTTGAGCAGAATTGTGGTGAAATTTGGTGCCTGTGTGACAACATTAACCCACTTTACACGTCACATGAACTTCTGAGCTCTGGCCTTTTTTCCGCAAGTGTCGCCACCTTACTATTTGATGTGTCGTCTAGCCCCAGGGTGGCGTCACAAAGGTCCGCAAAGGAATTAACCATAATTATGTGACGGAAATCGGTAGATGTGTCGTACACGTACAGACAAACAAATGAGCACAATTTCAGAAAAACTGGATGATTTATTCAAGAACTTCACAAATTGATCAAGTAAATAACATGCTGGTCCACGGTGCGCTAGATCGTCAAAAACCGGATGTGGTTGCAGGGCCCTGCGCATAAAGCTCCAAACGTTTTCAGTTGCTGAGAAATTTGGTGACCTTGCTGGCCCAGGCAGGGTTTGGCAAGCACAAGAACCATATGTGGGCGGGCATTATCTTGCTGAAATGTAAGCCCAGGATGGCTTGCCATAAAGGGCAACTATATGGTGTGTAAAATATCGTCGACATGCCACTGTATTGTGATGGTGCCTTAGATGACAACCAGAGTGGTCTTGCTATTAAAAGTCGTGACATCCCAGATCATCACTACTGGTTGTCGGTTCTTGTGGCGGACGACTTTCAGGTTGTCTCCAGACACGTTTTCGCTGGTCATCAGGGCTCAGTTTGAACCGAGACTCATCAGTGAAGACAATTCTACTCCAGGCAATGACATTCTAGGTCAAAGACGTGTCTGGAGAGGGCCTGGACAGTGGTGGAATACCAGCCTGACTGTCACCCACCATATGGCCCGACAAACAGGACTGACAGTCTGGGATGCCATTTATTTTCACAGTAGGATACCTTTGGTTGGCATCCGCGGTACCCTTACAGCAAAGCGGTACGTCGGCGATATTCTATATCCCGTTTCGTTGACCTTCATGACAAGCCATCTTATGTTATCATTTCAGTAAAATAATGCCCATCCGCAAACACTGAGAGTTTGTACAGCTTTTCATCAAGCTGACAAAACCCTGCATTTGCCAGCAAGGTCGCCAGATCTCTCCCCATCTGAGAACCTTTGGAGTATTACGGGCTGGAACCTCCAACAATCTCGGAATTTTGAGCTAAGGTGACAATGGGATAGAATTTGGCACAGTATCTTTCAGGTCATCCAGCTACTCCATGAATTATTGCCAAACCGAATAACTGCTTGCATAATGGCCAGAGGTGTACCAACGCATTATATATATACAGGGTAGTCGGAAATTCCCGTTACAAACTTCTAGGACTTGTAGAGGGGAGTGAGTACGTAATATTAATAGAAACACATGTCGGGAAACGTACCGTTTTCGTGCTACAACCGTTTGAAAACATGTTTGCTAGGTAGGTTTGCAACAGGCTAGTCATAGTGATGGGTGCTTACGTCAGATCGGCTGACGTCATTTGACATCCTATCCTACCTCACTGACCTAGTTGAGCCTCATTCACGCGTCTGTCAGTGTTGGAGCAACATGGTTGAGTACAGGTTTGCAGAAAACACCGACATGATCTTCCTGAATGGCGAAGCTCACGGCAATGGAAGAGCTGCTCGTCGCCTTTATCAAAATACTTCTCCACAACTTAAGACTACATCGCGTACCCTTTTCGCCACAATCACGCAGCTGTTTCGAGAAAGGGTATCTTCACCAGCAGCAGGCGCGACTGTGGCGCTCCAGGCAGGCCCCACACGCCCGAACTGGAAGAGCCGTTAGTGCATCACGTTGATGAGAACCCGTCAACAAGTCCACGAGCAGTCTCATTGTCGATTAATGAGTGGAACTGTAAAACAAGTGATTTACTGGATCACGCCCAGTCAACTACTTGTAAAATTGGTCGTATTAGCAACACGTTTCCAAATGTTGTAGCACGGAAATGGTACGTTTCTGAACATGGGTTCCTGTTCAAACTACTATGTACTCACTCCCCACTACAAGTCCTAGAAGTTTGTAACGGGAATTTCCGACCACCCTGCATAATATATACCATCATGGGAAGCCAACCTATGATATCATTTCAGTAAGATAATGCCCATCCCCACACGGTGAGAATTTGTCTTCAAGCTATCAAAACTCTGCATTGGCCAGAAAGGTCGCCAGACAAAAATGTAGTCGTGTTTCTACATGTTTATTCAAATTTCGCGCTAGTCACATAAGAGTTGCGCTAGTACCGCCACTTTGAGAAAGCGAATCACGTTTCCATTTTATACACGTTGTAACGGTTATGGGCGTTAGTTACAATTGAGATTGGACGTGGTGATTTGATGTTACACGAGAATGCCATGACATCGACAAAGACGCCACATCAACACCTCACCGAGTTTGAACGAGGTCCTGTAATAGGGCTATGACCAGCTGGATGTTCCTTGTGAGATACTACAGAAAGACTTGGCAGGAATGTAGCCACTGTACATGACTGCTGGCAGCGGTGGCCAAGGGAATGTACAGTCTCAGGAAAACCGAGCTCCAGATGGCCATGTGGCACTGCTGTGTTCGGCGTATAGCTGTGGCACAGCATACGACATCAGCAGCAGCAATTCGAGCAGCTGTTGGCACCATATCAACACAGCGAACTGTTACATATCGGTTGCTTCAAGGACACTGACGCTTTGCAGTGGGCATTCCACTGGCCCCAAACCACCATCATCTGCAACTTCAGTGGTGTGAAGCAAGTACTCATTCGAGGGCAAGATGGAAGCCTGCTATGTTTTCTGATGAAAGCTGGTTTTGACTCAGTGCTAGTGATGACCATGTGTTGGTTAAAAGGAATCCAGTTGAGGGCCGGCAACCAATGTGTCTGCTTCCTAGACACACTGAACCTACACATGGAGTTATGGTCTGCAGGTGCAGTTCTGTATGACAGCACGATCACTCTAGTCGTTATCCCACGCATCCTAACTGCGAATGTTACGTCAAAAAATTGGCTCTGAGCACTATGGGACTTAACATCTATGGTCATCAGTCCCCTAGAGCTTAGAACTATTTAAACCTAACTGACCTAAGGACATCACACAACACCCAGTCATCACGAGGCAGAGAAAGAATGCTACGTCACTCTGGTGATTCGACCTGCTGTTCTGCCATTCATGACCAGCATTTCAATGTGTGTTTTCCAACATGATAACGCTCGGCCACATACCGTTGTTGTAATCCAACATACTCTACGGAGTGTCGACGTGTTGCCTTACCCTGCACGACAACAAGATCTGTTTCCAGGGAAGCAACTGTGGGACATCATCGGTCGGAAACTGCTGCGTCGTCTATACGTATGAGGAGACTCTATACGTTATTGTTATATGGGACTAGCACCAGGCATACTGCTTTGGTGTCACATTGCACACACAGTACGACCACCTCTGTTGAGAATATCTGGTAATTCGGACAGCAGCAGTTACAATTCTTAAAAGTTCATGCAGTTGACTGTGACCATTTTTGAGGTCTCTATAACGTTATCTTTCGACATGATAACAGATGTTTCCCTTGTTCTCCTAACCTACTTTGACGAGCGGGTGATCGCCTGTTGTTCTGCCCAGCACGTTTACCAAACATCTCATTCACTAAAAAAGTGTGGCTTGCCAACAGACTGCCAGGCAAACTTCTACAATTGATTAACTTTGAAACAGAACTGAAGCAGCATGGAATGAGGCATCACCAACTGCCATCCAAGCTAACTACGTGATCAAAAGTATCCGGACACAGTTTAGTCGACTCGCATTCGGTATAATAGTGGTCCATATCCCTGTCCTGCCAACCGAATTTAGGTTGTCCGTAATTTCCCTAAATAAATGTAAGAGAAATGCTGGGTTGATTCCTTTGAAAGGGCACGGCCAATTACCTGAACCACTTCCTCCAGCGAGTCGTGTGCGTCCACAGATAGAGTGGATAGTAGCCAACAAAAAACACTATCAACTTCGGACTTCTTTTCTTCCATCTCACACAAGCAGAGATGGAAATTCTTCTGACAACAACCACCAAAACAAAACGTGATACGGACATCCAGACAGTTCCACACCAGCAGTTAGAGAGTTTACTTCAGTGCCTGCAATCAGCTCAGTACAGTACTCTGAAGGCTACCTTTCGACTTAGCAGTGGCTATTTGTCGTAAACTTGGAACAACCTAAAGTGTCCGCAATATTATCGGCGGTGTTCAATAAGCAATGCAGCACAGGTTTTCTTCTCGGACAAGTTCGTTGAGAAAATTTGGTGTGGAATATTCCAGCTTCAGTCCCTATAATTTCAAGAAGTTCAGATAGTTGGTGGTGCTACACGCAGCCTTCAAATTGACGTCTGTAACGGAGGTGGTTGCAAGCAGAGAGCTGTCACTGAGTTTCTTTTAGCAGAAAACCAGAGCATCGCAAATATTCATAAGTGCTGAGGAGACTTGGTAGTGAACAAAACCACGTGAGTTTTTCGGTAGGGTGTCTGTCATCGTCACAACAAGATCGCCCAAACTTGTCTGATCTCCAGCGTGCGTACCAGCTGCACACAGCGGTAATTTCTGCTGTGTTGGAACGTGCGGACACTCTCATTCGATGTGATCGATGGATCACAATCAAACACCTCGCTGCACAAATGGATGTCTCCGTTGCTAGTGCTGACACATTCGTCCACCAACTGGGGTACTCAAAGCTGTGACCTTTGGGATCCACCCTACAAACTGGATGTCCAACCTTGCGATTTCCATCTGTTTCGGTCAATGAAGGATGCACTCTAAGGCAAGCAGTACATGGATGATGGAGAGGTTGTGAGGTAGCAAGACTTTGGCTCTGACGTCAACTGATAGAGTGGTACCATGCGGATATACAGGCCCTCCCAGTAAGATGACGTAAGGGCGTCACGTTGAACGGCAACTGTTTTAAAAAATTGGGCTTCAGTGTATTGGAATCCTGAATAAAACCAACCAGCTATCAGAAAAAAATGTAGAATTACTTATTGAACAATATTCACTGAGCCAGTTACAGTGATAGGATCAGAGACTGACAAGAGAGAGAAACGTTATTTTAGATATCATTGTATTAAGTATAGGATATCAAGTGCCATGCATTGACTGTACCAGAGTTAGGTACCGTTTGTACACTACTGCCCGTTACAATTGCTACACCACGACGATGACGTGCTACAGACGCGAAATTTAACCGACGGGAAGATGATGCTGTGATATGCAAATGATTAGCTTTTCAGAGCATTCACACAAGGTTGGCGCCGGTGGCGACACCTACAACGTGCTGACGTGAGGAAAGTTTCCAACCGATTTCTCATACACAAACAGCAGTCGACCGGCGTTGCCTGGTGAAACGTTGTTGCGATGCCTCGTGTAAAGAGGAGAAATGCGTACCATCACGTTCCCGACTTTGATAAAGGTCGGACTGTAGCCTATCGCGATTGCGGTTTATCGTATCGCGACATTCCTGCTCGCGTTGGTCGAGATCCAATGACTGTTAGCAGAATATGGAATCGGTGGATTCAGGATGGTAATACGGAACGCCGTGCTGGATCCCAATGGACTCGTATCACTAGCAGTCGAGATGACAAGCATCTTATCCGCATGGCTGTAACGGATCGTACAGCCACGTCTCGATCCCTGAGTCAACAGATGGGAACGTTTGCAAGACAACAACCATCAGCACGAACAGTTCGACGACGTTTGCAGTAGCATGGACTATCAGCTCGGAGACCATGGCTGCGGTTACCCTTGACGCTGCATCACAGACAGGAGCGCCTGCGATGGTGTACTCAACAACGAACCTGGGTGCACGAATGGCAATACGTAATTTTTTTGGATGAATCCAGGTTCTGTTTACAGCATCATGATGGTCGCATGCGTGTTTGGTGATATCGTGGTGAACGCGTATTGGAAGCGCGTATTCGTCATCGCGATACTGGCGTATCACCCGGCGTGATGGTATGGGGTGCCATTGGTTACACGTCTCGGTCACCTCTCGTTCGCACTGACGGATGTTTGAACAGTAAACGTTACATTTCAGATGTGTTACGACCCGTGGCTCTACCCTTAATTCGATCTCTGCGAAACCCTACATTTCAGCAGGGTAATGCACGACCGCATGTTGCAGGTCCTGTACGGGCCTTTCTGGATACAAAAAATGTTTGACTGCTGCCCTGACCAGCAAATTCTCCAGATTTCTCGCCACTCGATAACGTCTGGTCAATGGCGACCGAGCAACTGGCTCGTCACAATACGCCAGTCACTACTCTTGATGAACAGTGGTATCATGTTGAAGATGCATGGGCAGCTGTACCTGTACACGCCATCCAGGCTCTGTTTGACTCAATGCCCAGGCGCATCAAGGCCGTTATTACGGCCAGAGGTGGTGGTTCTGTGTACTGATTTCTCAGGATCTATGCACCCAGATTGCGTGGAAATGTAATCACATGTCAGTTCTAGTATAATATATTTGTCCAATGGATACCCGTTTATCATCTGCATTTCTTCTTGGTGTAGCAATTTTAATGGCCGGTAGTGTAACATACTCTTAATAACAGTCATTAGTTACTTCTTATTGTGTTACCACATCTCAACCATAGCAGGAAAACAGTTTCCTGCTACTGTATATATTTGGGCTGAACTATTAGTAGCGTTCATTTACTACGTTCACAACAGGCCACAAGTGTGGAAGCAAAATGAGAGAAGTGAGAGAATAAAAGAGAAAGGTGCTGACCTTGACGACGTCATCCCATCCAGCAGAGAGGAAGAGGTCTCGGCTCTGCGGGTGGAAGCGCAGTGCGAAGATGCGCATCCTGTGGAAGTGGGGCATCCGCTCCAGGACGTGGTCCTCGAGGCGCCAACACAGCTCCCCCGTCAGCTGCAGGCAATGGCCACCGTCTCACCCGCCAGTCTCCATGCGAGACCGCTGATGCACGATGGACTGACACACTTCAATTTGGGGGTAGCAGTTTCATTCGTACCTTTGCTGGACAACAAGTTTAGGATAGGTTACGCCATTCATTTTCAGAACATTTGGATGTGTACCAGTTTCCGAACTATAAGAATGAAACTTCTTGGCAGATTAAAACTGTGTGCCGGACCGAGAAGCCGGCCGGTGTGGCCGTGCGGTTCTAAGCGCGTCAGTTTGGAACCGCGTGACCGCTACGGTCGCAGGTTCGAATCCTGCCTCGGGCATGGATGTGTGTTATGTCCTTAGGTTAGTTAGGTGTAAGTAGTTCTAAGTTCTAGGGGACTGATGACCTTAGTAGTTAAGTCCCATAGTGCTCAGAGCCATCATCAGCCGGACCGAGACTCGAACTCGGGACCTTTGCCTTTCGCGGGCAAGTGCTCTACCATCTGAGCTACCCAAGCATGATTCACACCCGGTCCTCACAGCCTTACTTCCGCCAGTACCAAAATGAATTGTCCCGCAGTGTTTAGCGAATTGTTTGGTAGTACATTTGGCGCTACTGCAAAGAGGTTGACTATTTACTGGCTCCGGATTTTAATCGAACTAGATGGCGCATTGGTGAGATGCCGGACTCTTTTTCTCTGGAGGATGGTGGCCCGAATCCCTGTCCATTGATCCAGTTTTAAATTTTCGCGTATTTCCCTAAATTGCTTAAGGCGAATTCCGGGCTGGTTCATTTGAAACCACAAGACCAATTTCCTTCTCCATCCTTCCCCAATCCCGTCTGCTATGACCTGGCCCGTAACCTTAATCATCCATCCTCCCTTCCTGGTTTCATCCTTCCCTCTACTGTAATGATTAGAATCATTTACAAGAAACCAAAGAAGATTTTACTATCTCTGTCCCTCACGGACAACTTCTCAGGTACGAAATATTTTTTCTTTTCTGAGGAGTGAAGCTCAGTCTTTCACGACATCTACAACTTCATTAATACACCTGCATCATACTTCGCATGCCTCGTGTAAGAAGGAGAAATGCGTACCATCACGTTCCCGACTTTAATAAAGGTCGGACTGTAGCCTATCGCGATTGCGGTTTATCGTATCGCGACATTCCTGCTCGCGTTGGTCGAGATCCAATGACTGTGGCACAGGGTACTTCTGGTACTGCCAACTGATGCCCCCCTCCCTGTTCCATTATCGGACGTCGCGTGGGTACGCCTCTATATTGGCTCTAATTTCCCGAATTTTCTCGTTGTGGTCAATACGAGAGTCGTATATTGGAGGAAGTAATATGTTGTCCGACTCTTACCTGAAAGTGCTCTCTCTAAATTTCAATAGTAAACCTGTCCGTGATGGTCTTGTGGCGTGTGCTCCTAGTGTGGTAAGGTTCTATGGGACCAAATTCCTGAGGTCATCGGTCCCTAGGCTTACACATTAATTAAACTAACTTCACCTAAATTACGCTAAGGACAACACATCCACCCACGGCCGAGGGAGAACTCTAACCACCGACTGGGGAAGCCGCGACAACCGTGACAAGGCGACCAAGACCGCACGGCTGACCCGCGCGGCGTGGCGTCTGCCACTGAAGTTTATCGCACATCTCTGTAAATCTCTCGATCCCAATAAGCAATCCCGTGGTTAAACGCGTCGCTCTTTGTCGGATCTTCTCTATCTGTTGTAAGGGTCACAGAATGATGAAAGATGCTAAAGAAACGGGTGGAAAAGCGCCTTGAAAGCCTCTTCCTTCGTGGATGAATAACGTTTTCTTAATATTCTCCTTACGAATCACAGTCCGGCATCTGGTTTGCTTACGTTTGTTTTATGTGCTCATTCCACTTAAGGTTGTTGTGGATAGTTACTCCTAGATATTTTACGGTAGATATTGTTTCCGGCAATTTGCCATCAATACCGTAGTTGTGCAGTAATAAACTTCTTTTCATATCTACGTGCAGTACGTTACATTTATTTACGTTCGCAGTCAGCTGCCAGCGCCTGCACTATTCATCAAACCTCTAAGGTTGTTGTGCAAATCGGTACTGTCCTCTGGCGTTGCCACTCTCTTATAGACGGCCGCATCATCTGCGGACGGTCTTAAAGAACTTACAGCCCTTTCTGCTAGAACATTTACAAATATTGCAAACAGTAACGGTCCTACAATATGTGATCAAAAGTACCTGACTGAAAATAACTTACAAGTTCGTGGCGCCCTCCATCTGTAATGCTGGAATTTAATACGATGTTGGCCCACCCTTAGCCTTAGCGACAGCTTCCACTCTCACAGGCATACGTACAATCAGGTGCTGGAAGGTTTCTTGGGGAATGGCAGCCCATTCTTCACGGAGTGCTGCACTGAGGAGAGGTATCGACTTCGGTCGGTGAGTCCAAAAGATCCCAAAGGTGTTCTATAGCATTCAGGTCAGGACTCTGTGCAGGCCAGCCCATTACAGGGATGTTATTGTCGTGTAACCACTCCGCCACAGGCCATGCATCACGAACAGGTGCTCGATCTTGTTGACAGATGCAGTCGCCATCCCCCAATTGCTCTTCAACAGTGGGAATCAAGAAGGTGCTTAAAACATCACTCTAAGCCTGTGCTGAGATAGTGCCACGCAAAACAACAAGGGGTGCAAGCCTCCTCGATGAAAAACGCGACCACGCCATAACGTCACCGCCTCCGAATTTTACTGTTGGCTCTACATACGCTGGTAGATGACGTTCAACGGGCATTCGCCATACCCGCATTGTGTACCGTGATATGTCACTTCACACAACGTTTTTACATTGTTAAATCGTCCAATGTTTACACTCCTTACACCAACCGAGGCGCCGTTTGACATTTACCGGCGTGATGTGTGGCTCATGAGCAGCCGCTGACCCTGAAATCCAAGTTTTCTCACCTTCCGCTTAACTGTCGTAGTCCTTGCAGTGGATCCTGATGCAGTTTGGAATTCCTGTGTGATGATCTGGATAGATGTCTGCCTATTACACATTACGACCCTCTTCAACTGTCGGCGGTCTCTGTCAGTCAACAGACGAGGTCGGCCTGTACGGTTTTGTGCTGTACGTGACCCTTCACGTTTCCAGTTCACAACAGTAACAGTGGACCTAGGGATGTTTAGGAGTGTGGAAATCTCGCGTGCAGACGTATGTCGCAAGTGACACCCAATCACCTGACCACGTTCGAAGTCCGTGAGTTCCACGGAGCGCCCCATTCTACTCTCTCGCGATGTCTAATAACTACTGCGTTCGCTAATATGGAGTACCTGGCAATAGCTGGCAGCATAATGCACCTAATATGAAAAAGTATGTTTTTGGGGGGTCCGGATACTTTTGATCACATAGTGTATTTATCTAAAGCATATTGAAAGATGTTTTTGAATTTTTTCCACATGTGCCACACATCTTCGTCCTCAGCACTGAATATTTGGTGCTGACAACTCAGATATTTTACAATTTGTATCCTGTCACTCTTGCTAAACGTAAATATTTTTCTATCTTACTTAAAATTGCTTCTGAAACTCGTAGACATACTTGTTATCATAATCTTATTATACTTGCCAAAATAGTAACTGATTCGATAGGTTAAGGTGTGTCTGTTTCTAGGAGGTGTGAAATGTTACATTCACTAGTTGGTTGTCTAATTATCCCCTCGAAGTAATTTTCAGAAGAGCATACAGAATAACGTCACACGATCCCTATCTCAGGCATCAGTTTTGACAGCAAGACTCTCCTGATCCACACCTGGCAACCTGAAGTCACTCACTATTACAATGGCATGATCAAGAACATTATAAACGAAATTCACCACAGCCCCCGACTCAAGTGGGCTATGAAAGCACCTGATTACTATTTTTTACTGATCTTTGATGCTTAGCTTCCCCCAGATTAATTTACATTCGGAACCGTGGTGGTGGTGGTTGTTGGGATGTTTAAGGGGGACTAAACAGCTAAGGTCATCAGTCCCCTCGGAACCGTCACAACCTCTCTAGATATATATTATAGAATTCTTTACTACAATAAAAACGCCGCCGCTATTAGCAATAAACCTGTTATCCTTACGATAAATATTCCAATGTGAATTTAGGATTTCAACAACCTGTTGACGGATGTGTTTACTCATGCTGCTATAGATTGATAAGGAAAAACTACAGAAAGTGGACATTTCTACAGCTGGCCTGCGGAATGAACCTGGCTCCCAAGAAAATTACTGTATCCCTCTGTTTGCCATAAAATTCCAGCCCACGTTTTGAGATCGATTACCAATAACTGACATATCTCCATCTCTTAATTTCAGTCGATCTACATTTATCAGTTTCTACTAGGAAGTGAAGCATTCCCTTCTGTAATGTCACCACCGATCTACAATTTGTCGAAATGAGACAGCTCTCTTGACGAGGTAATTTTACTAAATACGGGGAATTTTATATGTAAATGGCGCAACGTTTTTATCAGCAACAGTAACCTCAGCAGCAGTAGCAGTAATAGTATAGCAGTAGTAATTGCTGTAAATCTGGTGACGAAAAATGACATACAAGGTTTTAAAGAGAAAACAAAATTTTGAATGAATAATCTTGGAAGAGATCTATCTTTCATGAAGGGGCTTCAGTACCACAGCCTTGTGTAACATTGATAGACGTTTCGTGGTCTCTAACTACGCTGTTTGACAAATAAAAGTGAAGCATGCAGAAAGGCAGGAAGAACGGAAATGAACTTCAAGGGTTGAAAGTGTGTGTGATGATATTTCAGTGATTACAGTATCAATCGAATTTACAAAGGACTCGGCAGTATGAGCCCATTTACTGTTATGATGTTGCAACGCCTCCGGCCTAAATTTATGCACTGATTCGGTTGCGAAGGGTGTCATAAAGACGTTGTATCCCCTCCTTGGACAAGTATGACAACAACCGTTGTTGATACCCTGAATACTCTCTCTAGGACGAAACTGACGTTCGAGCTGCTCGCACAAATAGTTCATAGAGGCAGGCGAGGCGGTCCTCGGCACGAATCCCCCCTGCGGATTAACATCGAGGACCGGTGTGCCGGCCTGTGGATGGTTTTAGGGCGGTTTTCCATTTGCCTCAGCGAATGCGGGCTGGTTCCCCTTATTGCGCCTCAGTTACACTGTGTCGGCGATTACCTGTTGCCGACCGAAGTGGCCGTGCGGTTAAAGGCGCTGCAGTCTGGAACCGCAAGACCGCTACGGTCGCAGGTTCGAATCCTGCCTCGGGCATGGATGTTTGTGATGTCCTTAGGTTAGTTAGGTTTAACTAGTTCTAAGTTCTAGGGGACTAATGACCTCAGCAGTTGAGTCCCATAGTGCTCAGAGCCATTTGAACCATTTTTTTGATTACCTGTTATCGATATCGCCTAGATATCGGTCCCGGAATTCCAAGACTTTCGAGAATAACAAAGAATTTTTCTCGTGTGATATAATTACAAATTAATAACTTTCGGTTTTTCCCTTTACGTCCTCAGGAAGTACTTTTACGTTTTGGTGAGTGAATTTGCGAGTATCAAAATATGTGACAGAAATGGGCGTACCTTTTGATAGCGTTTACTTAGAAACTTCAATATTCGTGCCCCAAGAGAACATAGACCTTAGTACGTGACATAAATTTCAACTTGATACCTCCGTTCATTCCTGAGAAAACAGATTCTTGACAGTCGGAGAGACAGACACACAGACAGGCCAGACAGACAGACGGACAACAAAGCGATACTGTAACGGTTCCGTTTTTATCGACTGCGGTATGGGACCCTAAAAACTACTAAATTAAATTCTTACGAAGAAAAAAGTCGTTAAAATATTTTTTAGTTGACCAATGTAGCATTTGGGACAGGAATAGCACAAAAGCGTACATGCCGACCTCGTCTGTTGACTGGCAGAAACCGCCGATAGTTGAAGAGCGTCGTCGCGTGCAATAGGCAGACATCTATCCAGACCATCACACAGGAATTCCAAACTGCATCATGATCTACTGCAAGTACTATGACAGTTAGGCGGGAGGTGAGAAAAATTGGATTTCATGGCCGAGCGGCTGCTCATAAGCCACATATCACGCCGGTAAACGCTTGTGTGGACGAGTAATTGCAGCTGAAAAACTAGCACTACGATACTGTTGCATGAGAGGCAATAAATGGGCGCTCAAGATGTCCATGACAAGCTGTTGTGACGCTAGCGCTCCCTCGATTATAGTCAGTGATGATCTGAAGTCATGCCCGTCGGCTCCTCACGCCATGACGGCAAGAGCAATACCTCTATGCTCTCCACAACATAGGAGGAAAGAGATCTCTTCCCAATTCACAGCCATACTGGCAGACAATGGTCATCCGCAATAGTGCAGAAACGAGGTTCATCGGTGAACACAGTTCGATGCTATTCATCAGAAGTCCATGCTTCCCAATTACGGTACCATTCCAAATCGAAACGTTTGTGTTGTGTAGTGGAAGGCAGCCTACGCAGCGGCATGACACAGAATGTTGCAGGGAGTTTGTTATTTGTTGCTGGGCGGCAGCATCAGCTGTGAAAATATGTTTTAATAGAAGCAAAGACGTTCCAGTGTTACAAGCCACCACTGAGTTCAGCATGAAATATTTTCCTAGTTAGTACAAATGTATCTGAGATGTAAAATTTTCAATTACGTCCGCATCTAATAGGTCTCAAATTTTATCGATATTGTACGTATACTAAATAGTTAATTAAGTCCAGTGAAATTTCAGCTATAGGTAACTACTCGTATTAACGGAAACCGTTTTCTAACTTGATAGTGTCATTTGTTGAACTTACTGGAAACTCAACAAGTGTCCACTATCGTGTTAGAGAATTTCTAAGACAGATTTGTTTTATTCCTTGTATACAGTAGTGTCTGGGTGGTACGAACTGTTACTTACGACCGCAGTCACTGGGTCGTACAGCCGGATGTTGGCGTCCTTGCCTCCCGTTGCCAGCACGTCCCCCGCCACGTTCAGGTCGAGTGCGTTGACTTCATTCTTCGGCTCTGGCGCGGCCCATACGTGTAACACACATGGCGTGTAATTCAGTCACGTAAATCAACATCTCATCAGCTAATTCTCACACACTGTAATATACAAGGACGCCGATAAGACAGTTTATGAGGGGGGGGGGGGGGGGTGGAGGGAGGTAGGCCTGGGGCTATGGATTATTTTTAATGTTTTGAAAGGCGAATGGCAACCTGTAAATAGCCATAAAAAATTCCAGTTCCGACACTGTTTAGAGCCTGCGTAATACAGACTTTCAAATCGTGTTACTGAAAGAAAAACACGTGACTACATTATACTTTTCCCTTTCCCTGAGAGGTAGGAGGTCTGTAGCCCCTTTTGCCCCCTGACATGGGCCCCCTTGTTGGTATACACTTAACCCTTTACTGTAATGCTTTGCAGATACGCTACGCGAACTTTCAACTTTCTTTTCAAAGCTGTCCTAGAACTTTAACGCAATGGACACAGATGTTTTACGAAGGTAACTGGAAAGACTCTGCTACTGGCATGAGGTACTGAGTTCATAACGCAACAATGTGTCTTGCTCCGTGTAGCTTTGTCAATCTGGCACACATTACTCTTTTTTGGTGTGTGTTGTTAGTAGTTGCAAGCAAGAACAAATAAACATAAAAAATATACAGTGCTTCTCTAACCTTGGAGTGCACACTGTTCAATTCAGCTTGTATTGCTGCTAACACATACATAATTACTACATCAACCAATTTTGTCTGCACATGTGCAACAGAGCGCAATAATGCTTCTACCCACATGCGAACGAAGAGAAACTTGTGATTCCTTAACTCTGCTTTTTTTAGTTTCCCGTACTGGTTCGTGTGTTGTGATAGATTCATTCTCCATTTGAAAATGGACGACGCAATGTGGCGACTTACAAAGAACTTATGGCCCTAGAATATCAGTCAGACGCAGAAAATGGGTAGGATTTTGAATCTGAATGAAGATCCTACTATAATTCTGAATGATTTGGGATCTGCAGATATTGATACTGAGCCTGATACTGCTGAAAGATTGATAATAATGAACTTGTTGCTCATATACCACTACAACAAGCTTCTCAAAAACATCCGCAGATGTAGAAAAATCTAACTAGGAAAAAAAGAGTGCTTATTTGTAAATGGCCTATTTAGATTCAAAGAAACCACCACACTGCCCCCATTAATGCTAAAGTTGTCTATGCCTCATCAGTTTTTAAATACTTTTTTAATGACGAACTAATGGCCAAAATTATAGATGAAACTAATCTTCACAGCATTCAGAAAAACCCAGACAAAACATGTAATTACAGTGTTCATGACATTTATGCATTTATAGGCATATGCGTTATTTGCTCTTTGGCTGCTCATACCGCTGTTCGTGGACTCTGGAATGATGTTACTGGTGTTGAGCTAGTAAAACATGCAATATCTGAAAAATAGTTTGAGAGTCTAATGACAACTTTGCATTTCAATGACAATACGAAGCGTTCAGATCCTGATAACCGAAATCAAGACAAATTGTACATAATTATACCTACAATTGATCAAATGAACAAAAAATGTCTTTGATTTACAACGTGTAAGCGTTTGTCACTTGATGAACAAATTTGTGCAACCAAATCAAGTACCATATGAGGATGTACATGAAAGACACACCAAATAATGGGCTTACAAACTTTATGTTTTATGTGGAGAAATTGGGTTTGCACACAAAACTTAAATGACCAGTGGGCAATAAAATAACTAAAATTCAGATTATATAATGAACGAGATACCGGAGCATCTGGAAACGTAGTAATTCACTTCGAAAGGGAAATTCCAAGAGATCAGAACTATAAGGTCCATTTTGCCAGATATCATTCCTCTTTAGACATAGTTTCCGATAGTAACATTAATTCTATGATACTCGTTGATCATTTTCTGTTTGAAATTATGTTTTTATACTGATCAAATGTTTATTAATGATACAAATATCACACTGTTATGGATAAGTAAAATGTGTTGCATATTAGTATTATGATACGTTTCATGCAGTTTTGCATAAATGCAAATTGTAAATAAGGATTTTTTTTCCAGAATGAAAACTGAAGTATGTTTTCCAGCATTTCTTCTTGGCATCCTTGAAGAACAGCACATACAAAAGAATATTTGGTGTCTAAAAAAAGTGTAGAATGAAGAGTTAATTTTGGTCAGTAATGTGAGGGTCTCCAGAGGTCTCCAAGTGGTATTTTTTGCTAAATTCAAATTCTCATTTAATGAATTTTTACTTTAGTGGGATAAATATAAAGTTTTTGGCATCATCTCGAACAAATGCAGTTACATAATTAATTTTTTGTCTGTTTTCAGACGCATATCTGTCTAGTGGTACACACTGAAATCCCGGCGCCACTGTACCATAGCATGTTGCTACACGAGCCAAAACAAAACAGCCCAGCCCATTGAGAAACTACAGTGTCATGCTGCAACAGTTGATGTTGCGTTGGTACCATTATATGCCAACAATGGACCATCATATGAAAGAGTGGTTATGTGATGCAAGTGCTGGGGAAAGAGCAGTTCTGAGCCACTCTACATTGTTGCTAAATGTATCAAAAATGGTAACGATGACGTCATCCAAGATCGCAGCATGTAGACTTGGCAACAGCTCATGATGTCATCCAAGATGGTGGCTGGGACGCCATCCAAGATGGTGGATTTTAGTGGGAAGATAGGTCAATTCAGCAACCTCCACTAATCTAACCCCCATCCCCTCTCCTCCCCCAGAAAAACGGCGGGAGGTTCAAATTCCAACAGGATAATACATCACACCACAGTTATCTCTACAAACCTAATAAATTGGGGCGAAGATAGGTCACTTGGGCTACCTCCACGAACCTAAGACATCCAACCGCCACCTTGTCCTAGGAACTGACGAAAAGTTTGAAGTTTGATGGTAAAGAAAGGTAAATTGGGCTATATCTACTAACCTAAGAAACTAGTGGTTATGAAAAGTCGCCTCCACTAACCTATGTTACCTGACCGCCACCTCCTCCTAGGGATTCGTGGGAAAAGGACTCGAGCAGTGCTGGACATAAGTCTTTATTTAAACAATTTAAACAGTACCACCATCTGGTGTGTTCACCACGAGGTCCGGACTCCAACTGCCTTAGTTCACAGTACCACCAGCAGAGGGCGCTCGCATCCATGATGTAATCCAAGGTGGCCACCATGATGTTAGCTGATGACTTAGGTAACATTATCCAAGATGGCGGGAAACTGTGTTTTCCACGAGGTACGGGTCTAGTATACAGTACGACCACCAGAGAGCACTGTCGTCTGTTCTGCGAAGTAATCCGAGATGAGAGTCTGGGGTGGGGGAAATGGCAGAAAAAGGACTCTGCCTGTGATGAACGTAAGTCTTTATTTTGCAGGCAGTGTCTCCTCAATGAGATCTAGAGTCCAACTAATCTAGTACACAGTACTTCCACCAGAGAGTGCTGTCATTCCTCCTGTGATGTAATCCAAGATGGTGGCCTGGAGGGGGAAAATGGTGTGAAAAGACTCAACCTGCTCTGGGCTGTTGAAGAGAGTAAGGAAGGAGTGTATTTTATTTAGCTTGGAACAATTTATTTAGGGATGGAGTATATTTATCACACTGATACAAAACACATGCTTAGGGTCACACCACACAGCCCACAGACCTGTGAACTACTCCTAAATAACGCTCTGCAGACATGCAAACAACTCCTAAATTACCAAAATAATTTCAGTACAGACTTGCAAACCCCTCCTAAAAAAAATGCAGTACACTGATGTGTAGATATGCTCATAACTCGTAAACTGTCCAAATAGTGCATAGCACAGCCTACAGACGTGTTCGCAAAATGATGCAACAGACACGCAATCAACGTGTGCAAGCACTGTCTGCCACACCCTGTCCACTAGACCACACAGGAGGCTACCGACAGGCCCTGCAAAGTAATGCACAGGTGCCCATTTGGGTCCTGCAAGTATGAGGCGGCGACATACCTAGGCACCGATGCTGATGGGGCTGGACGGGAGCACAGACGCTCCAGGGGTGCACGCGCCTCTACACCGCCACGAGCCACAGCTGGAGGCAAGCCAGAGCAACCCCACTCTCACACCGCTCACCGCTGATGCCTACAGCGACCGGGTGAAAGTTGGGTCTATTTGTGGGTATACAGTCAGTGTTATACTGACATCACCGATCTCCAAGGCGCGCTCACACCGGCCTCATATGCGAGACGCCTCTGGGCAGCACGTGTGTCTACCGTTGATGACAGCGTAGCACAGTGTGCATTGTTCCTAGCTGGACATGCGAGCTGAGTCTAACCATGCTTAACGGCCCAGAGTGACCGACACAACGCCACAAAGTGAGTGTACGTAGCTACAAACAATCGCAAGCGCACCTAACAAGGTTCTCAATCTTATACTGAGGTCACATGGCTATGTAAATAATAAGAACCGAGTCGGCCTCTCGGAAATTGTATAGTGTCCCAGAAATAGTTAACGCTCGCTTTCTTGATGTCTCAGCTTGTGTGCTAGGAAATTCTTGCCCTCACCGAACCTGTTTACGAAAACAGCGCAGAATAACATCGAAAGCGGTCTTGCTCACCGTCCTAACGTGGTACCCCATCCATTACGTGTTACCCTTCATGCTTTCAACACATACGAACGTTCCCTCCACTATGTAGAGTCTCCTATATCCCAGCACAAAGGATGTGAATGAATTGAGCGCTATAACTTGCTCTTATCTTATTTACCCTCTGAATTACATACAGAAAACAGAGCAAACGCTCTCAAAATGTGGAGGTGACTGGACACAATCGAGTACAGTGCTATGCTACATCTCCTGATCTGTGCATTTTCGCTATGTGTTGGCAGCCGTGCTACATTTACAAGCAATTTTAGAACGCAGAACGAGAAGTTATGTCATGATCGCGTGGATAGAACTGACATAGAAAAATCGATAGAATTGTGAAAAACGATGGGTGAATAGTTATAAATTGACCGAATATACACCGAAATGCACGGAACTTGAGGAAGTACTTGTGTATCTTCTAGTTCACGCAGAACGATTTGTACGTGGGGACGAGTACGCGGCAACAGGAGGAATGCGAGAAAACGTCGACTAGAAGCAAAGGGAATTGGGGAAGCAGTCGATTTTTTCTCCGCTGAGGCAGCATTATACTGCATGTCTATTGAGGTAGCAGTGATACACGCAAGTTGACTACTGTATTTGACGCTTTTCAGGAAGACCGAGAACCATCCACCTCTAAAATTACATGCATCTGTGTTAAAGGATAACGGAGAGTGGATGGGGTGGTCGATTGAGATGGAGCTGTAATGAAGTACAATTTAATGGTAGACTGATGATGCACTCTAGAGAGGTGTGAAGTTGCCGCGGGTCAATTTTTCCGCTCTTCTGTCAGGATGCATCAGTCACGTGACACAGCATGCATTCGACTCATATACAGCCACATCTTCTGTATGTGATTTAAAGCACTGTCTACTCGCGACCGTTAACGGTAAACCTGTCGGTCATCAGACGACCTCCATCTCATGGGTGATGAAACGTGGCCCATTCCTCTAAATGAACTATGATTTATGTCATGTACTCCATCCGCCTGTCACATCTTGGGTGTAAAATCGAGACTTCAGCTTTATAACTAAGTTAGCTATAGGTGCTTGTGAGGCGCTGCAATACCCATGTATACATCTGCCTGACAGATGTGCTGTTTATAGAGTTAGTGACGGGATGATTTGTAATTTTCACATGTCGAACGTTGCTGCTATGCGTTTACCTGTTTCCTTGTAAGAGGTAGTCACCGTTACTAACGATCATTTTAAGTAGGGCTGATGCATGCATAGTATAATTTCCGAACCGGATGTGAATAGTGGGCACTGTACATCTCCAGAAAGCTATATTGTACTCGTATAACACAAAGCCAATGTTTTAAGGAAGTAGTTTTTACGTTTTACGGTTTGATAACATAGTTTGTCGTAGAGAAACAGGGAAGAAGGATGTATGTCATCCGCCTGAAATATATATCTTGGAGTATTAATAGCGCTACATTCCATATGACTGATAGATCGGAAACACAAGCGATCTAGCATTATAGCCCGTTTTAAGTGCGGAACATTGTAGCCTAAGGAGTGCGTGTGTTCATGTTCTGTCTTACCAATACCTTCCAGGTACCGATCCTAGATTCTAGAACAATACTTTACAGTTGGTAGCTTGGTTGATTTACGTAAAAATCCGTCGAACACCAACCATTTGGAGCTCCATCGCGCATAAAAACCATTCGGTTCTTGTTCTTCTTAACCGTCCACTGTTACATCACGACACTTTTAAATCTGTTGCTATACATCGAAAAAGAGTGCTAAGCTCCTCGACATGGGAACATCTCGAGAAATCTTGTACACTTGGATGGGTGAGGACTCGGAAAGCTCCTTTCATTCACGAGACATGGAGTGTAGCGGTCTACTTCTGGTCGGTTGCAGATTAATTCGGTAACTGTGCTGCAGGGCGGGTCGGTCAATGACAGTGTGATGAGGGTCTTTCACTCTCTAATTTTACCCTAAGACAACGAGAATTCTCTGTGACTCTCATCACAGAGAACCACTCCGTCTTCAGGCCACAAGTGGCCCATTGAGACCATCCGACCGCCGTGTCACCCTCAGTGGAGGATGTGGATAGGAGGGGTGTGTGGTTAGCACACCGCTCTCCCGCTCGTTATGATGGTTTTCTTTGACCGTAGCCGCTACTATTCGGTCGAGTAGCTCCTGAATTGGCATCACAAGGCTGAGTGCACCCCGAAAAATGGCAACAGCGCATGGCGGCCCGGATGGTCACCCATCCAAGTGCTGGCCACACCCAACAGCGCTTAACTTGGGTGATCTGATGGGAACCGGAGTATCCAATGCAACACGGCCGTTGCCCATACACAGAGAGATAAATCGTAAATTAAGCTCTGTGCTCGATATGTTAGAAATATGTAGAGTGGTGTGGTGGTGGTGGTTAGTGTTTAACGTCCCGTCGACAACGAGGTCATTAGAGACGGAGAGCAAGCTCGGGTTAGGGAAGGATTAGGAAGGAAATCGGCCGTGCCCTTTCAAAGGAACCATCCCGACATTTGCCTGAAACGATTTAGGGAAATCACGGAAAACCTAAATCAGGATGGCTGGAGACGGGATTGAACCGTCGTCCTCCCGAATGCGAGTCCAGTGTGCTAACCACTGCGCCACCTCGCTCGGTAGAGTGGTGTCTGGTGTACTTTGATGACTTATGTGTTCGAGAATTAACAATGAATGGACATACTGTGCAGTCATCTATCTACATTTGCAATGATACTTGCAAAGTAAAGAAGGAACGATTTAGCTATGACACTGAAATTGGGGAAACATGCTGTCACATCATTGGGCATTGTTGAAATTACTGTAAAATTGTTAAAAATGTTCACGGAATCAACTGTGATGCTTATTATTACAGTACACTGGCGGTGTCGTGCTCTGGCATGCTGTTGGTTAGCACATAATGATGACTGACAGTGCTTGTTTGAGTTGGGGAATGAGTTTTGTGGATAGGTGACATCTTCTGGGGGTTGCTAGCACCGAAACAGTGATAGCATACATGAGTGCAATATGAGGAATCAGTCGAAATTGAATGCAGAGCCATCATCTATTCTGTAACTGTGACAGAAGAGTTTAAATGTAGATGTCGTCAATCACTTTCGGACATCAGTTTGGAAACTCTTCACAATACAGCCAAACTTTTCTAGTTTCCTATGTTATAACTGTCTTTTATTTAAAATCATCTACCGTGTGTCACGTGTTATGGTAGCCACAGTAACAAAACGATGTACACCATGCAATGTCTAGTTTTCTGCGAGAGGCCATTGATCAGAGCATCTTAAAGTCAGTTTAGGACCTGACACAGACCATGAAGTCGTGGAAGAAAAGCAAAATATATAGCAGTGTACAAAGCGTGTTTGAAAACAATGTTCCAAACAATGACACAGGGTCACAGGGGGCATCTCTTGCTACATACAGTATAGTCTGGAGGATACAGTCATCATCCTACAGTACGGTTGATGAAACCTTAAACTGCCCTCTGCAATGGATCAAAAATTGTGTATTTTTAGGATCGTCCCACATCGGCAGCAGGAGCAGTTTGACAGGTAAATTCGATGACAGACGGGGTGTCCCATTAGGAATACGCTTCTCGGAAGTATCGCAACAGCTCTCTCTGCTCCAGATCCACATCGCAGCTAGGCGTCATCGCGCCTGCAACGGCGCCTGGGTGAGTTCTAAATCGGATGAAGTTAGTGGAGCTTTTATAGTTCGTAATTTTTCTCTGTTAGATGGTATAGGATAATGATGATAGCATGTTGGACTGATAGATGTGAATGGATGCGGATCTGCTTCAGACTGTAGTATCTGTATCTACACTCATACTCATAAATTAAGGATAATTGCAGAATGTGGTGCCACACTACGTGGCACTACACAAAACTGGCACTAAGAGCATAGGCACACTGGGAACGCACACGACACAGATCTGTAAGTCCACGGTATTGGTGACAAGTTGAGAAAACCGTCCCAAAACACATGTGCTACAAAACGCCAGTGTTTCCTGTGCATGTACCCCGACATCAATGTGGGATATGATCACCATGCACACGTATACAGACCACAAAACGGGTTGGCATACTATGCATCAGGTGGTTGAGCAGCTGCTGGGGTATAGCCTCGATTCTTTCACCAGTGCTGTTGGAGCTCTTGAAGTGTCCTAGGGGTTTGAAGAGGTGCAGCGTTACATCGACCGAGAGCATCCCAGACGTGTTCGATTGGGTTTAGGTTCATTAGCCTGATATCTTCTGTTACAAGGTACTCCTCCACATTGGCAGCTCGGTGGGGCCGTGCATTATCATCCATCAGGAGGGAGGTGGGACCCACTGCACCCCTGAAAAGGCGGACATACTGGTGCAAAATGATGTCCCAATACACCCTACCTATTACAGTTCCTCTGCCAGAGACGTGCAGGGGTGTACGTGCACTAATCATAATCCCACCCCACACCATGAAACCATAACCTCCGTGCAGGTCCCTTTCAAGGAAATGAAGGGGTTGGTATTAGGTTCCTGCTTCACTACAGATAAAAACCCGGTGAGAATCACTGTTCATACTATACCTGAACTCGTCCGTGAACATAACCTGGGACCACTGTTCCAATGACTATGTGCTGTATTCTTGACACTAGGCTTTACGGGCTCTCCTGTGACCAGGGGTCAGTGGAATGCACCTTGCAGGTCTCCGGGCGAATAAACCACGTCTGTTCAGTCGTCTGCAGACTGTGTGTCTGGAGGCGACTGTTCCAGTGGCTGCAGTAATGTCCCGAGCAAGGCTACCTGCAGTACTCCGTGGCCGTCTTTGGGCACTGATGGTGAGATATCAGTCTTCTTGTTGTGTTGTACACTGTGGATTTCCCGTACTGTAGCTCCTGGACACGTTTCCTGTCTGCTGAAATCGTTGCCATAACCTTGAGATCACACTTTGTGGCACACGGAGGGCCAGTACTACGACCTGCTGTGTTTGACCAGCCTCCAGTCGCCCTAGTATTCTACCCCTAATAACGTCATCAATATGTGTTCTTTGAGCCATTTTCAACACACAGTGACCATAAGCACGTCTGTAAACGTCTGCACACTTACTCGCTGTACCGTACTCTGACATGCACCAACACACCTCTCCGTATGTGGACTGCTGCCAGCGCCACCGTGCGACGACCGCAGGTCAAATGCACCGAATGGTCATGCCCCGAGATGATTTAAACCCGCAAACCGCCCACCAGAACGTTTTTTCATTATGTATCAGCATTATTTTTAATTTATGAGCATGAGTGTAGTTTGGAGACATACTACATTGTGCAAATTTCCACCGAATGGTCATAAGACGGTCCTGTTGCACTAACTCAGGTCGTTCTGTTTCTACACGGGTTGCAGAAGCTGGTGGATATGTCTTTCTCCGACCTCTGCTCAGTTCCGACTTAAATTGGAACGATTACATGCACAAAGCTGTAGAAATGGGAGCAGTTGCAGGATGGGTAGGGGGCGACTAAAACAGTATTGGAATTTTACTGTAGCAGCTAGGTCCAAGAAGGGTGACTCGTTCCGATATATGAGAGTGCAAGAAATATGACTGATTAGTGGTTGTAATCATTGAAGGACTTGTCAGTAGGATCCAACGCAGGGGTCAAAACATGGTCCTGTTGCACTACGTCAGGTCGTTCTGTTTCTTAATGGGTTGCAGGAGGTGGTGGATATGGCTCAGTTCCGACTTAAATTGGAATGATCGCATGCGCAAAACTGTAGAAATGGGAGCAGTTGCAAGACGTGTAGGGGCTGACTAAAACCAGGTTGGAATTTTACTGTAGCAGACAGGTTCGAGAAAGGTGGCTCGTTTCGAGATATGGGAGGGCCAGAAATATGATTGAGTAGTGGTTCTAATCATTAAAGGAATTGTCAATAGGATCCAACGCAGGTAAGTGCTTGAGTGGAAAGACCTGATTCCAAATCATTGACATCATTTCTAGCAGATAGCGTAACACTAGGGATCTGAAAAGCTAGGGTACATTTTCTTACGACCTCGATCAGCACACCATCTACTACTGTTTGTGATCTTCTCAATCAAGCATCGCCTATAGCTCAGTGGATATATCACCAAACCTCTGACATGGGATCGAACAGAATGCGCTACAAATACTGCAGAAATAAATAGCTGCGGTGGCGTGAGGGATTCGCAAATACCGCTTTCATACCACGTTCCTTAGCCGAATCACTTTCTGAATGGGGTTATTCTATTACGAGGTTGCACCGTCAGCGACGTGTAAGAGCGCTGTTGGTCTGATACTATATACTCCTGCGATCGCCGTCACGATATTTTTCTGGACAAAAAACCACTTCATTCAGAGGTAATGTCATACCCTGATTTGTAAAGTGGGTTTAACATTGATACTTGTATTCATCTGTAGAACCAAGATCGCTTGTGACAGGAACATACAGTAGTTGTTGGGATTGGGTTTTTTTAATATCTGGAGGTTAAACCTCTCTTTCTAAGACACGGTGGTAGCACTCGCAAGAAAAACTTATGAGACACCCATGGTTGATTTTCTCTTAGTATTATTTCGTATTGCCAGCAATCAGTTACTGATGAGGTATTATACCTAGTAGTAGGGGGTGTGTGATAAGCATCAGGCTTGTAAAGTATGTGTTTGTGTTCCGAAATGTGCAAAGTAAATGACTACGTCCAGTCGTAAGGAAGGTATGGATTTGACGTAGAGAATTTTGATGGCATGGGAAGAGTATTTGAAGTCATAAGAATGGTACCGCTATATCTATTACCTGGGCCACAGCCGTCAACATGATGCATTTCCGATACTTCGCTCATTGTCGAGTGTCATTCAACTGAGGCCGCAATGGTTGTAACTATAGGGATAAAAATATATGTGAACGATTTCGTAGAATTATTCTGCCTATGTGTGCTTGGCCTGCAGTGTTGGTGACCTATGCGGGAATGATTCACATTTCCCGTTAACGGCAGCAGCCGTCTGAATCCAAAGGCCTGTTGCAATGCAGGAATTGATCTGAGTTAACTTTCCCGTCCTCTAGAGGGCAGAATAATGAATTAATGTTTAGTATGTGTTGGGCAGCTTTCGTGAACGCGTGGGAATTTGAGAAGATTAAATTTGGAGGTGTGTATGTGCTGGACCGTTATTCCCCCCCATGTAAATTGTACCATTGACTGCTTCTGCTCATTTCGTGCCTATATTTAGTTGAGGGAACATCGATTGTGTCGTGTGCATCTAGCAGGTGAAAGAGACATTCACTTGTTCTCTAGACATGAGAAACACCTTAGCTGACTTTGTAAATTACAGAGATGATTTGAAATCTGTTACATCACAGACATCGGTATTCGCGAGTGGTGATATCATTTTCCTCTATTTGTTTCGAGTTCTCATGTAAAGTTCTTCGCAGATGGGATAAGCGCTAAAGTTTCTGGCTTGTAGAGAAATAATTTCCAGTCTCTATCTTCAGAATTATGTTGCACAAGCGATCGGTAGGCTACTGCTGTGTGCATGCCATGCGAAAATACATGTGTTCTTGTAATCCCAGAGTCTGGAGATGCGTGTAGAAAAAAACAAGAAGCAAGCATGTCCAGACCGGAAACAGTAATGCGTTTGTGCCAAGGGGATGAACCCATATTTGTAGAACAGTTCTGAGAGTGACTTCAATCCACTGATGGCGCTCTGGTCACCTGGCTGATGTGGATGACCGCCGACCTCACAGGGGGATATCTAGTGATGGGAGGACTATATACGGTGCTGTCTGTCTTCATGGTATATGTACGAATGATGTAAAAGGTGCGATTTTGTATGTTTACTACATCGACACGGTACGCGGCGATATATTTCTGTGTTGGAGTTCGGTTTCATGCTCTAATATTCAAGTTCCTGACCTCAGTGGGAGAGCAGTGTAATTGAGTAAGAGTCTTTCAGTATTTGACGATGTGTAGGGGCATTTTCTAGGATTTAATTTTCGATGGAATATTGCATGGGGGCTTAATTAAATATGATTGAAAATATTTTTTTTGTTTTTAGTAGCTGTAAGTCCGATTACGCTGTTTCTTAAACGGTTGGCCCTGACTAGTATTTTTACGCTATCTGACTGCAAAGAACAACAACAAAGAATGAAATGAAAATTTCGTTAACACAATTAATTAATTAAGTCCCCAGCAACTATGAAACCTACGAAACCAAAGCACAAGTATAACTGTTCTGTATGTGGAAGTATGACTCAATGCACATCTGGCACGGTTCTTCTTCAACAAGACAAGAATTTTTAAATACCAGTTTTACTGATGTGATAAAAGAAAATTACAAATACTAGAATTGCGTAATGAAAGCAGAATTAAACTCTAATACAAGAACACACGCCAGATGCTTTGTTGACTGAACCTGTAATGACGCATTATTTAGGACACTGAAATAAAAAGAAACGGAGTTAGTTACCTCATTTATATTGATGAAAATCACTCTAATCCTTACATTATATCTCACACCGTCTCTCTACTATGACATCTCAACCAGAACTCTCCTATATCACATCTCGGCAAGCACTGCCTACTAGCACATCTCAACAAACACTCTCTGCTACAACATCTCAGCACAGACTACCCCGAGTCCTCGACAGGCACTGACTACTACGAGCTCTCGACAAGCACTGACTACTACGAGCTCTCAACAAGCACTGTGGAGGCGGCTTAATAATACTCTTTGGCGCAATCTCTGGCGCAGTGGCTCAGTGTAGCCACCTTTCAATATGCCTATCTGTGTAAAATAACCACTGAAAGTCTGGTCTGCGGAAAGAAAAAAAAAAGGTGGATGGTGCTTTCACACCTGTGGCATTAAGTAATTCAGAGGGTAAATTCGATAAGTGCCTATGATAAGGCTCGATTCATTCACATCCTTTGTGCTGGGATATAGAAGACTCTACATAGTGGAGGGAACGTTTTTATGTGTTGAAAGCATGAAGGGTAACACGTGATGGATGGGGTACCACGTTAGGACGGCGAGGAAGACCGCTTTCGATGTTATTCTGCACTATTTTCGTAAACAGGTTCTGTGAGGGCAAGAATTTCAATGCATACAAACTGAGACATCAAGAAAACGAGCATTAACTATTTCTGGGACACTATACAATTTCCGAGAGGCCGACTCGGTTCTTATTATTTACATAGCCATGTGACATCAGTATGAGATTGAGAATCTTGTTAGATGTGCTGGCGATAGTTTGTAGATACGTGTGCAGTTCCCAGCGTTCTGTCGGTCACGCTGGGCCGTTAAGCATGGTTAGACTCAGCTCGCATGTCCAGCTAGGAACAATGCACACTGTGCTACGCTGTCATCCACGGTAAACACACGTGCTGCCCAGAGGCGTCTCGCATATGAGACCGGTGGGAGCGCGCCTTGGAGATCGGTGATGTCAGTATAACACTGACTGTATACCCACAAATAGACCAAACTTTCACCCGGTCGCTGTAGGCATCAGCGGTGCGCGGTGTGAGAGTGGGGTTGCTCTGGCTTGCCTCCAGCTGTGGCTCGTGGCGGTGTAGAGGTGCGTGCGCCCCTGGAGCGTCTGCGCTCCCGTCCAGCCCCATCAGCATCGGTGCCTAGGGATGTCGCCGCCTCATACTTGCAGGACCCAAATGGGCACCTGTGCATTACTTTGCAGGGCCTGTCGGTAGCCTCCTGTGGGGTCTAGTGGACAGGGTGTGGCAGACAGTGCTTGCACACGTTGATTGCGTGTCTGTTGCATCATTTTGCGAGCACGTCTGTAGGCTGTGCTATGCACTATTTAGACAGTTTACGAGTTATGAGCATATCTACACATCTGTGTACTGCATTTTCTTAGGAGGAGTTTGCAAGTCTGTACTGAAATTATTTCGGTAATTTAGGAGTTGTTTGCACGTCTGCAGAGCGTTATTTAGAAGTAGTTCACAGGTCTGTGGGCTGTGTGGCGTGATCCCAAGCATGTGTTTACGATCCTTACACTAAGCAACTCTTCGTTTGGCATTTACTGGCCTTGATGTGTGGCTTATGAGCAGCCGCTCAACTGTGAAATCTAAGTTGTCTCACCTCCCGCCCAACTGTCATAGTACTTGTAGTAGATCCAGGTGCATTTTTTAATTCCTGCGTGATATTCTGGATACATGTATGCCTATTACACATGACGACCCTCTTCAACTGTCGGCGATCTCTATGAGTCAACAGACGAGGTCGGCCTGTACGCTTTTGTCCCTTCACGTTTCCACTTCACTATCACATCGGAAATAGTGAACCTAGGGATGTTTAGGTGTGTGAAAATCTCGCGTACAGACAAGTAACACCCAATCACCTGACCACATTCGAAGTACGTGAGTTCCGCTGGGCGCCCCGTTCTGCTCGCTCACGATCTTTAATGACTACTGAGGTCAGTCATATGGAGTACACGGCATCAGGTAGCAGCACAATGCACCTAATACGAAGAAATTATGTTTTTGGGATTGTCCGGATACTTCTGATCACATAGTGTATGTTGTCCGACTCGTCCTGAAAAGTGCTGTCCCGAAACTTCGATAGTAGATCACCCTGTGATGCTCAACGCCTCTGCCAGTGGAGGTTGTTTAGCATCTCCGTAACGTTCTCTCGCTAGCTAAACGATCCCGTGACGAAACGCGCCGTTCTTCGTTGGATCTTCTCTATATCCTGTATCAGTCCTACATGATAGGGGTCCCAGATAGATGAACAATACTCAAGAATCGGGCGAACACGCGCCTTATAAGCCACTTCTTTCGTGGATGAGTTTCATTTCCTTAAGATTCTTCCGATGAATCTGTCTGGTGTCTGCTTTTCCCACTATCTGTTTTACATGGTCATCCACTTAAGTTCGCTCTTGATAGTTACGCCTAGATATTTTACAGCAGACGCTGCCTCCAGCTGTTTGTCATCAATAGTGTAGCTGTACAGTAGTGGATTTCTTTTCCTATGTAGGCGCAATATGCTACATTTATTTACGTTCAGGGTCAACTGTCAGAGTCTGCACCATTCATCGATTCTCTGCAGGTCGTTCTGCATATTCTTACTATCTTCCGGCGTTGCTACTTTAGTATAAACAACTGCATCATCTGCGAATAGTCTTAAAGAGCATCCGCCGCTTCCTACTAGATCATTCATGTACATTGTAAACAGCAATGGTCCTATCACATTTCCCTGTGGTACTGAGGGTATTACCTTTACATCTGTCTTCAGTTAATTACAAAATTTATACACTCAGTTGAATCTCCGCACTAGTGCTATGTTTTTGTGTCATCTCAACAGCTTTCCTTCTTGCAGTCTTGGAGTTCTCATAATTTGGCATCATTGTGACTAAATCTAAACCTTGAATCTTTCAAATGTTGCGACTGATTGCTGCGATCTGCGATTTGCCCACACACTTGCTCCCCGTCGCTTGCGTGTGGAGTCCTTAAGCGTAACTGTAATCAAACATCGGTACTAAGAATGTTACGCACCAGTTATCAAACGTCTGATATTTTTACCAAAACATGTTTCGGAACTATTTAGCTCATTAACTAGCGCTAAAACAAGGAAACTAATCAATACATAGTAATACCACACGTACTGAGAATCACATCAAAATATTTACATCATCCTGTAATATAACATACCTAAGGCTTCTATGCCATAGCGAGTGGCCTTTATAAAATTTGAGCATCGACAATAGGAATAACAAGCTTGTGGTAGAAATATTCAGGAAATCTACGTTTATGGATGTAATATTTGATAAGACTTCATGCAACCCCCTTCCCCCAACCTCAAACGTGAATTGGCATTCTCCAAAATGCTGGGCACAGGGATAATTCCATCCCGCTAAGTTCTAAAATCAAGGAAGAAAACACTTAAGCGAATAGCGATAGAAAATGATTTTGATGCATGTTTTATAGATAGGATGGATACAGGCACCAATAAAACGAGAAAAATCCTCAGAAATTTAGTGTCACGCCATACCGATGAGGTTATTTAACAACAAAGGGATGATAACTACATTCAGGGTGGAGAATAAACTAGACGAGAAGCTGAAGCATTTACTACCACAAGGGGGGAACTGGATGGGTAAAGCGGGCATTTATGAAAGGAAGTGTCAGGATTGAGAAACGAAGTACGTTAGCAAACGGGGAGAAAACTTTAAAAGGTTTGAAGAGCACAACAATAATGAGAATGCCTCATCGACGGGGGCGAAACACCACAGGAATGAGCATCATTCATTGGGTAACATCGCAGACAGCATGAAGGTATTGCACTTTGAGAATAACGGGTGGTTTTTGTCAGATGTCGAAGACGCTGAGATTTTTTGCGCTTTAAGAAAGGAATGCGTCAGCGTGCTAAATGAGAAGACATAAGTGTCGAAGGGCCATTTCTGGCAGCACTTTACCAATGTCTTCCATAGCAAGCAGGTACCAACTTACTCAAAGTAGTCGTGTTAAGTTTTTATTGGTCATTCTATAATCATGTATTTACATAGGGGTAGTATTGGCTTTTAGGATTTACAAGGACTTGACACATAATGTTCATAGGTTTTATGGTCGACATTAGCATCGTTGCAAGCTGTGACATATGCGTTGCAGCGAAGTACTATCTTTGCTAAGTGTATAACACGCCATCATGAGATGTTATAGGAAGAGTTTTATGTTTGACAAGGCATCTTCTCTGCTGGGGTTTTGCTTTTGACGGTGCCTATTGGAATAGAAGTTTTAAAGCATGTCATACTGCAGGACGGTACAAATATTTTCAAGTGATTGTCAGGACCCGTATTTCTATGTATTGATTTGTTACATTGTTTTATACCACTTTATGAGGGGATAATGTGGTCTGGAAATACATTAAGGTAAAAATATCACTTTTTTGACAATTGGTGCATAACACTCTCAGTAACTATTTTTGAGACACAGTTGTACCACGGTTTCACAACAGATAACCGATAATCAAAGGGTTCAAACTGAGGACTCGGTTGTAAATATTGCTTGCTCTCTCTGCAGCAGTGCGTTCTACGCCTACTACTTCTACTTTACTTCAATACCCCATAAGCCACCTTACAGTGTGTGGTGGGTGGTATTTGTGACTAATTATCCACCGTATGTTCTGGATCACAAAAGAACAGTCTTCAAGAGAGAGTTACTAAAAAGCTGTAACTGACGGGTAGTAATTATGGAGGGCCAGTACAAGGACCACTAACGAACTTATCTAAGGGTCACTTCTGGTGTCAGGTTACATGCTTGGCAAGTTATATTGGTCACCATCACTAAACCCCCTGAACCCAGTGATCACCGCCAATTGTGCGCAGTACATTCGAGGTCACCCAGGGAAACTCCAATCCTACCTTCGGACCTGGGTCAATTAAACTAGGTATAGTCAAGGTCATGATGTAGCTCGATGCCACTCACATGGTGTCGTGTAATATAAAATTAATGGGAAACTCTTATATCTCAGAACGAATGCGAACACATTAAACTGGCAAGAAACCCCTCCCCTCACCCTTGTATCAATAAGATTCAAGTTCCCCCTCCCCTCCTCATCCTTTATAATTAGTTCAGTTCCGTAGGCCTGTTCATTTGAGATCTGCATATCAGGAGGAGAGGTTCAAGTTTGTTTGGGGTCTGCTTGTGAATTTGCGTTGTCAATTAATTGTATTATTATTCTAAATATGCGCGTTTCGTTATTTTAGATCTGTACTTCATACAGCGAGCTATTCGCTATAAATAGTAACAACTTAAATTTATTGTTATTCCAGCTACACGAGTGACACCATTCAAAGTCTATATACTGTTGTGAGAGGACTAGGGCCTAGGTATTTGGATTAACAAATTAATTTTATTACTATCATCCCAGCCACGCAAATTTCGCCATAAGAGCCGCCAGCAGAGACTTGCCACCACCCGCAGGCCGAATAAGAAGTAATATAAGTAATCTCATGATTAACTGCTATTTTTAGTTAATTTGTTGCAATTTTTACTGATTTCTTCCAAATACATCTCTATCGTAAATGCGGTGTTAAAAAATTACGTCAGCGTATAATTTAATAACAAATACGCTCTTTCAAAGTCTTAATGTTTCGGAAATACAACAGTGCGATATATTAACGAATAAACACTTGTTAAATCATCCTTACTTTACTAGTGTGTATGACTTCATAGTGTAAGCATTAAAATTAGTGCATTCTCCTATTGGCGGACATGAAGATGACATGGCATATGTGAGTAAATACTAACAAAGACAATAATGTATGACTCTAGCGTGTGAAATCATAGCAAAATTCTGTAAGCTCTGCAGCTTCCCCTATTTCCAAGATGGTCAACCAAAGACGTGTGTGTACGCGGTATGTGTAACAATTAGCACACTGGCCCACACACACACACACACACACACACACACACACAGAGAGAGAGAGACCTAGATTACCAGGAACTCGCCCCTGCATTCAGCTCTTAGTGCGGGTCGAACATGCCAAGTGAGATGTCTGCAGCCTATGGAAATCCTCGAGTAGCCGAGGCCCCCAGTGCTGCCGCCACCAAACTCTGGCCACAGAACCTAAACCAAATCGAGCAGCTAGCACTGTGTTGCCCATCCCGCCTCTTCCAGAAATTGTAGGGAAATTTGCATTATTTAAACAATGTACATTTAATAGTTTCCGAAATTTTACCATGAGCGAGAAGTGTGGGCTTTTTTGTAGGTTTGTGAATAATGGGTTACGGTGTGGGATTTCTTCAAAGTATTTTCATTCGGGGGAATGTAGTGGGGAAGACAGTGGACATTCTAGCGAGCTCCGCTCCTGGGAATGCAGAATTTCTAGCGTAAATACTAGAAATAAGGTGACAGAGAACCAGTTACTACACGTAAAGGAGGAGCAGTTACAACACGCAAAGGAGGAATTAGATAAGTTGAAAGGGGGTGAAGGGTGCTGGTGAATGAGAAATGGCAGTTGGCAAAAGGGGAGGTAGGAGGAGGAGGAGGAGGTATTCAGTCAGTTATACGTTGCCTATATGCAATAGATTTGACCAACTGTCAGAACTGAATGGAGAGGTGCGTTTTGTAGCTGTAGATGTAGGATACATGCAGGAGTCCTCAGCAGTTACGAGGCCTAGGTCAGTTGCAAAGTCTAACACAAAGAAGTAGTTTCTGCTTCTATGTAGTTCGCACGGTATAGGTGTCAATTGGTTGCAGGAAGTGTTGGCGAGTGAGTACCAGGTCACCAGCATTGTGAAGCCTATTTCAAGGTTGACTCAGGTGACTAACAACATAGGGGAGTTATGTAGGAATTTTACGAGGGAGGATCAGCTAGTGATAGTGGGTGGACCAGGGAATAGTCTTGATAGGGACGGGGAATATGATGTAGGTGGTGACCTGGTAAAGATAGCCACTCAAAACTGGTGACACTGTTATCAGCGTCATGATCAGCCTCATCTTAATGCGGCTGTTAGGCGCGTTAACTAGATGGGCATTCTGTTAGTAAAAGGGTGAATGGCCTTTCAGTCCATGCTGCACAAATTTTAGCACTAAAAGGGTTTTATAGTCAAACAAATGTCACATACAACTACAAACTATGTAGGAAAGTTAATCGAACAGCAACAAAAAGTTTTTTTAACCACGTCAAGGAACAAGAGTGGCAGGATGTTTATATTGCTGATAAAATAGATGACAAATATAATGATTTCGTTAACATGTTTCTCACGTTCTTAGAGAGTTGATTTCCATTAGAACGTTCTAAATGCGATACTAGCAGTAAAAGCCAGCCTGGGTGGCTGACTAGTGGGATAAGGATATCATGTAGAACAACGCGGGAATTACATCAAAGTGTTAGAAGTGCTCACAATCAGGCTGCAGTAGCCAATTACAAACAATAGTATAAGGTGCTTAAAAATATTATTAGGAAGGCAAATAGTATATGGTACACAAATGGAAAAGCCAATTCACAAAATAAAATTAAAACCACATGGTAAGTTGTGAAGGAAGTGTCTGGTCAGCAGCACAAGGTCGACGATGTAAAGTCATTTCGTAGTAAAAATATTTCTGTTACTGATAAATTAGATATATGTACAGTATCTAACAATCATTTTCTTAGCATTGCTGGTAAATTAAATAAAAATTTAGTTTATACAGGGAATCATATAACACTCTTGGCAAATGCCTTTCCGAGATTGATGTCTGAAATACTGCTCTGTGATACCGACAAGGGGGAGATTGAGTCAATAATTAAATCATTGAAGACTAAGGACTCTCATGGATACGACAGAGTGCCTAGCAGAATATTAAAGTACTGTGCTCATAATGTTAGCCCAGTATTTAGCCATATTTCTAATTTTTCCTTTAGGAATGGTCTGTTTCCTGAACGATTAAAGTACTCAATAGTAAAGCCGCTTTATAAAAAGGGAGAAAGGGACAATGTAGACAATCTTAGACCTATCTCTATGCCATCAGTAATTACTAAAGTTATTGAAAAGTCTGTGTATGTAAGAATAACTGATCATTTTATATCACACGATTTGCTATCAAATGTACAGTTCGGCTTTAGAAGTCGTTTAACAACTGAAAATGCTATATTCTCTTTTCTCTGAGAGGTACTGGATGGGTTAAACAAAAGGTTTCGAAAGCTAGGCATATTTTTTTGATTTAACTAAGGCATTTGATTGTGTTGATCACAAAATATTGCTCCAGAAGTTTAACCATTACGGAATATGGGGAGTAGCTCACAATTGCTTCACCTCTTACTTTTGCGACAGGCAGCAAAAGGTAATTATTTAGTGTTGAGAATGGCTGTGATGTGGGGTCTGAGTGGGAGGTGCCCCTGGGATCAGTGTTGGGGCCAATCCTGTTCCTTATTTATATAAATGATACCCCCTCTGGTATTACAGGTAACTCTACAATATTTGTTTTTGCTGATGACATTAGCTTGGTAGTAAAGGATGTTGTGTGCAACAATGGCTCTGTTTCAGATTGTGTAGTTCATGAGATAAGTTCATGGCTTGTAGAAAATAAACGAACGCTAAATCACACTAAGACTCAGATTTTTCTGTTCCTAACACGCAATTCAACAAAATCTAACGTTTTAATTTCAGAGAATGGGCATATGATTAGTGAAATTGAATAGTTCAAATTTCTAGATGTTCAGATAGACAGTAAACTGTCTTGGAAAGCCTTCGTTCAGAATCTTGTTCAATGACTTAGTGTTGCCATTTTTACTATTCGAATGGTATCGGAAGTAACTGATCGTTCGACACGAATATTAGTCTACTTTGTTTATTTTCATTCACTTTAGCGTCGTATGGTATTATATTTTGGGGTAACTCTTCCCATTCTAAAAGGATATTTTTCGCTCATAAATAGGCGAATTGGGCACTAAGGGGTGCATTTGGGTTGGACTTCCTTACCTCTTGCGCAGAAAGTAGTGCAGTATACTGCTGTATCCATTTTCAATAAGCTACCACAAGAATTCATAAATCTTAGCTGTAATGCACGCGTTTTCAAATCTAAACCGAAAAGCTTCCTCATGGGTCACTCCTTCTATTCTGTCGAGGAGTTCCTTGAAAAATTAAGCTGATTCTTGTTGTATTGTTGATTGTGTTTATCTAAACTTATGGCTTCACTTTTTTCAGGTTCATAAATATTTTATTTTTATCCGTTATTACTTTTATGTAGTTATTTCATGTACTGAAATGTTCCATGACCTTCGAGATTTGCTCCTTAATCTGGTCCTATAGAACTTGATGTGTAAATAAATAAATAAAGTGATCGAATTGGCTGCTGGCAGAAACACAGTGCTATCAAATCACGCAGTCAGAAACTACCATCCACCCCAGGAAACTAGTCAGTAAACCTCAGACAAAATACTGTGGCTGGCAGATAATCAGACGACAGGGCACGCATGTGGAGATTGGTAGTGGGAGGGGGGGGGGGGGGGGGGGGGGACTGTGAGCAGACACTTTAGGGGAAATTCTGAACACTGGAGGGAAAGTACCATTCTAAACGGAAGCCCACACTCACCTCTTTTTGTAAATATTAAGTGGGGCCCCTCCAAGCCCACACTTTCATGGTGACCATTCAAAAAAATGCTTTGTTTAGTATCGAAAAAAATTCCCCCCGAAAATGCAGCGATTTATTTTCACATGGCTTGTTAACCATTTGTAACTTTCGGAGAAGTGTAACGTCTGGGGAATTTTGAATAAAAGCTCATATTTCTCTTCTTGCAATGTTAAAATTTGTTTCTTTTGACAAAACGCAGCTGAGATTACACAGTATCACTTCACTAACATGTTGTACAGACGCAATTGCGAGAGAATTTTGAAACAGTGGTTTATTAAGTTTATTAAGTGAGGAACTGAGGAAAAATAACGTTAGTATCACACAAAAAAGCACATCTTCGGTTAAAAAACATACGTCTAATGTCTTCCCTTACGTTGTTCCAACACCCATAGAATTTCTCGTTTCACTATCGATGGCCCTTAAAAATTACATTCTTTCATCGAAGAAGTCTGTAGTTAGTAGAATAACACAGTAAATAATGAAGTTTTGCGTAATAACCGTACGGCAAAATACTCTTCTCCTTGCGTGCTATCATTTATCATTTCAGTATCTCAAACATTTCAATAAACATGTGGAATGTTGTAAATATTTCAGTCTGGCTTTATCGCTGACGTTGCGCGATCGCGAATCAGTGTGCTATTTCAGATCAATTTTCTTGAGATTGGTGACAGATAGTGTCCTTCACCCAAGTATAAAGAAAAATGGTTTAAATGGTTTTAAATGGCTCTGAGCACTATGGGACTTAACATCTTAGGTCATCAGTCCCCTAGAACTTAGAGTTACTTAAACCTAACTAACCTAAGGACACCACACACATCCATGCCCGAGGCAGGGTTCGAACCTGTGACCGTAGCAGTTCCGCGGCTCCGGACTGCAGCGCCTAGAACCGCACGGCCACCGCGGCCGGCTAAGTATAAAGAAAAATTCAATATGTTAGCTAAATTTCATACGCAGTAACATGTTATGTAAACTGCACCAAACGCAAAATCATATATACCTCAATTTTTCATTGCAATTCTTTTCTAAAATCGTTTGAAAAACATCAGGGCGTGCGCTTCGATTCTGTGATGGCCGACCGGCTGAAAGGGCCTGCCCTTCCGAACGAACGAATGAACTCGCTCAAGCGCTTTGAACGAAAACTGGTCACTGCGCTTCGGCCAAGAAACAAGCTCCCCCTCCTTCCCTATCCATCCTGCTCTTAAAATTAGATCTTACGTGTGGGTGCTACCTTTCTTGTTCTGTTCACAAAACACCAACAACACCAGGGATCAGCCAGAGCTCCGAGGTACAATAGAAATACGCGTAGTTACAATTAACCTGCCACAATACAATACTGAAACAAATAAACTCCTCCTGTGTATCAAGTATGCATCACTCCTGTATTATTATTAACGTGTGACGTCATAGTGTGTGTTACTAAACGAGAATTACTACAGTATAATGATGCCACATTGTTTCCTGCATACGCTGTAAAGCATATCTCGAAACCGATATTCCAAAGGAAGAACAAGACGGTTGAATGCTTAATACATAATTTATCAACAAATTTCCACTTCCTAAGTACCAAGCCTCCATCATCGCTGTACCATTAACATACGACACGAGTGCTAAAAAATAGTGGCATAAGAACAGCTATCGCTATTTGCGTTATTCGGATAATCTATCTCCACTTTTTTCAAGAAAACGTACGTAAATAGTTGGCTGAACGAGTAACACAGAGTGCAATAAATAAAAGTCAGGCCACTGGCCAAATGCCTGTACTAGTGCTCCGTGCCCAACACCACCCCCCGCTGTTTCACGCAAAGCCCGGCACTCGCAAGCAGAGTGGCTGCTGTGCAAAGGGTCAAGTGCCTCTATACCCCGCATACGTTAACCGGCTGGGTGGGAGGAGAACCGCCATGGTTCCGGCCGATACGAAATACTTAGGTGAAAAAATTTCATTTTTGCACGTCTTAGAGCCTAACGTTCTCATCCGATAAAGAACTGAATTTCTTTTCTTTACCCGTCAGACTTACTGAGCTGCATCAAATTAATTAAAACGTTGCTCGCCATTTTGAAGAGTTTGCAGAGATTGGAACGCATTGCGTGAATTTTGCGTATGATTGACTTTAGCTCATGTATTGTCGAAAATTAAATTTAGATAAGAAATCGAAATTTCAATTAAAATTGAGAGCATAGTGATATCTCATCTTGCTCTGGAGTTGGGTTACGTATCCGAGGGACAGTCGCGTGCAACGAACCCTGTTCTGCCCATGCACACTTGCCGGCTGCTACGAAAGTGCTTATTACCCGATTTTAAAAAAAAATTATTAAATGAAAAAATTTGATTTTTGCACATCTTATAGGCTGATATCTTCTGTCGATAAAATAGTCAATTTCTGAAACTTCCTAGCAGATTAAAACTGTGTGCCGGACCAAGACTCGAACTCGGGACCTTCGCCTTTCGCGAGCAAATGCTCTACCATCTGAGCTACCCACGCACGACTCACGCCCCGTCTTCACAGCTGTACTTCTGCCAGTACCTCGTCTCATACCTTCCAAACCTTACAGAAGCTCTCCTGAGAACCTTGCAGAACTAGCACTTCTGAAAGAAAGGATAATGTGGAGTTTTGATCCGCCAGGAAGTTTTATATCAGCGCACACTCCGCTGCAGAGTGAAAATCTCATTCTGGAAACATTCCCCAGGCTGAGGCTAAGCCATGTCTCGGCAATATCCTTTTTTTTCAGGAGTGCTAGTTCTGCAAGGTTCGCAGGAGGCTTCTGTAAAGTTTGGAAGGTAGGAGACGAGGTACTGGCAGAAGTAAAGCTGTGAGGACAGGGCGTGAGTCGTGCTTGGGTAGCTCAGATGGTAGAGCACTTGCCCATTTCGAGTCTCGGTCCGGCACACAGTTTTATTCTGCCACCAAGTTTCATATCAGCGTACACTCCGCTGCAGAGTGAAAATTTCATTCTAGTCAATTTCTCTTCGTTATGTGCAATAAATATTTTTCTGCTTAAAATTAAGAAAAACGTTTGCAAAGTTTTATACACTCCTGGAAATGGAAAAAAGAACACATTGACACCGGTGTGTCAGACCCACCATACTTGCTCCGGACACTGCGAGAGGGCTGTACAAGCAATGATCACACGCACGGCACAGCGGACACACCAGGAACCGCGGTGTTGGCCGTCGAATGGCGCTAGCTGCGCAGCATTTGTGCACCGCCGCCGTCAGTGTCAGCCAGTTTGCCGTGGCATACGGAGCTCCATCGCAGTCTTTAACACTGGTAGCATGCCGCGACAGCGTGGACGTGAACCGTATGTGCAGTTGACGGACTTTGAGCGAGGGCGTATAGTGGGAATGCGGGAGGCCAGGTGGACGTACCGCCGAATTGCTCAACACGTGGGGCGTGTGGTCTCTACAGTACATCGATGTTGTCGCCAGTGGTCGGCGGAAGGTGCACGTGCCCGTCGACCTGGGACCGGACCGCAGCGACGCACGGATGCACGCCAAGACCGTAGGATCCTACGCAGTGCCGTAGGGGACCGCACCGCCACTTCCCAGCAAATTAGGGACACTGTTGCTCCTGGGGTATCGGCGAGGACCATTCGCAACCGTCTCCATGAAGCTGGGCTACGGTCCCGCACACCGTTAGGCCGTCTTCCGCTCACGCCCCAACATCGTGCAGTCCGCCTCCAGTGGTGTCGCGACAGGCGTGAATGGAGGGACGAATGGAGACGTGTCGTCTTCAGCGATGAGAGTCGCTTCTGCCTTGGTGCCAATGATGGTCGTATGCGTGTTTGGCGCCGTGCAGGTGAGCGCCACAATCAGGACTGCATACGACCGAGGCACACAGGGCCAACACCCGGCATCATGGTGTGGAGAGCGATCTCCTACACTGGCCGTACACCACTGGTGATCGTCGAGGGGACACTGAATAGTGCACGGTACATCCAAATCGTCATCGAACCCATCGTTCTACCATTCCTAGACCGGCAAGGGAACTTGCTGTTCCAACAGGACAATGCACGTCCGCATGTATCCCGTGCCACCCAACGTGCTTTAGAAGGTGTAAGTCAACTACCCTGGCCAGCAAGATCTCCGGATCTGTCCCCCATTGAGCATGTTTGGGACTGGATGAAGCGTCGTCTCACGCGGTCTGCACGTCCAGCACGAACGCTGGTCCAACTGAGGCGCCAGGTGGAAATGGCATGGCAAGCCGTTCCACAGGACTACATCCAGCATCTCTACGATCGTCTCCATGGGAGACTAGCAGCCTGTATTGCTGCGAAAGGTGGATATACACTGTACTTGCGCCGACATTGTGCATGCTCTGTTGCCTGTGTCTATGTGCCTGTGGTTCTGTCAGTGTGATCATGTGATGTATCTGACCCCAGGAATGTGTCAATAAAGTTTCCCCTTCCTGGGACAATGAATTCACGGTGTTCTTATTTCAATTTCCAGGAGTGTAGATTGCCTAAACTTTGCGTATGGTTGATTTTAGCTCATAGATTACAGCGAATGAAATGTAGGCAATACATGTAAATTTCATTTAAAATTCAATGCATAACGATATCTCGTTTCGTTCTCAAGTTGTTCAGTTCCATATGCGACGGATGGTCGCGGGAAGCTCGCTCATTCACGTCCTTGCGCATCGTGAATCATGTCGTTATAACAATCAAAATATCTCATAAACCGTTCAAGATATCGAATGAGGGTTTTTTTTTTTTTTTTTTTTTTGTGGCAAATGATAGTATGCAATGACGTACATATGTTGCTCGATAAATACTGGAAACTTTTGTATTCACTGAGGCATGGAAGTAACTCGTCTGCAGCAATGAGAAGCTGAAGATCAGGACGTATACAGACGTCCATAACACTGTAGGAAAACCCAAGTGGAGCGCGTACATGTAGAAGCGTCCGCAGCACCTAGGGAAACGGTGTAGCAGGTCGTGTATACCAGGTTTGCCCAGAAAGTAATGCACTGCATTTTTTTTTTTCCTCAGGTGAAAACAATACCGCGAATGCGAAACGTTACTTATGTATTATTTGAAGTCTCATGAGAGAGAGCGCCAAGTTTCCGTCACTTCCGACAGATAGCGTAGCTGCAGGACAGTTTGAAAATGGCGTCTGTAGGTGATGTGCGTTACAAGCAACGTGCCGTCATTGAATTTCTCACTGCAGAGAAAGAAACTGTGAGGAATATTCACAAACGCCTGCGCGAAGTCTATTGAGCATCTGCTGTCGACAGTAGTACTGCTAGCCTTTGGGCACGGAGGGTGAGGTCATCAGAAGGCGGTCCGGCGGAGCTCCACGATTTGCAGCGGTCGGGGACACCGTCCACAGCTGTCACACCTAACATGCTGCAGTGAGCTGATATCATTCGCAAGAACAGACGCGTTACGACTCGACAGTTGGCGCTCCGTCTGTCAATCAGCAGCCGGCCGAAGTGGCCGTGCGGTTAAAGGCGCTGCAGTCTGGAACCGCAAGACCGCTACGGTCGCAGGTTCGAATCCTGCCTCGGGCATGGATGTTTGTGATGTCCTTAGGTTAGTTAGGTTTAACTAGTTCTAAGTTCTAGGGGACTAATGACCTCAGCAGTTGAGTCCCGTAGTGCTCAGAGCCATTTGAACCATTTGTCAATCAGCAAAGGAAGTGTGGATGCAATTATCCGCACTCTTGGATATTCAAAAGTGTGTGCAAGATGTGTCTCGCGGCGTCTAACGGTGGATCACAAATCGCACAGAAAAAACATTTGTCTTGATTTGTTGCAACGTTTAGTAGCTGAGGGGGAGGCCTTCTTGCCCTGAATCATGACAGTTAATGACACCTGGGTTCACCATTTTGCGCCCGAAACACGTCGATGAGCCGATGGATTGTCACCATTCCCACTCTCCACAGTAGATAAAATTCAGAGCAATTGCTTCCGCCGGTAAGGTCATGATCTCCGTGTTCTGGGACTGTGAAGGTGTGATTTTCATTGATGTGATGCCAGCAGGTGGTACCATTAATTCAGAAGCATATGTCAACACATTAACAAACTCAAGGCGCCATTCCGGCGACTTCCGTGCCACAGCAACCCAGGAGATGTTTTGCAGTAACACGATAACGCTCGGCCCCACAGATGTCTGAAGACTGCTAGACACATTGCAAAACATGGTTGGACAGTGTTACCCTATTCACCCTACAGCCCTGACCTAGCCCCGACGGACTTCTACTTATTTGGGCCATTAAGGGATTTAATCCGTGGAAGACATTTTGAGGACGTAGAGGAGGTGGCTCACACAGTCAAGCACGGGCTTCGCCACAAAGGCAAAGACTGGTAACGACAGGGCATACACGCCTTTGTTTCTCGCTGGAGGAAGGCCACAGAACGGGATGGAGATTACGTGGAAAAATAGGGTGTGTAGATAAAACACCATTCTTTCGAGTGTATAATTCTCATTATGTTCAATAAAATTTTGAAGAAAAAATGCGGTACATTACTTTCTGGGTAACCCTCGTACATGCCCAGAGCAGCGAAAGGGTTAACATTTGAGAGCTCCTCTTGTGAGGAGTCACACATGTGCTACCCGCGTTCATAGCAGGATGGGGAAACAATGAGTCGCTGTGAAGGTGACTACGGGATCCTAACGGCTAAATTAACTCTCTGGTAGCAACAGGCAGCACCACTCTGCGCCACTTAAAAATTATATATTACACTAATAATATCCCATACGCCCACACACCTCTGGCATATGTGATCGCCGGTAGCATGGGCTTGATAAGGCGTCGCCAGTTAAAGTGCGTTGCAACAGAGCAACATTAAACACACTCTAATATTCTTTATTGCATATAACTCTAATTCTCAGAGAATTGTATAAATGTTCTTCCCTTGGAAGACGGCAACGCTCTGACGTTCATGGACGTTATTTCGTAACTATATATGTCGTTAACAGACACTGACTTGAACGTTACGCTGCTTCGCTGTTTCTAAGGTTACTAGCATCAGTTCGTAACCTGGATTTTGGTAACTATTTCCTGGAAGTAAATCTTTTGTTGATTACGGAAATGCTGTAACACACACATTAAGTTCTGATGGCTACCGTCGTAGAAGGCTTCCTCTAAATCCCTCATGTAATTGTCCGCAGCTCGTGGTCGTGTGGTAGCGTTCTCGCTTCCCGCGCCCCGGGTTCCCGGGTTCGATTCCCGGCGGGGTCAGGGATTTTCTCTGCCTCGTGATGACTGGGTGATGTGTGATACCCTTAGGTTAGTTAGGTTTAAGTAGTTCTAAGTTCTAGGGGACTGATGGCCATAGATGTTACGCCCCATAGTGCTCAGAGCCATTTGAGCCATTTTGAGCCTCATGTAATTCTATATTTGCTACCTGTAGGTTCGATTAACACGTGAACTCACACCGGAATGCCTGACGAGAAGCAAACGTTCACTTCGCGAAAGCATTATTGAGAAATTATAGAGAACAGGCATCTGTAGCTGACAAAAGAACAATGCTACCACTACCAACGCACATTTTGCGTAAGGAGCAAGAAGACAACAGAAAAAACTGGGACTCGTATAAATGCATATAGACAGTCGTATTTATCCATCGATCTTTTCTTGCAGGCACTTTGCCGTGGTTTGCGCAGTATATATGTCATCTAAAAATTTTGAGTCATAATCGGAATACTCGTCATGATCATCTCACTAATTCATAATTATGCAGCGACCTAGAGTTTGGACCAACATTAAAAAATAAATAAATAAAAAAATAAAATAAAAAAATTTGTGACATGTGCGCAGAATTATCAAGCGTTTCAGTCTGATGGTTGTTTGGGTATATGCATCTATACAGGGTGGTCCATTGATAGTGACCGGGCCAAATATCTCACGAAATAAACATCAAAGAAAAAACAGCAAAGGACAAAACTCGTCTCGCTTGAAGAGGACGCTGTGACGGCGCTGTGGTCGGCCCGCTAGATGGCGCTGCCATAGGTCAAACGGATATCAACTGCGTTTTTTTAAAATAGGAACCCCCATTTTTATTACATATTCGTGTAGTACGTAAAGAAATATGAATGTTTTAGTTGGACCACTTTTTTCGCTTTGTGATAGATGGCGCTGTAAGAGTCACAAACGTATAAGTACGTGATACCACGCAACATTAAGCCAGTGCGGACGGTATTTGCTTCGTGATACATTACCCGTGTTAAAATGGACCGTTTACCAATTGCGCAAAAGGTCGATATCGTGTTGATGTATGGCTATTGTGATCAAAATCCCAACGGGCGTGTGCTATGTATCCTGCTCGGTATCCTGGACATCATCCAAGTGTCCGTACCGTTCGCCGGATAGTTACGTTATTTAAGGAAACAGGAAGTGTTGAGCCACATGTCAAACGTCAACCACGACCTGCAACAAATGATGATGTCCAAGTATGCGTTTTAGCTGCTGTCGCGGCTAATCCGCACATGAGTAGCAGACAAATTGCGCGAGAATCGGGAATCTCAAAAACGTCGGTGTTGAGAATGCTACATCAACATCGACTGCACCCGTACCATATTTCTATGCTCCAGGAATTGCATGGCGACGACTTTGAACGTCGTGTACAGTTCTGCCACTGGGCACAAGAGAAATTGCGGGACGATGACAGATTTTTTGCACGCGTCCTATTTAGCTACGAAGCGTCGTTCACCAACAGCGGTAACGTAAACCGGCATAATATGCCCTATTGGGCAACGGAAAATCCGCGATGGCTGCGACAAGTGAAACATCAGCGACCTTGGTGGGTTAATGTATGGTGCGGTATTATGGGAGGAAGGATAATTGGCCCCCATTTTATCGATGGCAGTCTAAATGGTGCAATGTATGCTGATTTCCTACGTAATGTTCTACCGATGTTACTACAAGATGTTTCACTGCATAACAGAATGGCGATGTACTTCCAACATGATGGATGTCCTGCACATAGCTCGCGTGTTCATGAAGCGGTATTGAATAGCATATTTCATGACAGGTGGACTGGTCGTCGAAGCACCGTACCATAGCCCGCACGTTCACCGGATCTGACGTCCCCGGGTTTCTTTCTGTGGGGAAAGTTGAAGGAGATTTGCGATCGTCATCCACCGATAACGCCTGACAACATGCGTCAGCGCATTGTCAATGCATGTGCTAACATTACGGAAGGCGAACTACTCGCTGTTGAGAGGAATGTCGTTACACGTATTGCCAAATGCATTGAGGTTGGCGGACATCATTTTGAGCATTTATTGCATTAATGTGGTATTTACAGCTAATCACGTTGTGACAGCATGCGTTCTCAGAAATAATAAGTTCACAAAGGTACATGTATCACATTGGAACAACCGATATAAAATGTTCAAACGTACCTACGTTCTGTATTTTAATTTAAAAAACCTTCCTGTTACCAACTGTTGGTCTAAAATTGTGAGCAATGTGTTTGTGACTATTACAGAGCCATATATCACAAAGCGAAAATAAGTGGTCAAACTAAAACATTCATATTTCTTTACGTACTACACGAATGTGTAATAAAATATGGGGGTTCCAATTTTTAAAAAACGCAGTTGATATCCGATTGACCTATGACCTTCAAGCTAGACAAGTTTCGTTCTTTGTAATTTTTTCGTTTGATGCTTATTTCGTGAGATATTTGGCCCGGTCACGACCAATGGACTACCCTGTATATCCTGGACTGGCTTCCAGTCTCCGCAGTAAAATAGGCTTCCATGGAGCAGCTAGAATACCGTTTTCGCTAAACTCTGCTGGAGAGGGGGAGGGGGGGCAGGTGAGAAATGGGCTAGAATAGTGATATGTGCTCGATTTGATTCGGTCGCTGCAGCCGGGATTCTGTGGTGGTGGTGGTGGTGGTGGCCGCTGTCGGTCGAAGATTTCCATAGCCTGCACGCATCTCACTTGGATCGTCGACCTGCATTACCCTACGAATGCAGGGGTGAGTTCCTCGTAATCCAGATGTCCGTTTGTAGCAGTGTGCTAATTGTTATACGTAGCGCAACTGCGCGTGTCTTTGCTTGACAGTCTTGGAAATGGGTAAAACTGCAGTGTTTAACAATTTTGGTATGACGTTACACCCAAGTGACTTAAATCATAAATTTTGTTAATATTTACGGGGATGTGTCGTGGCGTAATTTTTTCCATCAATAGGAGGACGCTCTTATTGTAACACTTCACTATGCCGTCACACACACTAGTAATGTAACGATGGTTTAGCATATGTTTATTTATTTATATATCAGTAACACTTAAAAGACTTTGTAAACGCACAGTAGTTGTTGAAGTATGAGCAGTAAAATTTGTTAACTTCGTACTTAGTGCAGAGATATCGATATTCGGAAAAATCGGTAAAAACTGTAAAAAATTCCAGTTGTTCTAAACGTTTTCGTACATATGCCACGCTAACCCCTTGTCTACATGTCGATGCTTATATACAAGCATCAGAGTCATACTGGGTTGCAAAAACGCTGAAGCAACGCCTCCAATTGGAATCCTTATGTTCACATTTTATAACCCAATAAACCAATTAATTATAAGATTACTTACATGACTTCTTTTCTGTCTGGTATGGTGGCGCCTTGTATGGCGAAATACGTGTAATTAGAATAATAATAATAATATTAATTTGCTAATAGAAGTACTTACACCCTGGTGCTCCCACAACTGCATATAGACCTCGAGTGGCGACACTTGCGTAGTTGTAATTACAACATATTTTATTTGTTAGTACTTACAACAAATCCCCACACACCAGTTCTCACCCTATGGATACCAGAATTAAGATGACGAAACTCGCGTAATTCGTGTAATAATATAATTAAATTAATAATTATTGATTTGTAACGAATACCCAAATACTGGTCCCAAACGAACCTAAATCTCTCCCCCCTGATGGACGGACGTTGAATGAAGAGGCCTACTTAACTGAATTAGTTATAACCGATGAGGAGGTGAACCGGAAATCTGAATCTTATTGGTTCATTGGGAGGGGACGGGTTTCTCGCCATTTTAAGTAATCCCATTGTAGAGAGATAGGGATTTCCCGACAATTTTATGTCACGCAAGAATACGTGGTCGATATCGAGTTACATGAATGACATAGAAGATACTTAGTCCAATTGACCCAGGAGCATGGACGGAGTGGATGTTCCCTTGGGTGGCGTTAAATGTACCACATAAAGTTGCCAGTGATTCCCAAGGTGAGAAGTGTGGGGTTGACCTTGAATATAACTGAAATACGTAACCTGACACCGGAAGTGACCTTGAGATAAGGTCATTATCTGCCCTCGTAGCAGCCCTCGACAACTACTACTTATGAGTTACAGAATTATCTTATCAGTGTACTGTTGGACTTTTTTGCGATCCAGAACACAAAAATAACTGCTGTTGGTCGCTTTCCCCCATTTTGTATTCCAGTCACTAACAGTGCACAGAAAGAACGGTTGTTTGTAAACCTCTCTGTGACCTCAATTCTGATTTTACTTTGATAGTTATTTCGCTAGATAATTTAGGAGGATGGAATATATTGATTGATTCTTCCAGGAACGTAAGTTATCGAAATTTTAACAGTAAACCAGACCATGATGCGCAACGTCTCTGTTGTAGTGAGAGGCAATGGAGTTAGATGAGCTTGTACCTATCTTGTGAGGGTCTCAGACAAGCGAGCAGTTCTGAAATATCGGCCGATAGAGAGAGTATCAGCTATCACTTTCACAGATGGCCTACCCTTCCAATGAAGTTCAGTCTTTCCTACGATTATTTGTATACGATTGTTTCATTTTAAATTGGTCGGTACACACACTCCCAGAAATGTAGTGGATGCGAATATTTCCACTGACTATTCTTCTCTCGAGTAAACAAAAATACTGGGTCTCTGCAGCTGTTTATGAGCAGTGTATTATATTTTCTTATGTGAGGGTCAATTGCCAATTCCTGCACCAACATCGACGGTCTACAAATCTTCCTACACTTCACTATAAGTTTATTGTGTTGCGCTTTCTTTGTATATAGCAGAATCATCCGTGAAAGTCCTCATCGTGTTTTCGTCGGCAGTCTCTATGATACCCCTACAATTCTTAATCGGTTCAAGAAAAAGGAGCGTTCATAGCCATTTTTGATCGCTATTGTCAGAGAGGGACAGTTAAGGATCGTCATAGTAGTGGAAGAGAATCTTTTCTGTAACACAATTGATTTAGAATTCGGGTACTATGTCGGGTTTTAAAATAATAAAGACTCATACTGTATGGTGAAACTATCACTTTTGTTTGATTTTCTTATTTTAACTATAGTTTATCAGATTTTCAGCGGTGTGCTACCTTCAGTGATGCGGAAGTACTGAATGAAAACAATCGATTCAGTTGCCTTTTGGAAAATTCGCCTCATTAAGTTGTAGTTTTACGTTTCAGTTGGATTATTATTGATTCGTTTCTTTCCAGTGAAACCAGTTTGCTTGGCCAACTAAGTTAAAATAGTCTATAGAGTCCGTTGTAGTTCAGCGTATTGACTGCATTATTCATTTTTTCTTTTAAAGTGAAACCATTTTCTGCATAATCTGCCAGTTGAACAATGTATTAATTCTTTGAGCTGAAATGAACCCTTAATGTTTTAGTTGCCTGAGCTATCCATTCATTCTTCTGAGTGAAAAGGTCTACCGTACTTTCATTAGTAGAAATACGAGGTGCATTCAAGTTCTAAGGCCTCCGATTTTTTTTCTAATTAACTACTCACCCGAAATCGATGAAACTGGCGTTACTTCTCGACGTAATCGCCCTGCAGACGTACACATTTTTCACAACGCTGACGCCATGATTCCATGGCAGCGGCGAAGGCTTCTTTAGGAGTCTGTTTTGACCACTGGAAAATCGCTGAGGCAATAGCAGCACAGCTGGTGAATGTGCGGCCACGGAGAGTGTCTTTCATTGTTGTAAAAAGCCAAAAGTCACTAGGAGCCAGGTCAGGTGAGTAGGGAGCATGAGGAATCACTTCAAAGTTGTTATCACGACGAAACTGTTGCGTAACGTTAGCTCGATGTGTGGGTGCGTTGTCTTGGTGAAACAGCACACGCGCAGCCTTTCCCGGACTTTTTTGTTGCAGTGCAGGAAGGAATTTGTTCTTCAAAACATTTTCGTAGGATGCACCTGTTACCGTAGTGCCCTTTGGAACGCAATGGGTAAGGATTACGCCCTCGCTGTCCCAGAACATGGACACCATCATTTTTTCGGCACTGGCGGTTACCCGAAATTTTTTTGGTGGCAGTGAATCTGTGTGCTTCCATTGAGCTGACTGGCGCTTTGTTTCTGGATTTAAAAATGGCATCCACGTCTCATCCATTGTCACAACCGACGAAAAGAAAGTCCCATTCATGCTGTCGTTGCGTGTCAACGTTGCTTGGCAACATGCCACACGGGCATCCATGTGGTCGTCCGTCAGCATTCGTGGCACCCACCTGGATGACACTTTTCGCATTTTCAGGTCGTCATGCAGGATTGTGTGCACAGAACCCACAGAAATGCCAACTCTGGAGGCGATCTGTTCAACAGTCATTCGGCGATCCCCCAAAACAATTCTCTCCACTTTCTCGATCATGTCGTCAGACCGGCTTGTGCGAGCCCGAGGTTGTTTCGGTTTGTTGTCACACGATGTTCTGCCTTCATTAAACTGTTGCACCCACAAACGCACTTTAGACACATCCATAACTCCATCACCACATGTCTCCTTCAACTGTCGATGAATTTCAATTGGTTTCACACCACGTAAATTCAGAAAACGAATGATTGCACGCTGTTCAAGTAAGGAAAACGTCGCCATTTTAAGTATTTAAAACAGTTCTCATTCTCGCCGCTGGCGGTAAAATTCCATCTACCGTACGGTGCTGCCATCTCTGAGACGTATTGACAATGAACGCAGCCTCATTTTAAAACAATGCGCATGTTTCTATCTCTTTGCAGTCCAGAGAAAAAAAATCGGAGGCCTTAGAACTTGAATGCACCTCGTAAAGCAGTGTTACGCCACTGTACACATATTCTCGGAGGGTAACCCTATCCAAGAGGTATGTGAAGACATCTCAAGGGATGCATCAAATTAAAAATAAACACTATACGAGGGTCACTACAAAAGAAATGCACACTATTTTTTTCAAACCCATCTTTTATTCTACATGATTGAAAGTTTTACAGTGTGTAGATACATCCTTTAGGAACAATATTTTCATTTCTCCACATAATTTCCATCCCTCTCAACTGCCTTACGCCATCTTGGAACCAGCACGTGTATACCCGCATGGTAAAATTCTGGACCAACCTGTTGGAGGCACTGTTTGGCTGCGTGCCCAAGGGAGTCATCATCTTCAAACCTTGTTCCACGAAGAGAGTCTTTCAGTTTCCCAAAGAGATGATAGTTGTCCATTCGAGTTTTGTGATCGCTTCCATAGTTTTTTGACCGACATGTGGCCGTGCATTGTCGTGCAACAGCAAAACATCCTGCTTTTGCCGATGTGGTCGAACACGACTCAGTCGAGCTTGAAGTTTCTTCAGTGTCGCCACATATGTATCAGAATTTATGGTGGTTCCACTTAGCATGATGTCCACCAGCAAGAGTCCTTCGGAATCGAATAACACCGTAGCCATAAATTTTCCAGCAGAAGGTGTGGTTTTGAATTTTTTTTTTTCCTTGGGCGAATTTGCATGATGCCACTCCATTGATTGCCTCTTCGTCTCTGGTGAAAAATGATGGAGCCATGTTTCATCACCTGTCCCAATTCTTCCAAGAAATTCATCTCCACCATTCTCGTACTGTTCCAAAAGTTCGCTGCATACCGTTTTTATTGTTATTTTGTGAGCCACTGTCAACATCCTGGGAACTCACCTGGCACAAACCTTTTTTAACGCCAACACTTTCAGTATTCTGCAAACACCTCCTTCCCCTATCCCAACGTAGCGTGACAATTTGTTCACTGTGATGCGTCTATCAGCAGTCACCAATTCGTCAACTCTCTCCACATTGTCTGGATGGTGTGCAGTACGAGGCCTGCCGCTGCGAGGACAGTCCTCAATATTTCCTTGCCCGCTTTCATCACGTAACCTGCTTGTCCACCGATTAACTGTACTGCGATCTACAGCAGCACCTCCATACATCTTTTTCAACCTCTTGTGGATGTTTCCCACTGTCTCGTTTTCACAGCACAGGAATTCTATGACAGCACGTTGCTTCTGACGAAAGTCAAGTGTAGCAGCCATCTTGAAGACATGCTGTGACGGCGCCACTCATGGGGACAGGTTGAATTAAGTTTGAAAACAAGCGCGAAGGATGTATCTATACACTGTAAATCTTTCACACATGCAGAATGAAAACTGTATTTTTACAAAAATAGTGTGCATTTCTTTTGGAGTGACCCTCGTGCATACTTATTTCATTATGTACTTAATAGATTAATTCCTCTTTTCATCGTTTAAAACTGATTAATTTATTGCTTTAAATGAAGGTGCTGCAGATGAAATGAATACGTAACAAATTAAAATGATGTATCGTTAGCAGTACAAAGTTGGGCATAAAATTCCCCTTACAGGTATGTGAAGAAGACAGAAACTTGCCCAAATTTTAGCGACTGTATTCATTCTGCTTTATTAGAAAGGTGTGATAATGTGCATTAATTAAAACTCATTTGAATCTACCCTTTATTTATGTGAAAGGTAATAACGTAATGCAGGAAATTACATTGTCAGCCACTTGCGTACAAGTGACACCAATGCAGACAAATTTGTTTACGTTAGACAGTTTAAAAAGTAAGAGGTGTAGTATTTCATGAGGATGAAGAAGTACTATTCAGTTTACACATGGATACCTCTGTTTCACAGTTAACAGTGCTTGTAGCTATTGCTGTTAGCAGCACTTATCCTGCTGGACAGCTAGGAGCTGCAGATGGAGTCGCGTCGTCCACCGTGCATTCAGTTCTGGGCGGAAACATTCGATCGTTTTGCAATTGCTCAGTCGTTATTGTTGATTTCTCTGTATTATCGGCTTTCATCGTTGTAATTCTCGTTAAGATATATGCTTACTACTGAGTTCAGTTTTTCATCCATATTATGAATAGACATTTACTTAACAGTGAACTCAGCGCCTGTATCGAAATGTTCATACACTCAGTACGGCCAGAGGGAATGGAAACAATCATATGACTGCTTAAAAACTGATAAATTCAATGCAATGTATAATATTCTGAAATTATACTACTAAAAAGAAAATTCAAGAATGCTGACATAAACTCCTTGAAAAAAAAATACTTCCGACGAGTGACAGTGTGTGTTTAAAAGGCAAGTGACTAAGTCATCAAACAATTTTAAAAATGTGTCTTATATGTTTTCCGTCCAGATCGTTTCAGCATGTACCCAAAGATAGTTATCGGTGAATGTTGCAAACCAGCGGGAAGAGAGGGATAGAACGTCAATAGATTTTATTAGAAAAGTAATTGTTCATTTATTTAAACATAATTTTATAATGTAGCACCAGTCATTAACATTTGAAAACGGATTAAAGATAGATATTTAATGCCACAAACAGGCAAAATTCATATTTAAGTAACTAAATAGATAAATTTTGAATATACCTCATTTTTATAAATATCATATTTATTCACCCCTCCTTGAAATAAAAGACATTACGTGACTCTGAAAATTTTCGCACCATTAGAAAGGGTTCATGTATAACCGAAAAGGCTGAAAACGTAGGCTCATGAGCATAAACTCACCAAAACCCAGAGACTGAAAAGGGCACCACATGGCAATAGGATTTTTTTAATTTTTTGCATCTCTGTTCTATGGAGTTCAAAACTCAAATATCAGTCACCCGAAGACACCCATGCACACGTCAAAAGTTCTCGAGAATCTCGACACTCACTAGTGGACATTTATATGGTATGTCTCCACCCTTGGTCTCTATGATGTCTTGAACATTCTGCAAGCAACAATTTCAATGGTGTATCTGAAGGTCTGTGGAGAAATGGCAGGCCATTCGTCCTGAAGAGCCGAAACCAGATACTGCTTGGACGGTGCGGTTGGGAGTGAAGTCGATTTTCAGTCTCATCCCAAAGGTTTCCCATTGCGTTCAGTTTGGGACTCTGTGCAGGCCAGCCCCTTTCATGACTGTTTCTGTTCAGGAACCACTGTGTCACAGATGCTGTTTTATGACGGGATATTGTCGTGCTGATAGAAATGGTTGTAGGCTCTGAAATCTTCCTCTACTGTATGGAGTATCCCAATGCTGTAAAAAGTGTTCACAGACTGCCGCATTTAGCTTTTTGCTAAGCGGAAATAAAGGACCAGACTCTACCCGCAAAAACTCCCCCGAATCGTAACCCCATCTCCTCCCTGTTTCGCTGTTCGCACTGCCCATGACGGCACATAATATTCTCCAGGCATTCACCTCACGCTAGCGCTTCCTATCTTGCCTCAGAGTAAAGAGTGATTGGTCACTCCCAGTCATTCGTTTTCAGTCACACACTATCCAGTGGCGTCCATCTTTACATCGCCTCAAGTATCGCTTAGCACCGATTACAGAAATTTGTGGCTTATGCGGAGCAGCTCGACCATTGTACGCTGTTATTATTAAATTCTTGCACACAGTCATTGAGCTAGATAGACTACTGGTGGCACTCTGCACCTCACGAGTGATTTCTTCAGCTTATTTTGTGCAGTTTTTTACTACCACCCTCCACAATGGACGACAGCCCGTGTCTGTCACCACATGAGCTCTGCCTAGACTTGGTTTAGCTGCAGTTGCTCCTTTGCATTTCCACTCCACAGTCACGTCACCAACAATCGACTTTTGCAGCTTTAGAAAGGTCCAAATGACGTTGGTCGACTCGTTACTCAAGTGACATCCAGCGACTTGTCTACGGTCGGAGTGAAAGAGCTCTCCTGACAGACTCATTCCGCTGTTACTGTTTCTCTCCTGACAACACAATACTCGCCGCCTTGTTTTATACAGTCGCGTCTGCCTCTCCTGGCATCTAGGGCCGTCCGGATTCTTTCCATCGGGCGGTGCATTTTGTTTACTGGGTAACGGTACGGAACTGTGTCGCAGACTTTGCGCAAATGTAGAAGCACGGCGTCAATCTGAGTTCCGCCATCTAGTGCCTTTTGGGCCCCATGAAGTACAAGGGGCTTTCAGTAAGTAATGCAACACTTATTTTCCTATAGGAATTGGTTCCATTCAGGATTCAAATATACCATATTATGCCCCACTCTTTTGGCTACACAACCCTATTTTTTAACATAATCTCCATTCAATGCGACTGCCTTACTCCACCTTACTGGGAGGGCCTGAATGCCCGCATCGTACCACTCCACTGGTCGACGCCGGAGCCAATGTAATGCTGCAGCAATGACCTTCTCATCTTCATCATTTTTATTTGCAGATACTTGTGTTGGCCGTGTTTGCAGTTAAAATTGTTGGATGTGAGGTCCGCAAAACACCGTCTTTTCTCAGTACCCAAACATGTTTCGGCACCACTATGCCATCATCAGTGGGTTTTCGTTTTTATTTATTCTGTAATGTGAACATTTTTGTTAAATGATTTTAAAATTATGTGCATCTTTAGTTCAAACAATAGACCGTTTCTTTTTGTAAATACCTTACATTTGGTGTGCATGAATTTTCTGGATCGCTTTTGAGTTGATTAATACAGGTATCTTGTCATCTGCAACCAGACGATGTTCATGAGAAAGTTTTCTGTTGGGAGTTAACCTATCTTCTAGAATGTAATTTAGTTTGTCGCGATGTTTTCGCGCCTATATTCGTTTTTACTTACGTTTTCGTGTGAGAAGCACTTGCCTTCTCGGCATCGTGCTGAGGTGTTGTGATGCACGTGTAAGTATAACAAGTATTTTCCACAAATAACATAGTAAAACAATTTTCACTTCATCAAAACACAGTGTGATTGTGGTTTGTTGTGTGTCCCAGCCCAGTCAGGGTTCATTTGTTCACCAGAGAGTTCAGCGCCAAATTTGAATTTTGTTTGCATTTTATCTTTGTGTGTGAGCGTGTGTGAGTGCATGCGTCCGTGTGTGCGCGTGCGTGTGTTTTCTGTGCGCTTCTTAGCTGTGTTTGTTGTCTTTTATATGGTATTCCTTTTGTGTGTAAATGGTGCATCTTTGCAGATTGTAGTGCATCTATTTTTCGCGCGCGCGCGCGCGCGCGCGCGTGTGTGTGTGTGTGTGTGTGTGTGTGTGTTTGTAGACTTTATCCGTTTATGCTGTTTTTATTTGTAAAGTTCCTTTAATGTGTTAAATAATGTGCCCTTGCAGAGTGTAGTGTATTCGTTAAAGAACTGTTTTCCTTCTGCTATTGTCTTCTGTATGTGGAGGTTTTCCTGAATGGTCAGTTTGCTGTATAGACTGTGGCTGGGTTTTAGTATTCTTAAGTCTGTTTCTATTCTGTTTGGGAGATGATTGTGGACTACAAGGTGGTCAGAAAATATACTATGGGAGATGTTGCTTTTTAAAGCTCTGAGATGTTCTGAATATCTGGTTTTGAAGTTTCTGAATGTTTGTCCTATGTACACTTGTTTTGCATAACCTCACATCCAACAACCTTCTCGTCATCCGTCTACTGTTTCTCGTGGAACTCATCCTGCATTGGGCCTAACAGATGAAAATCAGAAGGTGCGACATACAGGCTGTACGGTGGATGAAAAGAGCAGTCCAATGAAGTGTTGTGAGAGCTCCTATTGGGTGCGCTGACTTGTGTCAGGCTTGCGTTGCCATGAAGAAGAAGTTCGTTTGCATTTTTGTGGAATTTCTTCAATTGCCTGAGGGTTGCACATTACGACTCAGAGTTGATCGTTGCACAATCAGAATCACCCATTGTGACTCATAAGATCGTCGCCGTGACTCTAGCGCCTGAGGGTAAAGGTTTGAGTTTTTCTTTGGAGGAGATGTGGGGCCACTCCATGGATTTCCGAGTCGAAGTGATGAACCCATGTTTCATCGCCTGTGACGATGTTCGGCAAATAACTGTCCCGATCAGCCTCGTAACGCGCGAGCAGTTCCGCACAGATGGTCAACCACTCCTCTTTATGGTTCTCTCTGACGGCGAGGGACACAGCGGACACGTTTGAGGACCCCAACTGATAGGCGAGTGCGCCAGTACTACCAACACAGACGTCCAGTCGTGCAGAGTGACATTTGATTGCAATCCATCCACGTCCAGCACATCGAATGAGTGTGTCCGCACATTCCAACACTGCAGGAGTCACAGTTGTGTGTGACCGGCTGGCATGCGGATTGTGTGACTTTGTTGGAATAATGACAGATGCCTGACCGTATGATTCACCGTCGTTTTATTCACTGCCAGGCCTCCGTAGATATTCCTCAAGCGTCTATGACTCTGGTTTTCTGCCAAAAGTATCTCAATGACAACTCTCTCTTTCGAATGCACCTCCCTTACAGAGGCCATTTTGAAGGCTAAGTACAGCATGTCCCACCTGTTGGAACTTCACTAAACTATATGGGCTAAAGTGGAAAATGTCTCACGACGAATTCTGCATTTTGTCACCCGAAATTCGCCGAGAAAAAGAAGTTGGATTACTGATTGAACGCCCCCTGTATATAATCTCCAGGTGCCTTTTGATTAGCTTGAAGACCAAACAGTTATATGAATATTTTTTGTGTCAGTGCTATACTGTTTACCCCTGCTCATTCTCAGTGGACTTATCTTAGGCTCCTTTAGTAGGTGCTCTACCTAGTGCATGTCTTAGAATCATTCCACGTCCAGGCTTGGGAAGGTGGGATCTGAACTGGCTACAACACCGGTTAGTATATTCACCTCCCGATAGGCAGACCGTAGCGGATGCCATTCCTGTGTAGAGTCCTGTAGTTGGGCGCAAAACTATCAACGAACGTCTCTCTGCTGTCGTGTCAAGGTAAGGGCGGCCGTGCTCTCAGTCTGCGATGCAGGAGTACCAGCTGTGTGCGGCCGGCCGTCATGCGCGAGATTCGGCAGGTTTGCTTGGCTTTGTTATGCTGATGACAGACGCCTTGCCCAACGACTAAACGGTGCTTTTGTTCACTGCTAGGTGTCCGTAGACATTTTTCAAGCGCTTATGAATATTTGCGATGTTCTGGTTTTCCGTCAAAAGAAACTCAACGACAGCTCTATGCCTAGAGCGCATCTCCCTTACAGACGACATTTTGAAGGATACGTGTTGCGCCGCCACCAATCACAATTTCCTAAAACTATAGTGGCTGCAGCAGGAATGTTCCATAATGTCCCACAACAAATCCCGCAATTTTTCAACCGAAATCGTGCGGAAAAAATGACTTGCATTACTCATTCTACATCTACATCTACATCCATACTCCGCAAGCCACCTGACGGTGTGTGGCGGAGGGTAGCTTCAGTACCTCTATCGGTTCTCCCTTCTATTCCAGTCTCGTATTGTTCGTGGAAAGGATTGTCGGTATGCCTCTGTGTGGGATCTAATCTCTCTGATTTTATCCTCATGGTCTCTTCGCGAGATATACGTAGGAGGGAGCAATATACTGCTTGACTGCTCGGTGAAGGTATATTCTCGAAACTTCAACAAAAGCCTTACCGAGCTACTGAGCGTCTCTCCTGCAGTGTCTTCCACTGCTGTTTATCTATCATCTCCGTAACGCTTTCGCGATTACTAAATGATCCTGTAACGGAGCACGCTGCTCTCCGTTGGACCTTCTCTATCTCTTCTATCAACCCTATCTGGTACGGATCCCACACTGCTGAGCAGTATTCAAGCAGTCGGCGAACAAGCGTACTGTAACCTACTTCCTTTGTTTTCGGATTGCGTTTCCTTAGGATTCTTCCAATGAATCTCAGTCTGGCGTCTGCTGTACCGACGATCAACTTTATATGACCATTCCATTTTAAATCACTCCTAATGCGTACTCCCAGATAATTTAGGGAATTAACTACTTCCAGTTGCTGACCTGCTATATTGTAGCTAAATGATAAGGGATCTTTCTTTCTATGTATTCGTAGCACATTACACTTGTCTACATTGAGATTCAATTGCCATTCGCTGCACCATGCGTGAATTCGTTGTAGATCCTCCTGCATTTCAGTACAATTTTCAATTGTCACAACCTCTCGATGTACTACAGCATCATCCGCAAAAAGCCTCAGTGAACTTCCGATGTTATCCACAAGGTCATTTACGTATATTGTGAATAGCAACGGTCCTACGACAGTCCCCTGCGGCACGCCTGAACTCACTCTTACTTCGGAAGACTTCTCTCCATTGAAAATGACATGCTGCGTTCTGTTGTCTAGGAACACTTCAATCCAATCACACAATTGGACTGATAGTCCATATGCTCTTACTTTGTTCATTAAACGACTGTGGGGAACTGTATCGAACGCCTTGCGGAAGTCAAGAAACACGGCATCTACCTGGGAACCCGCGTCTATGGCCCTCTGAGTCTCGTGGACGAATAGCGCGAGCCGGGTTTCACACGATCGTCTGTTTCGAAACCCATGCTGATTCCTACAGAGTAGATTTCTAGTCTCCAGAAAAGTCATTATACTCGAACATAATACGTGTTCCAAAATTTATAAAACTATAGCGGCTGCAGCGGGAATATTCCACAATGTCCCACAACAAATACCGCGTTTTTTCAACCGAAATCGTCGGGAAAAAATTAATTGCATTACTCATTGGACAGTCTTCGTAATAGAACAAGCTGAATTTAAGATTTGCGACGTGGTAGCTTCAGGAAGCGGGCGCGCGGACGGGACTCACCGCTGGCGAAGCGTCGCAGGCTGCCCTTGGCGGAGCACTGGAAGACGTTCCCGCAGGCGCCTCCCGCGTAGAAGTTGTCCGTGTGGATGGGGTGGAAGCGCGCGCACATGACGGGCGGCGCGTGCTCCAGCGGCCCGCGCAGCGTCGCGCGCAGCTCGCCCGAGTCCGGGTTGCGCAGCTGCCGGCACACGCCGCTACCGACAGCCCACACCACGACCAACCCTCGAATGCATAGCGAGCAAGCAGTGTATCCAATCAAGTTCCTCTAGGGTTTCAGAACAAGCCCGTGCGAAAACCACAAGATATACAGAAAATAGACACATATCATACTGGAACACGTGAGGCAATACTGACCTTACGACTTATCTTAGAAGAAAGATTAAGGAAAGGCAAACCTACGTTTCTAGCATTTGTAGACTTAGAGAAAGCTTTTGACAATGTTGACTGGAATACTCTCTTTCAAATTCTGAAGGTGGCAGGGGTAAAATACAGGGAGCGAAAGGCTATTTACAACTTGTACAGAAACCAGATGGCAGTTATAAGAGTTGAGGGACATGAAAGGGAAGCAGTGGTTGGGAAGGGAGTAAGACAGGGTTGTAGCCTCTCCCCGATGTTATTCAATCTCTATATTGAGCAAGCAGTAAAGGAAACAAAAGAAAAATTTGGAGTAGGTATTAAAATCCACGGAGAAGAAATAAAACCTTTGAGGTTCGCCGATGACATTGTAATTCTGTCAGAGACAGCAAAGGACTTGGAAGAGCAGTTGAACGGAATGGATGGTGTCTTGAAGGCAGGATATAAGATGAACATCAACAAAAGCAAAACGAGGATAATGGAATGTAGTCGAGTTAAGTCAGGTGATGCTGAGGGTATTAGATTAGGAAATGAGACACTTAAAGTAGTAAAGGAGTTTTGCTATTTGGGGAGCAAAATAACTGATGACGGTCGAAGTAGAGAGGGTATAAAATATTGACTGGCAATGGCAAGGAAAGCGTTTCTGAAGAAGAGAAATTTGTTAACATCCAGTATTGATTTAAATGTCAGGAAGTCATTTCTGAAAGTATTTGTATGGAGTGTAGCCATGTATGGAAGTGAAACATGGACGGTAAATAGTTTGGACAAGAAGAGAATAGAAGCTTTTGAAATGTGGTGCTACAGAAGAATGCTGAAGATTAGATGGGTAGATCACATAACTAATGAGGAAGTATTGAATAGGATTGGGGAGAAGAGAAGTTTGTGGCACAACTTGACCAGAAGAAGGGATCGGTTGGTAGGACATGTTCTGAGGCATCAAGGGATCACCAATTTAGTATTGGAGGGCAGCGTGAAGGGTAAAAATCATAGGGGGAGACCAAGAGATGAATACACTAAGCAGATTCAGAAGGATGTAGGTTGCAGTAGGTACTGGGAGATGAAGAAGCTTGCACAAGATAGAGTAGCATGGAGAGCTGCATCAAACCAGTCTCAGGACTAAAGACCACAACAACAACAACAGACACATATCACGGGATAGAGTATCCCCCCCAAGTTTTCAACGCACATTACAGGTGGTCTGTGCCAAGAAGGATACTACCTTCTCTGTTGAAAAGTGTTGTGGGCCGTCTGCCATTATTACTGAGCTCTGTGGAGTACTGCGAAACAGAGGTGTACACAAAAAAAGGCTGTCGTCTGCACCGAACCAGCTTCCTTTATGGTCTTCCTCAAGTTTTCTTCGTTGCATATCCCTACTATTGGGGTAGTAAAATTACGCGTAGTAGTGTTCCTATGTAATCGAAAATAGCTAAACACAGCACTGTCTGCAAAATTGATGGGCTAAGCACAACAGCAAGTGCGGCATTGTGTGCGCATTGCTATGTCTTAACACGTTTTATTCACGAGAAGAATTGTGACCCCATTACTTTGGCGGTGTTTCTGACACCCCAAATATTTACTGATAGTAAGCGACCACAGAGTAATTACCCCATCTTAACCTCGATATACTGGGTGTAAAATAACTATGTATACAAATTTGTGAAGTTATTGCAAGAGATACAAAGAAAAACTTTTGTTATGAGACATAAATGTCACAAGTGCACCCCCTAGGTATCCTTCAAGATTTTCCGAACTGTTTGGCTTGAGGAAGCTGTGTTACAACAAACTGAAGACGACCTCAGCATCAACACACGGTAATCAAGAAAAAAATACCTTCAACACCAGTGTGTGGAGCGTCCTGCACAGGACGGACAGGCATCCACTCAAGTATCAGAGGGTATAATACATCAACTGATGACCTTTCCCAGCGAGTGGAATCCTGCCATTGGTAACTACACCAAACTGCAAACATCCCTGACTTACAAACGTGTGTTCTCTTTACTGTCGCCGGCCGGTGTGGCCGTGTGGTTCCAGGCGCTTCAGTCTGGAACTACGCGACCGCTACGGTCGCAGGTTCGAATCCTGCCTCGGGCATGGATGTGCGTGATCTCCTTAGGTTAGTTAGGTTTAAGTAGTTCTAAGTTCTAAGGGACTGTTGACCGCAGATGTTAAGTCCCATAGTGCTCAGAGCCATTTGAACCTTTACTGTCATCGCTGTGTTCACAAGTGAAGTGAAGGAAAGGAAGGGAATATTCTACAGCCATGCCAGGAAGTTGTAAAATCCTAACACATCTCATGTGTTCCATCATCAACAGATATTTACCACAACTGTATTGCTCGTACTGTCTTACTGGGCAGTATCTTCTGCCTGACACACCACTGGAGGAAATTACATTATATTTTTCCGTGGAGCATTACCGGAAATATTGGAGAATTGTCCCGCCAGAAGTCAGTCAACGATTATTCCAGCAAGACGGGGTTTCGGTATGGGTCATTACCGTGACCATCACGTTCTGCCAGTCTCACTCCTATGGATTTCTTTTGGTGTGGGAGATAAAGCGTTTGCGGTACGAGACACCGATAGACACTCCACATGACCTGGTTGCCCGTTTGGCTGAAGCTGCGGTGATCATTCGTGAAACATCTGCGTTTTAGACGATCATTAGCACTTAGATGACTTGGATGCGTTAATTTAAATGGACGAAGATTTACCCAGTATATCTAAAACAATATTCATCATACGGCAGGTTGTGAACACGGTCTCTGCACATAATCAGCATCAAGTCTGCCCCCGGTAGCTGAGTGGTCAGCGCGACAGACTGTTAATCCTAAGGGCCCGGGTTCGATTCCCGGCTGGGTCGGAGATATTCTCCGCTCAGGGACGGGTGGTTGTGTTTTTCTAATCATCATTATTTCATCCCCATCGGCGCGCAAGTCATCGAAGTGGCGTCAAATCGAAAGACTTGCACCAGGCGAGGGGTCTACCCGACGGGAGGCCCTCGTCACACGCCATTATTATCAGCATCAAGGCCTTCATGGACTCCTAACGGGGAAACGTGCATCTGAGACGTTTTTGTCGCACAGAAAAATGTTTCTTTTTATTTCCTGTAAAAACTGTCAAATTTTGAATACATCCTGTATTTCCTCTATAATTTTATTTAACTACATAAAAACTATTAATTTTTAAGATATGACTGAAAAAAACACACGCATATACTTTGACATCAATATTTCTGCCCTTATACTTTAAGGGTATACGGAACGCCCTATGCTTACAATGATAAATTGAGCTAAGAGTTAGGAACATTTTCTCATTTGTTATTTGGACGATACTCTTGATTTTTTCACAGAACGCAGAGATATGTTCTGCTTTTATGCTGAATTATTAATTTTGAAAAAATAATGTATAGTTTTTCAGATATTTTATTTTTTGTAAATGTTAAAAAAGTCATACATTTTAACAAGTATTTTAAAATTTACATCCATTAATACAAAATAATTTCACATATCTTTTAATTCAGATATATTAGAAGGTCTTAAGGAACAACTACAGAAAATTTCATCTTTCTACTATAAATAGGCCCTGAGAAAATGTACCTTATACACAAAAAAACTTAAGTTACGGGAAATCAGCTTCAAAGTTTTTACTTCAGTACAGGCCTGCTCCATAGCTTGTATCATCAGAATCGTCCAACAGCTTCGTCTTGATGGCTCTGCTATGCTGTCTAGCCATCTTTGAATATACTTTTATGGCATTATCTGAAGACCTGAGCCGTTCCTTGTCCAAACAAAGCATAGCTGCGGCAGTTCGTAGTCCCACACAGAGCCCCAACTTCTGCAGAACTTTGTACTTTGTTATATTGCCCTGATTGAATGATGAAACAGCATCATAAACGCCAAAGTGAAGTGTGTTTATACCCACAAACACAGTTTTAGGTAGTCTATTCAATATCACATGGTTCACACACTCATTTGGATTTTGAGTCCGGCCATGAAGACATTTCTTTAGTAGACTAATATCTGCGAGGTCTCGGAATATTGGTTTTATTTCATCCATTATGGCAGGTGGCAGGTGATGAGAGTGATTGTATTGTTTCTTAGTTACCTTGCCTCTGTTGTACTTGCACCAACTATCGTCTCCTTTTGGACATAGCCCATGTTGGGGATTCTCATTGTTTGAAGCTGTATGAAAAAACAGAGCCCAGACTGCTCTTCTCCTTAATTCTGCATCTGCTGTATTCTGTCTTATTGCTAGACCATAGCACTTCTGAATATGATCTATTGTAGCATCTGTCAGTCTATTTTTCCCATCTAAAGTTTTTCCATCGCTCAATTTCTTGCCTTTCATGCTAGCCTTGAGCCGTCGAAGTCTTGATCCCACGCTTTTCTGAACATGGCCAACACACACCAGTTTGGAAATTTTCACATCGTTACCATAGGGTCTCAGTTCCTCAATTTCTTTGAAAGCCTTTCAGACACCATCTCCAAGATAATTTATGTATCTAACGTTGTACCATTTTACTGAGCGTTGATAAATACTTCTTACACCAGCAACTTCCATACCACCACTTGACCCATAGGAATTTGCCATGCACTCCTCTTCATGTTTAGTTTTCATTTTCTCCTTGCATCTGCAATGCTTGGAAAAGTATCGCCACATCAACTACCCTACCAGTGTCCACACTTGTAGCTGTTACTACACCATTCAGAGATGTGTGGCCTCTCTTCTGCCAGCTTCCATCAAAAGCTATGGACAAGTCTCTGCTATTACTATTTTCAAAAACAGCTTCCTCAACAGCATCTTTCATGTTTTCCTATGCCACATCTTCTACAACATAGCCTATTGCAATTATGTGTTTGTTAAATTTTGAGGGTGGAGGAGGGAGGTTCATCACAGCACACAACATGGCACCTGCAGCCCTGCCCTTTCCTATACACCGTAATCCATAAACCAGTCTAATGTTTATATCGTATAGTTTACCTGTATCTGCAGTAACATGTGAGGAATTGAAGAAAGTAACACTGTGTTTGAATTAACTGCACATCAACTCTAACTCACAAGCAAGTCCGACATGTAAATTTGTTTTCAATGAAACACCACATTTTCCACATTGTTTGCAGAACACATTGTTCTCCAAAACGTCTGATAATAAAGAGACGTTAATTACCTCACATTTTGTAGTTCCAGCATTTAGTTTCTTGTATTCTTCTTCAATTCCAGCTAGTTTTCTTCTTGAAGCACTTTCCGGTGTAGTGGCAGCAGCATCACTCAATGTATCACTACCAGTGTTGAGGTTAGTCGCTACTGGGACATCAGATACTGATGAAGATGAATCAGACGAATTTTTAGTACACTTTACTTTCTTGCGCCAATGTACGCGCTTTCTAAATACCTTCAGACTAGGTCTTGGCATGTTGAAGGAAAGAAAACTCAATGACTTCTCCACATACGACTTTCACAACAATGACATGGATGTACTCACAAAGGAAACAATACAAATGGTGCAGAATCTATTGTCAACTGTCTAGCAGTGTAGCCAACAGAAAAGCTAACTCTCTTGTGCTCAATTATATCTCTGGCAAGGCTGTCTATATCAGGTATATTTCGCGTCTCATATACATGGTGCGGAACATCGTGTGTATTCAAAATTATTTAAAAAAATTATTTAAAATAGTTATATTCACGTCATCCAAATATTTTATACATGGTATTAAACGGGATAGTCTAAATTTTTCGAAAATGTATTTACCCAAAAATCGATTTTTTCATCGAAAAACTCATTCCTTATAGCCTTAAAGTTAAAATTACTTTAATTTTTGTACTTGAATAAAAGATACATATAGCTAGAAGTAAAAATATTATGGTAGGAAGTTAAATGCATCTGAAAAATTAAAACAGCATAACAGAGTTCAGATGTTTAGTCACGACTTTTCTGTTTCAGAAACGCATGTCTCACGTAAAGGAACAAACACGTTCCAAGGACAACTATGTTTTGTACAGTAACCCTGTTTTTCTGTCCATTGAACGAGGGCAAATGTCGCAACGACGCCGATATTTTGGATGTATCGCCCCTGATTCTCGTAACTACAGACTGACCTACCGATTTACTCAAATGGTTCAAATGGCTCTGAGCACTATGCGACTTAACTTCTGAGGTCATCAGTCGCCTAGAACTTAGAACTAATTAAACCTAACTAACCTAAGGACATCACATACATCCATGCCCGAGGCAGGATTCGAACCTGCGACCGTAGTGGTCGCTCGGATCCAGACTGTAGCGCCTAGAACCGCAAGGCCACTCCGGCCGACCTACCGATTTACTGCTGACCGAAGTTCTCTGGAATGATTACAGGTCACATCGGAACTTGCTTTCCGATGATGGTTCATCACGTCCGTGGCAAGAGGCCTCAAAAATCTACATCTACATCTATACTCCGCGAGCCACCTTACGGTGTGTGGCGGAGGGTACTTATTGTACCACTATCTGATCCCCCCTTCCCTGTTCCATTCACGAATTGGAGCAGTTCCATACTGGTCTCTTCGTTGCTTGCAAATATTATCTGAGCATTAATTCCAGTAAGGTCTAGAAGACCGTAGAACACATATTTTGAGCTGTTGTGGTTTCTGTTCTTTTGTCCATCAATATGCAGTGAAACGAGCAATGCAACCTTTTTCCTCTCTTTGGAACGAAAGAAACCATTGTCAATATTGTTCTTGTTTTGTATTAGTTGAGGAGTTAAGAGTTTAAGAAGAGCTATTCACTGCTAAACTCTCTGCGTTATGTAAGGCAGTACAGTTATACTAAGCGGGTGTCATCATTTCACAGAGCTTCTCATCAAACACATGCATGTAAAGCCGCCTCTTCTCAATGTACACGTTGTGCTAGGAGAACTTCGAGATGAATTTTGGATTTTTCAAGGATGACATTCTGTTCGGAAGGTTCTTCGCCCTTGTTTTCCCTGCAAAATAATGCACAGTAGTCGATACGAAGAAATGGTCTACAACCACTAGACGACTTCAACTTGGAAGACCGTTTGCAGTGACAGATTGATTTTGATGTGGTATTATGCGTTAAAATGAGATACAAAATCATGAAGTTGTACATGGTCTTACTCACATGTGCCACAGCACGTGCTATTCATATTGAACTTCTCACTGATATGTCCACCAACAGATTTCTTATGGTCATGTAATGCTTTGCAGAACATTGAAGCTTTCGACTCACTGTTTCCGCAGACAATGCTACAACATTCCACGCAGCTATCACAGAATTGTCTGAGATCTTCAGAACTGTCCAACACAGTGACATGCGGTGCTATTGCCCCCACTATGGAATCACATGTAAGTATATAACACCGCAGATGGCTTGCTGGGGAGGCTAGTGGGAACACATGAAGCGCTCCATCAAGCGTTGCTTGAGGAAGGTGCTTGGCCGCTCTCAGGTGGATGAAGACATCCTGAACACCATTTGGACAGGAAGAGAAGCCGCAATAAACTCAAGACCCGTTGCTCGAGAAGAGAGTTATACAGCACTGACACTAGCTCACCTCCTAAATGATGGCAAACTGGTAACTATTCCATGTGGTCCAGAACCAACAACTAGGAAGGATCTTACCAAGAATTTTCGACTAACACAAAAGAGCAATGAGGACAATTGGCATAGGTGGAAAAATAGGACCTCCTACTGCTAAGAAGCTACCACGAGGTGAGGTGATAGCCTTCAAGAAGAAAAACAAGTGTTGAAGAAGTCGTTCTTCTTCAGGAGTATATCAAACCACGATACTTGTGGAAGAAAGCAGTAATGAAAGAGGTGTGGCACGGCAGAGACAACAAAATAAGATGCGTCATTTTACAGCAGTCACACGGGATGGAGATCTGTCGATCAGTCCAGCTGGGCATCCCTCTCGAGATAGAATAAGGCGGTGTCGACGTTGGGGAATAAGAGACTCGTACACCATTTTCTGGTATTGTATTGAAAAGTTTAGACTTTGCTGCACTCTGCAGGAAATGCATATAATTGCAACTGAAAACTGTAGTGGATGCTGTGCATAAATATGTGACCTGAAATTACTATGTTGAATTCTTTTAAGTACTAGTGAGTAACAACACATATACAGCCCTTATCTCTGTAATAAGGCCAAGAAAGATATGTACATGTATGAACGTGCTCATCAAGTCTCAACTTGTTTGCGACCTTGGTGACTAAGTATGCATATCCATCATAGTATTGCCTCCATCCCCTCATCTTTCCATGACACGGATCCAAGCAGGCTCCTTCCCTACTCTCCAGCGCCTTCCTCCCACAGGTAGTGTGGGACCTCATTGAGATAGTCCTAAGAGGGCAATGTACACTTTGTCAGCAAGGTCTCAGACAAGTTGAGACTTGGTATGCTCAAACTTGCACATGTTTTCTTTGTCATATTACAGAGATGTGAGCTTCACAAGTCAATTTAAAAATGGTTCAAATGGCCCTAAACACTATGGGACTTAACATCTGAGGTCATCAGTCCCTTAAACTTAGAACTACTTAAACCTAACTAACCTAAGGACATCACACGCATCCATGCCCGAGGCAGGATTCGAACCTGCGACCGCAGCAGCCGCGTGGTTCCGGACTGAAGCGCCTAGAACCGCTTGGCCATCGCGGCCGGCTCACAAGTCTATTCAAGAAAGCATTTTGCATTATTTTGTGAATATGATACACAATCTCCAAGTGTATCATATTGATTTTTTTTGTCTCTATGCATATTTGAACTCTTTTAAATTCCTCCCTGTGAAATATTCTTCGTGGAGTGTGAGCTTTCCCGTTCCGTTTTATTACGCCATAAAACTGCGACGTTTGTTTTTATCTCAGCGCAGTGGTGAGCTTCTTTTATCAGATGTTCTGCACATTTGAAATGGATACATTCGTTCTTCAATAGTACCATAGTATATAATAAGCATAAATCCGTTTTCCATTTAGCTCAAAAGTATCAAAAACAGCATTATTTTCAACACACGAAAAGTAAGTTATTGATTTAGCAGTGAAAATGGCTGTAACTTCAAGTCTTCTTTCTCAGAAAACGTCAACGTATGAAATAAAACCAACTATAACATTACGCTATCATCTTCTGGCTACGCTCACGAGATCAACACAAATTTGTTTAGCCACTTGCTGCTCGCAATAGCTATGTCGAAAACAGAAAATCTAGCAAAATAAGCCAATAACATCTCTGAAACTGCTCATAGTTTAATTTTTCACATTTTCAGTCTTCCTCTCTGGTTCAAACTGATCCTCTGCGATCCTTTTTTGCATATATGTGACAGTGTAGTAGTACAGAAAATTAATCCGGGTCCATCGACAAACGTTTCCGATTGAGCCCTCGGTGCAGTAATACGTCGCGGAATTTCTCTCGCGCTTCGCACGTTGCCAAGAATCCACGTATTCCGGCCGTGGCCGCGAGCGTCTACACGACACCGTGAAAGATCCGAGATACCGACGAAAGGAAAGTCCCAGAACGTCATTATCAAAATCGAACTACAGAATTTCTGTTTCCAGCTACTGAGTGCCGTCGTCAGTGGATAAATACAATAAATTAGGTAAAACTGTGCAGCTTTTTCGTACGTTCATATTACTGAATTCTAAAATGAACACATCTACGTCAACCTATATAGTCGCTTTATAATATGTGGTGGGAGGTACTTTGCGCTCTGAAACAAATTGAAACCGTGCTTTTCTGACATAAAAAATAAAGGTTATCGTAATAGGAACATAAGCGGTACAGTATTAAACGAAATATGCTGTACATTGAAACAGAGCATGTCATACACAGAACTGTGGGAGAAACCAAATGTAAAATAAGAACGCTGAATGTTAACAGTACTGGGGAGAAATAAATGTCACTAACACTGAGAAGGGAGATGATACTGGCAGTTATGGTGTTTCTGTACAAAAAGTATAGTTTTGACAGAAATGGGTTCACCACTGACTTGGAATAGTAGCCGATAACTTTTGGGAGGAAGTAATTTCTTCTTCCATTACTGTGTCTTGCTTCATTAATTTCAGTTGCACAAGATCCAATAGGAATAATAATTGAAGCATTGAGTGGGAAAGCATGTAAGTAAAAAAAAAAATCGAAAATCAGTTTTTTCACTCATAAGATGGCACGAACCCTTGCCAGTGGCATGATAAAGCCAGTAAGTCGCTAGATGAAACAGTATAGTTTCTGCAGCACTCCAAAGATGACATATGCAGTAAGTGTGAGGACTTTGGCATGCCAGATGTTAAATGAGTGTAATCTTTACTGTCAAGTTCTCAGCAGTCTCAGTTTCTTCGGCTTTTCCAGAGTGATTTAGCGATTAGATTAAGTGGACAGGATGTCACCTAAAGTGATTTCCTTCAAACTGGTAAGTAGGAATTTGTGATTTTCATGAATGGTTACAGATTTGCCTACTATTTTCTCCTCAACTAAGCTTCATTATTTTTGGTTATGTTTTGTCTGGTAACGTGCGACTGTCACTAAAAGTGTCGGGACGTTACACAAGCCGGATAATGTAAACCGTATAATGAGTTTTGGAAACAAACGTAGGGCAATAAAGAGAATTTTATTTCTGGGTTACTACACCTTGCAAAAGTAAAAGGGAGGCGGCCACATAAAGACGATCCCGAATCTCAACCCTCTAGGAGACAATTGTCGGACAACTATACTTTATTTATGATTTCTGGTCACGTTCAGCCATGTGGTCAGTCATTTGGATATGTTTTGGGATTTTTGGCAATCACATTAACATATCATACAGAAAAATAAGACAGGGGATGTCACCTATCAAAACCTCCGGGGAAAGAACCCTCAGTCTCATCGCCGCAGTAACGTGGAGGCTGCACATGTGAATCGATCACAGCCACGAAAGAAATGAAAAAATCTCACGGTCTAGCGCTCAGGCAAACGGATTGCAATTTACTCTCTACCATAGCTCTGAAATCACGGTAGATTTCAGTGTGCCACACACCCGTTTGCTGGTCATAACAAGGACCAATTTGGCTCACTTATACGACAGAGCACACAAGGATACCAAACCTCAAGACTGGTAAATCAAAAACGAATAAGTGTGCCCTCAGTAAACGAGTAGTCTGAGACATTTGAAGTCACGCTGTCAGTACAATAAGATCTTCATCACAGGCTCCCCAGTCTAATCTACTCGCACAGTCTCAGGACAGGTCCTAAGTACCAACCACAGATGCCAGAGCTTCAACCAGAAGTGCTTACCAGACCAGAGTCCCGCACCTGAGTGCTTCGCACCTCTCCCGAAAAAAATTCCGTTTTCCCGCAAAGTGCATGAACTACACTGCCTTCACCCTGTCTTGAGCCAATCACAAAGCTCTAGAGGCGCTAAATCTCCCCTCCCACACGACAGCACAAACTCATGTCGAACCAGGGCAAGAGTTAGGAAACTTGTGTCTCTGAAAAAAAAAGAAACCACCAATTACTAGGTTTCTTAAGTTTTCACAGAGGGGGTGAAGGAGATGATTTTTTTCCAAAGTCCTCCCACAGCAACAAGAGAACAGATACAACCTCAAAGATCTTTATCTAAATCTCTGTGCCTTTGAGCTTGTTAGTCCCAGCTATGAGGTGTAATAAAGATTCTACATTTAAACTCAGATGTTGGAGTTTTCTTATACAACTGAGGTGGCCAAGGGAAGTGGTTCACTGGTCTACTTGTACTATCGGTTAACACAAAAACATGTGAACTTTTATTACACGTGCACACAATGCCCAATATATGGCTCGACTGGGCAGACACGTTCCTTTAGACCGTCACCCCAGCCCAGGCTTCTGCTGGCGCTACGGCAGGTATCACTGCATTGTTCTGCTGGAAGCTGTCTCGATAAGGGGCTGCCCTGTCTGCCCTGTGCGGCTGTGTCCTGTCCGGCAAGATTTACTAAGGGATGGGCTCACCGCCAATTGCTTTCAACTCCCAACATGCCGTTTCTATGAGCTAAGAATCATAAAAATACCTCGTGCTTTTAGCATCCTACCAGGCTCCATCAATGTCTACTCAGGCCATTAACTTTCTAGAGCCTCGCCCAAGGTGCGTCTGGTTGTAATAAAATCTTTAATAATTTTCAGTATGCAGAAACACTATTGGTAGTCCCTCGGTTCATCTGCACGGTCAGTTGCTCAACAGTTGCACTTCTGTTCACCTGTACACATCTCTACAGCCGTCGTTGACTCCAGTCGTCTATGCACTGGTGCACCAAATTTGCGATGGCGCCGGTTTTGGACAGTGCCAATATGCCACGGACGATATACTTTAACCACAGTGGACGCCACCAGTCCACAAACTTAGCCGTTTCGAAAATTCTTGCACCCTTCGCCCGAAAACCAATGATAATGCACTGTTGGACGTACGATAAATCGCTCCGTTTCCGCATTACGACTACGAGTGCACCGTTTACCGCGTCCCCCACCTACTGACGCACGCGCGCACGCATGAACGCACTCTCCGCTGCTCGACTCGCTGCGGCTCACTTCGTTACCGTCGCTCGCTCACGGCAACGCAACTAGCCCAACGCTATGCCAGGACGTAGGAATGGAGGAAGAGGCAAGATTGCTGCTACTGTTGAGCTCCTGCTAAAGGCAGTCCGGAGCAAAGGTTGCGGCAACAAGAAGAAGAAGCGGAAGCCTGTGGCACAATTACAGTGCTACAAGTGACAAAAGTTGGGACACATATCCAGGGAATGCGAAGGCGCGGTTGCGTGTGTTAAGTGCGGGAAACCGCACGAGACATGAAACTGCAACAAACCAAGAGGTACCGCAGCAACGTGCGTAAATTGCGGCGGCTCGCAAGCCGCAAATTCGCGCAGCTGCGACTATCTGAAGACATGGAAGCAGCGGAAAGGGGCCACGACACAGGAAGAGGTGGCCCAACAAGAAGAAAAGGTGGATACCCCGGCCTCCTACTCAAGTAGGGGAAGCGGGCTGCGCCACAATGACGACGAGGACGCGTTTCGCCAAGCACTGCGGGAAGCCAACGAGGACCCCATCACCGCTCTCAAAACCGCCTTGGCGGAGGAGAGGGCGGCCCTGAGGGTAGAACTAGACGAGAGCGTCGGGAGGTGAATTGCGAATACATAGAAAGAAGGATCCTTTATTGTACGATTATATGATAGCGGAACAAACACTGGTAGCAGTTACTTCTGTAAAATATCTGGGAGTATGCGTGCGGAACGATTTGAAGTGGAATGATCATATAAAATTAATTGTTGGTAAGGCGGGTACCAGGTTGAGATTCATTGGGAGAGTGCTTAGAAAATGTAGTCCATCAACAAAGGAGGTGGCTTACAAAACACTCGTTCGACCTATACTTGAGTATTGCTCATCAGTGTGGGATCCGTACCAGATCGGTGTGACGGAGGAGATAACGAAGATCCAAAGAAGAGCGGCGCGTTTCGTCACAGGGTTATTTGGTAACCGTGATAGTGTTACGGAGATGTTTAACAAACTCAAGTGGCAGACTCTGCAAGAGAGGCGCTCTGCATCGCGGTGTAGCTTGCTCACCAGGTTTCGAGAGGGTGCGTTTCTGGATGAGGTATCAAATATATTGCTTCCCCCTACTGATACCTCCCGAGGAGATCACGAATGTAAAATTAGAGAGATTAGAGCGCGCACGGAGGCTTTCAGACAGTCGTTATTCCCGCGAACCATACGCGACTGGAACAGGAAAGGGAGGTAATGACAGTGGCACGTAAAGTGCCCTCCGCCACACATCGTTGGGTGGCTTGCGGAGTATCAATGTAGATGTAGATGTAGATGTAGAACTGAGGGACGGCCTGTACCTCGCGTCTCGCACGACACCGGATGAGGCCCCCGATCCCCACCAGTACGGGGGTAGACGCGGCAACACAAACGACCGCCTCCCTGGCCGACGCGGAAACGCACGTTGCTAGGGAGGTGGTCATGGAGTTGAGGACAACCGCCGACAACAAGGAGACGGCCCCCTCGGAAGCAGCGGTCACTTCTGTCTCTGAAGAAACGCAGACGACAGAGGAGACGCCCATGGAAACCGAGGGAGAGGAAAAAGACGAGCCGTTCGAGTGTCTGCCCCTCCCCAACAAGAACTGTGTGAGGGAGGTACTCAGCAAGATCGCAGATTCCCTGCGCGATGGCAGCTACCCCCATCATGCCAATCCCTATCCTTCCACGGTAACCAATATCCCCCTCCTACCCCAAAAACCGTATCTGTTCCACTGGGGGTGCGAACCCCTAAACCAGAAGATCAACGGGAGGGTACTCGTCCGGCGTGCAGATCTGGAGCTTGTAACACTCCGGTTTATTTTACTGACTTATCCCGCTCGATCGGGATCCGATAGCAGCCCAAATAGATAATAATTAATGTGACCGTGTACCTAATGGGGCTGGCAATCGGATTGGACTGCTACGGAGTTGTTACATTCCATTTTGTCCTTCTCGAATGCTGTAATAATAAAATGTCTAGTGCCAAAAAGAACGACAACACAGCTTCATTAATCAACAACTTATATTCATCACAAAAACACAAAGTAAGGAGACAGCCACTGCCTTCGTCGTACAGAATTAATAACGGCTAATCTCAGCACAGGCCCTTTCGTTATTCATTATCGTCACACGCAATTTCAATCATTGTAATCCAACACTACAATCCAACACTGCAATCCAAATGATGCCGGCGCGGTAGGCGCGTAATTACAATATCGGCACAAAAATGTCACTTAATCACACTAGTAAATATACTTTTTCACTTTCCCGTATATTTCTAACACAAAGGGTTTAAACCACGGCGATGGCCACTCCCTTTGTCGGTACGGTCTTGCATTCCAGCAACAGACCTCCACCCGGCTCGGCCCCCAGTGCGTACCACACTCTACTATCTCAACACTCGCTCTCGCTCTCGCAACCCGACACACACTATCGATTGTCTGTCCTGTCGACCTGTGCTGTCGCAAAACTTATAGTAAGGGCCTACGGAACCCTTACAAGCTGAAAAACGAGCATCCGATCTTCACCGACGAGGACTGGCGGTACTTGACGGACCAAGCCGTCCTTACATCCAGCAACAGACGCCACCAGTGGACATCTCCCGCCTGAAGAAGATCGAGTTCAGGCAGCCCGGAAGTAACGAGAAGAAGAAGAATAAGAAGCCGCCAGAGGCATCTGGCAGATAATTCTTTCTTTTACAGATAACCAGAGGCCAATTCAAAACATGAGGAAAAAATCCCTAACAGCGAGGAATTGAGGAGGAATAGCTTAGCCAAGCTTAAACTCCTACGACTCGGGCCAAGGCAGGCCCGTCATTATAGCCACAGCGACAGCGACTGCGTCCCCCGACGCCCCTCCACTGCTAGTGGTGACACCTGCCGTCTGTGAGCGGTTATTGTACGCTGCCGTCTGACATGGGCGGTGTTCATATTAACGTGAACAGACCGTGCAGTTGCACGGTAGCTAGTGGAGACAGAGGAGCGGTACCTGTATGGCGCCGGAGCCGTAGGTGCTGGCGAGCAGGGTGCCGTCGGCGTTGAAGCGCGCGCAGTAGACGCCACGGTAGGTGTCGGGCATGGGCAGCTCGCGCAGCACGCGGGGCCGGCGGCGCACGGGCTGCGGCTGGATGCCCACGTCGCGCCGGCTGTCGTCCTCGCGCTCGCCCTGGCCGCGCGCGATGCCCAGCCCGGACGACGAGTCCTGGGCGCTGCGGCCGCGCGCCAGGAACACGTCCGTCCGAGGGTAGCCCAGCTGCTGCATCTCCCCTGCAACACGCCTCTCTGCTTTCCAGCAACCACTAAACCCCCTGTTCTGTAAGCCTTTCGAACCCGAACTAATTAATGCTCTGTAGAAATTGGTTTCCTGCTTTTGGAATGGATACTGAGTCAGGTCCCGTTTGTAAATTTAGGTTGTTCAAAAAATGGTTCAAATGGCTCTGAGCACTATGGGACTCAACTGCTGAGGTCATTAGTCCCCTAGAACTTAGAACTAGTTAAACCTAACTAACCTAAGGACATCACACACATCCATGCCCGAGGCAGGATTCGAACCTGCGACCGTAGCGGTCTTGCGGTTCCAGACTGCAGCGCCTTTAACCGCACGGCCACTTCGGCCGGCATTTAGGTTGTTGTTTATACTTATGTTCAAATGTTCAAATGTGTGTGAAATCTTATGGGACTTAAGTGCTAAGGTCATCAGTCCCTAAGCTTACACACTACTTAACCTAAATTATCCTAAAGACGAACACACACACCCATGCCCGAGAGAGGACTCGAACCTCCGTCGGGATCAGCCGCACAGTCCATGGCTGCAGCGCCCCAGACCGCTAGGCTAATCCCGCGCGGCGTTTATACTTATACGAAGTGCGAAATAAACGTTCTATTTAAAATATTTTTGTTAGGAACTAAATGGTTCAAATGGCTCTGAGCACTATGGGACTTAACATCTGAGGCCATCAGGCCCCTAACTTAGAACTACTTAAACCTAACTAACCTAAGGACATCACAAACATCCATGCCCGAGGCAGGATTCGAACCTGCGACCGTCGCGGTCGCGCGGTTCCAGACTGATGCGTATAGAGCCGCTCGGCCACACCGGCTGGCATTAGGAATTAGGATTTGTAAAAGGAAGGTAGTAAGTACCATTATTATGTCAAACAAATCAATTTTTTCACAACTTTATGATTTCATGAAATTTTTCAAAACATGTCTAAACACACCGAGCGAGGTGGCGCAGTGGTTACACACTGGACTCGCATTCGGAAGGACGACGGTTCAATCCCGCGTCCGGCCATCCTGATTTAGGTTTTCCGTGATTTCCCTAAATCACTCCAGGCAAATGCCGGGATGGTTCCTCTGAAAGGGCACGGCCGACTTCCTTCCCCATCCTTCCCTAATCCGATGAGACCGATGACCACGCTGTCTGGTCTCCTTCCCCAAACCACCAACCAACCATGTCTAAACACATAGAACCAGGCCTACTTTGCAGTAGCTACATATCAAATTACCACCTATCTCTTGCTTCCGGGTGCTGCTTTGTATGAATAGCCTACTTGTGTTCCTTGCTGGAAAATATTTTCCAACTGCACATAAGTGCGCATCGTCATCTGTACATAAGCGAATGATCCGCAAAAAATCCGGTCAGTAATTATCTGAAGTTCAAAAAATCGAATTCTCTTTGCCTCTGGATACCGTTATACAACCTGCAACTGGGAGTTGGTGACCGCGCTCCAGGTTAGTCGCTTAGCAAAATAAATGCTCGTACCGAGCGTGCCACGCTGTGGTCGAATCGAACCCTAACTTTATTCCAGGCCATCGGTGACAGCAGGTTCAAATGGTTCAAATGGCTCTGAGCACTATGGGACTTAACATCTGAGGTCATCAATCCCCTAGACTTAGAAATACTTAAACCTAACTAACCTAACGACAGCACACACATCCATGCCCGAGGCAGGATTGGAACATGCGACCGTAGCAGCAACACGGATCCGGACTGAAGCGCCTAAAACCGCTCGGTCACAGTGGCCGGTGGTGATGGCCGGATTGTGTGCATCCTTGTGATCTAGTAGTAGAGAATCGACAATGTTACATGACAATGAAGACGCGTTTACAAGCGCAGTTTAATCTACACTTTTGGACACGACATCCCATGAGTGCGAATACCATCGTTTACACAGATTTGTAACTTCCTTTTAATACGAAAGAGAACATCATTAATGGTTGCAATGTCTGTGTATTTACGGTGTTGTACGTTTTATGCATGCATACCTGAAGAACATTGCAATGTGAAGGTACAGAAATTGTAGGAACACAGACATTGTAACCATCAATGACTTATCCATGCATGTACGGGCTACTCTTTCTGCGGAAATAACAAAAAATGTGAGAAGTTGTGACTCCGTGACACATGGAAGTTTGGGTCGGTCCTGAAGGCGTGCTCGGATTGTCGAATGGATAAGGTAGCCGGTCATGATAAGCGAAAAATCAGGGTTCGAACCCCGACTCAACACAAATGTTCATCTCTAACAAACAACTGAGGTCAGTCCGGGTTCGCATAATGCAAATCAGTCTCGTAACAAAAGGGAACTTCTGTAGCACAATAAACTGCAGCAATAACTAGAATAAGACTCCACATTTATCGTTCTTTATGTTTCTTAAGGACCCTGACAGGTGTGAAACATCACATTACAGGACTCAATAGTCACGATTCCCTTGTAAACCACAGACCTTAGCGATGGTTAACGTTTCTTGTGAGGTGCGCGAAATGGGTAATTAATAGTAGAAGACATGACCTCTTGCAGAAAGACCTACACCTCTAACCATACTCTGCAAAACACAGTGCAGTGCATGGCAGAGGGTACGTGCTTGTTGTTGTTGTTGTGGTCCTCAGTCCTGAGACTGGTTTGATGCAGCTCTCCATGCTACTCTATCCTGTGTAAGCTCCTTCATCTCCCAGTACATACTGCAACCTACATCCTTCTGAATATGCTTAGTATATTCATCTCTTGGTCTCCCTCTACGATTTTTACCCTCCACGCTGCCCTCCAATGCTAAATTTGTGATCCCTTGATGCCTCAGAACATGTCCTACCAACCAACCCCTGCTTCTAGTCAAGTTGTGCCACAAACTTCTCTTCTCCCCAATCCTATTCAATACCTCCTCATTAGTTACGTGATCTACCCACCTAATCTTCAGCACTCTTCTGTAGCACCTCATTTCGAAAGCTTCTATTCTCTTCTTGACCAAACTATTTATCATCCGCGTTTCACTTCCATACAAATACTTTCAGAAACGACTTCCTGACAATTAAATCTATACTCGATGTTAAAAAATTTCTCTTCTTCAGAAACGCTTTCCTTGCCATTGCCAGTCTATATTTTATATATTCTCTACTTCGTCCATCATCAGTTATTTTGCTCCCCAAATAGCAAAACTCCTTTACTACTTTAAGTGTCTCATTTCCTAATCTAATTCCCTCAGCATCACTCGACTTAATTCGACTACATTCCATTATCCTCGTTTTGCTTTTGCTGTTGTTCATCTTATATCCTCCTTTCAAGACCATATCCATTCCGTTCAACTGCTCTTCCAATTCCTTTGCTGTCTCTGATAGAATTACGATGTCATCGGCGAACAGCAAAGTTTTTATTTCTTCTCCCTGGATTTTGATACCTACTCCAAATTTTTCTTTTGTTTCCTTTACTGCTTGCTCAATATACAGATTGAATAACATCGGGGAGAGGCTACAATCCTGTCTCACTCCCTTCCCAACCACTGTTTCCCTTTAATGCCCCGTGCTTACTGCTGCATTAACGTATGGCGCTCGGCAAGAATGACTGTTTAAACACATCGGTGGGCGCTGTAATTGATTTAAACTTGTCTTCGTGAGCCTTACAGAAGCCATAACAAGGGAATTATAATATATTCGTAGATTCATCATTTAAAGCTGGGTGTTGAAACTTCGTAAGTGGCTTTTCGCGGCATGCTTTGTGCCTACCTCAAAGTGTCTGTGAGTTCAGCTTCCTCAACATACCCGTAGCACTCTCCCATAGGTCAAACAAACCTGAGAATATTGGTGCTGTCCTTCTCTGTATACGTTCGATATCGCTTGTTGATCCTATTTGGTACTGGTCGCATACACTTGGATTATATTCGAGGATGGGTAACACGAGTGTTTTGGAAGCAGTCGCCCGTGTAGATTGATGGCATTTCCTAAGTATTCTGCCAATGAACTGAAATCTGCCATCCTCTTTACCAACGACTGAGCCCTGTCATCGTTCCATTTCATATTCCTACGAATGGATACACCCAGGTAATTCTGTGAATTTGATACCGTAGTCATAGCTTACTACTATCTTTTTTAGTTTTGTGCACAATTTTACATTTCTGAACATATAAAGTAAAATTCCAATATTTGCTCCATTTCGAAATCTTATCAAGATCCTACTAAACATCTGTGTAGCTTTTTTCAGACAGTACTTCATGACATGTAACAGCATCATCTGCGAATCACATTTGTTATTCGTAGCTTGCAGAATTTCTCTGTGGATATTTATGTTTTGCAATCAATTCTGCGTTGTTCTCTTTTCATTAACGTTCCTCTTTTTCGGAAATTGCACCAATAACAGCTTACATAAGAAAAACTTTTTCAAGTCTATAATGATCATAAGATGTGTTACCAACTCATGAAGTTTGCTGTATAACCACAGGAGATTCTCCAAGACGGTGAATATCATCCGTTGAATTAGCTTTCAGTTTTCAGTATGCTTAAGACAGAAAAACTAAATTATTTGGGGTTGTTGTTGATTTATGATATTTAGTTTGCAGTTGGCACACCTGAGAGTTGCTACTACCTATGCTGTAGTCCCTACAACTAGTTATAGAACTGGGAATAAATCTCATTGGTATTCCGGTTCTCGATGGCCATACCTTTAGAGACGAAAGCTGTTCTCACTTGTGAGACTGCTCAGTTAACACAGTGGTCGTGGAAATATATTCCTCGTGCTAGTACTAAAACTGAAACTGGAGTACAGTGTAGAAAGTGTTTAGCAACTCTGTGATCGTTGACTTTTTTCCTGAGTGGCAGAGAATTATGCTGCAAAAGTCACGTGACGTTTCCTTATCATTTCTACTGACTAACAGAATAAATCATATTCACAAGATGCAAGAAAGTAAAAGCCCGTACGATATTACCTAAAAAACACTATAACTTCTAATGAAAAATGAAAGTTGTTAAAGACATTCACAGCAACCTAAGACTGATTTGTTATTACACGATGTACATTCGATTTATCGAGGTTATTTCATGTGGAAAACCAATGTAGTTAATACGAGTGGTTTTCACTTAAGGTTCACTGGGTTATCAAAATCATGATACTGGGTCCAGAAACGTTATTCCACACAGAAACAGATACCAATTCCTTCTTTACCTGCATGTGATTTATCTCCCCTTTTGAGAATAAGGGTGAGATGAGCGAAACAACTGTAAGGTAATGGCGTTAAGCCCCTAAGTGAATGCTGTCTAGGCTCTCGCTTCCACCCTCAATGGAAGCCAACTTTTTATGTGTTCTGTAACAGTGCTACATGCAGCAAGATCAAATTCAAGAAATATGTCTGAAGGAAACATCTCCACTGAAGGTCTACTCGCTACTTTCAGTAGTTTATAGTCTAACGGCGAAAAACCTATGATACTGCAAACTTGATAAGACCTTTTTCTGCTTCTCCTGACATAATTTTCCTTTTTGTCAACACACGAATTTATTTATTAAATTGCGGAACTGAATAATTTATCGACTGAATAATTTATTAATTGAATAATTGATTAACTGAATAATTTATTAACGGGTTTCTTTACGTGTGTACCACAACTGGTAAATTTGAATACTGCTTGAATATGAAACGGGACAGCACGTAAACACAGAGAATTTCGAAACCAATAATTTATGTCGGTTCAGTCACGCTCGTGTTACAGATACTTCATGCTTTATTAAAATATAGTTTCTTTGTAAGACTACTGTGGTAATTTGTAATTCATACGTATTAGTATAGTGCATATTTTAATAGCGTTGTTCCTCAAATGTTTGAAGACAGCAAAAACCAGGTTTCCTACAAATTACACAACGTTTCCTTGTCCGAGTTTTCATAGCTGAACGAATTATAGGAAATGGACAAATTGGTTATTAAATTTACCAGTGGCAGGTCTAGAATTGTAAAAAAATATTTACTTGATTTAAGGGTACTTTAAAAACTTAATCATTTGAGGGAATACACACAATGAATTTTTGTTCAAATTTTCATTGCCAAAACAATAATAGGTAACGGACAGATGGGGTATCAAATGGACCAACCTGAGGTCTACTTTAGCACCAAAAAAAAGTTGTTTGGAAGTAACCGGAGTATACAGAAAAACCTAATTAGTGATATGAGGGAAAACTGATATATTTCACGAACATCTGCTGCTAACTATGTAAATGAAAAGTCAAAGAGTTCATCTCTTCGAGGACTAACAATTTTGTGCGCAAAAAGTTATGTTGGTGTGATATTTAACTACCAGGAAGGTTTCCTCCAGAACAGGTACCAAATTTAGGACTTTTCGAGAACAGCAGAGACTAGGAAGACAAATGGAAGCTTATGTTTTCGAAGCCTAGCATTTTTGCTCATAAAATGTTACATGGTGCGATATTCAACTGCCATCGTTCCTTCAAATTAGGTACTAAATGACACTGGACTCGCATTCGGGAGGACGACGGTTCAATTCGCATCCGGCCATCCTGATTTAGGTTTTCTGTGATTTCCCTAAATCGCTCCAGGCAAATGCTGGGATGGTTCCTTTCAAGGGGCACGGCCGACTTCCTCCCCCTTCCTTCTCTAATCCGATGAGACCGATGACCTCGCTGTCTGGTCTCCTTCCCCAAAACAACCCAGCCAGGTACTAAGTTCTGTACAGTTTGAAAGCAGAAGACGCCAGGAGTGCAAATGAATTGTCAATTAGACCATGGTTTTTTAACAAAATTTGAAAATTAAAAGAAATAGAAAAAACGGCCAAATCCTTTGTGAAATGACTTGTCTAAAAGTAAGATATTAAACAGATCAGAGAAACATTTCCTACACCTTTGAATGGCATTCAAAATTATATACAATAAACGAGATGCAGCAAATGTTTCTCTAATCTCTTTTATTTCTTACTTTCGGATAAATCATTTCATAGAAAATTTGACCGATTTCTTTTCTCAAATTCTTTTTATTCAGTTCGTTTGTTGAATACAACAGAAAACATAGAGAAATTAATCATCAACAAAATGTTATCTCACATTATTTAAAACAGTCTGACATATTTTCATGTAGTTTACCGATTCCACCACTGTGAAAACCTACTGCATCTGAGTTAAGAGTGTCATCAAATCATATTTGAATTGCATTCATCCATAGAGAAATTTTCTTGATGGTCGTTCCATAAGAAGTAGGAAAGATAAACATTTGAGGGCAGAACGTGAGACTAGTGAGTTGGTGTGAGGTGACTTCACAATCAGGCTCCTGGGTAGCATTCTTTGTGAAATTAGCAGAGTGCAGGAGGGCGTTATCCTGCAATAGCAACATCTGAAGCAGTTTTATTGGTTGTTTTACATCACGACTGAAAGGTTTCTCAGTTGTTGGCAACAAATGCCAGCTGCAAAGAACACAACATGCAGTGTGAAGCATTATCATAAAAATCGCCAGGCACGACACTTATCAGTGCGATATTCGTGTTTTCACTGCTGTGATACGACGAGCAACAGGGCAATAGGAATCATTTTCCTGCCTCAGTTGCTATTATAAGCCCTCTACTGAGTAGGACGTTCTTCTGACTTATCATTATTTACAACTCAAAAACTGAAAAAGAGCAGGGAGTATTGGGTGCACCGATGTAGAGCTATAAATATTTAATATACTTTGGCTGATTTCTCTCACGAGCTCTCTCGACACGAACACAAATTCCACGAATTCTACAGAATCAGACCAGACAGTTTCCACTTCTTGAAGCAACTAGCATTAGCTACCCTGAAAAATCAGGACACAAATTTTCTACTTGCTACTTCTCCTGCTGAGAACCTAGTCGTTATAATAAGGTAAGCTGCACAATTGTTGAATGACACTAAAACACCCACTATGAAAAGTTTATTTTTCGTATGACCACCTAGTACGGTACTTTATTCAATGTGCTACATATATAGATAATTGTTACAAATTAATAAATCTACTATAGTATTTATATGAGTATCGAATTTCGAAAAGTGGTATATGATTCAACATGAAGAGTATTCAGAAGAACATTGCTGGATTTTAAGTGAGATTGGTCACCGTCATTGGTGCAACAGTGAGTGGTGAACTCTGCATGGCGGTAGACAATGTGTTCGAAGAAATTGAAGAACTCCGCAATAATAAGGAAAGTCTCGCTGTGTCTTTCTCGACTTCATCCAGCTGGTCATTCAGAAGTAACAGAAACTTATCTTTCAGGTCTCTTTTACATTTGTGACCAGTTTTCCTGAAATCAGGAGCACTGACTGTAAAAACATCCAGTGAGCATAATTAGCTGATGAGTATCGGTGTCTTTTCATTAGAGTAAACTTTTTTCGTTTCCAGATTCAGCTAGTACCGACAATCAAGGAAAAGAGAAACATGAAGCAGCTCCCCGCTGTGTATAGCAGACCGTAGTAGATAGTAATAGCCTCTCGAGTGGCGCGTAATTGCTAACCTCGTCATGGACAGCCTCCAATATATCTCAGATGCTTTCTCGAAAATGGAAAGAGACTCCTGCCTCGGGCAGGATGTCCTTAGGTTAGTTAGGTTTAAGTAGTTCTAAGTTACAGGGGACTGATGACCTCAGAAGTTAAGTCCCATAGTGCTCAGAGGTATTTGAACCATTTGGAAAGAGACATCCCCAACTTTGATTTCATACAGACTCACTATATGCAGCGACCGCATATTGTTATAAGCAAGGATAGGAATACAGCAGTCAGTGGCAACCCCAATGGTTCTTTATTATTCTTGCATATCCAGATTTCAGCTACAAATAGCCGTCCTCAGTGCTTTGAATGATTTATAATCCGACAGACTCCCGGAAGTACGAGTCACCAGTGGTGTACAAGCAGAAGGAAATTGAGTTCAGCTTCCTTCAGCCTGGAGACCAAAAACTCTTATGGTGACAACTACTGTCGGAAATTTGTTGGATTATAACTTACTCATTGCCCTGAATCTGGATATCCAAGAATAATAAAAACAAACAGTGGGATTTCGAATGATTGCTGCATTCCTATCCTTACTTATAGGAAAGAGATAAGATTCTCCTTCCACGGTTAAAAATAGTTTGGATATGTTAGTTGTATTTCGGACGCAGCTACAGATGATATAAAATACACTAAACGTAACTGGCCAGCATCTATATATTCACTGCAAACTTTTCAAACAATATCTGGTGATTTACTTATTTGCGAAGCTTCACAATAATTATGGGGAACAGCGAAAAGAAAACTACTTCATTACCAAGCCGTGGTTTGGGTCTACAAAATGTGAAAAAAATCTTTTTTTTTTGCCACTTAATTTTCTTTGAATCGAATGAGAAGAGAAAGTCCACACAGCGGAGAACACATGCGAATTTAAAAACTTGTACTTTAAAATTTTTAACCAAAAGTGATAGCATTACTGAGACACTAAGAAGAGAGAGTGCTGTAGCTTTGCTTCATTTACATAAAACTACTTTTTTCCAGACACATCTGATGTCTCAGAATTTGGCATAGTTGCGTGGAGCAGCCAGAACTATCTGTTTCCGGACGATACGGCACCGATTCGTGTCGGTGACGTATCGCCATCGTCCCAGCAGCTCCAGTGCGGGTTGGTTCTGCATCGTCTCGAATCGCACCGCTATCTCAGTATATACTGTATCGCCTCTGTGAGAACCTTGGCTTACGCACAGATCTCGCTTTACGAATGTACGAACTGAACTAGTTCATAACATATTTTTTAATAACTGAACTTCCGATAATATAACAACACTTAGGATAATTTAGAACAATGTGCAAAACCAAGAAACAAATTCCACCGATGACCCTCTACTGAGTCGACCTGTGTTTTACTAAACGTGTCCTAGGCAGACTAGACTGTTTTACAATCGATATAATCTAATGAGAGAACGCTGCAAAGATAATGTAGCTTCCCATATAGTTGTACGATGACTGTACTTTCAAAGAAGTAGTTTAAACGTATAGTAAAACTAACGTTGCTGGGAAATGAAATGATTAAAAATATTGTAGTACACGATTTCGGGCAGAATTCTTAAATTTAAAGCACTTGAGTAGCGGAGTTTTTCCTCTTTACTTCCGAAAACAATTTATTCAAAAGGAAGATGTATATGACTTGTTAACCGTTAGTTTCAACAGGGTTTGGACGGAACCACCAGTCTTTAATTTCATACTGGTGTGATGTAACATTAAATTACTTCCTCACTGCATGAAATCTTGTACGACTGATATCGAACTTTTTAGCGGTTACTGAACTGTTTTAAACGCACAGCCAACTACGAAACGTTGCAGTCTGTACGGACTGTGAATCAGATACTAGCAGGACCTCTTTGATCATTACTGCTAAAAACATATTATACGGACCTTAAACTGACTGATTTCTCATAACAGAGAAAATATGCTGATTCAGACTTCCTCAGTAGACACCGTCTTTTGTATCCCGTTGACAGATTGAAGACGTAGATTTACAACAGGATATGGTTGCAGTCCATTACTGTCTTGTCAATCATGAAGACTTAACTGCATTACGCTCCAAATAGTTTCGGGGTTCGTCGGTCACAGTATCTTATACTGATCATTACTTTCAGCAAACTCGTTCAAGAATTGTTTTCCGACAAATTTTCTTATTTAAATATTATGAGCTACAACAGGAAAATGTTGCTTACAATGGCCTCAAGCCTGTTCACTGATTATTTACGTTTCATCGCCCAGCTGACGACGAGTTGACTACTTCCATTACAAAGGGAACCTGCCAGCGTTCATTTTAATCAATGTGGAGAAACCTAAATGGGGGTTATCAACGATTTTAGAGCCGATCTTTCCAAATGCGAAACTAAGCTGCTAACGAACATGTAGGCTACTGCTTAAAATAATTCGTACTGTCACTGTTAAATAACCAAGAAAACTGAATATTACGCCCAGAAGATGGATCATTGCCCGATAAGATAAAAAATACACTGCCACTTAACGTAGATACCATGGATAGTAAAACAGTTTTTTTTTACCTTATTTACAGCAGCTTGCGTAAAGATACAATTTCGTGTTAAGTTGGTGCTCTTTGTAACAACAAAAAGCGAATAATTTCGATGTTAAAGACATGAAAGATATAATGAACGGATTCACGCACAGTTTGTTTACTAATAAGAAAGTTACACGATGTCGCCATCAGTAAATACTCTATAGTGGCCAGAAGCTTTTATTTCCTTTACGCTTATAAAAACTTCTTGGTTAAAGAGTTTTTCGTTGCTGTGAACATCACATTTGTGTTGATTCACATCAACTGCCTAGACAACAGAGTGAAATCGCGTGAGAAGTCACTCCTATAAGGAAATGAATTCGCGAAATAAAATATCAGACCAGCGATACTACAACAAACACATAGTAACAAGGTTCCTTGGGCGTAGTCAACATTCTAGTTATTATCTTTGGAGTGAGCATTGTTTTTTCTGCGCATGTTGCCAACATCAAGCTGGAATTGTCACGTGATCTCGGAACGACGGAGTCCGTTCGGGCCAGTTCACATTGGCTGTCACTTAACGTCACGTCATGTTAATTCGCGTCACGTTCTAACATTTCACAGCGCATTTCAAATGGCAGCATTCACATAGTCAGTCAGCGGACCGTCACGACGCGTCATGGCACGGTAAGGTTTCTCAGGAAGGAAGTTTTAATGGTATCGTCGTCTGCTAAGTTAACCCATTTTTGCCATGCTCACTCATGTTATAGTAGTGTGTTCCGTGCTTTTGTTTCTTCTTAATGTTTATTTTATTATTATGCTTTGTTCCATGACGACCTGGATATTTTTTTCCACTCAGTTTTCTTACACAAACGAAAAATTATTTAGGTTTACAATAGCAGAACAGACAAGCAAAATGTATATAAAAATAAGAACTTAAGTTGCCGAAGCTTTCCATTAAATAAGTGTGAAGGTCACTTTTAATGAAGGAGAAAATTACAGCTGTTGACGACGTTATTAGCTATGTAAGGAAAAAAATACAGTGGAGAAGGTAACAGGCTCTATTTATCCCTTTGTAGATATTGTTTGATGTGTTTGTATCTATATATTTTTCCTTGCAAATAAATGTCGGTGTTTTGTAACGTCCCAGTTCTCACCACTTTACCCAACAAAACTGAACAAGAAAGAAAGTAATGAAGTTTTCTTCAGCCATTACTAAACTTTGTCGTCGTTAGTTCCTCAATTCCGATGCTATACACTTTTTGTATTACTGATGGTGACTCATAACATCACTCTCTCCATTCGATACAGTACTAATCGAATTGACGTGACGTGACGTGATGGATAGCGTGAATACACACTGACGTGATGGTACCGTGACGTGATGTTTAGTGTGAACTGACCTCAAACAAACAGCTGTTTTGACTGCATTTTGAATAGATGTTTTAAATCTCTTACTATGTGTGCAAAATGAGGAGAGTTGTTGGGAAAAATTTTTCACCATCTGCTGCAGTCATTTCTTATATTGAATTTAATCTTAATGCTCACACACATGAAAGGCAGTACAGCTCTTGAGTTTGAAAAATGTTCTGTTTAGGATTTAGAGTTTTTTTTCCTCCTGATACAATTCTGATAGTTCATCTCTGCATGATGTATGGCCAATAATTTGTTTCAAACGGAAATATTCATACGGAATCGTATTCTCTAACATGAAGAAATAGTTTTGTGTTTTATGCAAAATCGAAATGTTTCACTCTTGTCTGAAAGAATGTTATGCACGATATAGAAGCAAATGGTATATCATTGTGCGTAATTTCCATACAGTACAGAAAACTGCAAGTAGAGGTTAAATATACGCTAAGTGCTATACGAAATGAGATCTGTAAAGTAAACGAAACATACGAAATATGAACTGTAGTACTGAGTGTAACTTCAGCATCTGCACTACACTGGTACAGATCTTTTCATTTTTTTACTTTTGTTGCAACACTGGGATTAACATATTTAGGTTGAATAGTCTGTTTTGCAGATAAGTCGGTAGGAAATCAAGACATTGAATGTGTTTAATAATATTGGGAAACAGAAAGAAGACAAACTACACAGAAACACACAGTATAAACTTTTAGTGCAGAGTCATTTGGGTTATTCTGCTTATATTGTGCACTTACGACCTGGTGAGTGATAGGTGTCATATACATTTTTGATATTCGTGGTATATTTATCCAGCTGTTTCATTTTCCCACTTCTTACTTATTCTATGAAGTAGTTAGTGAGAGCTTGTACTTGTAATGCTCTAAATACACACGTCAGCGTGTTATCAATAGGTAAAATTATGTGCTAACCTGCAAAAAATCGAGAAAAAGTAATGAAGAATCATGAAGAATCATGAAGTATCATCGTCAAAGTGCGGCAGATTCGGTTTTCATGAAACACTTTCAGAGGTACTAGATTTCTATTAAGTCATTTGACAATACCATCACAGGAAAATATATTGGAACAGACTCAGCAAAACGAGAAAGTGTTGTGTAATAATCAGAATTAGCTGTGACTATCCCAGAAATCAAACATAAGAGACATCTAAACTGTGACACTTCGAAAAAACCGAAATTACCGTTCATATTGCTCTCCAAAACTGAGAGGCCATTTTATTCCATGTATTACACGCAAATTGTTATGGTGTCTTCAAAACGCATTTACCAAATCCACAGCACCTACGAAGGGAATCTGTTTGTACTAGCGATATATACAAGCAAATTTTGTAGGATGCATTACGGACAAATCTAAAACGTCCCGAGATCACGTAACCATGGTGGCTATATCTGTTTGTACTAGCAATATATACAAGCAAATTTTGTAGGATGCATTACGGACAAACCTACAACGTCCCGAGATCACGTGACCATGGCGGCTATGTATTTTGACAAAACAAAATCAATTCTGCCCATCTGAATGCTTATACCAGACAAATCCCGACATTATAATATAAAATAATGCTCTATAGATAAGTAACAAATAGTTTCTATTCGAAAACGATACAGTTTCCCAAATGACCAACCAGTTTCTCGGGTACAGAATGTTATATAGAGTTCCATTCGCGGAATTACACCACATATTTGAACTACTTTTTAAACAAAGTTTCCGCCTAACCTCAAATCTTGCACTGAATTATCCCCTTCCATTGCTTTTTCCACTCACGGCGACCTGCAACCACTTGAAAATTCTTTGTTGTGAATTGTTGATACCTTCATAATCTGCGATATCCGCTTCTTTTAATTTAGTTTTATTGGGATTTGGTTTACGTGCCGCGCACTCAACACCATGTTACATTAGTAGCGCATCTTAAAAGTACAGCAAATGTAAGTTAGTACTTTCAGATTACTTGATAACTGATAACTATTTGTTTTGGTTGAAGGCAGTCTAAAGAAATGATAATTTTTTAACTTAATGCATATCCCCCTCGCTACAGTATTATTTTACAGATTAGTGACGCCTATATTCTCCAGCTGTGAGTAAATGATATCGGTAGCTGCTATATCGATAGTTTATTAAGATACGAAGAGGTGTTGTAATGGGACCTCTACTTTGCTTTTCTTGTCCTGACTGCCACAATTCCTTTTTCATCTACTTCAAATTTGCTGAGCATACACTATGGCATGTCTTACTTATTTATCACACAATTTTTGAGACATTATTCATGACACACAAATTGTGCTGGCAATATGAGTCCCATGGAATAAATGCAAAAATTATACAAAAAATTACAAGAAGTTGCCTTTATTGAATCAAATATTGTTTAGTGTACAGTGTAGAAATCTTCTTGAAGACAGACACCATATTTTGCTGCTTTTTTAGAACCATTGCTTGTCTGGTAGTGCTTTAAAGCTCTTACGCTCTGTTTATTTCGAGTCTTTCCTAGGCGTTACCTCTTTACGAGGTTTTGTGGCTGGTGGACGAAGTTGCCAAAGCTGAATGTAGAATGATGGAATAACTAATTTGGTTCTCTATTTTTCTTGTTCCCCTAAGACCTGCCAATATTAAATCTCACCTGTGGTTCTTCTGCTGTCCCGACCGCGGCCGGCATCAGGCTCCATCACTTTTAGCTGGGTTTCCCCAATTAATCGCTAAAGAAAGAGACATCATGGGGAAACTACAGACCAAGAAAACTGACAGACAAATCTGTTAGCGTGTCTTCTTCGCTAACGTCTTTTCAAATGATATATGCCCTCGCTTTAACTTCATGGTTGTGGTCAGAGGCATTGAAATCGGGAATAAGTGAGTGCCCGTTGTGCGTTGCACCCCCTGCTACAGTGGTTCCTAACCTTTCTGAGACCATTATCCCTGAGTACAATCAGATATTAGCTAATAACTCCTCCCTCTTTCCCCACGATCATCAACATTAGCAGCTAACGAAGCTATAGCATGCAAAAGGATGTTATCTGAGCACATTCATTCTTAAGATAACTGGAGGTAAACGATTTTTGATTTTTGAAGGAGCTTTATTAAAACATCAACTAGTGAATCATTGAGACGACTGGTACTGTTTATTTCTGACCACCTTTTTATAGAATTACGATGCATTTTCCATCTAAAGTAAGAGATACCTTTCCTCAGAAAAGAAATTGATGGAAATATTACGAAACGTACTTCATCTGCACCACTCTTCTCCCTAGAGGCACTTGTTTCTTCCACACCCTGTACCTCCACTTAAAAATCAGCCGTGTGAAAAGTATGATTCCTGGACTGACAGAAATTTGAGAACTTCAGGCTGCCATAGCTTTGTGTCTTACTACTGCCACTAATGAAAACAGTAAAAATAATACAACAATGTTGTAGCCATTATATATTTACATTTCCATGAGATATTTAACCGTATGTGAATGTTGCAGGTGCCTGGTACAAAGTACAAAATATGTGTGTATTGGGTGGGCTGTATGAGGAAGATATTGATCATATATTCGTTTCACAAGCTACAGCCTCCACCACGCTAAAACCAGTATTTAAACAAAAACGTAACTATTGCTAACTTACTAGTATAGTAGTCTTTTCAAACTAATTTAGTTTCGAGACCGAAATACAATCGAACCCTTTTGTTTTTACCACTCAGAAAATTTCATTTTATCCCTCAGGCGATAATTAAGCTCAGGTTGAGAGCCACTTCTCTCCAACAACATCCACATATTGGCTATGTTGGAGTCAGTGCGATGAAACCAGAGAAACTACACTCTACAGCGCCAAATTTTGCAAGGTCTCCTCTGGCAATAAAATTCCCTATATACTTCACAAATTCCATATATACTTAACATCTGAGGTCATCAGAACTGTTCGTGCAGATGGTTGTTGTCTTGCAAACGTCCCCATCTGTTGACTCAGGGATGGAGACGTGGCTGCACGATCCGTTACAGCCATGCGGATAAGATGCCTGTCATCTCGACTGCTAGTGATACGAGGCCGTTGGGATCCAGCACGGCGTTCCGTATTACCCTCCTGAACCCACCGATTCCATATTCTGCTAACAGTCATTGGATCTCGACCAACGCGAGCAGCAATGTCGCGATACGATAAACCGCAATCGCGATAGGCTACAATCCGACCTTTATCAAAGTCGGAAATGTGATGGCACGCATTCTCCTCCTTACACGAGGCATCACAACAATGTTTCACCAGGCAACGGCGGTCAACTGCTGTTTGTGTATGAGAAGCTTTCGTAATAAGTAGTGTACTTTTTTTTTTTTCAAGAGAGAAACAATACTTGGTTCCACGAACATTCTGTAGCTCAGTTAATGTCTGTATAACTTAAGAGAAAAGTAGTTCGGGGGTGCAGTGGCTTGTGGATTAGGAGTCCCTGGTTCCAATCCCGACTGGCTTTGAGTTTTCGTCGTTCGGAGGCTGGATGTTTGTGTTGTCCTAATTATTTCATCTCATCTTCGTCATCAAGACAAGCAAATCACCGAAGAGGTGTCAGAGAGACTTGCATCACGCTACCGAACAATCCCAGACGTGGTCATTTCAGTAGGGAAGGAGAGGTGTTGCAATGAGTGGATTCTATGCAACATACATTTATCCGTCAGGAACTGATGCCGCATATGGAGGAGAATTTTCGCTCCTTCCATAAACAGAAGATTAGTTGATGTCGAAGGCATCACTTCAATACAGATACTAACGCAGTAGTACGTTCTATTGTTTGTCTAATTTGGCGAATGATAACTTGTTGCTCCTATCGAAAGATTGTATTGTAATCTAAATTTTTTATTTTAATTCTCAGGGCATACAAATATAATCATAACTGTTGTAACCTGTTGTGACCGCGACCAGAACGGTCTCGGGGTGGCCAAGAAAGCGCGGCGGGACCAAACGGAGAGCGGCCCGCGAACAAACAAACGAACGGGAAGGACGGACACGAAACAACGACGGACGATGGAGAGAGACGTTACGACGACAACACACAAGAAGCACCGGAGTGACAGAGACAACCACATGAATCCAAGACGTCCACTGTTAATGAAAACAAAGAACGATAAACAGGCTGTCTGTTGTCGAGGCGATGTGTCGAGACTCACGCAAGGATTAGACTCGCTGGCTATGCTGCTTTTTTTTTTTTTTTTTCCTTTATTGAATTTCGATTCCCCCCGAAGGCGGCGGGCTGGCAGCAGCTTAGTACGCTGCTCTGCAGCCTACAGACTTTTTAAAACGTAAGAAGAAGATAAGAAACAATAAAAGCAGGTGATAAAACGGTGACTTAAATTGCAAAACGGCGAAAAATTGTGGAAAGTTAAAACATTAAGCAAAGGGTTGGCAATGCAATTTTTTTTTCTGGCTGAGTGAGAGGCAGGCGCTTAAGTACTCTATCGGGAGCGCCGCTATTGGCCGCTGCAACCACGTGTTCCACTGTGGCGCCAGGAGGCGCGCGCCGCCACAGCTTACGGCGTGATGGTGCAGAGACCTCGAGGGGTCTTCGACGTCCATGACGTCTGGCGGGGATTCAAATTCCGCGGCGAGCGGGACCAGAATAACCAGTTCGACTCTTCAGCAAGCCGTCACCAGGTAATTTGATTACGTTACGTAGTAACTCGTCGAAGTAAAAAATTTGTGTGACCTGTCGCTGCAAAGTGTAATAAAGGAAATCGTTCACGGGTCTGTCACTGCGATCCCCTAAGGCGGTATGTCTAGTATGTGTAAGCACACAAGGAAGGAAGGAAGATCAATGTTTATTGCCCCGTCGACAACGAGACCAGTAGAGACTGAACACAAGCTCAGATTAGTGACAGTCGGGAGGGAAAGCGGCGACGTCGTTTGAAAGGAAAATACGACAAAGCTAAATCTGGTTGGCCGGACGGGGATTTGAATCGTCATCCTCCAGATTGCGAGCCCAGTCTGCTAACGTGTAAGCACAGTAATCAATATGGGGTCGCACTGTAGCGGTATGTGCGTCCCACCAAGCATGGAGCTGGCGCTTGGAGAACGTTTACCGCTGTTCGAACCTTGGAACCAGATGTCTCATGTTGGCACATGACGTCAGATGTGAGTCGTAGACTGGCCTGACGACTAGTGTAGTCGAGTTTACTTATACCATAATGTCCCCTAACTTCATCTGCGGAGCAAGATGCTGCGTACGTTTACTAGTAAACACCATCACCTGCGAATTGTAAGGAGGTATTGCTACCTCATGCGTTACCGGCGTTGCTTCAAGTTACGTCTCATCGAGATCTAGACAGTGGCAGGTAATCTGGAGAGGCATGGCAACTGAGTATAGGCATCTACAAACAGCGTATTGAATAGTTTTAGAAGCGATGATAGTGAAGCTTCAGTATCGTTAGTATATAAAATATGTAAAATAACGCTGAGGATAGCCCCTTGAAGAAGGCCTTAACAAATTGTGCGTTGGCCTAGCATCTATTTGATCGACCGGATGTATGTGCAGCGGGTGGGAAGCAACCCACAGATATCTTTGAGGAGTGTATATGGTATTCCAAGAACATGAAGGTCATATCTTATTAAAGGGACTTGTACTAGGGATAACCACAAAATTTTAAGTATCACCTCGAGAAAATCAAGCTACAATCATGGAACTGTACATATTGAGTTTCAATGCGACACTTTTTTTCCCAGCAACGAATGACTTAAAAAATTGGTTCAAATGGCTCTAAGAACTATGGGACTTAACATCTGACGTCATCAGTCCCCTAGACTTAGAACTGCTTAAACCTAACTAACCTAAGGACGTCACACACATCCATGGCCGAGGCAGGATTCGAACCTGTGAGCGTAGCAGCAGCGCCGTTCCGGACTGAAGCGCCTAGAACCGCTCGGCCACAGCTGCCGGCTGAATGGGTTAGCGGAGGCCTTTAGTTGTAGAAGTTTGCATTTTGATTGTTCAGGGAATGTTCCACCTAATAAATCTCCTAGATACCCTTCTGTTAATGTCTGCCACCCAATGGTTTCTTCATGCAACGAAAGTGGAGGAAGTCACTGGCTACCCTGACAGTGGAAAACGGGGGTGAGGAGGGAGGTACAGTTTGATAGCGTAAAGAGACAGCATGTGTGATTCTCTCCTGTTCCCAATGAGCTAGAGAGCTGCCGCGGAGCAAAAACACCCCATGGACACCTTCCCGCGTAATCCCAGCCCCTACAGCATCTCATAAACATCTCAGGAGATTACGGAGGTTAACTCCTGTGGCGGTTTTCCCTTTATGAGCTTAAGTTGTTAGTACCACTGTATGGCCGTAACCGATGATGGTAGGCTCTTCGCCTTTTTCGGCGTTGATGAATCCACATGTTTCTATTGTTCACCATGTTACTTTGTTTGACTTTATAGTAGTACTCGCTGAAATCATTCCTGGTGATTAGGTGACAAGAGAAGTCGTCTTTGTTGAACTGACACAGCTGCAACATTTCTGATGCTGCGTTGGTTCGGTGTGTTTTTTGGATGGGGGGGGGGGGGGGGGAATAAGGTTAATGTTTAATGTCTCTCGACAGCGAGATCACGATACATGGAGCAGAAGCTCGGGTTGACCAAAACGTGAGGAAGGAAAGGATGGCCTTTTCATAGGAACCATCCCGGCGTTTTCCTTAAGTGCTTGAGGGATATCACAGAAAACCTTAATCTGGATCGCCACATCGTCGTTCTCTGAATGCTAGTCCACTGCGCCACCTCGTTGTTGTTTGAATGGGAGTGAGAAGATGCGCAACTCAGCGGGCCGCGGCCTTTGTGTCATTTTCAAAGTGCCCTGTAAACATGTTTAAATAATATCAAAGAATGATTTTCACTTTTTCCACTATCTCCTAGATTGTGATATGCTGTTATTTGAGCACGGGAGCCTCCACTTCTCTTTCCGTCTTTCACAGAAGGATGGTCCGCATTTCGTTATTCGCCATTCATAATTGCTCACCATAATGGAGACGTTTGTCCCCCTAATCACAATGTCATAGTATGGTGCATTGGTGCATTACACTTAGACCAGCTCAGCATAGACTGTTGCAGCACTGTTACCCTTCAACTGCAGAAAGTGAATTACCGCATGTTACTAGAGATGGGCAAACTCGTTCATCTTTGGGAACTAGTTCACCGATGATCGTTTTATTTTTGGGAACCGTTCATTTTTACTCGTCCACCGTTCATATGTGCATGGTATATGGTTCATATCAAAAATTGAAATTGGGAATCGTTCATTTTTTGAAATAATATAAGGTACGCACGAAAAACCGGCCGCGAGTACAGACTGCTCGCCAGTTATGCACGACTTAATGACCGCTACGAGCAGAATAGATAAACATGTAATAATCAGGCGGTAAAGAAATGAAAAATAAGTTAATACAAGCAACAAAACAGCAGTCTAGTATTCGGGGCCAATTTTTCGAGCGCCACCCTGTATCACTGAAATAATGTTGAAGAAGTTGTCGTATTCTCCTTACAATATGTGACACCAGACACTCGATTATGGAGCGCGGGCTTCATTCGTTTGTTAGCCGGTCTGTCTTCCATAACAATGAACATGCTGTTTTACCTTGGATCAAAAAAAGACGAAAAATCGCCACTCGTGTGTGACGTGCCGACTTCCTTTCCATGTGTAATAGAATACGAAAAGAAACAGAAGTGCAGAGTTCAGAAAGGTTTGAAACAGATCTAGAATGGGGATCCGCAGCGATTGAAACGAACAACAACTGGATACTGAACTAACTAGGAGCAGACGGCAGTGGAACTGCGACGAGTGGCCACGCGAAGAAGGACGAGCCTGGGCGAGCGAGACCGACTCCGAGACAGGCGGGAACGGCACCGAGGCTGGAACAAGGACGGCCGACGTGCCGTTGCGGGAACGAGACCGACCGTTTCCCGTTCCCGGGAACTAGAAGCAGAAAGCCGCGACCGAAGTGAACTATAAACGACCGTTCTGAATTCGTTCCTCGCTCCTTCCGTTCATCTTGGTGAATCGTTCCTTTGGACCCGTTAGTTCGCGAACGACCCATCTCTACATGTTACTCCGCGCTGTAGATAGGATACGCAATTTTGTTTCGGTTCCTCTGTCGTAATGTTACGGTACTGAAACGCTTTTATTTCAATCCGTACCAGGACTACAGACATTTATCTGCCGACAAACAAAACCTCGATTACCTAACTTTATGAGATGGCCAGTCAAATGAAAACGAGACAGATTAAATAAAAAACGGTTGTTGTTGTTGTTGTTGTTGTTGTTGTTGTCTTTCAGTCCTGAGACTGGTTTGATGCAGCTCTCCATGCTACTCTATCCTGTGGAAGCTCTTCATCTCCCAGTACCTACTGCAACCTACATCCTTCTGAATCTGCTTAGTGTATTCATCTCTTGGTCTCCCTCTACGATTTTTACCCTCCACGCTGCCCTCCAATACTAAATTGGTGATCCCTTGATGCCTCAGAACATGTCCTACTAACCGATCCCTTCTTCTAGTCAAGTTGTGACACAAACTCCTCTTCTCCCCAATCCTATTCAATACTTCCTCATTAGTTGTGTGATCTACGCATCTAATCTTCAGCATTCTTCTGTAGCAACGGAGTAAATTAATTATTATATCAAAATTAATTGCCATAAATGTTTGTACGCTTACCCCACTGTGAGACAGCATTGTGAGTGCCTTCATGAAAAATGCTTGCACTTACCTACGGAACCATACTTGAACTCAGGCATCCACCTCTTCGTCCGAAGCAAATCGCCGGCCAGGAAAGTCTTTCTTCGGGGCTCCAAAAATATGGAATAGCATGAGGAGACATCGAGACAGTATGGAGGAAGTGTAAGGCATTCCCAGCGAAACTTCTACAGCGTAGTCGAAACAAGCTTGGCAGAAAGTGGGCACGCATGCCTAAATGTACCGTACGGTCCACGTCGTCCTTTACTTTTCGAATAAGGGCCACGAAGATAAGATAAGAGAAATTAAGGTGAGACATATAGAGTATTCGTTTTTCCCTCGCTTTATTTGCTAGCGGAAGCGGAAAGGAAATGACTTGTAGTGATACTGGTCGTAAGGTGGCTTGCGGAGAAAGTAAGTAGATTAAGTAGATGTAGGTAGATGTGTAGCTGCAGATATAGATATTCTGGGCTAAAGGTCTATGATGCGAACACCCCACGACGCAAATGGTAGTGCTATCAGTTGCCAGAAAAATGTATTCTAGCCAAATCGCTCCTGTTTCCCGTTTGTTACTAGCACTTTACTCTTTTTAATACGCTTTTTACTTATTTCGGTCTGTCCAATAATCCTGTGCAGTACATTGTTTCTTCAACAGTACTTTACAACCACAGTTTTCTTAACTTTGAACATAACAGTTGTTTGTCAGACATGTCAGAAATATTCATGAAGAATAATAATCAGTTAAAATTAATTATTTGTTGAAGGGTAGAAATAACTTTAAAACTTTCCACTGTGGAGATGTTCAACGTTTACATGGCATTCAATAAAAGCCGCCAGTTAACTGAAAGATGAATGATATAATTAGTATTTATATGAAGATAGTAATTCAAATGGTAACAGAGTTTGTTAATTACCTGTGAAGTGGGCTGTTACCCTTATCAGTGACGTAATGCCCTAGTGAAAATTAATGAATATGAAAGTGGCAAGTATGAGAGTTAGTACTAGTCGATTGTTCTAATGGCAAGGATAATGGATTCAAATACATATCGCGTAGGGCCCTCGCGAGCACGCAGAAGTGCCGCAACAAGACGTGGAACGATCTCGATTAATGCCTGAAATAGTGCTGGAGGGAATGACACCATGAATCCTGTCGGCTGTCCATAAAGCCATAAGAGTACGAGAGGGTGGAGACCTCTTCTGAACCGCAAGGGATGCCTCACAGATATGCTAAATAATGTTCGTGTCTGGGGAGTTTAGTGGGCAGCTGAAGTGTTTAAACTCAGAAGAGTGTCCCTGAAGCCGTTCTGCAGCAATTCTGGGTGTGTACGTGTCGCACTGTCCCGCTGCAATTGCCTAAGTCCGTCTGTATGCAAAATGGACATGAACAGATACAGGTGATCAGATAGGAAGCTTACGTACGTGTCACTTGTCGGAATCGTATCTAGACGTATCACGGGTGCCATATCACTCCTACTGAACTCGCCCCACACCATTGCAAAACCTCCACCAGCTTGAACAGTCCCCTGATGATATGCAGGGTCCATGGACTCATGAGGTTGTATCCGTACCCGTACGCGTCCATCTGCTCGATACAATTTGGAACGAGGCTCGTCCGATCAGGCAACGTGTTTCCAGTCATCAACAGTCCAATGTCGGTGTTGATGGGCCCAGGCGAGGCGTAAAGCTTTGTGTCGTGCAGTCGACAAGGGTACACGAATGGGCCTTCAGCTCCCAAGCCGGATATTGATGATGTTCCGTTGAATGGTCGCACGCTGACACTTGTTGATGGCCCAGAATCGAAATCGGCAGCAGTCTGCGAAATGGTTGCATTTCTGTCACGTTGAACGATTCTCTTTAGTCGTCGTTGGTCCCGTTCTTACACAATCTTTCTCCGGCCGCAACGATGTCGGAGGTCTGATGTTTCACCGGATTGCTGATATTCACGGTACACTAGTGAAATGTTCGTACAGAAAAATCCCCACTTCGTTGCTACCTCGGAGATGCTGGGTCCCATCGCTCATGCGCCAACTGTAATACCACGTTAAAACTCACTTAAATCTTGATAACCTGCTATTGTAGCAGCAGTAACCAAATTAACAACTGCGCCAGACAGTTGTTGTGTTACATTTAGACGTTGTCGACCGCTTTGCCGTATTCTGACTGTTTATATATATCTGTATTTGAATAGGCATGCCTGTACAGTTTCTTTAGCTCTTCAGTGTCCTTGGTGAAGGAGTGCGAAGCAATATGCTTGGGCGATGAGATTTTCACATTTGCAGGAGAGCTAAAAAGCTGGGATAGACTAAGAAGAAGAGGACTGCAGTCGATACTTCTAGGATTTCGTATCTCAATCGGTAAAAAGGAAACCATCATATAATCACTCCGTTGTCCATCTCTCTGTCTGTCCGTCTGTTAAGCCCTGTTTTTCTCTGGGAAGGATGCGTGCACCAAGTTGAAATTTATGCCAAATACTATGGTGTACTATGGTGTACCACAGCAAAAAATTTTAGCTTTTAAATGGCTCTGAGCACTATTGGACTTAACATCTGAGGTCATCAGTCCCCTAGAACTTAGAACAACTTAAACCTAACTAACCTAAGGACATCACACACATCCATGCCCGAGGCAGGATTCGAACCTGCGACCGTAGCGGTCGCGCGGTTCCAGACTGTGGCGCCTAGAATCGCTCGGCCACCCCGGCCGGCAGCTTTTAAATGCTTGCAATCAAAATATTCTGATACTTCCAAACTCATTAATCAAAAACTGCAGGTGAATTGACGACATACGTAATTAAGTTGGTGCCGAACCCTCGGAGCGCTACTCCAACTCGCACTTGTTCTTTTTTTAGACTTTTGGGAAATGTGTATAACTGAAGAAAATAGATACATTGCTGCCAATGGACCGGACACCTTGGAGGCGTGTAGTGCGCAGAGGACAATACACTAAACATTTAAATGCAAAACTCTTCTTTAAAGATAGCATAATAAAAAAACAGTTCTGCTTCCATTCCCGTGTTCGTATTAGGTAACTGCAAGTGTTTTGTGTAAGACCTGCCGTAATGGCTGTGTAACGATTGAAAATCCAGATACCACATGAATCAGTATTGAAAAGAAGTAAAAATTACAACTAGACACAGAATCTAACTCTTGAACGCGAGTATTCTAACGCTAATTTCTGCTCATTGCAGTAACTGAGCAGCAGGGTTTCAGCTTCTTGAATGAAGATACCTGCGTTTCTTTGACGTCGATTTTCTACCGAAAATATGCACGGAACGAAATGTTGTTACAGATATTTTTGTACTGTCAGTATCGGGCTGTGGCGTCTGAGTGCACGAATTTTGGTTTCCCCTGTATAACGAATAATTGTTTCAACTTTTATTGCAACTCTTAACTATTCTATGGCTTTTGTACATAACAGTTTTTCGCATAGAGGACGTTCGCATCAAGGGCAAAGACTAGGGGAAGCAAAGCGCATTTGGTTATACGCATATAATTCACTGTATTTGGTTATTAAGTTTTGTCTGACGATGAATATAATGAACGTTTATTCACCACGCAAACACATTTTAATTTTAGTTTACTTAGGAATAGGACTTCCAAAAAGGTTTACTTGGTTTAAGACATGTTAATATAGGGTTTTATCTCTTTTCTTATAGTACTGTCTGTAGATGGAAGATATGGGCCTAAACCAGATATTATTGTCATGAAAAGCAGCTGTGTCAGAAAAAAAGGAACTTCACAAGAGTACAACAGTTAGCGTACATTCAAAAGTGTTTCGAGACATAGCTTATTTTAAGTATTAACAAATCTTTTCTTAAGTGAATATTTACTTTATTTGGTGCCAGTTAGTCGTAAAATCTTAATGGTCGAAATGAAAATTTTATGAGAAAGGTAAACAGTGCAGATGAATGCGTTAACGTCAGAAAGAAGTACTAACATCAGACTTCATCTAAACCTGAGTTAACACATATCATGATTCTCCAGTGAGAATTTCTGTATCTATTGTGAAGCCATCGCACAACTGTCTCATAAATCGGTACTTAAAATGTTGCGGACCAGTTGTCAAACGTACGATACTTTTACCACAACATGTTTCTGGTCTACGTTATCCCATTATCAAGTGCTATAAAACACGGAAACAAACCAATACATCGCAACACTACACGTACTGACAACCATATAAAATATTTATATCGTCCTGCAGTATACCTCAAAGGACTTGACAACGGGATAAGTCAGTCTCGAAACGTGCAGTAAAAATATCACACGTTTGACAAATGGTCCGTAACATTCTCAGTAGCGAGGATTCCTTTAATAAAATCCACCTTTAGTTTAGCTTGCTAATAAAAATTAGGCCACAAAGAACTACTAATTTAAACTGTTCTGTAGAGAGACTCTGATGTGCAATCTAGAGCAGTAATTCCAAAACTTTGAACCCACTTAGCAAGCCTGAAACTAGACTGATGTTCGCTTAAGTTTCTAATCGTAGTAAGCAAAGACGCGAGGCCCCGCCCTAGGGACAGCAGCAGACACCGGGAGAGGCTGCCACTGCGAGGCGGTGACTTCCTGGCTCTGAGGCGTGTTCACGACCAGACCCTCAGTGCGGTGGCCAGAGCGTCCTCTTCGCAGAAATGACTGCTTTCTGTTCCTGTAAAAAAGTAAAAAAATAAAAGGCGCCAATTAGAAAAGAGGGAGCTCCTTGAGAAGAAGTTTATACAAGCAAGGGAGCGGCTAGCGGCTGGTTAACGTTGGTAAAGAAACGTTTTTCAACAAAATATCTCTACTAATTACAACCTAGTCTATTTACAACTCGTACAGAAACCAGATGGCAGTTGTAAGAGTCGAGAGGCATGGAAGGGGAGCAGTGGTTGATAAAAGATTGAGAAAGGGTTGCAACTTATCCCCAGTCTTATTCAAACTTTACGTTGAGAACGCAGTAAAAGAAACCAAAGAAAAATTTGGAACAAGGTTTTAAGTTCCGGGAGAAGAAATAAAATTTTTGAGATTTGCCAATGACATTGTAATTCTATCAGAGACAGAAAAGGAGTTGTAAGAGCAATGGAATGGACAGTGTTTTTACGGATGATATAAGAATAACCTTGTGGTACCATAGATCAATACCACTCCCACCGGCGTCTCACATTTAGCAAAGGAAATGTACGTTTCCTACAGAGGCTGATTAAGCGTTGCGCGGTGGCTCAGCGGATCCAGTAATGCGCGCCTACTGCCCACGACTTCAATGGCTCCAATTGCGAGCGCCCTCTGCCGAAGCGATCGAGGATGGCCAGCAACCGCTACACATCGCAGTCTGCGTTGCAGTCTTCGACAGTCTTCAGTCATAGTCAACCGGCAGTTCGCTTGCGCTTTAGTAGCGGGATCCTCGCACTACATGACACTCTTTACTTTGCTTCTTGTAATACTTGGACTTTACTGTTGCTTGTTCGTTTCTAAAGTTTCTTCGCTACGCTTAGGGCGGTATTACACTGTCAAATTTCTTTGTCAAAGATTTGATCAAAGATGTGATCAAATATTCGTCAAATATATTTGACAAAGATCTTTGACATGGCGCTAAAAAGGGGTATTACAGTGTCGTCATATTTTTCGTCAAAGTTCAAGATGGCTGACAACAACAATTTGTTATTAACCGCAGCAGTTGCATGTACCACAATTGCACTGTGTGCACATGTGGAAGAGAAGCGGGAAAAAAAAAAAAAAAAAAAAAAAAAAAAAGGAAACGTACCTAGGTGAAGCCGTGGGTTTTACGACGACACGATAAATGCATTCAACAAAACTTGTTACGTGAGCCAAGTCGTACATCAATTACTTAAGAATGGATGAGCATACATTTCTATATGTGCTCAGTGAAGAGTTTCCTCATATGACAAAGCACAATACTCACTTAAGAACTGCTATATCTGCAGAAGACAGGCTCACTGTAACACTCCGATTCCTTGCTACAGGAGAGAGATAGGTTACGATAGGCTAGGTGAGGTTGGGTTAGGTCAGGATGAAACGTGCCCTTAGAAAAATTAGTGAATTACTGTGCTGATAAATCCCTTACGTTATTTGATTTTCCTGTGCGGTTAAAGGCGCTGCAGTCTAGAACCGCAAGACCGCTACAGTTGCAGGTTCGAATCCAGCCTCAGGCATGGATGTTTGTGATGTCCTTAGGTTAGTTAGGTTTAACTAGTTCTAAGTTCTAGGGGACTAATGACCTCAGCAGTTGAGTCCCATAGTGCTCAGAGCCATTTGAACCATTTTTATTTGATTTTCAAACAGCTGAGCAGAACTGAAAGTACTCAGGCATTTCGCTCTTTGCTTAATCTGATCAACACTAAACTGACACACAATATTTTTAGCGCAACGCAATCTGACTTTCAAAAATCCCTACAAGAGAATGGCCCTGACTAACATTAACCTATACGTTTCACAAATCACTTACCTCACAAATATCTTCGTTACTCGAACTACTGCAATACAGCGAGCGCCACTACCGCCAGCTAAATAAAAGATTCAAACTACTGAAGGCACTAACTACTGATAGGCATAGTTAGCAAATGAAAGATTTTGATAGAGAACAAACAATGTATTTACCTTAATAGTGTTCAAAAGTGATAATATACGTATATATCAGTCCACGATATTCATTCTTACAAATGTACTGTTTCTGATGGACACACGTCCAGATCATCCGCTCTCAAAAATCCGCCATCTCACTTCCCCATATTCACCACAGCTGGCGGCTCACCTCCAACTGCGCAACACTACGCGCTGTTCACATCCAGCTGCCCAACGCTACAATGGCAGACAACAATGCAAACTAACCACAGACTGCACACAGCACAGCCAGTGATTTTCATACAGAGCTACGTGGCTTTAACAATAAGAAAACTTGAACAGCCTACTTACAAGGTCAACAGGTCCGGTCTCCAATCTTCTTAATCTACACTCCTGGAAATTGAAATAAGAACACCGTGAATTCATTGTCCCAGGAAGGGGAAACTTTATTGACACATTCCTGGGGTCAGATACATCACATGATCACACTGACAGAACCACAGGCACATAGACACAGGCAACAGAGCATGCACAATGTCGGCACTAGTACAGTGTATATCCACCTTTCGCAGCAATGCAGGCTGCTATTCTCCCATGGAGACGATCGTAGAGATGCTGGATGTAGTCCTGTGGAACGGCTTGCCATGCCATTTCCACCTGGCGCCTCAGTTGGACCAGCGTTCGTGCTGGACGTGCAGACCGCGTGAGGCGACGCTTCATCCAGTCCCAAACATGCTCAATGGGGGACAGATCCGGAGATCTTGCTGGCCAGGGTAGTTGACTTACACCTTCTAGAGCACGTTGGGTGGCACGGGATACATGCGGACGTGCATTGTCCTGTTGGAACAGCAAGTTCCCTTGCCGGTCTAGGAATGGTAGAACGATGGGTTCGATGACGGTTTGGATGTACCGTGCACTATTCAGTGTCCCCTCGACGATCACCAGTGGTGTACGGCCAGTGTAGGAGATCGCTCCCCACACCATGATGCCGGGTGTTGGCCCTGTGTGCCTCGGTCGTATGCAGTCCTGATTGTGGCGCTCACCTGCACGGCGCCAAACACGCATACGACCATCATTGGCACCAAGGCAGAAGCGACTCTCATCGCTGAAGACGACACGTCTCCATTCGTCCCTTCATTCACGCCTGTCGCGACACCACTGGAGGCGGGCTGCACGATGTTGGGGCGTGAGCGGAAGACGGCCTAACGGTGTGCGGGAGCGTAGCCCAGCTTCATGGAGACGGTTGCGAATGGTCCTCGCCGATACCCCAGGAGCAACAGTGTCCCTAATTTGCTGGGAAGTGGCGGTGCGGTCCCCTACGGCACTGCGTAGGATGCTACGGTCTTGGCGTGCATCCGTGCGTCGCTGCGGTCCGGTTCCAGGTCGTCGGGCACGTGCACCTTCCGCCGACCACTGGCGACAACATCGATGTACTGTGGAGACCTCACGCCCCACGTGTTGAGCAATTCGGCGGTACGTCCACCCGGCCTCCCGCATGCCCACTATACGCCCTCGCTCAAAGTCCGTCAACTGCACATACGGTTCACGTCCACGCTGTCGCGGCATGCTACCAGTGTTAAAGACTGCGATGGTGCTCCGTATGCCACGGCAAACTGGCTGACACTGACGGCGGCGGTGCACAAATGCTGCGCAGCTAGCGCCATTCGACGGCCAACACCGCGGTTCCTGGTGTGTCCGCTGTGCCGTGCGTGTGATCATTGCTTGTACAGCCCTCTGGCAGTGTCCGGAGCAAGTATGGTGGGTCTGACACACCGGTGTCAATGTGTTCTTTTTTCCATTTCCAGGAGTGTAGATGATGTTTCATTGAATGGTTCGCACACTGACAGTTGTCGATGGCCCAGCGCTGAAATCTGTCACGTTGAACGTCTCTCTTCAGTCGTCGTTGATCGCGTTCTTGCACGATCGTTTTCCGGCCTCAGCGATGTCGTAGATTTGATGTTTCACCAGATTCCTGATATTCACGGTACACTTGTGAAATGCTAGTTAGGGAAAATCCCTACTTCATCGCTATCTCAGAGATGCTGTGTCCCATCTCTCGTGCGCCGACTGTACCATGTTCAAACTCACTTAAACCTTGATAACCTGCTATTGTAGCAGCAGTAACCGATCTAACAACGGAGTCAGACACTTGTCTTATACAGACGTTGCCGACAGCAGCGGCGTATTCTGTCTGTTTGCAAATCTCTTTATTTGACTTCGCATGCCTATACCGTTTTCTTTGGCGGCTTAGTGTACAAGTAGAAAAACCAGCAAGGTTCACTTTCTAAATCCCTGTCTCTCCCGTGTCATTGACTAGTGATGGATTGATACGTCAAAGCAAGTGCTCTTTATACTCTTTACACATTCGTTGCATTGGCTAACTTGGTACAGAAAGAGAGTGATTCCATTTAGCAGCTGAAAAAAAAATCATTCCGTACCAGAGAGAGAGAAGGTCTTTTGGAAGTTGTTGGATGTGAGGTCCGCCATGATGCGGAGAATGGAACTGCTTGCCACACGAAAACGTAAGTAAAAACGAATATAGGAGCGAAAACATCGCGACAAACTAAATTACATTCTAGAATATAGGTTAACTCCCAGCAAAAAACTTTCTCATCAATATCGTTTGGTTGCAGAGGACAAGCAACCTGCAGTAATTAACACACATGTGATCCAGAAAATTCATGCACACCAAATGTAAAGGTATTTACAAAAAGAAACGATCTGTTGTTTGAACTAAAAATGCACATGATTTTATAATCATTTAACAAAAATGTTCACATTGCAGAATTAATAAAAACAAAAACTCACTGATGATGGCACAATGGTGCCGAAACATGTTTGGGTACTGAGAAAAACGGTGTTTTGCATAACTGGCGAACCTCACATCCAACAATTTTAACTGCAAACACGGCCAATACAAGGAGCTGCAAATCAAAATGATGGGTCTTTTGGAAGTGTTGTTCAAGAAAGTCCTCTGAGTCTCCTTTTTACTTTCTTTCATATAACTCCGCCCCATTCCATTTTTAGTCCACCCCAATCCTTCTCCACCCTTCTACTCCCCACATTTCCTTAGTGTGTGACCAAATTTTACCCCCATGGAAACAGGGTAGAGAGCACCTGAGCAACTGGCACACGCTAGTGATGCCACTGACGCCAGCAGAGCTGTGGCTGCAGGTACCTGGCGGCATTGCGCAGTTCCAACACGAGGAGCAGAGTGGCGAGGACTACGGCGGCGGCCAGCAGCATGAAGGCGGGGGCGAGCGTGCCCAGCTCCACCGTGGCGAACTCCGACTCTCGCAGGCAGGCGGGCGGCTGCGCGTGCCACAGGCTGCGCGTGCGGCTGATGTGGCCCCTCTCCAGCAGCTTGCGCAGCCTGCATCACAGACACTCGCTCTTCACCGACGCCTACATTGTGGCTATGCGCTCATGAAATGAACTCTAACCTCGCATAAGAAACTTGGCAAAAAATTAATCACGCCCCAGCGCGTGGGCTTCCGGAGCAATTTGTCCATCAGGGAGCAACGTTCTAATATTGCCATATTTGATACAACTCACTGTGTGAGTTTTGGAATGTTTAGTGACCCAAGCATAAAATTTTATGGGATGTACACAAATCTAGTTGTACACTGACGGAAAAAGAAATCCCAACACCAACTAGGAGTAATGCGAGCCAAACGAAAGTTGGCAGGCGTGTTTCTACACTACTGGCCATTAAAACTGCTACACCAAGAAGAAATGCAGACGATAAACGGGTATTCATTGGACAAATATATTATACTAGAACTGACATGTGATTACATTTTCATGCAATTTGGGTGCATAGATCTGAGAAATCAGTACCCAGAACAATCACCTCTGGCCGTAATAACGGCCTTGATACGCCTGGGCATTGAGTCAAACAGAGCTTCGATGGCGTGTACAGGTACAGTTGCCCATGCAGCTTCAACACGATACCGCAGTTCATCAAGAGTAATGACTGGCGTATTGTGACTAGCCAGTTGCTCGGCCACCATTGACCAGACGTTTTCAGTTGGTGAGAGATCTAGACAGTGTCCTGGCCAGGGCAGCAGTTGAACATTTTCTGTATCCAGAAAGGCCCGTACAGGACGTGCAACGTACGGTCGTGCATTATCCTGCCGAAATGTAGGGTTCCGCAGGGATCGAATGAAGGGTAGAGCCACGGGTCGTAACACATCTGAAACGTAACGTCCACTGTTCAAAGTGTCGGCAATGCGAACAAGAGGTGACCGAGACGTGTTACCAATGGCACCCCATACCATCACGCCGGGTGATACGCCATTATGGCGACGACGAATACACGCTTGCAATTTGCGTTCACCGCGATGTCGCCAAACACGGATGTGACCATCATGATGCTGTAAACAGAACCTGGATTCATCCGAAAAAATGACGTTTTGCCATTCGCGCATCCAGGTTCGTCGTTGAGTAGACCATCGCAGGCGCTCCTGTCTGTGATGCAGCGTCAAGGATAACCGCAGCCATGGTCTCCGAGCTGATAGTCCATGCTGCTGGAAACGTCGTAGAACTGTTCGTGCAGATGGTTGTTATCTTGCAAACGTCCTCATCTGTTGACTCAGGGATCGAGACGTGGCTGCACGATCCGTTACAGCCATGCGGATAAGATCCCTGTCATCTCTACTGCTAGTGATACGAGGCCGTTGGGATCCAGCACGGCGTTCCGTATTACCCTCCTGAACCCACCGATTCCATATTCTGCTAACAGTCATTGGATCTCGACCAACACTAGCAGCAATGTCGCGATACGATAAACCGCAATCGCGATAGGCTACAATCCGACCTTTATCAAAGTCGGAAACGTGATGGTACCATTTCTCCTCCTTACACGAGGCATCACAACAGCGTTTCACCAGGCAACGCCGGTCAACTGCTGTTTGTGTATGAGAAATCGGCTGGAAACTTTCCTCATGTCAGCACGTTGTAGGTGTCGCCACCGGCGCCAACCTTGTGTGAATGCTGTGAAAAGCTAATCATTTGCATATCACAGCATCTTCTTCCTGTCGGTTAAGTTTCGCGTCTGTAGCACGTCATCTTCGTGGTGTAGCAATTTTGATGGCCAGTAGTGTACGTCTGAAAGATGACGTCTGTTCAAATTTCGGGCCAGTCACATCAGTGTGTCGTTAGTAGTGCCGGAATGAGGAGGTAAATTAGGTTGCTTTAAAAACGAGTTCTAATGGTTCTGAGCTTCAGTTACCTTTGAGATTTGGCGAACTGAGTTGATGTTAGTGAAGAATACCTTTAAGGTGACGAAGACGCCATTATCAACGCCTCACTGAGTTTGAACAAGTTCGTGTAACAAGGCTACAAGAAGCTGGATGTTCGTTCCGTGGTATTGTAAAAAGACTTTGTAGGAATACAGCCGCTGTACTGCTGGCGGCGGCCGTCATGGGAAGGTAGTGTCGCAAAGAGACCTGGTTCCAGATGGTACTACCGAGAAGGGAGACCATCGTGTTCGGCGTACGGCTATGCAACAGCGATTCTAGCAGCAGCTGACACCACAGTGACACAACGAACTGTTACAAATCGATTACTTCGAGGACAGGTCCGAGCCAGATGCCATGTAATGTGCATTCCACTAACCTCAAACGACCGGAGAGCAGGGTGGACGTCTGTTATGTTTTCAGATAAAAGCTGGTTCTGCCTCCGAGTCAGCGATGACCCTGTGTTGGTTAGAACGACGCCAGGTGAGCGCCTGCAACAAATCTGTCTGAGTACTAGACACACTGGACCTACACCAAGAGTTATGGTCTGCAGTGCCATTTCGTATGACAGCAGGAGCACTCTCGTGGGTATTCCACGTACCCTGACTGCAAATTTGTTCGTCGGTCAGGAGATTCTACTTGTTTTTCTGCCATTCATGAACAGTATTGGCTCAAATGGTTCAAATGGCTCTGAGCACTATGGGACTCAACTGCTGTGGTCATAAGTCCCCTAGAACTTAGAACTACTTAAACCTAACTAACCTAAGGACATCTGTAACGCCGGAAATGCATATCCTCCTATTTCCATCTATTGTACTATTATTTTTTTCCTTGTTTTGTTACCTCAAGATATGACATTTCTGTCTCTTTATATATTGTAATTGTTTTACTGTTTGTATATATATATATATATATATATATATATATATATATATATATATATATATATATTTATGCACGAGCGCGGGCAGAGAGAGTCTGGCTGGGGTAGCGAGTGGAGCAGGTGTGTTGTGAGAAGCTCCCGCGAGTTGCCGCGCTTTCGGGGTTTGGCGGCATGTAATTGCGCTCGACTTGCGATGATAGTTTCGGACATGGTGTCGCGGACGGGAAGCATTAGCTGGCGCACATCAAGAGCCCGTTTCGTCTGGTGACCGTGTCGAGAAGAAGGCGCGCCAACATCCAGCTTCTGCAACAGCGACTGCCGACAATGAGTGACTGTCGCCACCTCCTCGATCGACGGCTTCAAACCTTCAATCAACCAACAAGGAAGACTAAAAGCACGTAAAGTTTTAGAACTGTATGGCAGACCTCAGCTTTTCAAATTGTTCCATCTGCCTCGCAAAATTACAGCAACTTAGCTTTGCTCATTGTCCCAATTGCATTACCAAGCAGGGTCCCTTCCTTTTCCGAAATGAACCCGAGTGTCGTTGAAATTCAAACGCCAGCATAATTCCATTTCACTGCTTTAATTTCAAAGTTCAGTTTAAGTATTCATAGCTGGCTACAATATTTAGATTACGCAAGCACAAATTAAGAGTGCGAGTTTAGTTACCGTATTTTAGCTTACCTGTGACTGCAGCTCAGCTTGGTACGTACTAAATCTTACTATTGTTAATTGTTCAGAATCATTTAACTCAAGTTCAAAGCTAAATCTCTTATTTCTAAATTGCGTAGATTCAAGTAGCTTTTCAAATGATTGTTGAGGTAGTCCAAGACTAACCGTATTTTACTGAATTTCGATGTGCTTAAGAAAGAAAGCTTCTTATTAATTTCAGTCACTAAATTAACCTACGGTTTTCCGGTTTTATTAATTCTTTTGCTAAATTAAGTCAGAGTGCAGCGAAAGTTATTACTTCTGACAAACTTTCAGTTTTCACACTACACGTGTCAACCTTCAGTTGCCACGCTTCTAGTGCTAATTATACGTGTAATTACCTTTCTTTTTCAGTTACTATAGTAATTGTCCTTAGGACTGGCGACCGTAATTTCCCCCAAATCTCAAATATCTAATTACCGTTAGTTAATTGTTAACGTAACGGCCGCACATTTACTTTCTTCATTAACTTTACCCCTTTTCAAAATTAATTTCCACCAGTTTCATTTGCATTTTTCCTTTCATTTAGATGTAACCCTTTCCTCCCTCTTTACCGACAGATTAACTTCGGTGACGATTGCTTTTTCCCAAATTTCCATTAGGTACACGCGGTTTAATTTTTCACTGTCATTAAGGTCGATAAGTGAGGGGGAGGTTACACGTCACACACATCCATGCCCGAGGCAGGATTCGAACCTGCGACCGTAGCGGTCGTGCGGTTCCAGACTGTAGCGCCTTTAACCAGACTGTAGCGCCTCTAACCGCTCGGCCACTCCGGCCGGCTGAACAGTATTCCAGGGTGTGTTTTCTAACGGGATAACTCTCGCCCACAAACCCCTGTTGTAACAGAACATTCTCTACAGAACGTCGACATGTTGCCTTGACTTGCTCCATCACCCAGTCGAGCACGTATGGGACGTTATCGGATGGCATTTCCAGTGCCGGCCGCTGTGGCCGAGCGGTTCCAGGCGCTTCAGTCCGGCACCGCGCGACTGCTACGGTCGCAGGTTCGAATCCTGCCTCGGGCATGGATGTGTATGATGTCCTTAGGTTCGTTAGGTTTAAGTAGTTCTAAGTTCTAGGGGACTGATGACCTCAGATGTTAAGTCCCATAGTGCTCAGAGTCATTTGAGCATCTGCAGTACCATCCCCAACCAGCATTAACTGCCTCTGTAGTGACCAAGTGCATCCCTCAAATTGGCATCCGGCACCTGCACGAACAACACATGCAGCTTTCCATGCTTGCATCCAATGTTCTGGCGGTTACACCGGTTATTGATGGACTAGCAATTAACTTTTGCAATGGCTTTCGTCGCGCTTATATTAATCTGTGAACCTGCAAAGTTAAAAACTTAAATATGTTACGTAGACAAATGTATTACCGAAATTTTGTTACTCCATTAATTGTTTCTTGGTATTGGGATCTTATTTTCTGTCAATGTATTTCAAAGGATTTATGCAGGGCGTAACCAAATTCCCTTTACAGACTTAGATAACATGTATTGGGTACCAAGACGGTTAAATTTAGTGCAGGAGCTCATGTCCAGAAACATACTGCTTTCCTGCTATAAGAAAAATACTACAACATACTCCTGCTGCTTGTTATCTGCGTCCACTTACCAGCAGTGCTCGATGTGGCGAGCACCAGTGTAAACACAAATACGGTATCTTCGTTTTATATTCCGGTACACATGATCACCAATCTCTGATCCAGCGTCCACCACAGCCACAACCCTGCACCAGTAGGTGTTCCTCGGAATCCACAGAGGTCTCGTAAATAAAGCACTTCATGTGACCCTACAGGTAGCAGCCTAGCGCATTCGAGTCAGGAGTACATACAGGTCAAGCAATCAGGCCACCACTTACTGTCACCAAAATCGTTGATATAGCTGATCCCCGACAGAATGTGAAAAATAAGGTACTGTGTCATCGTACTTACCGACGTGTTGTAAGCCGATGAGTCATTGGGCTCGTCTCTTTTCATCCACGTTTGATAAAATACACTCCTGGAAATTGAAATAAGAACACCGTGAATTCATTGTCCCAGGAAGGGGAAACTTTATTGACACATTCCTGGGGTCAGATACATCACATGATCACACTGACAGAACCACAGGCACATAGACACAGGCAACAGAGCATGCACAATGTCGGCACTAGTACAGTGTATATCCACCTTTCGCAGCAATGCAGGCTGCTATTCTCCCATGGAGACGATCGTAGAGATGCTGGATGTAGTCCTGTGGAACGGCTTGCCATGCCATTTCCACCTGGCGCCTCAGTTGGACCAGCGTTCGTGCTGGACGTGCAGACCGCGTGAGACGACGCTTCATCCAGTCCCAAACATGCTCAATGGGGGACAGTTCCGGAGATCTTGCTGGCCAGGGTAGTTGACTTACACCTTCTAGAGCACGTTGGGTGGCACGGGATACATGCAGACGTGCATTGTCCTGTTGGAACAGCAAGTTCCCTTGCCGGTCTAGGAATGGTAGAACGATGGGTTCGATGACGGTTTGGATGTACCGTGCACTATTCAGTGTCCCCTCGACGATCACCAGTGGTGTACGGCCAGTGTAGGAGATCGCTCCCCACACCATGATGCCGGGTGTTGGCCCTGTGTGCCTCGGTCGTATGCAGTCCTGATTGTGGCGCTCACCTGCACGGCGCCAAACACGCATACGACCATCATTGGCACCAAGGCAGAAGCGACTCTCATCGCTGAAGACGACACGTCTCCATTCGTCCCTCCATTCACGCCTGTCGCGACACCACTGGAGGCGGGCTGCACGATGTTGGGGCGTGAGCGGAAGACGGCCTAACGGTGTGTGGGACCGTAGCCCAGCTTCATGGAGACGGTTGCGAATGGTCCTCGCCGATACCCCAGGAGCAACAGTGTCCCTAATTTGCTGGGAAGTGGCGGTGCGGTCCCCTACGGCACTGCGTAGGATCCTACGGTCTTGGCGTGCATCCGTGCGTCGCTGCGGTCCGGTCCCAGGTCGACGGGCACGTGCACCTTCCGCCGACCACTGGCGACAACATCGATGTACTGTGGAGACCTCACGCCCCACGTGTTGAGCAATTCGGCGGTACGTCCACCCGGCCTCCCGCATGGCCACTATACGCCCTCACTCAAAGTCCGTCAACTGCACATACGGTTCACGTCCACGCTGTCGCGGCATGCTACCAGTGTTAAAGACTGTGATGGAGCTCCGTATGCCACGGCAAACTGGCTGACACTGACGGCGGCGGTGCACAAATGCTGCGCAGCTAGCGCCATTCGACGGCCAACACCGCGGTTCCTGGTGTGTCCGCTGTGCCGTGCGTGTGATCATTGCTTGTACAGCCCTCTCGCCGTGTCCGGAGCAAGTATGGTGGGTCTGACACACCGGTGTCAATGTGTTCTTTTTTCCATTTCCAGGAGTGTAGTTCGAACATAAATGAGCTAGCCGGCCGTTGTGACCGAGCGGTTCTAGGCGTTTCAGTCCGGAACCGCGCTGCTGCTACGGTCGCAGGTTTGAATCCTGCCTCGGGCATGGATGTGTGTGTTGTCCTTAGGTTAGTTAGATTTAAGTAGTTCTAAGTATAGGGGACTGATGACCTCAGATGTTAAGTCCCATAGTGCTTAGAGCCATTTGAACCATTTTTTAAATGAGCTAAGCTACATAGTGTCTCATAATACAAATGGCAGAGGAGATCCCATGACCATTGCGAACCATGTGCTGCGATCCGCGTCCTAGTAGCGCAAGGAATAACACCTCCCGAAATGTTTTCAGGAATCAAAATAATTTGCGGCGAAGGTGTTACGAACGGAACGAATTGTACGTTAAGTAGTCTTTTAACGAGTGCGTTTAAGTGGTGTAGGCATTTTAGTGGAGGCAGAACAAATGTTCATGGCGATCAAAGGAGTAGAAGACCTCCCATTCTGAGTGATGAGTTGGCGCGAAAAATCGACAGAACTGTTCGTGAAGACCGCTGATTGACAGCGGATGAAATATCTGCGATGTTTCGACAACTCTCCAGAACTATCGTATACGAGTCACTCGCAGAAACTCTAAAATACCGGAAACTGTTCGCAAGATGAGTCCCAAAACAGCTGACAGAGCACCAGAGGCAAAATTGGACCAGTGAAGCCCGCGAGTTTCTTGAGCGACTTGAAGTGGAACGTGAGGGTTTTCTAGAGTTCTATTGTGACTGCAGATGTCACATAGGTAGCTCATTACACGCCCGAAAAAAAAAGACAGTCGTCACAGTGGCGTCACACCAACTCTCCATCTGCGAAAGATTCCAGAATCACAATTTCGGGCAAAAAATCCTGGCGTCAGGGTTTTGGGGCCGAAAAGATATTTTGTTCTAATTTCTGCCTTAGGGGTGATTATCAGTGCACAAAGATATTGTGAGTCCCTGAAAAAGCCAAAAATGAGCTTTCAAAAGGAACGGAGTGAATTTCTGACGAAAGGAGTTTTGCACAACATAGCCTCACATAGCCTCAGCCATCAAGGTGCTCGTAGACTTATCTGGATGGAATGTTTTGAACCACCACAGTGTTCCCCTGACTTGGCGCCTTCAGATTATCGTCTTTTCACTTCCCTGAATGCACACATGAGTGGACGTAAATTTTCAAACGACGAGCAGGTGCGGAAAGAGGATCTGAAGTTGGAAAGAAGCTTGTTCCACGGCTCACCACATGCGCTGAGCGGGACGGCGATTACGTGGAAAAGTAGGCAAGTGTACCAACAACATCGTGTAATTTTTTCTCAAATGAACTTTCTCCAAAAGATATACAAAAATCTGGTATATTTATTTTCTGAACATAATTTAACGTGGTGCTGGCTATTTCAATTCCTTTTCTGTGAGAGAGGCGGCCGCTGTGGCCGAGCGGTTCTAGGCCCTTCAGTCCGGAACCGCGCTGCTCCTACGGTTCGAATCCTGCCTCGGGCATGGATGTGTGTGATGTCCTTAGGTTAGTCAGGTTTAAGTAGTTCTACGTCTAGGGGACTGATGACCTCAGATGTTAAGTCCCATAGTGCTTAGAGCCATTTGAACCATTTTTCTGTGTGAGATTTAGAATTGAGAAGCGCTGAGGATACAGGATAGAAGAGCTGCAAGTAGCATACCAACAGAGAACCCTTGTCGGGCGACGATACACGGCCTCTCCTGAACAGCTAGCGGGACACGGACAGATTGACTCTGGCCTCATGTTGCCTTCGGGAAAGTCGCCTCGGCTAACGCCATACTGGCACCCAGCGAATTATACTGAAAGTATTCGTTGCGGATGGCGGATCTCTGTTGGCAAGAAGTAGGTATTCGATCCATGCTAAGAAAAATGCACTTAGCTGACAAACATCTCCTAGCTGTCCAAATAAAAAATGCAGCTAAACAGCTCTGACTTGTGATAGATTTGGAAGAAACTGGAGAGATGGCGGATAGATTCGAGCACTGTGTTTTAGCTTTTCCCGTGGGCTGTGATGCGAAGCTACCTGGTGCTTGAGAGGGCACCGACTGGTAAAATTGATGCGACGTCAAGAGGACATAACATGCAGCACGAAGATTTTTAGTAAAGTGGGACAGAAATTGAGACTAACAGTTCTAAACGTTTTCCCTCTGCTGGAAGAAGATTGTGTTACCAGGAAACAATTTACTGGTCGTGCGATATACAGGGTGTCCCACTCAAACCTCCCTGATTTCAAGGACCCGGGAGAGAAAAACCACAGTAGATACGACAATCAAAAATGCACCACATTTTAGAGCATCTCAAAGACTTTATATTCCCGCGTGAGAAGCGCCAAGTATCGTCGAAAGAGTCGAGCATGGTCGCATGTAGTGTAAATGGCGACTCCACAGCGGCGCGCAAGCATCAGGGTGGTTTGCAAAAATAAAATCGCCGATTACTGTACAAATAAATTATCGTCATGTGCAGGAATGTGATTCACCTGATGTTGAAAACAATTAAGGAATGGTATAGGAAGATTCTGGCAACAAGAAGTGTTCTGAAACATTCTGGCCGTGCACATTACGGGGTTTCAGAAGAGATAGTGGAGGACACCAGACAAAAGTTTCTCAGAAGCCCCGTAAGTCAATTCGTGAAGCATCTAGGCAACTTGATGTACCGCGATCAACATTGCATCGTGTAGTTCACCAGCGTCTTCGTAAGTGTGCTTTCAAAGGGCAAATTCTGCTACATCTCACGCTGAACGACAAACCATGCCTTAACAATTTGTTGCGGGTATGCTGCAGCGTATTGATGAAAAGATGAAGCAACCTTTCATCTATCAGGAAGGGTTCGGATTTGGGGTTCGCAAAATTAGCACATTGTCATTGAACATGTTCGTGATAGCCCTAAACTAAACGTCTAGTGCGGGCTAATGCACGACAGGATTGTTTGACCGTTCTTCTTTGCGGAACAAACAGTGAATGAGTCAGTGTATCTGGCCATGTTGGAGCAGCTTGTGTACCCTCAGATAGAAGACTTTCAACCCTACGTCAGTTTTCAACAAGATGGAGCTCCGCCGCATTGGTCAACGGCTGTTCGCAAGTTCCTGGATAGCAAATTTCCCAATCGTTGGATCGGACGCGCAGGGTCCACTGCCTGGCCACCACGTTCACCGACATTACGCCGCGAAGGACCGCGTGTATGCGACCAAAGTGGACGATATTCCAACATTGCGACAACGTATCACTAATGCGATTGCAACAATAACAGAGGAAATGTCACAAAGAACTTAACAAGTAATTGAATATAGACTCGATATTCTTCGTGCTACAAATGGTTCACAAGTAGAGGTGTATTGATGATAAATAAATAAATTCTTTGAGACGCTCTACAATGTGGTGCATTTTTCATTGTCGTATCTACTGTGGTCTTTTTCCTAGGTCTTTGAAATCAGGGAGGTTCGATTGGGACACACTGTAACTTCAAGAGGATTGGTTGCCGAGATTCTTGGTGGAAATGTGGGTTCAGTAAGTTATTTACTGACTAAAAATTACTAATTTGTCTCTGGACTTGGCGCTAAATGCGTCGGTACTCTGCTAATGGAGTCAACGGTTCCAGTTGAAAGTGAAGCCTGCAGAGTTGGTCCGGTGTTCGAGTCCTCGAAAGAGGGGATCTAGCAACATACTTGATGGCAGCCAGACACGGTGTCACCAATCGGCACATATCGCATCGCTGATAACGGTGAGCATTACTTGCAACTTCGGCTTGTTGGGACAGTTGCAAGCTAGAACTTCAGAGTCGTGTTGATATTCACTTACCCACATTCGTCAGCACATTCTCAGTTGCATAGGCTTCTTCGTTTCTCCAGTCAGGCAATCAATGTAATGGATGTGCAGACAGGTCGAGATAAATTTCACAAATTGAGGTATGCTGTAATAGTACAGACTAGTATACAATCTGATCCCCCCCCCCCCTAACTTTAGTATAGGACCCAATACATAAACCGGAATTACGTAACGTTTTGTATTTACGATAAACTGTAGCCATTCTATAATTTCAATGAATCAGCTATCTTAAATCGTAATTACACATAATAACATACCACTAAACTGCAAATTGTCATTATTCTATGTAAAACTACTTCCCATAACGTATTGTAGTACAGTGAATTTAACTTAAAAATACGTACAAAATTTCTACACAACTTTTGGCTATATAGATTTCTTACTATTGTGTCAAAGAGTCAGGGAGGACGTTATCCAGAAAAATTACTGTGTAGTTAAAATAGAGATTAACTTTTTCTCTATTAACTGCTTACAAAATGTATTTCATTGATTTTCTGTCTAAAAATGTTTTGCTATCAAAATTCTGCTCATATAAAACCTGTCACCACGTTTTGTGATAATGTATCCTGTGTTCAAAGTGTCAAAAATTTATAGCTTTTAGTTATATATTCAATTATGTGATCATTTAAGAATCCAGTAAAATATTCTGACTGTTAGATGTTATTTATACTGCAGTTCTAGGTATAGTTAAGGCAGGTAGTCTGTGTTGGATGTTGCCAGAAATGTGTGTAGCAATGTGTCTGTTTAATTGGTGCGATAAAACAAAAGTAATAATATAAAACGGTGTGCAGATTATGCTTATTGCAATTACTAAACACTCAGGTAGAGTTACATCTCTGCCCCAGACAAGTACTTGTACATTTACCATTCGAGCTTTTATCTCTCGGTAATCGACAGTGGCAGTTGTTCCAATAGAATCACCTGTAATTTTACAAAGATCATTACGTGCAGTCACTACGATGTTTCTAATTTTCACTATTTTCGAATGACAGATGTTTAGGAATATGATTGTGAGCTAATTCCGATCCCCACTAACTAACTTTGCCAACCGATAGTTCAGTTATCTTCTTCCATACTTAATATTGTAACTTATATAATGTCTTTGATTCGAGTGTACTTTGCCTCCCTTGTGACATGCAGTATTTTTCAGTGATTAAAAGGATATTCCCCATCTTATGATTCACTACTAGGACCACGATCTTTCACAGCGTTAATCATTCTTTTGCTTAAATTTATTCTAACATTGGGTCTTTAGGGTGTGCCTGCATCATAGTTAGTTCTGATTCAGTTAACTTCACTCTCACATACATGCGGGGTTTTGCGATGCTTTGACACACATGCATTGGCAAGTCTCCCAAGAACCCATGCTGTACGCCGTCAAGGATTCGCAATTACGTGACACACTTGAGATGTGATGGAGGCAGATATGGCCCCATCACACGTCCTTCCAGAAACCCTGCCCCAATGTTCAGATTGTATGCGAGTCTCCATCAGCCTACACATAGCTGTTGTGAGCATTGAAAGCACCTTCCCTTGTGAACTTGGCTACATTCGTGAAAGGGATCCACCATGGGAATTGGACACGTCCACACAATGGTGCAAAAACCATCACCAGAAGTGGGATCGTGATGTAAAATGCGGTAGCTGCGTTCCCTGTACCCTCTTCGGGTAGTACGGGTGTAGGTTCCTGTCACGCAGAACACACCAAACGGTTTGTTGATCAACATTCAGTCCACATGTAATGTTTTTGGTACTCGTGATGTCCTCTTCTACTGGATGAAGTACAGCTTGCAGTCTGTTCTGTAGAGAATAATTACTGCTGTAGTACAATATGAACAAAGACCACAACATTACAGCAGCTACAAACCTCTCTGGGCAAATCACAAACTCAAGTTAATGGCATGTAAAAAAAACCTGTAATGGCCTGGGACATCAGGTGGTCAGTGAACGACGTACGTAATACAGGTACCTTAGTCAGTAGCGCCGAAAAAAAAAATGGTTCAAATGTCTCTGAGCAGTATGGGACTTAACATCTGAGGTCATCAGTCCCCTAGAACTTAGAACTACTTAAACCTAACTAACCTAAAGACATCACACACATCCATGCCCGAGGCAAGATTCGAACCTGCGGCCGTAGCAGTCGCGCGGTGCCGAACTGAAGCGCCTGGAACCGCTCGGCCACTCCGGGCGGCAGTAGCGCCGAAAATGCGGAAGATCTGAACGTGTGTTGTGGTATTTTTCGTGCAGCGAGAAAACTGTGTGTTTCCGGTCATGAGTTACTATGCTAAACTTAACCGTTTTGGTCCCCACTACTAGCCCTCAACGTCTGTAAAGGGAATTTGGTTTCAATCTACAGTTATCAACTGATTATATTTTTTGGGAAGCATTTAACTTTGATATCTAAAAGCAAGGATATTTCCTTAGCACACGCAAAGAAAATCTTTTTATATTGTTAGTATAAATATAGACGTCACCTTTTTGATTTAATTGTCTGAAAATGCATCAGAATGTGATTAAATCCATCGTAGAAACGAAATGGAAATGAGACTGCAATAAATTCATTAATATATTTTTATTTGTGTATCAAAATTGTTAGTTAGACCCTGAACATTAGAAATCGCAAGACGAAAAAAACATCACACATTTGATAAAATCGTTATTGTCAAACAACAAAAATAACTATAAAATGCCATTGATTAATAAAACTCTGGTTGTAAAAACAGAAATAGATGTGAAAAAACTTATATTCAATTTCGATATCATCTGTAACATTCCTTGCTTACAAAATTCGACATCTGATAATGTTGATGGATTTATTGCATTATTTGCATGTCACCTACTTTTTCACTTTGACTGGCTAAACTGAAATGGAACAATATGTATTTTGAAGGTTACTTTTTTGTGTAGTCTGGGTAAGTGTAACTCACGTCCAGCTTTGGAACCTCCTCAAACAACCCTCAAATCAACCCGTAGAAACGGCTCTTAACAGCCTAGGAGATAGTCCTCGTCTCCCCAGTTTGAAACGGTACCGTGCAGCCATATCAACGGCATTGTAGAATTCGTAATTCTATAAACTGCATCTTCAAATCGTGAAGATCATAGCTATTCGACCTATGAATTCCACGTTTTTCCCTCTCTCCTAAACAAATGCTAAAATACTGCTATGACTAAGTTGTGTAACAGAGCGAGGTAGAAGACGAATTAGGGACGAATTTCTGGCGGCGTACTGCAGCCACGTCTATTTAATGTTGCGAATTGTGGCCTGAATCCCTCCACTACGGCTCTGAAACGCTCCCTTTCTGTAGCTCATTAAACGCTCTGCGAGGCAGCGGTTGAGAAAAGATTGTAGACACTATTTCGGCAACGTTCTGCAAAGGTTGCATCCACCTTGGCGACAGGACAGTACCGAAAGTAAACGGCATAATTTCCGTCAACCGTCAGACAACTAAACAAATCCATTTCATACAGCGGTTGCTAAAGTCACAATATTTCCTTTCGCACAGCACTGCTAAGTCTGCAGTTTAGCAGAATCACAGAACCACAGACAATATTTTCTAGAACTGCACCATATCTCCGTGATGAATAAAAAGCATGTGTTTCACATACGAGGAAGGGCCTAATCCCTTCTCTGTTCTCTGACTCTGGGGAAGGAAACCGGCCGAACCTTTTTGAACCGCAGTCCTCTCGAATGCGGGTCCACTGTGCTAACAACTGCGCCAGCTCGGTCTGTGGAGCTTCTAAGTGGTTGGGATGTTGATTTCTAGTTTTCACCCAAATAGCGCCAGGCATTTTCTGTGGAGCTGAGATCGGATGATTTAGCAGACGATTCGAAATGCGATATACTGCCATAGTGTTCGTCAGTCGAGAATTGTATACGTGTACGCTGCGAATTCCTCTGTTGTCATCGTGAAATACTAGTGCGTCCATAGCATCCTCATCACGAAGATGAAGGACAATGTTCGCTCACCGGTAATATTGAAAGAAACGTCCTGCTTCACATACACTCTAAGTTGAACGAGTGAGGCCAAGTCGGGTACTAATAACATGCGCCAAAACATCAGAGAACCACCTGTGGCCTGAATACCGCAGGCTAAACACACCACTGGGCCGTCGCTGTACTCAACACCATGAGTCATTTGAAAAGAGAGCAAAATGGCGACCCCTGGACCGCATTACACGCTGCCAGTCAGCTAATGCTTAGTTTCTATCTTTGGCCCAATAAAGACGCAGCACCGTATAGTTCTATGTGTCACTGCCTTCTTCGAGGCACCCGACTCCAAATGTCCGTTTCATGCTCTTACCTTCGCAACATTCGCTAGGAAATCCGCAAAGACAAAAGTGTAGATTGTCACACTGGTCTCCAGTCTCTGTCGGGAATACTGTTCTTACGCTATGCTACATGAATGCATGTTGTACACCATTTCTTGTAGACAGTACACGTTCATGCACAAACATATCTGGTAACTTCATTTACGGTGTGGTCATGGCCACGTCCAAACACAATTGCTGCTTTCTGCCATTGTTCACTTCTTCAAGTCGACTCATCGTACTCCGCTGATTCCATACTGCCACATATACACTCCTGGAAATTGAAATAAGAACACCGTGAATTCATTGTCCCAGGAACGGGGAAACTTTATTGACACATTCCTGGGGTCAGATACACCACATGATCACACTGACAGAACCACAGGCACATAGACACAGGCAACAGAGCATGCACAATGTCGGCACTAGTACAGTGTATATCCACCTTTCGCAGCAATGCAGGCTGCTATTCTCCCATGGAGACGATCGTAGAGATGCTGGATGTAGTCCTGTGGAATGGCTTGCCATGCCATTTCCACCTGGCGCCTCAGTTGGACCAGCGTTCGTGCTGGACGTGCAGACCGCGTGAGACGACGCTTCATCCAGTCCCAAACATGCTCAATGGGGGACACTGCGTAGGATCCTACGGTCTTGGCGTGCATCCGTGCGTCGCTGCGGTCCGGTCCCAGGTCGACGGGCACGTGCACCTTCCGCCGACCACTGGCGACAACATCGATGTACTGTGGAGACCTCACGCCCCACGTGTTGAGCAATTCGGCGGTACGTCCACCCGGCCTCCCGCATGCCCACTATACGCCCTCGCTCAAAGTCCGTCAACTGCACATACGGTTCACGTCCACGCTGTCGCGGCATGCTACCAGTGTTAAAGACTGCGATGGAGCTCCGTATGCCACGGCAAACTGGCTGACACTGACGGCGGCGGTGCACAAATGCTGCGCAGCTAGCGCCATTCGACGGCCAACACCGCAGTTCCTGGTGTGTCCGCTGTGCCGTGCGTGTGATCATTGCTTGTACAGCCCTCTCGCAGTGTCCGGAGCAAGTATGGTGGGTCTGACACACCGGTGTCAATGTGTTCTTTTTTCCATTTCCAGGAGTGTGTATCACTTTACAACCACGTCTTACAACAGTAGTGGTGGGTCAGCGACCAACTGTTGTCATTACTCGATGTAGGAATACTTCCATAGTAAAGGCCACGAGGCCATTCAGATTTGGCACAACTCTGAAACATAGAAAGGTCTTGATCACACAATTTTTACTAAGCGTTACGCGTTTCGAAATTTCATCATCATACAAGCTGTGGAGTGAAGCGTACAAGAAATTATTGACAGAAATTACACGTAAGTGTGCATCTGAGTATTCTAATGTACAGAAATTCCAAATAGTATCGTACTTGCATAAAATCAAACTGAATACATTACAAATCTCATCTCATGGAGGCATATTAGACAGTGCCGTCGTCTACTGAATAGCACCAGTCTGGCGATTGAACTATGAAAGATCTAAACGGTGGCCAGTAGGCGGTGCTAGCATTGACCACAGGAAGCAAGTCGAAGAGTAACTTTACAAACTTCTATGCACTGCGGTTAAGTGCACGTCAGCACCTCTTGAACAAATTTGACAAAAACATTTTCGCTACTTTTCCCGAAGAGAAACTCATACTAACAGTACGAAAAACGCTTAGTTAGGCACACCGTAAAAAAAAAAAAGTTACAGAGGTAGTCTTTCGTCAATAATCAAAACAGAAGAAAATTTTAACCAGTAACTGGGTGGTACAACATAAACAGAAAACCCTTATGAGTAGTAAGTAAAACATAAGTCCGAAGGAGTAAGTTCGCAAACATCACAAAATAAATGTACAAAGTATCACAAAATGAAGTCAAATTACAATAGACGAACAACCAGTTTGGTACTGGTTCTATTCGAAAGATGACGACACTGTCAACTATGCCTCCATGAGATGAGATTTGTGTTGTATTTAGTTTATGTGATCACTTTCGTGAGCTCTGTGGTAAAGTTTGATTTTTTGTAAGTACGATACTTTACGGACTTTGTGTGTATTAGAATCCTTAGATGCACACTTATGTATAATTTTTGTCAATAATTTCTTATACACTTCATTCCACAGCTTGTACGATGACGAAATTTTGAAAAGCGTAACGCTTAATAGTGGATTGTGCGACCAAAACCTTTCTGTATTTCAAAATAGTGCCAAATCGCCTGCTCTACTATGGAAGTTTTCCTACAACAAGTAATGACAACAGTTGGTCGTTGGCTCTCCACCGCTGTTGTAACACATGGCAGTAGAGTGGTTTATATGGGGCAGTATGGAATCAGTGCAGGAAGATGAGTCCACGTGAAGAAGTGACGTGTTGACAGAAAGCAGCAATCGTGTTTGGACGTGCCCATGACCGTACCGTAAAAGTACACTACTGACCATTAAAATTGCTACACCAAGAAGAAATGCAGATCATAAACGAGTATTCCATGGAAAAATACGAGGGTTATTCCAAAAGTAAGGTCCGATTGATTGCCAAATTGAAACCACAGTGAACATCAGAAATGTTTTACTTGTAACAATTAGCTACACCTTTCAGCTACTTCTCTACGTAGTCGCCGTTCTGACTTAGACTTTTGTCATAGCGTTGTACCAACTTTTCAATAGCCTCGTCATAGAAGGCAGCCGCCAGTGCTTTCCGCCAATTCTCCACGCTGGCCTACACCTCGTTGTCTGTGTCAAAATGTTGTCTTCAAAGACAGCGGTTCATGTGACCAGAGATGAAACTCAGAGGGAGACAATTGCGGACTGTATTGTGGGTAATCTAACATTTCCATTTGAAAACGATGCAGGAGCATCTTCATTGCCCCTGCAGAATGCGGCTGAGAATTGTCGTGAAGACGAACCAGCACGACAGTTATGTAATGTTGGCTGCATAGCTTCAGGCGACATTTCTCACCAGGCCCTCGTACTTGGCGGCAGACACTATTTTCTAGACATCTTTACGCACTCACTGCGAGCTCAGAAATGAGAAGAGCGACGTGATGCTAACTGGGGTTATACTAGAGACACTACCCAACACATCTGTGCAAAGCTTTATCGGATTTTCATAGTCGTTTCCATTTCGCGACCGATCGGACCTTACTTTTGGAATAACCCTCGTATATTATACTAGAACTGACATGTGATTACATTTTCACGTAATTTGAGTGAATAGATCCTGAGAAATCAGTACTCAGAACAACCACCTCTGGCCGTAATAACGGCCTTGATACGCCTTTGCATTGAGTTAAACAGAGCTTGGATGGCGTGTACAGGTACAGCTGCCCATGCCGCTTTAACACGATACCACATTTCATCAAGAGTAGTGACTGGCGTATTGTGACGAGCCAGTTGCTCGGCCACCATTGACCAGACATTTTCAACTGGTGAGAGGTCTGGAGAATGTGCTGGCCAGAGCAGTCGAACTTTTTCTGTCTCCAGAAAGGCCCGCACAGGACCTGCTATATGCTGTCGTGCATTATCCTGCTGTAATGTAGGGTTTCGCAGGGGTCAAATGAAGGGTAGAGCCACGGGTCGTTACACATCTGCAATGTAACGTCCACTGTTCAAAGTGCCGTCAATGAGAACAAGAGGTGACCGAGACGTGTAACCAATGGCACCCTATACCATCACGCCGGGTGGTACGCCAATATGGCGATGACGAATACACGCTTCCAATGTGCGTGCACCGCGATGTCGCCAAACACGGATGCGACTATCATGATGCTCTAAACAGAACCTGGATTCATTCGTGCACCCAGGTTCGTCGTTGAGTGCACCATCGCAGGCGGTCCTGTCTGTGATGCAGCGTCAAGGGTAACGGCAGCCATGGTCACCGAGCTGATAGTCCATGCTCCTGCAAACGGCGTCGCACTGTTCGTGCAGATGATTCTTGTCTTGCAAAAGTCCCCATCGCCCGCATCTCGTGGTCGTGCGGTAGCGTTCTCGCTTCCCACGCCCGGGTTCCCGGGTTCGATTCCCGGCGGGTTCAGGGATTTTCTCTGCCTCGTGATGGCTGGGTGTTGTGTGATGTCCTTAGGTTAGTTAGGTTTAAGTAGTTCTAAGTTCTAGGGGACTGATGACCATAGATGTTAAGTCCCATAGTGCTCAGAGCCAGCCAAAAGTCCCCATCTGTTGACACAGGGATCGAGACGTGGCTGCACGATCCGTTACAGCCATGCGGATGAGATGCCTGTCATCTCGACTGCTAGTGATACGAGTCCGTTGGGGTCCAGCACGGCGTTCCGTATTACCCTCCTGCACCCACCGATTCCATATTCTGCTAACAGTCATTGGATCTCGACCAACGCGAGCAGCAATGTCGCGATACGATAAACCGCAACCGCGATAGGCTACAATCCGAGCTTTATCAAAGTCGGAAACCTGATGGAACGCATTTCTCCTCCTTACACAATGTATCACAACAACGTTTCACCAGGCAACGCCGGTCAACTACTGTTTGTGTATGAGAAATCGGTTGGAAACTTTCCTCATGTCAGCACTTTGTAGGTGTTGCCACCGGCGCCAACCTTGTGTGAATGCTCTGAAAAGCTAATCATATTCATATCACAGCATCTTCTTCTTGACGGTTAAATTTCGCGTCTGTAACACGTCATCTTCGTGGTGTAGCAATTTTAATGGCCAGTAGTGTAGTTGTCAGATGTGTTGGTGCATCAGCGTGTAGTGCCTACAAGAAACGGTATACAACTCGCATTCATGTACCACAGTAGTCCGGAACAGATACCGGCCGACAGCGACCGGGAGCCAGTGCGAGGATCTGTTCTGCAACGGGAAGAGAATTCACGTTCTTTTTTGCCAGATTCCGAGCAAATATTGTGAAGGTAACAGCATGAAACGGACATTTGGAGTCGAGTACCTCGAAGAAGGCAGTGGCACATAAAACTCTACGTCTTTATTGGGAAAAACAAGATAGAAACTGTGCATTAGTTGCGGCCCATGGGTCACGATTTTGATCTCTTTTCAAGTGACACATGGTATCGATTACAGCGACGGCCCAAGTGCGGAGTTTAAGCTGCAGTATTCAGACCAGAGGTGGCTCTCTGATGTTTTGGAGGTTGTTGTTGTTACCTGACTTGGCCTCACTCGTTCAGCATACAGTATATATATGGACCATGATGTTTATTGCAATATTCTCGGTGACAGAATGTTGTCCTTTATCGTACATCTTCGTGATGAGCATGTTGTGGACACACTTTGCAAGACGACAACAGTAGAGTTCACAGGCTACACGTATACCATTCTCAACTGACGAACACTATCGCAATCTATCGCATTTCGGATCTCCCTCTAAATCATCCGATCTCAGTTCCACAGAAAATGCCTGGCGCTGTTCGAGCGAAACGTAGCAATTAACATCCCAACTATTTAGAAGTTCCACAGAGTGAGGTGGCGCTGTGGGTATCACACTGAAATTTCGTTCGGGACGACGGCTGTTCATATCCCCCCAATGGCATCCAGATTTAAGTTTTCCGTGATGACCTTAAATCGCTTCATGCAAATGCAGGGATTGTTCCTATGAAAAGGGTACAGCCGATTTGCTTCCCCATCCTTTTTTAATCAGAGCTTGTGCTCTGTCTCTAAAGACCGCACTGTCAGCCGGACGTTAAAGTCTAATCATCCTTCTTTTGGAAGCTCCAGGGAATCTGTATAATTTCTGTCATTAATTTCTTGCACACTTCATTCAACAGCTTTCCAAACGCATAACGCTTAATACAGAAGTGCGCGATCAAGATTTTTCTACAATCAAAGTATTGCCAACTGTTATCATTTCTGCACCATCTACAACGCTGCAAAGCGACCAGTCTGTTATTTTAATGGGGTGACTACTTACTAGACGTCTAAGCTTTTATATCTAGCTTAGACGTCTAGTAAGTAGCAAGATCACTAGGGACGTCATGCTGGCCTGTGAGTAATGCTGTGCAGCGTTACCCTATAGTGACGAGCTCCCTGTAAGGGGAGTTCTTGCGCACTGGCATGTAGGTGGAGCGCGACTTCATGAAGTCGAGCGAGACCAGCGAGCACTTGTCGGCCTCGGTGACGTAGCGGTCGAGCAGCGGGTAGAGGCTGACGTCCTCGGCGGTGAAGGCGAACGCCTCGGTGGCCACCTTGCGCACGCCCTCCAGCAAGCTGTGGTAGTTGGGCTCTGGTGCGCCTCGCGGCCACACCTTTTGGGCCATCAGCGCGTGGTCCACGGGATCGCTGCTCCTCTGCACACACGAGCAAGGTGGAGCCTCATGGCCTTTGTCCGATCTGTAATGGAACTCAAACAGCACTGGAGAACGCCGCCATTGACTACGCTCACACATTTTGCGTCTACTACTGCTCCTCATACAGAGTGCACAATTAGGCGCTAAGAAAACCACCACAGCCGTAACCAGAAGGAGTAAATACGTTGTATCAAGCTCATATACTATGTGATCAAGAGTATCAGGACACCTGGCTGAAAATGAGTTACAACTTCGTGGCGCCCTCTATCGTTAATCCTGGAATTCAATATGGTGTTGGCCCTCCCTTAGCCTTGACGACAACTCCCACTCTTGCAGGCAAACGTTCAGTCAGGTGCTGGAAGGTTTCTTGGGGAATGGCAGCCCTTTCTTCACGGAGTGCTGCACTGAGGAGAGGTATCGATGTCGGTCGTTGTGGCCTGGCACGAAGTCGGCGTTCCAAAACATCCCGAAGGTGTTCTGTAGGATTCAGGTCAGGACTCTGTGCAGGCCAGTCTATTACAGGGATGTTATTGTCGTGCAGCAATTCTGCGAAAGGCTGTGCACTATGAATAGGTGCTCGATTGTGTTGAAAGGTGCAGTTGCCATCTCCGAATTGCTCTTCAGCAGTGGGAAGCAAGAAGGTGCTTAAACCACCAATGTAGGCCTATGCTGTGATAGTGCCACGCAAAGCAACAGGGGGTGCAAGGCCAATCCATGAAAAACACGAACACACCATAACACCACCGCCTCCGAATTTTACTGTAGGCTCTACACACGCTGGCGGATGACGTTCACCGGGTATTCGCCATACCCACACCCTGCCATCGGATCACCACATTGTGTACCGATGTTCGTCACTCCGCACAACGTTTTTCCACTGTTCAATCGATCAATGTATACGCTCCTTATACCAAGCAAGGCGTCGTTTGGCGTTTACCGGCGTGATGTGTGGCTTATGAGCAGCTGCTCGACCATGAAATCCCACCTAATTGTCATAGTACCTGCAGTGGATTCTGATTCAATTTAGAATTTCTGCGTAATGGTCCGGATAGATGTCTGCCTATTACACATTACGACCCTCTTCAATTGTCGCCGGTCTCTGTCAGTCAACAGACGAGGTCGGCCTGTACTCTTTTGTGCTGTAAGTGTTCCTTCACGTTTCCACTTCACTATCATGTTGGAAACAGTAGACCTAGGTATGTCTAGAAGTGCGGAGATCTCTCGTACTGACGTATGACACAAGTGACACCTGACCACGTTCGAAGTCCGTGAGTTCCGAGGAGTGCCCCATTCTGCTCTCTCACAATGTCTAATGAGTACTGAGGTCGCTGATATGGCGTACCTGGCAGTAGGTGGCAGCACAATGCACCTAATACGAGGTGCATTCAAGTTCTAAAGCCTCCGATTTTTTTTCTCCGGACTGGAAAGAGATAGAAACATGCGAATTGTTTTAAAATGAGGCCGCGTTCATTGTCAATATGTCCCAGAGATGGCAGCACCGTACGGCAGATTGAATTTTACCGCCAGCGGCGAGAATGAGAACTGTTTTAAATACTTAAAATTGCGACGTTTTCCTTACCTGAACAGAGTGCAATCATTCGTTTTCTGAATTTCCGTGGTGTGAAACCAATTGAAATTCATCGACAGTTGAAGGAGATATGTGGTGATAGAGTTATGGATGTGTCTGGCGACATGATCGAGAAAGTGGAGAGAATTGTTTTGGGGGCTCGCCGAATGACTGTTGAACAGATCGTCTCCAGAGTTGGCATTTCTGTGGGTTCTGTGTACACAATCCTGCATGACGACCTGAAAATGCGAAAAGTGTCATCCAGGTGGGTGCCACGAATGCTGACGGACGACCACATGGCTGCCCGTGTGGCATGTTGCCAAGCAATGTTGACGCGCAACGACAGCGTGAATGGGACTTTCTTTTCGTCGGTTGTGACAATGGATGAGACGTGGATGCTATTTTTCAATCCAGAAACAAAGCGCCAGACAGCTCAATGGAAGCACACAGATTCACCGCCACCAAAAAAATTTCGGGTAACCACCAGCGCTGAAAAAATTATGGTGTCCATGTTCTGGGACAGCGAGGGCGTAATCCTTACCCATTGCGTTTCAAAGGCCACTACGGTAACAGGTGCATCCTACGAAAATGTTTTGAAGCACAAATTCCTTCCTGCACTGTAACAAAAACGTCCGGGAAGGGCTGCGCGTGTGCTGTTTCACCAAGACAACGCACCTGCACATCGAGCTAACGTTACGCAATAGTTTCTTCGTGATGACAACTTTGAAGTGATTCCTCATGCTCCCTACTCACCTGACCTGGCTGCTAGTGACTTTTGGCTTTTTCCAACAAAGAAAGAGACCTAAAGAAGCCTTCGCCGCTGCCATGGAATCATGGCGTCAGCGTTGTGAAAAATGTGTACGTCTGCAGGGCGATTACGTCGAGAAGTAACGCCAGTTTCATCGATTTCGGGTGAGTAGTTAATTAGAAAAAAAAAATCGGAGGCCTTAGAACTTGAATGCACCACGTATGAAAAACGTATGTTTTTGGGGGTGTCCGGGTACTTTTGATCACACAGTGTATGTTCATTGAGTTGTGCAGGACACTGTGGGCAATCTTCAGACATACGATAAAAATTTTGAGGCTATAATTACCAAATTAAGACACTGTATTTGTTTTTTAGTTAAACCACTTTTTGTTGCGTTGGAAAGAGAACTTCAGCGACATAGTATGTGTAGAACTTGGCCAAATACAAGGAGTAATCATAAAGCTTTGATTATCAACTAAAAGGAAAGCTACAGTTGCGATTCTGAAACTTGATAATGATGTAATTTATACTTTCTCATGTTCTTAGGGTGCTGATGATGATGATAATCTGGAGTCTCTGAGTGGAACACCAACGTAACAGTGTACAGGGACAACCCAGAAAATTTGCAGTAGCTGAATACTGTCTGGAATACGAACGCTCGCATGACGAGATAAAAGTCCTGACTCTGACTCCCATATTCTGGGACAGTATCATTACCGAGGAAATTGAAATCAAGCTGGCGGGGAGGGGGTGGGGATAGGAACGCGGCCAACAGGAACGCTGGAACGCTGCCTGCCAACTCAGCATGGCATGGGACCCGTAGTGGAACTGATTAGTGGTCCAGCCATTTAAGTTATGTTTTGTATTTGTAGATACAAACAATCGCAGTACTCCATACTTACAAATACTCGGAGTACTCGATACACTTAGACAACCAGATCAGTCGACACACAGACGTTTCTCCGAAGTCATAAATATATTTTCTCCTTGTATTTGACTAAAGAAATAATGAAGTATTATTTTTTCATATTCTATTAAAAATGCAAAGACGGAAACTATCACAAATTTATAGCAACTACATTTTTCTAAATTTTGGAAAGATATTTAAAACTGTTACGAGTATTATTATCGACGTTATTACCTCAGTAACTTTGTGGAAGACAACATGAGAAATATTTATAACACAAACTATTACTGTTAAAGAAATCTTATCTTTGGAAATATTTATCTATGTAACACTATATACGTATCTTATGTGTTCGTATTGTGTTTGACTTGTCAGTAGTAGTACGTACTTGGTGTGAAGCGACACGTGCTGGTTGACTTTGTTTTATGTATTAGTGCAGTTGTGATTCAAAAATGTTAGACTGAATGAAATTGTAATAAATATGTGTAAAACACCTGCAACTCTTATACTAATATAAATACTTAGCACAAAAATTGAACCTTATACTCTACTGCAAACCATCAGAAATGAGTTAAATTTCTAAGCAACAGAGCTTCCATGATAAAGAAACTACAGTAGATTTTGACAAGAAATTGAGTCAAACTACGTTGAATAATTATTATTCCATTCATATAAATGTTCGCTCCATATAGTTCATAGCTGAAGCACAGTCCCACCTGAATGGAGTCGTTAATAAACAGAACTGAAGATTTTGGGGTCCCGAAAATCCCCATTTCTGTGAAGCGAACCCACTGTATTTTCTCAAAGTTACTGTTTGAGCCGTAGTATGCATCAGAGACATTATTGTCCCTTTTTCAGGAGGGAAACGATCACCAGTGAACGCTAAGTTGTACTTTTTGAACAGTTTGTCGGTACACATCTCGGAAGATCGACGAACGTACGGAATGGTTCATGCAAGATGGGGCCAGACCACATCGCACCAAACAGGTGTTTCGCTTTCTTGATGAATACTTCAGTAATAGAGATGTTACGTTGGATTATTGCAAATTTACTAGCGCGGGGATGGATCGGACTCCACATTCGCCCGATGTCTCTGTCCCCTTGGGACCACTTTTTGTTGGGCACACTGAAAGACACTGTCAACCGTAACCATCGCACCACGTTGGAAGAGCTTGAATCAGTGTACGGCATCTGAATCCATTACCGCTGAGACACTGCAGCATGTATTGACAAATTTCATTGTTAGTTTGCGTCACGGCCGTACTACGAGTGGTGGACATTTGGAAGAGATAGTGATTTGATTGCAAAGACTGCTTGCTGACGAGATCTACATCTACATTGTGGTGTCACCGCCAGACACCACACTTGCTAGGTGGTAGCCTTTAAATCGGCCGCGGTCCGTTAGAATACGTCGGAGCCGCGTGTCGCCACTATCAGTGATTGCAGACCGAGCGCCGCCACACAGCAGGTCTAGAGAGACTTCCTAGCACTCGCCCCAGTTGTACAACCGACTTTGCTAGCGATGGTTCACTGACAAAATACGCTCTCATTTGCCGAGACGATAGTTAGCATAGCCTTCAGCTACGTCATTTGCTACGACCTAGCAAGGCCCCATTACCAGTTACTATTGAGATTATGAATAATGTACCGTCAAGAGCGACGTTCACCATTTATGGATTAAAGTTAAGTACTCCACCAGCTACGTCCGTTTTTCTAAAGTCTAATTTCCTTGTCCTGTTCCAGACCTCACGCCAGCCTGCGTGAGCTAAAACATGTGCCTTTCGGCTTCCTCTAGTACCCGGTGTTGGCTCTCCTGCCAACCCACAACATACATCTACATGGATTCTCTGCAAATCACACTTAAGTCCCCGGCGGAGGGTTCGTCGAACCATCTTCACAATAATTCTCTATTATTCCACTCTCGAAAAGTTTGCGGATAAGATCAACACTCCTTTTCTTGCGAGCTCAGATTTCCCTTATTTTATTATGATGATCGTTTCTCTCTATGTAGATCACTGTCAACCAAATATTTTCGCATTCGGAGGAGAGAGCTGGCGATTGGAATTTTGTGAGAAGATACTGCCGCAACGAAAAACGCCTTTGTTTTAATGACGTCCACCCCAAATCCTGTATTGTTTCAGTGACATTCTGTCCACTATTTCTAGATAATATAAAACGTGCTGTCCTTCTTTGAACTTTCTTCACATACTCCGTTAATCCTATCGGGTAAGGATACCACACCGCGCAACAGTACTCCAAAAGAGGACGTAAAAGCGTAGCGTAGACAGTCTCTTTAATAGATCTGTTGCATCTTCTGAGATCTAACTGTTCTACCAGTAAAATGCAAGCTTCGGTTCACCTTCCCCATAACATTTTCTGTGTGTTCTTTCCAATTTAAGTTGTTCGTAATTGTAATTACTAGGTATTTTGTTGAATTTATGGCCTTTAGATGTGGTTGATATATCGTGTAACAGACATTTAACGATTTCCTCTTAGCACTCATGTGGATAGCCCCACACTTTTCATTATTTAGGGTCAATTCCCAATTTTCGCACCATACAGATATATTTTCTAAGTATTTCTGCAATTTGTTTTGATCTTCTGATGAGTTTACTAGACGATAAACGACAGCGTCATCTGCAAGAAGGCTGTTCACACTGTCTCCTAAATTGTTCATATAGATGAGGAGCAGCACAAGTCTTATAACACTACCTTGGGGAACGCCAGAAATCACTTCTGTTTTACGCGATGACTTTCCGTCACTTCCTACGAACTGTGACTTCTCTGATAGGAAATCACGAATCCAATCACATAATTGAGACGATATCCCATTAGCACGCAGTTTGATTACAAGCCACTTCTGAGGCTCAATGTCAAAAGCCTTCTGGAAATCTAGAAATACGGAATCAATTTGAAATCCCTTTTCAATAGCAATGAACACTTCGTGTGAGCGAGGAGCTAGTTGTGTTTCTCTAAATCCACGTTGACTATTTCTCAATAGACCGTTCCCTTCTCCTGTTGCATATTACTTTAATAATATGAGCCTGTAATTTAGTGGATTTTTCCTATTGCCTTTCTTGAATACTGGTGTGACCTGTGCAGCTTTACAGTCTTTGGAGAGAGTGGTTGTATATGATTGTTAAGTATGGAACTATTGAATCAGCATGCTCTGAAAGAAACCTAATTGGTGTACAGTCTAGACCGGAGGACTTGCTTTTATTAAGTGATTTAAGTTGCTTCATTACTCCAACGATATCTGCTTTTAGGTCACTCGTGTTGGCAGCTGTTCTCGATTCTGGAATATTTACTTTGTCTTCTTTGGTGAAGGAATTTCGGAAGGCTGTGTTTAGTAACTCTGCTTTAGCAACACTATCATTGACAGTATTTCAATTGCTATGAAAGCATTCATTGTGTCTTCCCGCTACCATGCTTTACATCCGAGGGGTGTCCAGAAAGTAAGTTCCGATTGGCCGCGAAATGGAAACGACTATGAAAATCCGATAAAGCTTTGCGCAGATGTGTTGGGCAGTGTCTCTAGTGTTCCTAGATAGTACCACGTCGCTCTTCTCATTTCTGAGCTCACAGTGTCTAGAAAATAGTGTCTCCCGCCAAGTACGAGGGCCTGGTGAAAAATTTCGCCTGAAGCTATGCAGCCAACATTACATAACTGTCGTGCTGCTTCTTCTTCAAGACAATTCTCAGCCACATTCTGCAGGGGCAATGGAGATGCTCCTGCACCGTTTTCAATTGGAAATGTTTGATTACCAAATACAGCCCGTAATTGTCTCCCATGAATTTCATCTGTGCTCACATGAACCGCTGGATATGAAGACAACATTTTGGCACAGACAACAAGCTGTAGGCCAGCGTAGAGAATTGGCGGAAAGCACTGGCGGCTGCCTCCTATAACGCGGCTATTGGAAAGTTGGTACAACGCTACGACAAATGTCTAAGAACGGCGACTATGTAGAGAAGTAGCTGGACGGTGTAGCTAATTATTACAAATAAAAAAATTCTGATTTTCAATGTGGTTTCCATTTCGCGATGAATCGGAACGTACTTACTGGACAGCCCTCGTAAAAGCAGAATCTGTCTGGGTTTTCTGCCAGGTTTCGAGACAAAGTTTCTTTGTGGAAGCTATTAGAAGCATCTCGGATTGAAGTCCGCGCTAAGTTGCGAGCTTCTGTAACAGATAGCCAATCTTGAGTATTTCGCTTTCGTTTAAATTTGGCATGGTTTTTCGTTGTTCCTGCAACAGTGTTCTGACCTGTTTTGCGTACCATGCAGGATCAGCTGCGTCGTTTGTTAATTTGTTATAAATGTCTCAGTTGCTGTCGATACAATATCTTTGAATTCAGGCCACATCAGGTCTACATTTACATTGTTAATTTGGACGAATTTAATTACGCACAATGATACTGTATGAGGTGCACAGCGTACAGTGCCATCTGTTAGCAGCTTTTCGAGCTATTTCGAAACTTCAGCATAAAATTCTTACAGGTTCACAGAAAACGTACCTCTTGTTGTACTATATACTTATATGGATATGGTGTCTGCCCTTTCGGACATGTCCGAAAGAACAGACACCATATCCATAAGAGGTGCACAGCGTACAGTGCCACCTGTTAGCAGCTTTTCGAACTATTTCGAAACTTCAGCATAAAATTCTTACAGGTTCACAGAAAACGTACCTCTTGTTGTACTATGTACTTATATGGATAGGGTGTCTGATCTTTCGGACATGTCCGAAAGAACAGACACCATATCCACATAAGTATATTGTTCTGGCAACACCAGCCACAACCTTCTTCTTCTTCTGTGCGGTAGCACACATATTCTCCGAACTGTTACGGGCTTGGTAAGAATGTCTTCCACGAGTAATGAGTGTGTTGGGGTGGAACACTACGAATGTAGTTTGTGGACATACATGGTGAGATTGTGGGTCTCGAGGGAGGCGTGTGCGAGATAGTCCCTGCAGTCGCGCTATCCTCTGTGCCCTCGGTGGACTGCAACTGCTGTGTTCGGATGCAGGCTGAGTTGGCATCCCTTCGCTCCCAGCTTCAGGCAGTGTTGGCTTCGGTCACACAGCTTGAGGCTGTTGCCAATGGGCATCACTGTGGGGGTCGGGATGGGAGTTTGTCGGGGACTGCCAGCTCGTCCCACGCATCCCCTGATCGGACTACGACTGTGGTTGCCCGGGATACTGCCCGCATTGAGGCTGATCCCTCACCTGTGGTAGAGTGGGAGGTCGTTTCAAGGTGTGGCAGGGGGCGAAAGACATTCCGGAGGGCTGAACGGAAAGCCTCTCCAGTTTGTCTGACGAACCGGTTTCAGGCTCTGTCTCAGGCTGATACTGATCTTCGGCCTGACATGGCTGCTTGTCCTGTTCCAGAGGTTGCCCCTCAGTCTGCAAGATCCGGGCAGTCGCAGAGGGTGGGCTTACTGGTAGTTGGGAGCTCCAACGTCAGGTGCGTAATGGGGCCCCTTAGGGAAATGGCAGCAAGAGAGGGGAAGAAAACCAATGTGCACTCCGTGTGCATACCGGGGGGAGTCATTCCAGATGTGGAAAGGGTCCTTCCGGATGCCATGAAGGGTACAGGGTGCACCCATCTGCAGGTGGTCGCTCATGTCGGCACCAATGATGTGTGTCGCTATGGATCGGAGGAAATCCTCTCTGGCTTCCGGCGGCTATCTGATTTGGTGAAGACTGCCAGTCTCGCTAGCGGGATGAAAGCAGAGCTCACCATCTGCAGCATCGTCGACAGGACTGACTGCGGACCTTTGGTACAGAGCCGAGTGGAGGGTCTGAATCAGAGGCTGAGACGGTTCTGCGACCGTGTGGGCTGCAGATTCCTCGACTTGCGCCATAGGGTGGTGGGGTTTCGGGTTCCGCTGGATAGGTCAGGAGTCCACTACACGCAACAAGCGGCTACACGGGTAGCAGGGGTTGTGTGGCGTGGGCTGGGCGGTTTTTTAGGTTAGATGGCCTTGGGCAAGTACAGAAAGGGCAACAGCCTCAACGGGTGCGGGGCAAAGTCAGGACATGCGGGGACCAAGCAGCAATCGGTATTGTAATTGTAAACTGTCGAAGCTGCGTTGGTAAAGTACCGGAACTTCAAGCGCTGGTAGAAAGCACCGAAGCTGAAATCGTTATAGGTACAGAAAGCTGGCTTAAGCCAGAGATAAATTCTCCCGAAATTTTTACAAAGGTACAGACGGTGTTTAGAAAGGATAGATTGCATGCAACCGGTGGTGGAGTGTTCATCGCTGTTAGTAGTAGTTTATCCTGTAGTGAAGTAGAAGTGGATAGTTCCTGTGAATTATTATGGGTGGAGGTTACACTAAACAACCGAACTAGGTTAATAATTGGCTCCTTTTACCGACCTCCCGACTCAGCAGCATTAGTGGCAGAACAACTGAGAGAAAATTTGGAATACATTTCACATAAATTTTCTCAGCATGTTATAGTCTTAGGTGGAGATTTCAATTTACCAGATATAGACTGGGACACTCAGATGTTTAGGACGGGTGGTAGGGACAGAGCATCGAGTGACATTATACTGAGTGCACTATCCGAAAATTACCTCGAGCAATTAAACAGAGAACCGACTCGTGGAGATAACATATTGGACCTACTGATAACAAACAGACCCGAACTTTTCGAATCTGTATGTACAGAACAGGGAATCAGTGATCATAAGGCCGTTGCAGCATCCCTGAATATGGAAGTTAATAGGAATATAAAAAAAGGGAGGAAGGTTTATCTGTTTAGCAAGAGTAATAGAAGGCAGATTTCAGACTACCTAACAGATCAAAACGAAAATTTCTGTTCCGACACTGACAATGTTGAGTGTTTATGGAAAAAGTTCAAGGCAATCGTAAAATGCGTTTTAGACAGGTACGTGCCGAGTAAAACTGTGAGGGACGGGAAAAACCCACCGTGGTACAACAACAATGTTAGGAAACTACTGCGAAAGCAAAGAGAGCTCCACTCCAAGTTTAAACGCAGCCAAAACCTCTCAGACAAACAGAAGCTAAACGATGTCAAAGTTAGCGTAAGGAGGGCTATGCGTGAAGCGTTCATTGAATTCGAAAGTAAAATTCTATGTACCGACTTGACAGAAAATCCTAGGAAGTTCTGGTCGTACGTTAAATCAGTAAGTGGCTCGAAACAGCATATCCAGACACTACGGGATGATGATGGCATTGAAACAGAGGATGACACGCGTAAAGCTGAAATACTAAACACCTTTTTCCAAAGCTGTTTCACAGAGGAAGACCGCACTGCAGTTGCTTCTCTAAATCCTCGCACAAACGAAAAAATGGCTGACATCGAAATAAGTGTCCAAGGAATAGAAAAGCAACTGGAATCACTCAATAGAGGAAAGTCCACTGGACCTGACGGGATACCAATTCGATTCTACACAGAGTACGCGAAAGAACTTGCCCCCCTTCTAACAGCCGTGTACCGCAAGTCTCTAGAGGAACGGAGGGTTCCAAATGATTGGAAAAGAGCACAGATAGTCCCAGTCTTCAAGAAGGGTCGTCGAGCAGATGCGCAGAACTATAGACCTATATCTCTTACGTCGATCTCTTGTAGAATTTTAGAACATGTTTTTTGCTCGCGTGTCATGTCATTTCTGGAAACCCAGAATCTACTATGTAGGAATCAACATGGATTCCGGAAACAGCGATCGTGTGAGACCCAACTCGCCTTATTTGTTCATGAGACCCAGAAAATATTAGATACAGGCTCCCAGGTAGATGCTATTTTCCTTGACTTCCGGAAGGCGTTCGATACAGTTCCGCACTGTCGCCTGATAAACAAAGTAAGAGCCTACGGAATATCAGACCAGCTGTGTGGCTGGATTGAAGAGTTTTTAGCAAACAGAACACAGCATGTTGTTATCAATGGAGAGACGTCTACAGACGTTAAAGTAACCTCTGGCGTGCCACAGGGGAGTGTTATGGGACCATTGCTTTTCACAATATATATAAATGACTTAGTAGATAGTGTTGGAAGTTCCATGCGGCTTTTCGCGGATGATGCTGTAGTATACAGAGAAGTTGCTGCATTAGAAAATTGTAGCGAAATACAGGAAGATCTGCAGCGGATAGGCACTTGGTGCAGGGAGTGGCAACTGACCCTTAACATAGACAAATGTAATGTATTGCGAATACATAGAAAGAAGGATCCTTTATTGTATGATTATATGATAGCGGAACAAACACTGGTAGCAGTTACTTCTGTAAAATATCTGGGACTATGCGTGCGGAACGATTTGAAGCGGAATGATCATATAAAACTAATTGTTGGTAAGGCGGGTACCAGGTTGAGATTCATTGGGAGAGTGCTTAGAAAATGTAGTCCATCAACAAAGGAGGTGGCTTACAAAACACTCGTTCGACCTATACTTGAGTATTGCTCATCAGTGTGGGATCCGTACCAGGTCGGGTTGACGGAGGAGATAGAGAAGATCCAAAGAAGAGCGGCGCGTTTCGTCACTGGGTTATTTGGTAACCGTGATAGCGTTACGGAGATGTTTAATAAACTCAAGTGGCAGACTCTGCAAGAGAGGCGCTCTGCATCGCGGTGTAGCTTGCTCGCCAGGTTTCGAGAGGGTGCGTTTCTGGATGAGGTATCGAATATATTGCTTCCCCCTACTTATACTTCCCGAGGAGATCACGAATGTAAAATTAGAGAGATTAGAGCGCGCACGGAGGCTTTCAGACAGTCGTTCTTCCCGCGAACCATACGCGACTGGAACAGGAAAGGGAGGTAATGACAGTGGCACGTAAAGTGCCCTCCGCCACACACCGTTGGGTGGCTTGCGGAGTATCAATGTAGATGTAGATGTAGATGGAGCCGGCAGGGTAGCTCAGCGTGTTGGGTCAGAGGGTTAGCTGTCTTCTGTAATAAAAAAAAAAACTGAGTTAATGGATCAACGACGAACTGAAACGGGTGTCTTGCGACGTCCGTCCTGAGCAGATACAACGAACGTAAACGAACAAAATTAGATTAAAAAAAAAGATAGGTAGAGCGTCTGCCATGTAAGCAGGAGATGCCGGGTTCGAGTCCCGGTCGGGGCACACATTTTCACCTGTCCCCGTTGATATATATATCAACGCCCGTTAGCAGCTGAAGGTATTAATATAATTCTAATTTCTTGTTGTACTCGTCCGTCGATTTAGTTTTCAAGATATTTATTTTTAATTTTGTAATCGGGGACTGCTTGGCTGGACATCCTGTGCGTAAATGTGTACAGTGAGACCGGAGGACCGTACCTCGAAGTACTCGTGGGTGTAGCTGATGTTCTCCATGCCGACGGCGAGCTCACTGTGCACCAGATCGGCCTTGCTGTTGATGGTCCTGGGCGGGGGCAGCAGCAGCGAGGTGACGATGGCGGCCGTGTAGTAGGTGTCCAGCAGCAGGGCGCACGCGAAGCTCAGGAACACCAGCATGCGCCAGCTGGGCCGCTCCGTGTCTAGCGTCGTGCCTGAGGGACAGCGAGCCAACAGCGGAGTGTCAGCCGCCAACACAGAAAACCGTGGGGAGCAGCTGTTCCTTACAGCTGGCGGGGCAGAAGTCACGATCAAAAATGTTAAACATAATTGTACCGAATCAAGAGACGACGTGAGACTCAAACAGAAACATGAAGCGACTCTGTAGATCCAGAAGAAACTGCATTTAACAGAAAACGATACATGCAGAATGGGAATAACACAGAAGAGAATGTTCCTGCACACTTCTTACATACAGGACTGGCCTTTAAAATTGCTACACCAAGAAGAAATGCAGATGATAAACGGGTCTACATTGGACAAATATATTATACTAGAACTGACAGGTTCGTCGTTGAGTACACCATCGCAGGCGGTCCTGCCTGTTTCAAGGGTAACCGCAGCCATGGTCTCCGAGCTGATAGCCCATGCTGCTGCAAACGTCGTAGAACTGTTCGTGCAGATGGTTGTGGTCTTGAAAACGTCCCCATCTGTTGACTCAGGGATCGAAACGTGGCTGCACGATCCGTTACAGCCATGCGGATAAGATGCCTGTCATCTCCACTGCTAGTGATACGAGGAAGTTGGGTTCCTTCACGGCGTTCCATATTACCCTCCTGAACCCACCGATTCCATATTCTGCTAACAGCCATTGGATCTCGACCAAAGCGAGCAGCAATGCCGCGATACGATAAACTGCAATCGCCATAGGCTACAATCCGACCTTTATCAAAGTCGGAAAAGTGATGGTACGCATTTCTCCTCCTTACACGAGGCATCACAACAACATTTCACCAGACAACGCTGGTCAACTGCTGTTTGTGTGAATGCTCTGGAAAGCTAATCATTTGTATATCACAGCATCTTCTTCCTGTCGGTTAAATTTCGCGTCTTTAGCACATCATGTTCGTGGTGTAGCAATTTTAATGGCCAGTAGTGTATTTCAAACTCCTTCTGCATGCTGACTATCATTCTCGGCACAGGGTTGGATTCGCTGCGATGTGCGTCTGCTTGCCCAGCGCAGCACTTGGGGAGTGATCATTCTTAGGGTTCTCTGTCGCCGAGAATTAAACGCCTGGAGACCGGGAGCTACGATACACAGCACTTTCATCTATCAACACAACCTCGTGGAGAGTCGGTGATGGCAAAAGCTGCTCGTAACTGGTTGTACGAATCACAGCGCGTATTCATAATACGATCACTTAATTCATGGATGCTACCTGTTCGAAATGAACAGTAACCATCTTTCCTCATCCAACAACACGTGGAGGTTCTGGGGATGTACATTTCCGCCGATCGCTTCCTTTTCGATTTTAATGGTGAACAAATCAATGACACACTTATGTATTCAGTGGCTTCATTATCGTTGTCGTATTTCTTGGGTCTTCCACAGCGTGGTGCAACCGCCACAGGCTCACCTGCAAAGGCCTTTCTTTTCATCTTCCGAAGATTAGCTTCAGTTGGGCTTCTTGCTTGAAGCGGCTAAAAATGTTTCTCCTAATTTCATCATATGTCCAACCTGTTCGTTCTTTTTCATGCACCTGTATGCTAAGAATGAGAACTTCTTCAGTTGTAAATCTGCTTGTATCCGCCATTATAACACAAAGTTTACAACAGTATTACCTCGGTAACAAAACAGAACACGATCACGTGCCGTTTAATCGCCAGAACCACAAGCGAAACAACGCAATCACGTGCTGTATTGTCATGGACTGACGCCTGCATTGTTGTAATTTGAGTGAGTTCTACCAGAAGACAGACGAACTACGGTCAGGGAACACTATTGTCAACCTAGAATACATTTCCAGAACTATGTAACCACGAAAATTAACGCATAGTTGAACACATTCCGATCGTGAGTTCCGGCCACCCCTGTACATTATTCACTACCATCTTCTCATTATGATGTGATGCATTTTCTGTACAAAGGTAGAAATGAAATGTTCCGCGCTTTTGCAGTAGACGTGCCAATTGGGCCCGATCGACAGCTGTGTCATCTTCAGCCAATGACATCATCAGATGCGATATGAAGGAGCATGTGGTCAGCACACTGCTCTCCTGGTCGTTTTCGGGTTTCTTGACCTTGGAACCGCTACTAATCGTTCGAGTGAGTCCTCAGTTGGCTTCACGAGACTGAGCGGACCCTCTACCAGCCCTCTCACCAAGGGAAATTCCTTGGAAGTAGATGGAATCGAACACGGGTCCCCTCCACGGCAGTCACTGCACTGATCTCTCAGCTACCTGAGGCAGACTTCTTCAGTACGGGGTGTATCTTAATTAGTAATGAAACATTATTTGTATAATAATAATATTTCAATAATAATAGTGTAACGTATTAAAATATAAAATATTTTCTTTCATCTCCATACATTTTTAACACAATACACAAAGCCCTAAAAATTTGAGCTTGTGAATTTTTAACAACTACTTGCTGTACCTAGACACGTGCTGCTGTGACTTAATCTAGTTGAATGGAAAACTGCTAATAATTATGGTAAGTAGATGTAAGTCCTACTCTTTTCTCCCCTGTCTGAATCCGACTCCTGCTCCTCGTCTCTTTGTCCACTTCCTCCTCCTTCCCTCTCTCTGTGCAGCACCTTCTCCCTGCTCTCATCTTCTCCTCCCCTCTCTCTCTATCTCCTCCTGCCCCACTTCTTTCCATCGCTCCTCCCCCTTTTCTCTGTCCACCTTCTTCTCCTCCGTTTCGCCATCTCCTCCTGACACTTCTCTCTGTCCATCTCCTCCACTCTTTATGCCAATTTCCTCCCGCCCCTCTATCTCCTCTTCCGCCCTTCCTCTCACATTCATTGTTGTTTATTGTTATTGCCAATTCATATTCTGTAGCAGAAGATTTTTGGTAATAACGTTTCCCCCATTTATTTAAATTCTCCTATTTACTTAAATGATATGTAAACACACATATCAAAAAAAAGTTTTGCATCACCTGGGTTCCGAGAGTTCCGGAACCTGTACATAAAACTGGAATAGAGATCAACATAAACAACATTTCCGCGCTTTTTATTGCTCATGAAAACCACACATTGCTTGTTGTATCATCATTCAGAGGTGGTGGTTCAGATTGCTGTACACACTGGTACCTCTAATACCCAACAACATGTCCTCTTGCATTGATGCATGCCTCTATTCGTCGTGGCATCCTATCCATAAGTTCATCAAGGCACTGTTGGTCCAGATTGTCCCACTCCTCAACGGCGATTCGGCGTAGATCCCTCAGAGTGGTTGGTGGATCACGTCGTCAGTAAACAGCCCTTTTCACTCCACCCCAGGCATGTTCGATAGGGTTCATATCTGAAGAACATGCTGGCCACTCTAGTCGAGCGATGTCGTTATCCTGAAGGAAGTCATTCACAAGCTGTGCACGATGGGGGCGAGAATTGTCGTCAATAAGACGAATGCCTCGCCAATATGCTGCCGATTTGGTTGCACTATCGGTCGGAGGATGGCATTCACGTATCGTACATCCGTTACGGCGCCTTAAATGACCACCAGCGGCGTACGTCACCACCCCAAAACAGCAGGGGACCTCCACCTGGCGGCACTCGCTGGACAGTGTATCTAAGGCGTTAAGCCTGACCGGGTTGGCTCCAAACACGTCTCCGACGATTGTCTGGTTGAAGGCATATGCGACACTCATCAGTGAAGAGAACCTGATGCCAATCCTGAGCGGCCCGTTCGGCATGTTGTTGTGCCCATCTGTACCGCGCTGCATGGTGTCGTGGTTGCAAAGATACACCTCGCCATGGACGTCGAGAGTGAACTTGTTTATCATGCACGCTATTGCGTACAGTTTGAGTCGTAACATTATGTCCTGTGCTGCACGAAAAGCATTATTCAACGTGCTGACGTTGCTGTCTGGGTTCCTCCGAGCCATAATCCGTAGGTAGCGGTCACCCACTGCAGAAGCAGCCCTTGGACGGCCTTAGAGAGGCATGTCATCGACACTCCATGTCTCTCTGTATCTCCTCCACGTCCGAACAACATCGCTTTGGTTCACTCCGAGACGCCTGAATACTTCCCCTGTTGAGAGCCCTTCGTGGCAAAAGGTAGTAATGCGGACGCGATCGAACCGCGGTATTGACCGTCTAGGCATGGTTGAACTACAGACAACGCGAGCCGTGTACCTCCTTCCTCATCGAATGACTGGAGCTGATCGGCTGTCGGGCCCCCTCTGTCTAATAGGCTCCGCTCATGCACGGTTGTTTACATATTTGGGCGTGTTTAGTGACATCTCTGGACAGTCAATGGGACTGTGTCTGTGATACTATGTCCACAGTCAACGTTCTGGGAACCGAGGTGATGCAAAACTTTTTTGACGTGTATATTTCAAAAGAGGTATACAGGATGAAGCGAAATACCCGCACTCGATCGTTGCACCGCGGCTCCTCACATGCCAGCGATAAAAAAATGTCTCTCACAAAATTTCGTCCGGCGAGTACATCCGGCAGAAAAAGGATGTTAGAGTGGCAATCTAACAACACTGCATCCGAATGTATCATAACTACCCCTATTAGCATTTATGTTGTACAGTTGGTGCAGTGGGTAGAGTTTCGGCTTAGCATGCAGGAGGTCGAGGGTTGGGTTCTGGGTTGGGGCGCTTTTTTTTATTTGTTTATTTCATTCTGACATTACATATTGTAATATATATCGTTTCTTATGTCACATGTATCCGAAATTTACAACATTTTGTAACGCTGAACACAACAAATACGTGGTTAGACAAAGAAGAAATAGAGAGTTGAAACAATTAATGGGACCGTGGTGATAACACATACAAATAGTAACCAAGTTTGGACATTATTCGCAAAGCACCTTGCTAGTCCTACTGATAACGTAAGACCCTAACGAAACGTAATAGATCTAAACGAGGCAATAGTTGGTACTAATCTATGTGACCATTAGAGGAGGGTACAAAGAAAACAGGTTTCGCATCTAGTAGATGAAGTGGTGCAAATACATTCGAGCCCACGAGGTGGAAAGGGCTTCTTTCAAAGCTGACCAATCATCCATTTCTACGATTGTAGTATGTAAGTGCAAACGTTTTCCAGAAGAACCGCTGCAATCGCTGTTGACGATTAAAATGCCCGATACCGTACCATCTGGACTACATTTATCAAATAAAAAACATATGCTTGAACCCAGAATCGCACCCGCAACCTCCTGCACGCTAATCCAAAACTCTATACACTTTTTTTTTTTACCAGCCGCACAGTCCATGACTGTAGCGCCCCTTTCTTTTTTTTTTTTCGCGCTCAAGTGCTCTACCAACTTTTCTTTTTTTTTGTATCCAAAGTCAGGCTTACCACCTTTGCTGACATACATTTTGTTGTACTATCGCATAAATAGTGTCTACAAGTCCATATGTTGACAAATAGTGGCTAATTAGAAAATTAAGTAATTAAGGAAATGAATAAAACTGAAATGCATGAAGACATTGCGGATAGTACAAATACAAAAGAAACATGCTCCTGTAGCAATGAAATGAAATTCGTGTCGGGGGCGACACCTGCTCACGACACGACGTTCGATAGAGCAAGAGAGCCGTCTATCGGCTCCAGACGTTGGTGTAAGACTGGGTCGTCTTCTCGAAATTAACTAAGGGTCCGTAAGTGTGATCGATGTCTATCTCGGCTTCTTCGTCTATCTCATCTCTCACCCGTCACACCCCATCTGGCCGGTGGGTCGGTAAATGTAAGTCGCAAGTAATTAGCGAAGTCTTGCCTATATTTCTTATGCTGTTGCAACTTCGTGTGTCCATCCAGGAGAAAATGCCAAAAATCAATTTTGTCCTTTTCCAATTCGTTATACACGTAGCCCACCACCATTCCCCGCACCCATGTCACTGTATTGGTTTTTTGGACCGGGAAATAAGATTCTTGGGGGAAAAAAAGTGTGTCTGATGAAATTGTGTGAGGGGCGGAGCGTAACAGGAACGCCAATATCTGTTGTGCCAAGTGCCACACTGGAGCCGTCCCACTACATGCTAAACGATGTTCATCAGTGTCCACTGTTGCGCAGCCTAAACGTAGTGGAACTTCCTATTTAGCGGCCCGTTTTTGAAACCATATTATTACTTTTACTTTTATTTTTCATTTATATGCCTATGTGTGTAGAAGATTATTACAAGAATGTTTCCCGGTGTGTATTGTTATAACGTTGTCCTTATTCGCCTACGTCAGATGAATGAATTAAGAAAAAAAGAATGAGAAAATTATTTGAAACTGTTTTCCGAAAAAGTGGCCCCTTTATACAGGGTGATCAAAAAGTCAGTATAAATTGAAAAACTGAATAAATCACGGATAATGTAGGTTGGTTGGTTGTTTTTGGGGGAAGAGACCAAACTACGAGGTCATCGGTCTCATCGGATTAGGGAAGGACGGGGAAGGAATTCGGCCGTGCCCTTTCAAAGGAACCATCTCGCCATTTGCCTGGAGCGATTTAGGGAAATCACGGAAAACCTAAATCAGGATGGCCGGACGCGGGATTGAACCGTCGTCCTCCCGAATGCGAGTCCAGTGTGCTAACCACTGCGCCACCTCGCTCGGTACGGAATGATGTAGATAGAGAAGTACAAATTGACACACATGCTTGGAATGACATGGGGTTTTATTAGAACCAGAAAAAAAAACAGAAGTTCAAAAAATGTCCGACAGATGGGGCTTCATCTGATCAGAATAGCAATAATCAGCATAACAAAGTAAGACAAAGCAAAGATGATGTTCCTTACAGGAAATGCTCAATATGTCCACCATCATTCCTCAAGAACACCTGTAGTCGAGGAATAATGTTGTGAACAGCACTGTAAAGCATGTCCGGACTTATGGTGAGGCATTGGCGTCGGATGTTGTCTTTCAGCATCCCTAGAGATGTCGGTCGATCACGATACACTTGCGACTTCAGGTAACCCCAAAGCCAATAATCGCACGGACTGAGGTCAGGGGACCTGGCATGCCAAGCATGACGAAAGTGGCGGCTGAGCACACGATCATCACCAAATGACACGCGCAAGAGATCTTTCTCGCGTCTATCAATATGGGGTGGAGCGCCATCCTGCATAAACATCGTACGTTCCAGCAGGTGTTTATCAGCCAGGCTGGGGATGATGCGATTCTGTAACATATCGGCGTACCTCTCATCCGTCACGGTAGCAGTTTTTCTGTCCAGCGCCATCTGTCGGACATTTTGTGAACTTTGTTTTTTTTTTTTTTTTTTTGTTCTAATAAAACCCCATGTCATTCCAAGCATGTGGTCAATTTTACCTCTCTATCTACATTATTCCGTGGTTTATTAAGTTTTCAAATTTATACTGATTTTTTGATCACCCGGTATATGGTTTGGAGCGAAATTATTGCCAACGCGGCAGATCTTCAGCAGTGTTAACAACATTTTTTTCCTGAGAGAGATTCATAGGAAGAAATGTCACTGTGACAAAACTGCCTTCGAGAGATGCTCGCGGTGTTCAGAACATGTGTTTCGAATGTTTCTACGATTGATATCATCCAGGGGAATGGACCAAATCCTCCTGAAGAATAAACGTATAAGAATTAATATAAGATCTTATATGAGAATGAAATATTAGAATATGGGAATTTAAAAAGATTGTAAACCCTCAACATACCATACACACGTCTAATACATAATAAATGGGTGACACTTATTATAAAACCTAGTTTTAATTTTACAATTAATACAACGCCCTTGCATCCCCTAATTTGATAAGAAACTTTCGTGTGGTGATCTTCTACAGACGTGGATAGATAAATTAAAATGAATAAATAAAAATAATAATCGAGTTTCGAACACAGGGCGCAAAATTAAAAACGCCGCGATGTTAACCTCTGAGTCGGCTTTTCGTCTGAGCACATCTCGCGGTAAAAGGCACATAAACTACCTGGAAAACTTCGACCGTCGTTTTTTCAGAAGTAGTCGAATATCAACGGATAAGCCGAGACACGTGTCTTCCACCGAGAGAAGTTCTTGCAAAATCGTATGATTTCATTTTCCGTGTTCTCCTCGTGAGTGGAAGGTAGTCAGTAGGCAGATGCATGGTACAGGCTGTGTGATAGTGTGTGCTGTATGTTATTTTAGCGCAAATTACTAACAACTGCGTCTCTTGTGGTTTATTATCTCCTTACATAAATAACTTTACTTTTTGTCTTTACTGTTATTGTGTTCTCTGTGCGAGCAAATGGTTCACTTCATGTTCTTTTCTTATTTCATATACTAATCCACAAGTGATGTGGTAAATATGATTTTCTATCATGGTGTAGCACTAACCGATTACCTGTTCGGTTTACTTATCCAGCACACATACTGTAGGTTTTCTAGGGGCCCCTAAAGATAAACAGTGGAAGGCATCACTCACTGCGTACGCCTGAGAGGGAGGAGCATGTGTTTTATTTAGTGGGCAAAAATACTGGAACAGGCGTGCATAGATTAGCAATCAACGGAAAACTGAGTCATCCTTTTCTTAGGAAGGGTCGCACTACATCAACAATTGTTGTACATTAAGGAACGAATGCCAAACGAACTTTACATTAAGTCCTTCATATAAACAAATGTTCAGAGCTCTGGAAGTATTCATTTCTGGACCTAAGTTAACTGGACTTTTTTCTTGTCTTTATGAGTACTACCACCCTTAAATTTGGTCGACACTTCCGGCTTAACACCCTATGTACATATTTCTAGCCACGTGTACTGAGGAGGGTACACATGGGAACGGTGGTGAGAAAGTGCTGCATGTAATAAAAAAGGCCGGAACGCATGGAGGAATTTCAACCAACTTCGTGCATATATATACTCACTATACGAAAAACATTTATTGTTGGGGTAAGACATCCGTTGCACCATAACTATATGAAAAACATTTATTGTTGGGGTAAGGCATCCGTTGCACCATAAGGAGATACCGTCATGATGGGGGTGACATGTAAAAATAACAGAAACGAACTGCATCACTGTCGAATGCATAGTTTTCAGTATTACTGGGCTGATTGGTGACATTTCTGATGATATTTAACCTCTCGGGACGGATGTAATAGCAGAGATGTGTGACACAATTATAGAGCATAAGTCTGTTCCACTGGAACAATTTCATCTAAATTTGTTACAGAAATGACTTACTGCCTGGGAAATTAATACTAAAGGACTAGGTCACCCCCTAGTACTTCTGGTAATTTGGGTGGAGTGTAACTCTGGTACACATGAAAACTTTTCAACCAAACTGAGTAAAATTATCTAGTAAGTGATAAACGTTCCCCAGAGCTTGCTAGCACTTCAATATCACCATTGATTACTGGCACTAGTGTTGACATTCGGTCTGGCGAATATGGCACTTCGAGTAGGCAGTGGAAGCTACATAGAGATATGCAGCGCATAACTGATCGTCATTTTCATTTCCATTCTTATAAAGAAGAGGTTTCCAATCCTCCTGAACCTTCCTGGACGAGAACAGATATCGAGTAATAAATCCAACAAAGCGCAGCACTAACAAAAACAACAACCCTATTTTTAGAGGAACGAAAAATAAAATATTGTTCATTAATATTCGAACAAATAAAACTGGCGTATTTCGCAAATGCTTTATTACATCAAGAAATAATCAGGCAGTGAGACAGTTGGATTTGTTTATTTCTAAAAAATTTGGGTGTATTTGGTTAAATGCCTCATCGAGATTTTTTCGTGTACTGCCGTCTTCACCCACATTCATCCTTGCTGCTTCTGGATTTGATTTACCTATATGCCCATCTTTTCCAAATAACAATTTTCACCTTCAGGGGAGAAATACCATGAAGAGATCTCGCTGCAACGAAGAAAGCCTTTGTTTTAATGACTGCCATCCCAACCTCGCAATCACATCCATACCTTTCTTTAAACTTTTTCTTATGTCGTCCGTCAATCATATCTGGTAAAGATCCCATACAGCACAGTAATACTCCTGCAGACAACGAACAAACGTAATGTAGGCAGTGTCTTTAGTGGACCTGCTACATCTTCTAACACTAAACATTCCGCCACTAAAACGTAGTCTTTTGTTCGTCTTCCCCGCAACATTATCTATGTCATCGTTCCAATTTCAGTTGTTCTAATTGTAATTTCTTGGTATTTAGTCCAATTGATAGCTCTTAAGTTTGTGGGATTTATGGTGTAACCAAAATTTAATCGATTAATAGATGTACTCATGTGGATGACCCCACACTTTCGTTACTGAGATCAATTACAACTTTTTGCACGATACACGTGTCTTGTTTAAGTTATTTTGTAATTGTTTTTGATCTTCTGATGACTTTACTAGACGGTAAATGGCTGCATAATGTGCAATCAATGTAAGAAGGCTGCTCACCTTGCCTCTAAATCATTTGTGTAGATTAGGAACAGCAGAGGGCCTATAGCACTTCATTGGTGAACGCCGGATATCACTTCTACTCGTTGATTTTCCGTCTATTACTACGTACTGTGACCTTTTTGGAAAAAGCCACGAATCCAGTCGCGCTACTGTATCGATTCTCTGTAGGCGCACAATTTGATTAGAAGTCTCTCGTGATAGATACGTATCAAAATCCCTATAGTACTTCCTGGGAGTAGCCTTCACACACTTGAGGGGTGTCGAAGGGGTTGCCTGCCCTTAGGTGGTAGAGCAGCCACGAGGCACCACTCAACTGAGTGGGTGTAGAGTTCTCTGATAGGTACATTTTGTACGTTCTCAACAAAGACGCGTGGGTGGCACCGATGGTGTTGCCGAACCGGTGTTTTATTCATGCGTATGTCAATGTTTCACCCATCCGTGATAACGCCACAGAAGGATAATAAATAGGAGCGCCGAAAAAGCATAAACACCATTTGATGCTTCGGATAACATTTAAATATCATCGAATGGTTTTGAATGGTCCTTAGTTGTTTCACCTTGTACACTAGAACAAAAATTGCCGTTGCACTACATTCCAAAGAGGTTAAATGACATTCAATGCGGTTGCAACTCCACAATGTCTTTGGGGTAAGAGTGAATCGTCCGCGGGGTACCAGCAGTGTCTAATGATGTCAAGAACGTCGTCCTGTTGCTCATCGACTGCGAACTGTCATTTTTGAGATGAGAGGCTTTATTCAACTCTTTCACACCTATCCCCACCCCTTCCGAACATAATTCCAAGAAAGCGAGCTAATATTACAATGTCATTCAGTTCTGAGCTGCGTTTAAAATTTCAGGTCTCTAGCTCTTTAGAAAGTTAGTTTCAAATCAGTTTCAAAAGTTGCACCAAACAGACTCGTAGGCAAGAAAGCGACCTAATAACCTTTACCCAGGGTGTTACATTGGTTTCCTCACACACCTGCGGGTGCGCAGTCTATATAACCTCTTTTTTGGACGTTTCAATGTTCGAAAGACCGCCCATTGTCTTCATGCGGATCCATGTGTGGCGCGGCCAGAAGCCTGGACCGTTCTAATGGGGAATTTAGAATATCAGGCCGTTGATTCTTTACATATTTTATTCCATTTAACGGTGGTTTCCGCTCTTTTAATTGGGGATCTTTGTCCTTTTTACGTACGTCCTCCTCTGCAAGAGGCTTTTTGGCGGGCCTATAATTGAAGAGGATATTCTCTTTCATTTCTTGTACTATTTTGACGTATTTAAACCCGTTTTAAACTTAGTTATGTATACTTTGTGAATTTACATTTCAATGTACGTACAAGATGTTAATTCTAAGAATTTCTGTTGGTTCTGTTTAGCTTTGATTACCTTAACCATGTAGCTAGGTATTATTATTCATTCAAAAACTTTCAAATGATCTGAAAACGGCACATATATCTTCAAACCACGTAGTACTTTCTTTTTTTGAAAGAAATAATTTCTACAACTGTAGCGGATGTTTTCATTGACTATGAATAACAGACGTGGATGCCCCGTGAAGATCTACGGAATAGAATGTGGTAAAATATAGACGATTAAAAAAAACGACTGTATTGTTACGATGCTATTGTCATGTGTTCTATTCTTTAGGTATAAGGTGCTAATAAAGAGTTTTTCATATCCTGAGAGGTGGTAATATGGAGCTAAACTAGCAAAAAATCTACAGTAAACATAAGCTCTAAAATACGTTCCTCTAGAGCAGTGAGCGCTTGTTCATCTCCGCTACTGCGACTCGCATCTCTTCTATTGAATACGTACGTGTTCATAGCTTTTATAACCCATGTTTGCTGCACTTTTTCTCTTGATTTGGAACGTACTAGCATCTCTCAAAACGTGAATACGTTTTCAATAGCCATTGCAAAAAGCACTGACTAACTTTAAGGACAGGATTCTCACACCCAACCAGGAAAAAGCGTCTAGTAAACAATGGCTCTAAAGCATACCTTATGAGATATGCGGGCAATTGTTCATCTTCGATACTATGAAACGCATCTCTTCTACTGCAAGCTCTTTGCTTTTCATATTTTGAGACGGGAGAGTGTGGGCCAAAACAAGAAAAAATGTGTAGTAAATATGGGCTCCTAAACGCATATCTTAAGGACAAAGAGCTTTTTTTCAGATGAAGAGATGTTTTTCATCCTATTGAAAATTAACAAGCGCTCATAGCATTTAGAGTACGCGTTACAGACCCCATCTTTACTTCCTCCTCAAAATATTGATAGCAATGACCTTGCAGTAGAAGAGATGCTAAACGATACACGACACGTAAGTGAATGAATGAGAGAAGTATGCAGTACCCTAGGAATTTAACATTAACAACGAAACGACACGAAACAATAATAATGACATACCTCACGAATATACCATCACATCGTTGCGAAGGATCGTTGATAGCGAATTGTTAAACATAAAACACTGCAGACCTATTTTATATGGTATACTCATCACCGAAACTTAAATCTTCAGATGATTTACTCTAATGCATAATAATCCTTCTCATTGCATTTCTACCGTCAGCAGGAAACCTATAAATTCCCATCCCGTTTCTGGTCTCTGACAGTGCAGCCGAAAGGACAGCACTGTGACGTTATTGCAGTGGAAACTTTTAAAAATACGGAACACGTCCTACGCTACACAAGTAACACGTTAGCCCAATACAAAGGCAGCGTTACGTGACGTGACTATGCCAGTCACGAACTGGAGACAGTTTGAACTGATGAGCCGCTGTACAGAGATTTACTGCACTGTATCCTTGGTCGCCATCTTTTGACAGATTTATGTACGTCTAAGAAATGAGGATTTGTTCGGTATTATAACGAACATAGAGTATTAAATGGGTCGGAATATGACTTGAAGTTTCACGTCTATAGTGATTCTGGAGGTGTTTCAAGTAAGTAAAATTACAACAGTTCGTTATATATTTGTATATATTCTAATATTGTGTGTAGTGGGATCAGAGACGCGTCAGAGATTTAAAACGGCTCAACAGGATTGGTATGAAACGAAAAACTTGTTTAAAGCGATTTACACTACTGGGAATGCTACACCACGAAGATGGCGTGCACAGACGCGAAATTTAACCGACATGAAGAAGATGCTGTTATATGCAAATGATTAGCTTTTCAAAGCATTCACACAAGGTTGGCGCGGGTGCGACACCTACAACGTGCTGACATGAGGAAAGTTTCCAACCGATTTCTCATGCACAAACAGCAGTTGACCGGCGTTGCCTGGTGAAACGTTGTTGAGATGCCTCGTGTAAGGAGGAGAAATGCGTACCATCACTTTTCCGACTTTGATAAAGGTCGGATTGTACCCTATCGCGATTGCGGTTTATCGTATCGCGACATTGCTGCTCGCGTTGGTCGAGATCCAACGACTGTTAGCAGAATATGGAATCGGTGGGTTGAGGTGGGTAATATGGAACGCCGTGCTAGATCCCAACAGCCTCGTATCACTAGCAGTCGAGATGACAGGCATCTTATCCACATGGCTGTAACGGATCGTGCAGCCACGTCTCGATCCCTGAGTCAATAGATGGGGACGTTGCAAGACAGCAACCATCTGCACGAATAATTCGACGACGTTTGCAGCAGCATGGACTATCCTATCGGAGACTATAGCTGCGGTTACCGTTGATGCTGCATCACAGGCAGGAGCGCCTACGATGGTGTACTCAACGACGAACCTGGGTGCGCAAATGGCAAAACGTCGTTTTTTCGGATGAATACAGGTTCTGTTTACAGCATCATGATGGTAACATCCGTGTTTGGCGCCATCGCGATGAACGCACAATGGAAGCATGTATTCGTCATCGCCATACTGGCGTATAACCCGGCATGATGGTATGGGGTGCCATTGGTTACACGTCTCGGTCACCTCTTGTTCGCACTGGCGGCACTTTGAACAGTGGACGTTACATTTCAGATGTGTTACGACCCGTGGCTCTACCCCTCATTCGATCCCAGCGAAACCTTACATTTCAGCAGGATTATGCACAACCACATGTTGCAGGTCCTGTACGGGCCTTTCTGGATACAGAAAATGTTTCACTGCTGCCCTGGCCAACACATTCTCCAGATCTCTAACCTTTTAAAAACGTCTGGTCAATGGTGGCCGAGCAACTGGCTCGTCACAATACACCAGTCACTACTCTTGATGAACTGTGGTATCGTGTTGAAGCTGCGTGGGCAGCTGTACCTGTACACGGCATCCAAGCTCTGTTTCACTCAATTTCCAGGCGTATCAAGGCCGTTTTTATGGCCAGAGGTGGTTGTTCTGGGTACTGATTTCTCAGGATATATGCTCCCAAACTGCGTGAAAATGTAATCACATGTCAGTTCCAGTATAATATATTTGTACAATGAATACCCGTTTATCATCTGCTTCTTCTTGGTGTAGCAATTTTAATGGCCAGTAGTGTAATAACAGGTTTAAGTGGAACAGATGGATGGACTGGGAAGTATAACATCACAAGAATAAAATTCTTTACTTTAAATCAGACACACAGAAAACACCGCAGCAAAACTGAGACCGCACAATAACATTAACACAGAGTTTGTGTGGCATCTCATGGAGCGCAAGAGCCTCAACATTACGATGTTCTTCCTTAGGACTTGTCTGCTCTGCTGTCTGATACTGTGCTCCAGTATGGCTTAACAGTTCACATGTTAGAAAAATCGTTGTTCACCTAAGCGCTGCAATGAGGCAATAACGGGTTGCATCAGATCTACTCCTCAGTGGTTAGCATCTGTAAACCTCCTTCCGCCTCCGGATTGTCCTCCTCAGGGAATATGAAAAATTAATTAAAATTCCACAGGTCACAATCCACTCTGATGTGACTGCTTTAGAAAGAGCCAATTAAAATTAACGCAGTCACCCATCATAATGGCAGACCCTGCGTTTTATACTGTGAAAAAAAATTGGGAACCTTATTTTATGGACACCCCTCGTAAATAGCATATGACGTTCCAGTATGTAAATAAAAACATGCGAGTATACGAATGTAGCGTTGTTTAAAAATTTCAAGTGAGTTGATCGGCTACCGTTCGAATTTTGCGAATACAAACATTCACAGATATAATATATAAGTAATTCTCATAATTATCAATGTGAGTGTATCAACACCAGTTATAACTGGTTCTTAGAAGGTAACTATACTGCTCCGCATTTCTGTTAATAGATATCCTTTTTTTTGGCGTTGTTGCATACAGTCAGTTACTGTGTAATAATTATGTCTATGTAACAGAATTTGTGTGAGATCATAATATCACTGTATGAAAACTGAAAACGCCCATAGTTAATATCTCAGCGAACTAGTAAGGCAGTCGCGTACTTGGAGTGGAATAGAAGCTATTGAGTCGGAATGAAACACGCACCAAATGTCGACTCAGGATATCTCAAATTGCAGAGATGTTGCCTCTAAAAGGAGACAATTGAGGACCTAGCATTCTAAACGTGCTAAACGACCTATTTTATTTCAAAATTGATTTTATTCGCTCTAAATGAGCTCCATCCGCTCGAGTATACGATACTGTAATTCGTTCATCATAAGAATAAACCTGATGTAAGCGAACGATGATTGGTCAAAAGCCGTAGCACACGTACACTGGTGTTATTACACTCTTGGAAGTCGGTACAACTTATGTATTAGATATCTTATTACTAGATGATGATGAGTTCCATACTCCTTTACAGAGCGTAGGGAAGCGACACGGGAGACCCGCGCCGCTTTACTAGGCAAGGTCCTATTGGAGGTGGTTTGCCATTGCCTTCCCCCGACCGTAATGGGGATGAGTGATGATGATGAAGACGACACAACACCCAGTCATCTCGAGGCAGGAAAAAATCCCTGACCCCGCCGGGAATCGAACCCGGGACCCCGTGCTCGGGAAGCGACAACGCTACCGCGAGACCACGACCTGCGGACCTCTTATTACTAGCAAGGGAACCTCCCCATCGCACCCCCCTCAGATTTAGTTATAAATTGATACAGTGGATAGGTCTTGAAAAACTGAACACAGATCAATCGAGAAAACAGGAGGAAGTCGTGTGGAACTATGAAAAAATAAGCAAAATATACAAACTGAGTAGTCCATGCGCAACGTAGGCAACATACGAGCGCCGTGGTCCTGTGGTTAGAGTGAGCAGCTGTGGAACGAGAGGACATTGGTTCGAGTCTTCCCACGAGTGAAAATTTTATTTTCGCAAAGTTGCGATCTGTCCGTTCATTCATTGACGTCTCTCTTCACTGTAATAAGTTTAGTGTCTGTGTTTTGCGACCGCACCGCAAAACCGTGCTATTAGTAGACGAAATGACGTGCATCTCCAATAGGAACCGAAAGCATTTGATCGCAAGGTCATAGGTCAACCGATTCCTCCACAGGAAAACACGTCTGATATATTCTATACGACACTGGTGACGGCATGTGCGTCACATGACAGGAATATGTTGTCGACCCTCCTAACTTGCACACTTGGCGAATGGGTAAAAAGATTCTTCTATCTTGCCCGATTTAGGTTTTCTTGTTGATGTGATAATCACTCCGGAAAAAGTGATGAAAACATAAGAGTTTGTCACATAAACTGCAACAAATGAATGCAACAGTTTCATAGTCGCACAGTTTTCCCTGTGCTCTGTCAAAACATACGTTTTTTACGTTTTCAAATGTTTCCGTGTGTAGACCGTCAAATGCTGCACATGTCCAAGCAAATCTGAACATGCCCTGGAATTTTGGAGAGCGAAGTTGATTATGTGTCAGTGCCTGAACTTTGATAATTGTCTGAAAATAAAAAATTAAACTTTTCACTCGAGAGATGACTTGAACGAAGGACCTTTCGTTCCGCAGCTGCTCACGCTAACCACGGGACCACGGCGCTCGTATACTTATATGTTCCTTGATGTTACGTACCTAGCGAATGAACTACTCAGTTTGTATGTTTTGGTTATTTTTTTCATAGTTCCACACAACTTCTTCCTGTTTTCTCGATTGATCTGTGTACAGTTTTTCAAGGCCTATCCCTGTGCCAACTTATAACTAAATTTGAGGGGGGTGCGATGGGGAGGTTCCCTCGTAAGTAACGTTTCATGAAACTTTAAGATATTCAAATGTATTAACAGCCGTCAACGCTTTTGTTAATGACGCTTTAGCTGTGTAGTTTTTATTTCAAAAATCGTGTACAGCCGCAGCCTCTGCAGCGTTGTGCTCTGATTGTCGTGCTGTTATGCGCAGTATGAAAATGGTTAAGGCTGCTTCCTGTCCCGTAGTGAAACACGCGCCCAGAACACGGTTAAAAAGTGCCGAGAAATAGGCTGTTCTTAATGTTTCCCCTTAAATTTACGGAGATAATCGGCTTCGACGTTTTCCCAGAGTTGTATACAATGCAGTTAAAATCAGAATTACGTTGCTCGTGTAGCGCAGTTGGTTGTGTACATGCCATTATTGGTGCGTTGGTTCACGTCCTCACAGTATCAATTTTTTTCTCGTTCAGTTTGAGATACCTGCATCTCATAATTATAAAACTCATCATTTTTATGAATAATGCACGTCTTCTTGTTTCTAATTATATATTGGACGCGAAATTCCTGTTTCCTTTTCAAATACAAATTCTTAATTATCATTGTTTAATGAAAGACTGTTAATAAAAGTTGCTTAAATTAATTTTTAAGGCGAAAATGAAAAATCAGATCCTATTTATTTGGACTATGTCCATCGTTCTATACCACAGAAGTAAATAAGTATCGTAGAAACATGAAAAACAATCATTTTCACAGCATCGAGCACGTCATACAAATGCTGCATTTTTACATTTGCTACTGATCCACTGCAATTGACGGTTTTCGTATAGTCGTCTAAGGAGCGCATTGTGGTAGATTTGCAGTGCATTATTTCATTCTGCTTAAAAATTAAATGACATTTGAAACTATTGCTCCTCAGCTCATCTCTTTTTAGGAGAGAACTGCAGCTGGTCACGTCACTGCACACTAGCTGTACCAGCTGACCGGCCAGTGCTGTCCAGGCTAAATGCGCCGGTATAGCTGTTTCCTGTGTTATCGATAAGTCGGTGTGCGCGTAACGCACAGCACAAAACATACGCTTATTATTGTACTTGACAACACTCGAGACAGCTTGGCTGCAGTCCCACGTGAAACGGAAATCCAATGAGGTTCCAGCAAACGTGGAAGAATACACAGTGCAATGTTTACATTACGTTTATGATGAACGGATCATAGAAGCGCTTCATCATATGACTAGGGTAAGAAGTTGTAAGGGTGACCAACAGATGGTGTTGGTGTTAGCTCAACGGTCTTTTTCATTCTAAACGTGCTCGACAGTCGGCGGTGAACTGTTGTTATATTGTGGGCATGTTTCTGCTATGGAAAAACAAAAGGATGCTAATAATGTCTCAAAAATTTGCTTATCTGTGAAAGTTCGACGGCATAATGCACGAGTTAAAGGGACGAACACACTACAAGTTCTGCGAAAACATATGTTAAAAAATAGGTAGGTATTTGATTTGCGCATTGTATGTTTCTATCCTTGTCGGAACTAGGTTTGACCTGTTTTTCATTATATTGAAACTAAAGTAAGTAACCTTCCTATTTCAGTTGAGTTGAAAATGTAGCCTATCATCCAAGTCCTTGTCGAATGACTTAAGAACAAATTTATTTCACGACTTCTGTAAGCAAAATGAAACTACGCAAGGCACATTTGTAATGGGTTTAATGGAAATACTACCAGTCTCCAGGCAACGCAGTGATAAATATGTCGAACTGGAGAACCGGCGTCGGCAGTCAAGTGTGCTGTATAGGGTCCATGATGGAAAAGGTGGTCATCCCCGAGTCTGTCGTAAAATATTCATGGGCGTATTTTGTGTGCCGCGCGAGGTAGCCGCGCGCTGTTAGGCGTCTTGTCACGCTCCGGGCGGCTCCCCCCATCGGAGGTTCGAGTCCTCCCTCGGGCATGGGTGTGTGTGTTGTCCATAGCGTAAGTTAGTTTAAGTCAGATTAAGTAGTGCGTAAGCTTAGGGACAGATGACTTCTGCAGTTTGGTCCCATAAGACCTTACCACAAATTTCCATATATAAGTATTTTGTGTTTCAAAGAGGATTGCGAAATTAATCAGTAAACTGAAGATTGCTGAAGTGTCATCCATGTTGACAGAGGTGATGCATACAACAGCAAATATACTGAGGACAACACTCTACCGATAAAGCAACATATACTGACAATTTCGAAAGAGGAGACTCAATATAGTGGAAGGAAATCTTCTAAAGAATACCTCAGCTATGATCTTAATATTAGCTGCTTGTACAAAGCATTTAAATTCAAATGTCCAGAGTTAATGAAATGTAGTATAGAAGGCAGCATCTTAAATTCTTCCAAATCTCTCATTTGTAAGACATGTGGCTCGTTGCACCTTGGGGGGAAAGAACACTCACCAGAGAATAGAAAAGCTCAGAAAGCATTAGCTTTGCGCCGTAAGAAGGCAGAAAGTGCAATGATAAACATGAAGAATGATGCGGCGTCTTCAACTATGCCTAGAAGTAGCACTCGTACATTAGCAACAAATAGTGTTTGTTCCAGCTCTTACACACTCGGATATGTTCTACGTACTCCAGCTTTTGCGTCACAACTTCTATGTTCGTGCTCATGACAACAGTGAAGCAATAATGCGTTTGTGTCACGAGGGTGAAGGACCTGTAGGAGCTAACAACACAGCGCCATGTCTGTTGCACGTCCTGAATTGCACCACAAATACTGCCAATGTGTGACAGAATGAAACTTGTGACTTGGAGTGTCAAAACAAAAACCGTATGTATATGTTGTGGTATAACAGACGACAAGTGATCTGTTGCATGCGCCATCTATCGCCCCTGGCCTAGCACAAATTCTAATTAAACGATAAAATTGAGTTGCGGGTTAGGATTTGTTAGTTATGTGCATAAATATTGCGGAAGTATTTGGTTTTTATATGTGCAGATAATTCAAACACCGAGCCAGCAACCGTCGCGGACTTTCATTGACGCGGCAAGTAGCGGGCCACCATGGAGCAAACACAGTGAGGCTGAAGACGTCGCTCCATGGAGGTCCAGAGTCGCACCGGCGGGATACTCCGAGACGGTTGTTGGACTTCGGAGGGAAAAAAAACGAAGAACGTATAATGAAGAACTTTGTGTACAACAGCGAAAGTAGGAAGAAGCAATTTAACGGCCAGTAACGCAGTAGGCGGTACCTCAACAGTCGACTGTACATAGGTATCAGAAATAAATCGCTGTAACTATTGTAAAAAAGGAGTTCTGAATAAGAGTTATTATGAGAAGCAGTCAGACAGCGCCAGTTACTGGTGAATGATCGCCATAGGCGACATTTTCTTCATCAGTTGCGCCGTCCCCTCTTTCACTCGACGAATTTAGTCAACATTAAGACAGAGCCGAACTACGCAAATAATAAAACTCATCAGGGGGGCGGGGACAAAGCGCAAGAAGGTAGTTACGTGCTATGTACCTCAGGATTTACAAAAAGTAATTATTTCAGCGCGCCCTTCTTTACCATTCAAGACCCTCAAAATGGAAGAAAAAGACATTATTGACTTCCAGACTGCTGCTGATAAAGTCATCGACGCAACAGAGGTACACATTAATTCTGCTGCACAAATTATAATCACCTCACCTGGAATAGCCCACATCAAAAGGATATTCAGTGACACTGAACAGTGGGAAAGTATAAACATCCTAGAGAAAGGCAAAACTGTTGACGGTTTCATTCATACACAACTTTCAGCATTGCCACATTCCACGATTGTTAACAAAAAATAATAATTTGCTTTCTGTGGTACCCTTCATACACATCATCGACAGTTTTCTACTGATTTGTGTAGTACTGCAACTGAAGATGTGAGGTATGGTGTCAAAAAGTCTTCTGGAAATATGAAAATGTAGAATCAGTTTGACACCTGCTGTCGATAGTGCTCAATGCTTCTTAAGAAAAAAGCGCTAGTTGCGTTTAACAAGAACGATATTTTCTGAATTCATGTTGGCTATTTGTCAATAAATCGTTTTTTTTTCAGGTAATTCATAATGTTCGAATCCTACTACAAATCGTTATTGATATGGATCTGCGCTTCAGGGAATTACTCATATTGCCTTTCTTGTGACCTGTGCAAGTTTCCAGTCTTTAGGTACAGATCTTTCGACGAGCGAGCGGTTGTATAATATTGCTAAGTCTGGAACTTTTGTATCAGCATTCTCTGAAAGAAACCTGACTAGTGTACAATCTGGACTGGAGGCCTTGCTTTTATTAAGTGATTTAAGCCGCTTCGCTGCACTCAGGACTCATTTTGACAGTCGTTGTTGACTCGAATTCTGGGATATTTACTTCGTCTTCTTTGGTGAAGGAATTTCGGAAAACAGTGTTTGGTAACTCCGCTTTGGTGGCTCTGCCATCAGTAGCATTACCATTGCTGTCGACCAGTGAAGATATTGATTCCATCTGGCAGTTGGTGTGTTTACCTACAACCTGATTCGCTTTGGGTTTTCTGCCAGATTTCGAGACACCGTTTCGTTTTGTAAGCTATTAAAAGCACTTCGCACGTAAGCTATTAAAAGCACTTCGCACTGAAAAACGCGGTAAACTTCGAGTATCTATAAAACTTAACCAATCTTTGAGATTTTGAGTTCTTTTAAAACTAAGCGCACTTTTTTCGTTGCTTCTGCAGCAATGTTCTGACCTATTTTGTGTACCACAGGGAAGCAGGACCATTGTAACCAGTGGTCTCTTGAGTATCGGCTTCCTGCCCGTGTGTGGCGGCAGGGGACTCCCTGGTAATGGCTAGATAGATCTCGTCCCCCCACGAAGCCCACAAGCCGAGGCATGTACGTTACAGCATATGTCACTGCAGGTCTTACAAGAGCCAGCAGCTGTCTCCGGGGAGAAGCGAGTAACTATTTCAGACGAGTTTAATAATTACTGACTACGCACTTAGATGCACGCAAGATCTCGATAGCACACGACAGCGTTAAGGCCTTTAGGAGGTACCTTTTCAGTTACATATTGATTTCCCGTGGGCCCTGCACGGAACCGAGCGTTTGCGAAGTGTGGCTGGCAAGACTACTAGTGTGACGTCACAAGTTCGTTGCGGGGCCCGTATCTCGTGGGCACCAATAACTCCACAAGCGACGTTAGGGCCGAGACTGGCGGGATCCGCCCGGATCACGCAGCGGCAGCGACTGGCGTACCCTGCTGGCTGATGGCGGAGGAGACGAGCAGGAAGGCGGCGCTCCACGAGTTGTCAGAAGGTAGGTGCGCGGCGGCCCAGCAGCTGAGCCGCGCCGCCACCAGCACCAGCGAGAAGAGCAGCCCGCTGCTCAGCCACAGCGGCGCCGTGAACGGCCGGAAGATGGTGCCGTAGACGGCGCGCGACGGCGGGTGCCGGAACACCATCTTCAGCCTGCGCACGCCACGAACACCACTCAGCGCGAAAGGCACTGGCTTATTCGAGCTCGCTTTCTGTCTCTTTCTGTGGGTCCCACTCCCAATAAAATATCATTCTTGTTGTCCTTAAGAGAATTTAAGTAGCATTATATACGACGTGTGATCAAAACGTAACGGATTTTTTTTTTTCATTTCATGAGCTTTATATAAGGGGCGTTCAAAAAGAAACGAGCCAGAGACATAATTACAGAAACCAGTAGCAGTATCTTAAAAGTATTGACCGTCGCTGTTGAGACACTTGTCCCACTGTGACACAAGGTGGTGAATGGCTGTCTCATAAAATTCCCGGGGCTGCGATGGTAACCAGTTCCGCACGTACAGCTGGACGTCGTCGTCCACACGAGTGCAGGAAAGGTTATGCTGACGTTCTTCTTTGACCAAGATGGCCCTTTCTGATTCACTTCCAGCAGCACAGGACAACAGCGAACGCTCGGCGTTACTCGCAAACCTTGACCACACTTCGCCACGAGATCAAATCATAACGACCAGTCAATCTCATCCGTGGGGTCATTCTGCTCCACGATGATGCAAAGCCTCATACGGCCAACATAGTGGCGGCACTCCTGCAGATATTCAAATGGGAGGTTCTCGGCCATCCTCCACACAGACCGGACCTCTCTCCCTATGATTGCGCCATGTTTGGTCCCCTTAAAAAGGCTCTGTGGGGCAAACGATTCGCCTCGGCCGACGACGTTCAGCTGTACGTGCGGAACTGGTTAACATCGCAGCGCCGGGAATTTTATGAGACAGCCAATCACCACCTTGTGTCACAGTGGGACAAGTGTCTCAACAGCGACGGTCAATAGTTCTAACATACAGGTACTGGTTTCTGTAATTATGCCTCCGGCGAGTTTCTTTTTGAATGCCCCTTATAGATCTGACTTTAAAAATTATTTTATCTTACAAGTACACATGTTCCTGATCTGTGTTTGGATTTTCAGCTGTTTTGAATATTTAGTTTATCGTTGACAGTCGAAAAGGTTATACATCTACATTTACATCTACATCTACATGATTACTCTGCAATTCACATTTAAGTGCTTGGCAGGAGGTTCATCGAACCACAATCATACTATCTCTCTACCATTCCACTTCAGAACATCGCGCGGGAAAAACGAACACCTAAACCTTTCTGTTCGAGCTCTGATTTATTTTATTTTCATAATCATTCCTACCTATGTAGGTTGGACTCAACAAAATATTTTCGCATTCGGAAGAGAAAGTTGCTGACTGAAATTTCGTAAATAGAACTCGCCGCGACGAAAAACGTCTTTGCTTTAATGACTTCCATCTCAACTCGCGTATCATATCTGCCACACTCTCTCCCCTATTACGTGATAATACAAAACGAGCTGCCCTTTTTTGCACCCTTTCAATGACCTCCGTCAATCCCACCTGGTAAGGATCCCACACCGCGCAGTAATATTCTAACAGAGGACGAACGAGAGTAGTGTAAGCTGTCTCTTTAGTAGACTTGTTGCATCTTCTAAGTGTCCTGCCAGTGAAACGCAACCTTTGGCTCGCCTTCCCCACAATGTTATCTATGTGGTCTTTCCAAATGAAGTTGTTCGTAATTTTAACACCCAGGTACTTAATTGAATTGAGAGCCTTGAGAATTGTACTATTTATCGAGTAATCGAATTCCAACGGATTTCTTTTGGAACTCATGTGGATCACCTCACACTTCTCGTTATATAGCGTCAACTGCCACCTGCCACACCATACAGCAATCTTTTCTAAATCGCTTTGCAACTGATACTGGTCTTCGGATGACCTTACTAGACGGTAAATTACAGCATCAACTGCGAACAACCTAAGAGAACTGCTCAGATTGTCACCCAGGTCATTTATGTAGATCAGGAACAGCAGAGGTCCCAGGACACTTCCCTGGGGAACACCTGATATCACTTCAGTTTTACTCGATGATTTGCCGTCTATTACTACGAACTGCGACCTTCCTGACAGGAAATCACGAATCCAGTCGCACAACTGAGACGATACCCCATAGGCCCGCAGCTTGATTAGAAGTCGCTTGTGAGGAACGGTGTCAAAAGCTTTCCGGAAATCTAGAAATACGGAATCAACTTGAGATCCCCTGTCGATGCGAATAAAGAGCTAGCTGCGTTTCACAAGAACGATGTTTTCTGAAACCATGCTGATTACGTATCAATAGATCGTTCCCTTCGAGGTGATTCATAATGTTTGAATACAGTATATGCTCCAAAACCCTACTGCAAACGGACGTCAATGATATAGGTCTGTAGTTCGATGGATTACTCCTACTACCCTTCTTAAACACTGGTGCGACCTGCGCAATTTTCCAATCTGTAGGTACAGATCTATCGGTGAGCGAGCGGTTGTATATGATTGCTAAGTAGGGAGCTATTGTATCAGCGTAATCTGAAAGGATCCTAATCGGTATACAATCTGGACCTGAAGACTTGCCCGTATCAAGCGATTTGAGTTGCTTCGCAACCCCTAAGGTATCTACTTCTAAGAAACTCATGCCAGCAGCTGTTCGTGTTTAAAATTCTGGAATATTCCATTCGTCTTCCCTGGTGAAGGAATTTCGGAAAACTGCGTTCAATAACCCCGCTTTAGCGGCACAGTCGTCGGTAACAGTACCATCGGCACTGCGCAGCGAAGGTATTGACTGCGTCTTGCCGCTTGTGTACTTTATATACGACCAGAATTTCTTCGGATTTTCTACCAAATTTCGAGACAATGCTTCGTTGTGGAACCTATTAAAGGCATCTCGCATTGAAGTCCGTGCCAAATTTCGCGCGTCTGTAAATTTTAGCCAATCTTCGGGATTTCGCGTTCTTCTGAACTTCGCATGCTTTTTCCGTTGCCTCTGCAACAGCGTTCGGACCTGTTTTGTGTACCATTGTGGATCAGTTACATCTCTTACCAATTTATGAGGTATGAATCTCTCAATTGCTGTTGCTACTATATCTTTGAATTTGAGCCACATCTCGTCTACATTTGCATAGTCAGTTCGGAAGGAATGGAGATTATCTCTTAGGAAGGCTTCTAGTGACACTTTATCCGCTTTTTAAATAAAATTATTTTGATAAAACTATTTTGCGTTTGTTCCTGGTGGATTTGGAAGAAACAGTTTGAGCCTAGCTACAACGACCTTGTGATCACTAATCCCTGTATCAGTCATGATGCTCTCTATTAGCTCTGGATTGTTTGTGGCTAAGAGGTCAAGTGTGTTTTCCCAACCATTTACAATTCGCGTGGGTTCGTGGACTAACTGCTCGAAATAATTTTCGGAGAAAGCATTTAGGACAATCTCGGAAGATGTTTTCTGCCTACCACCAGTTTTGAACAAGTATTTTTGCCAACATATCGAGGGAAGGTTGAAGTCCCCACCAACTATAACCGTATGATTGGGATATTTATTTGTTACGAGACTCAAATTTTCTCTGAACTGTTCAGCAACTATATCATCGGAGTCTGGGGGTCGGTAGAAGGAGCCAATTATTAACTTAGTTCGGATGTTAAGTATAGCCTCCGCCCATACCAATTCGCACAGGGTATCTCCTTCGACTTCACTACAGGATAAACCACTACTGACAGACACAACACTCTACCACCAATTCTGCCTAATCTATCTTTCCTGAACACCGTCTGAGACTTCGTGAAAATTTCTGCAGAACTTATTTCAGGCTATAGCCAGCTTTCTGTACCTATAACGATTTCAGCTTCTGTGCGTTCTATTAGCGCTTGAAGCTCAGGGACTTTCCCAGCACAACTACTACAATTTACAACTACACTTCCGACTGTTCCTTGATCCTGTATTTGCCACGCACCCTTTGAGATTGCGGCCCACCCCGTACTTTCCAGAGGCCTTCTAACCTAAAAAACCGCCCAGTCCACGCCACACAGCCTCCGCTACCCGTGTAGCCGCCTCCTGAGTGTTGTGAACTCCTGACCTATTCAGCTGAACCCGAAACTCCACCACCCTATGGTGCAAGTCAAGGAATCTGCAGCTAACACGGTCGCAAAAGCGTCTGAGCCTCTGATTCAGACCCTCCACCCGGCTCTGCGCCAAAGGTCCGCAGTCGGTTCTGTCAACGATGCTGCAGATGGTGAGCTCTGCCTTCATCTCGTAAGCAAGACCGGCAGCCTTCACCAAATCAGATAGCCGCTGGAATCCAGAGAGAATTTCCTCAGATCCAAAGCGACACACGTCATTAGTGCCGACATGTGCCACCACCTGCAGCTGGCTGCACCCTGTGCTCTTCATGGCATCCGGAAGGACCCTTTCCACATCAGGAATGACTCCACCCAGAATGCACACGGAGTGCACACTGGATTTCTTCCCCTCCTTAGTCGCCATATCCCTAAGGGGCCTCATTATGCACCTAACATTGGAGCTCCCAACTACCAATAAGCCCACCCTCTGTGATTGCTCAGACCTTGAAGTCTGAGAATCATCCTCTGAAACAGGGCAGACAGCTGCATCTGGCTCAACCAGAGACAGTACCTGAAACCTGTTTGTCAGACGCACCAGGGAGGCTTACTGATCAGCCTCTGGGGACGTCTTTCGCTGCCTGCCATGCCTTGGAACGACCTTCCAATCAACCACCGGCGAGGGCTCAGCCCCGCTGTGGGCAGTAACCAGGGCAACCACAGCGGCAGACCGATCTGGGGACAGACGGGACGAGGTTGACATCCCCGTGATACCCAAGTCCAGCTCCCCACAGTGGTGCCCATTGGCAACAGCCTCAATCTGCGTGACCGAAGTCAGCGCCGCCTGCAGCTGTGAGCGAAGGGATGCCAACTCAGCCCTCATCCGAACACAGCAATCACACTCCCTGTCCATTGTAATCGATGTTGAACTACAGTTACTGAAACACGAGTCCGTGCCTAGATAACGCAAGGAAAACACTTAAAGAATGTATGAACTAACCTGTACAAATGCCTAACGACTGCGCTACAATCTGCCTCAATTTACGATTACAGTAACTAAATCTCGAAATTACTTCACCTATACGAAACTCACACGCAATTTAAGTAAGAATCTACGAAGTAAACACAGAAAAGAAGCTATATACGTATCTTTCTGCGCTGTCGATGTGCACCAACTGGGAGCTCAGGCCACACTGGTCCCTGAGAGCCTACTAGACAGACAAGAGCCACTGACGAACCAAAACAATGCGTGTTTTAGAGTGCTCGGAAAATATTTATTTTCGAAAAAGTTGTAGCACCACATTTGAAATGTTGACTGTACCTTTTGACGAATCTACTGTGAGCAAAACAATAGTTTACGAATGGTATAAACGTGTCAAAGAGGGTCGAGAAGACGTTGAAGATGACGACCAACCTGTACGCTCAAGCACATCAACCACTGACGACAATGTGAAAGATGTGAAGAAGTGAAGAAAAAGGTTCTGGAAAATCGCCAATCACGTCAGAGAGGTTGCTGATGATGTCAGCATACCCTTTATCCTTATGCCAAGCAGTTTATTGGCATGTTTTGGGCGTGAAACGTGTATCACTAAAGTTAGTTCCGAAATTGTTGAATTTACACCAAAAACGACGCACATAGACATCCCTCTGAAATTGCTGAATGAAGTCGAAATGATCCAGAACTTCTAAAAATGGTTGGTTATAACTAGAGACCGAATTATACGTATTTGCATGTTGCATATTCATTTGCATATTTGGCTCCATTTCACCGGTTATTGCATTTTAACTAAAAACTAGTCTTTATGCATATTTTAGCTCTATGTTGACAATGTTTTAAAATTTTAGACGGACGGTCTCTAGCTCGATCTAGTTTTGATGTCTCAAAGATTGACCCCGACCTAGAACTGCGTGCAATCGCTAACCGAGAGGCCACTGCCTAGCGAAAGCTTTACAGAAGAGGAACAGGAACAGGCAGACAGAGTCAATGTTCCTGCGCCCGTGTCCCCGGTTAATCCCCTTCGGTGTCATACCGCAGCGTCGGCAACAATTAATGTAAACCACAGAAACTTTTAGTCGCACGTCCATTGTTTCACTTTAGCTTTCTATTTACTTGTGCACAGTTGAACGTGTTTACGACGTGTAGTGTGTAACGTTTTGTGCACCGTGCCACCTGAGAAAAGAAACGTCGTTTCGTGGATAGCTGACCATCATGGAACATTTACATATGACGGAATTGTTTTATTTTGTTGAGTTTGCGAGAAAAACATTTGGCGCCAAAACATGTTTCAGATAGACCAACAGGAATGCAGAAGAAAGGACCACGACGACAACTTCTGACAACAGGAAGTTGCATTGCAGGGATTTCTCCAAAGGTAACCAACAAAGTCGGTTTAACATGAAACTATGTGAAGCATTCATTGCAGGCAATATTCCTCTTCACAAACTTACATACCCTAGCCACAAAGGCTTCTTGCGCAAATATTGCCTACATCAAAATATACCAGATGATTCAGCATTGCGTAAAAATTACATACCGACAATTTACGTAAATGTTTTGGAAGAAATACGCAATGAACTCAAGTACAACATTATCTCGATTTCAGTTGACGAAACTACAGATACTTGTGGCCATTACATTCGAAAACTTAATTGTTGGTGTTTTAAAAAAAGAGCCTTCTTCTTCCTATTTAGCGGCCTGCAAAGAAATTGATAAAGGAAATCACTCTACGATCGCCAAATTTGTGAATGAGGGTATCAGAAAAATATTTCCAGAATCTTCTGCAGATGAAAGGGTGTTTGTGTTTACATCAGATGCTGCTCCCTATATGATCAAAGCAGGAAAAGCCTTCCGAGTATTTCATCCCAATTTGATTCATGTGACGTGCTTTGCTCGTAGAGTACATCGCCTTGTTGTAAGAAGTACGTTCCACGTTTGTGAATGTAAATAAACTTATTTCATTCACAAAGAAAGTGTTTCCAAAGGCCCTTGTTCACATAAAGGCCTACAAAGAAACGCTACCAACTGTACCTTCACCTCCCGCACCAGTAGTAACTCATTGCGGTACGTTGGTCGAAGCTGTGTTGTTTTACAACGAACATTTCGAGGCGATTAGAGGGTTAGTAAACTACTTTGATAGTGCAGAGGCTTTGGCAGTTTACCAGTGCAAGAAAGCTTTTAATGATTCCGGTATTAAAAAAGACATTGCTGTGATTAGCACTTATTTTTCCCATATACCTGCAGGTATTAAAAAGCTTGAAACTGAAGATTTGGCGTTGAATGAATCTATTCATTTAATGAATAAAATTATTCTAGTGAACTTCCCATTGCCGGAGGTATTCCCAAGAAAACTTAAAGAAAAGTTTGAAGACATTTTAACAATAAACCTGGCTTTGAACCCATGTGCCAAATTGATAGTTTTATTAATGGGACAGGTGAACTTTTACCAGAAACAATAAGTGTCAACATAGCACCCTAATTCGAATACTGCCCAGTTACATCAGTTGATATACACTCCTGGAAATGGAAAAAAGAACACATTGACACCGGTGTGTCAGACCCACCATACTTGCTCCGGACACTGCGAGAGGGCTGTACAAGCAATGATCACACGCACGGCACAGCGGACACACCAGGAACCGCGGTGTTGGCCGTCGAATGGCGCTAGCTGCGCAGCATTTGTGCACCGCCGCCGTCAGTGTCAGCCAGTTTGCCGTGGCATACGGAGCTCCATCGCAGTCTTTAACACTGGTAGCATGCCGCGACAGCGTGGACGTGAACCATATGTGCAGTTGACGGACTTTGAGCGAGGGCGTATAGTGGGCATGCGGGAGGCCGGGTGGACGTACCGCCGAATTGCTCAACACGTGGGGCGTGATGTCTCCACAGTACATCGATGTTGTCGCCAGTGGTCGGCGGAAGGTGCACGTGCCCGTCGACCTGGGACCGGACCGCAGCGAGGCACGGATGCACGCCAAGACCGTAGGATCCTACGCAGTGCCGTAGGGGACCGCACCGCCACTTCCCAGCAAATTAGGGACACTGTTGCTCCTGGGGTATCGGCGAGGACCATTCGCAACCGTCTCCATGAAGCTGGGCTACGGTCCCGCACACCGTTAGGGCGTCTTCCGCTCACGCCCCAACATCGTGCAGCCCGCCTCCAGTGGTGTCGCGACAGGCGTGATTGGAGGGACGAATGGAGACGTGTCGTCTTCAGCGATGAGAGTCGCTTCTGCCTTGGTGCCAATGATGGTCGTATGCGTGTTTGGCGCCGTGCAGGTGAGCGCCACAATCAGGACTGCATACGATCGAGGCACACAGGGCCAACACCCGGCATCATGGTGTGGGGAGCGATCTCCTACACTGGCCGTACACCACTGGTGATCGTCGAGGGGACACTGAATAGTGCACGGTACATCCAAACCGTCATCGAACCCATCGTTCTACCATTCCTAGACCGGCAAGGGAACTTGCTGTTCCAACAGGACAATGCACGTCCGCATGTATCCCGTGCCACCCAACGTGCTCTAGATGGTGTAAGTCAACTACCCTGGCCAGCAAGATCTCCGGATCTGTCCCCCATTGAGCATGTTTGGGACTGGATGAAGCGTCGTCTCACGCGGTCTGCACGACCAGCACGAACGCTGGTCCAACTGAGGCGCCAGGTGGAAATGGCATGGCAAGCCGTTCCACAGGACTACATCCAGCATCTCTACGATCGTCTTCATGGGAGAATAGCAGCCTGCATTGCTGCGAAAGGTGGATATACACTGTACTAGTGCCGACATTGTGCATGCTCTGTTGCCTGTGTCTATGTGCCTGTGGTTCTGTCAGTGTGATCATGTGATGTATCTGACCCCAGGAATGTGTCAATAAAGTTTCCCCTTCCTGGGACAATGAATTCACGGTGTTCTTATTTCAATTTCCAGGAGTGTAGAACGGTCCCTTTCTGCTTATGAAAATGCTTTGAGTGATTGAAGACACATCTTACTACCGAACATTTGGAATAGTACTTGGGTGTTAATGTTTACTGTGGTGTCACCGCCAGACATCACACCTGCTAGGTGGTAGCCTTTAAATCGGCCGCGGTCCATTAGTATACGTCGGACCCGCGTGTCGCCACTGTCAGTGATTGAAGACCGAGCGCCGCCACACGGCAGGTCTAGAGAGACTTCCTAGCACTCGCCCCAGTTGTACAGCCGACTTTGCTAGCGATGCTACACTGACCAATACGCTCTTATTTGCCGAGACGATAGTTAGCATAGCCTTCAGCTACGTCATTGGCTACGACCTAGCAAGGCGCCATTACCAGTTTATATTGAGATTGTTTTATGTATCATCAAGAGCGATGTACACCAATTATGGATTAAAGTTAAGTATTCCAAGATCTTCGTACTTTATTTGCAATTCTCAAGACATTGTCATGTTCCAGACCTCACGCCAGTCTGCGTGAGCTTAAACGCGTGCCTTTCGGCTACCTCCGAGTGGCTTGGCTGTCATGCCAAGTCACTACATTTACAATAGTAGAAAAATGTAAAATAAATTGTAAATGAGGCTTTGGTCCAGCTGTATTAATTAAAAGTTATTGCTGTTCAAAAAATTCATCATTGTATGTTGTTTTTTAAAGAACATATCACGGGGCTTTTGAGCGTGCCCCTTTGCGTGCGATATATCTCGAAGTTGGTCCTGTTCCCATCGACTGTTCTGCTGCGACTCACTCGTATCGCTTCCGCTTGTTTCCGGCAACAACAGCAAAGAAAGAACAATTCTTGAAACACGGTATGCGTTCCCATTTTGCAAATCCTTAGAAAATAATCACAGAAAGACCCCTTCCTAACCATTAGCAGAAAGTATTCAGAAAATGATATCAGCGTTCTAAATGCAGCGATTTTTAGCGTGACCGGCGCTCTTCCTCGTAACTGATATGCACAGGTTCTACTTTGAGATACAATGCACGCAGTAACTACCATGTTTTTTTATTATCTGATCTTGTATATTTCGACAGTTTCCATGCATTTTTAAGCATTTTTAATGTATATTTTAAGGGTTTTTATGATGCATATAATCAGGTCTGTAGTTATAACAGGTGAACGTTATCGTAACACTGTACTCTTTCCCCAAGTGCGTCTTTTCAGAGCTGGATTCGTCCCTTGCTTCATTTTTATGGATGGCGGTGCACGATCGCATGGAATAGTTCAAGTGGAGGAGCTGCTGGAACTAGAAGAGATTCGGCGAATGGACTAGCCTGCCCGTTCCCCCGATTTAAATCCCATTTCTCCCCATTTAAATCCCATCGAGTACGTGTGGAAGGCGTTGCGGAGACGTATCGCAACTCACAAACGACCACCCAGCATGAAATGAACGCCCTACCACACGGCCCCTTCCGCCGGAGATTCGAGTCCTCCCTCGGGCATGGGTGTGTGTATGTGTTGTCCTTAGCATAAGTTAGTTCAAGTAGTGTGTAAGTCTAGGGACCGATGACTTCAGCAGTTTGGTCCCTTAGGAATTCACACACATTTGAATATTTTTGCCCTACCACAAGAACTCCTCGCCTCTCTTGTGGCCAGTACAGGAGCATATTTTAGAGCATGAATTGCTATCCTTGGTGATCATACCCCCATTAAGACCCATGCCCTGCCTTTTGTAGTATCGTGACGATGACCAACCGCGGTGACTTCACTGTAAATATTGTCCGTGAATAAAAGTGTCATTTCTGTTCGTCTCGTTGCGTATTTTTTTCAGTTAGCTTCTGTACCATACTGTAGCAGTTCTTTCTATGTATAGCCCAAGTTCCATTAAATTCTGTAACATGTGTTTGACTACGAGTCCGTAATAGACAGAACAAAAAACAAGAAGTTGGAATGTGACTCTACAGACTGGAGCACATGCCTTGAGACCAGGTCTTTCTTCGAATTACTATTCTTTTCTTACAGCCGAACTCTCCTTGAACAACTACCTCTGATAAGAGTGTATAGATCCTCGGGAATGGAACAATATCTGACGCGGCATTGCTGTGTAAACGGAGGTTTGTTAACCCTTTAATTATGGCTCCATTTCATCGATCTTGCAATGGATATCCAAACTGAAGTACACGGATAACACAGATTATTAACGGGACAAAGGAATACGTAACCTATTAAGAGGTCCCTTCTAGTGATAAATGCTTACCCACGTGGTCCACTAATAGAAAAGGATTAATCCCTACTAATTTCTCCAGACGTTTACGACTGGGAACAGCATCTTTCGGCGCAAGAAAGGTTGGAGAAGATATGAAACAGTGAGGAAATGGACAAAGGAAAGTCATTCACGCATTAGTCCTTATATATAACAACAGGAAATCAACAGTCTTCGCTAGGATCAGTGACTACTAGACTACTATAAACCAAGTAGAGAAAGCGTATCTTTATTTCATGGGCTGCGTTGAATCACTTTACGTAAACGAAATGAGCTGGACCAGGTACTCACTGCCGAGATAAAAACATGTGAACAGTCTCCACGTAGATTCCAGTCACGGTAACAAAATTCAATGTAGATACATGTGACTTTATTTTGAGCTTCTGGGAGGGGATAGGAACATTGGATAATACAATCTCAGAACAAACGAGAGCCTATAGGACTCGTGGTTGCATGTTTAGCGCTGAAGATGCAAGCAGCTGATATTTACTGGAAAATCAGAAGGTTCAGGTCCCGCCCAACACCGCGTGGGAAGTCAATGAAAGAAGGCCCAAGTCTCCATCATGCAACAACTCGGTTGAAATTATACGGAGGCAAAAAGAAAATCAAACTAGCGACCGATTTAGTTAGGGAAAAGAGAAAAGCACGACCACGCTATACCACCAGTTCACGTGGTGGCAGTTCAGATCAGAACAAAGCGCCGTCATGGGAATTGTAATGCACAAGCAGAAAATTAAAAGAGAAGGAACCGCAATAAAACCGCGCTAATATAAGAAAGCTGAAAGAAAAATCTTAGGCATTATGGAAAATCAGATATGAAACATTCGAATAACTGAAACCAACACCAATGAAGAGTGGTCGTTAGAATAAGTCCGCATAGGTTCACCACTGCTGCCAGAATGGCGTCATCCGCTCGCAGAAGAGCGCTCTGGATTTGAAATGTTAGTGATGCGACACAGAGGAACCTTACGGCCCCTAACCAACACAACGGAAAACAGGTACGCCCTATCGATTTCAATGAACCCTTCTGCTCTGTTCCAACACCACTGCAAGCAGACAGAATTGTCACGCCGTGTTACTTTTTCGAGCTTCTTGTGTAAGTTCTATATTCGACTCAGTCACAATTGAGTCCTTGCCGGCCGAAGTGGCCGTGCGGTTAAAGGCGCTGCAGTCTGGAACCGCAGGACCGCTACGGTCGCAGGTTCGAATCCTGCCTCGGGCATGGATGTTTGTGATGTCCTTAGGTTAGTTAGGTTTAACTAGTTCTAAGTTATAGAGGACTAATGACCTCAGCAGTTGAGTCCCATAGTGCTCAGAGCCATTTGAGCCATTTTTGAATTGAGTCCTTGCAACCACACACAGAAGGGGCTAGTGCAAACGGGGAAAAATAGCATCACCAAAAAAAATTAATGTTGAGTAATGGAAATTCGGAAATACATTACAAAGTGATAGGTTAATTTAAGAGTGAGATAAGCCGTTGCAAATGTGAAATGCTGATACATTCACAAGCAGTGTGACTGCCAGAATGTTGAATGCAAACATAAAAGCGTGCACACATTATGTTGTGCAGGTGCCGGACGTATGTTTGTGGGATGGAGTTCCATGCCTGTTGTAATTGGTCTGTCAATGCAGGGTCGGTTAATGCTGTTTGTGAAAGGCGCTGGAGTTGTCTTCCGATGAAGTCCCATATGTATTCTATTGGAAACAGTTCTCGTGAACCAACAGGCTAAGGCAACATGTCGACACTCTGTAGAGCATGTTGGGCTACAACAGCTGTATGTGGACGAACGTTATCCTGCTGGAAAATGCCGTTTTAAGTGCAGTTTATAGATGGCAGCACAAAAGGTCGAAGCACCAGACTTACGTGCATATTTGCAGTCAGGGTGGTGGAATAACCACGAGAGTGCTCCTGCTGTTGGACTAAATCGCTCCTCAAACCATAACTCCAAGTGTAGCTCTAGTATGTCTAACACGCAGACAGGTTAACTGCAGGCCATCAACTGCCCTCTTTCTAACCAACAAATGGTCATCATTGGCACCGAGCCAGAACCAACTTTCATCAGAAAACACAATAGATCTTCACCCTGTCCTTCAATGAGCTCTTACTTGATACCACCGAAGTCGCAACTGCCGGTGTTTCGGAGTCTGTAGAATGCTTGCTACAAGCGGGTCTGGCACGGAGCTACCCTTGAAATAACCGATTTGTAACAGTTCGTAGGGTCACTGTGGTGCCAGTTGCTACTCACATGGCTGCTGTAAATGCAGTACGATGCGCCAAAGCCAAATACCGAACACGGTGGCCTTCCCTCTCGGTAGTGCCACGTGGTCGTCCAGTCACAAAGGTTAGTAAGGTTAACGGCCATTAGAGCGTGTGTTTAAAGCAAACCTGATTTGCATCCTGTTAATGGCGCTACTAGCTAGCGAAGATGTATGTGTTACTCATTCCTCTTACAAGACCAATAGTGGCTAGAACTCGTAAATCGCTATTTAAAGGGCGAGATTAGTTGCGATTTCCACGTGCAACGACTTTCCTGGGCTGAAAACCGTAAATTTTCAATCTTTTGTTACACCTCAAGCGATAATAGCTCAGATTATTCAATGGAAATGACAGGGAAAATCAAGTGAACTTTGAGGCTTAATTCCGTGCACACCAGGAAGTACGAGGTGTGGCTAGAAAAAAACCGGACTAGTACTGGTGAAACAATAAAACGAATGCAATAAGGCTGAAAGTCGCGTGGCCTGTCACGTGACTCACGCTCCGCCTACTGCTCGAGTTTCATCTGCCTCCTGCACTCAGTCTGCCCGTGGCGTCTGTTTTAAGTAGTTGACGTTTTGTCTGTGCGTCGGAAAATGTTGAGTGTACAGAAAGAACAGCGTGTTAACATCAAATTTTGTTTCAAACTAGGAAAATCTGCAAGTGAAACGTTTGTAATGTTACAACAAGTGTACGGCGATGATTGTTTATCGCGAACACAAGTGTTTGAGTGGTTTAAACGATTTAAAGATGGCCGCGAAGATACCAGTGATGACACTCGCACTGGCAGACCATTGTCAGCAAAAACTGATGCAAACATTGAAAAAATCGGTAAACTTGTTCGACAAGATCGCCGTTTCACAATCAGAGCAGTGTCTGAGTTAACGGGAGTTGACAACGAAAGTGTTAGGCAGATTCTTCATGAAAGTTTCAACATGAACAAAGTGTGTTCAAAAATGGTTCCGAAGTGTCTCACAATTGAACAGAAGGAACGCCGAAGAATGATTTGTTCTGACATCCTGGAAAACATTGAAAGTGATCCCACCTTCTTACAAAATGTTATTACTTGCGATGAATCGTGGCTTTTTACTTACGATCCCGAAACTAAACGCCAATCGATGCATTGGAAAACTCCTGGTTCTCCACGACAAAAAAAAGCACGAATGTCAAATTGAAATTCAAGGCAATGATGATTGTTTTTTTTTGACATCAAAGGGATTGTGCACATTGATTGGGTACCAGAGGGACAAACAGTGAATCAGCATTACTACATAAGCGTCCTGGCTACCATAAGTGAGCGAGTACGGAGAAAACGGAACGATTTGTGGAGAAAAAAGTCATGGATCCTTCACTAAGACAATGCCCCAGCTCACAGTGCGTTGTCAGTGAAGACGTTTCTGGCAAAACACAACATTCCCATCTTAGATCATCCACCCTACTCACCTGATTTGGCCCCCTGTGACTTTTTTCTTTTCCCTAAAGCCAAGTCAGCTTTGAAAGGAACTAGATTTGAGACTGTTGAAGCAGTAAAAGAAAAAGCGACGGAAGTAAGGTATGGACTTACCGAAAATGATCTGCAGCATTGCTATGAACAGTGGAAAATTCGTATGGAGCGGTGTAGAGACCGAGGAGCAGAGTACATTGAAGGAGATAACATCAAATTGTAAATAATTGTAAATAAATGTTTTTTCCAGCATCAGTCCGGCTTTTTCTAGCCGCACCTCGTAAATCGTCAATCACGGAGTTGCCAAACATACGTTGCCTTGTTGCCGAATCTCACTTACAGTACCAGCAGGAAGAAGACGAACCAATGTGATCCTACAGCGGGCTGGGAAGTGACCATAGCTGGCGTCTCAAAGACGTGGCTGCTACGGCCTGGAATACGTAATGCGTCTGATTCGCATTTCTGTAACTAGGTTTAGGGAGTGGAGCGTAGTTACTCGGAACTGACTGCCAACTAAGCATCATAAATCAGTAACTCTCATAGTTGTTTTTATATTTCTTTCGTAACTGTACTCAAACCAAAGAAACTCATTCACAGAGGTATTTGTGCCTCGCCAATAGTCGAAAACTCCAAACAAACAAAAAAAAAGAATGTGTGTGTGTGTGTGTGTGTGTGTGTGTGAGAGAGAGAGAGAGAGAGAGAGAGAGAGAGAGAGAGAGATGAAAATAAAAAGGAATGGGAGAGAGGGTAAAAAATTGTGAAGAAATTGAATACTAATATGTAAAGAAATCTTTCATTAAAATGACACATTCTACATCATTACGGACTGTCGTATTCACGATCTATGGAACAAGTATTAATCTAATCTAATCATGTCATACCATATTGCTGACTAGCCGTGAAGAGTCATGATTTACCGAAATTTTCGTCAATATCAGAAAAAAAACCTAAACTCGAAAATAAAAGACGGCAGTTTTTGTAATAAACCGGGACTCCTATCAAGACCCTTTCATCCCTGTTAACTACCCACGAAAGATATCTGATATACCTCCATTCAGAAGCAACAAAGTGTATATGCATTTAAAGATGAAGCGCACGATGTGAAGTTCTGTGACGGAGATACGAACCAAACACGTAATCGGATTCTTAAGGAAGTAAAATCAAATGTTACGCATCGATTTTTCTTACCAGCTGCTAGGTGTTTGAATCTAAAATATGGATACAAATTTTTGTGCCTGACCGACAATCGAACCACACTCCTATCGTTTTTTTTTTATCGTCCATGAATATAGCCTAAGTATCAATTGCTTACTCACCAACAGTAAGATATGTGCATGTTTGACCAGAAATAATACATGAACAGACATTAAAAATGCACGTTAATTTTCACTAGTAGGCCGGTGTGCACATGATAGTGCTTGAAATGAAATTATGAATATTTTTGTACTGGATCAGGATTAGGACCGACATACATACCTTTGTAGGAGACCTAGAGAAGATTGCAGCCTTGGAAAAAGGAACAAATTGATTGAACTATAATGTTCCGAGAGATTCAGATCCTCTAAAGAGGAGATACGAATTCGAATCACAGTCCAGCACCAAATTTTTCATCGTCTCTAGTTCAATCAAGTACAAATGAAATAAGAGCCCTGTTCCTTTAAATGGCTATCGGTTCATCAAATAAAATAAAATTTTCTAATGTAAGTAAGTTTACTGGCGACAGTATTTCTGTTTACCATGACCTCCACCTATGTCATATCCCAATGTAAACCGGCTCTGCCCAGTTGGGAATGAAGGAACATGATGTTTAATGCGGATTCTGAATTATAACATCTTCCTCTTGAGGTTACCACAGGTAACGTAAATCTGTTTGTGCCTCAGAGTGACACCAATTTAAGTAACCTAATGTAGCGAAGACTGTTTGGCAGTGCTCTTCCTCATCGGAAAATACGCAATTCACTCATTGGGCACCGTAAGTACACTGTAACAGTAATTTCTGTGTGTATGCAATGCATACTGATTGTAGGATTTAGTGGTGCGCTCTCATCCACTTGTGTATACAATATACCTGACCTAAACGGGCGCCGGCCGCGGTGGCCGTGCGGTTCTAGGCGCTCCAGTCCGGAGCCGCTCTGCTGCTACGGTCGCTGGTTCGAATCCTGCCTCGGGCTTGGATGTGTGTGACATCCTTAGGTTAGTTAGGTTTAAGTAGTTCTAAGTTCTAGGGGACTGATGACCACAGCAGTTGAGTGCCATAGTGCTCAGAGCCATTTGAACCATTTGAACCTAAACGGGCGCTTTATCATTACAGTCCCTCGGCGGGCAACATCATACTGACAACAGGAATGTGTTTATACTGACAATCTCACTGTTCGTTTTACCTGATTTTGTAATCATTTGAATAAAACAACATGACCTTCCATTGGGAGACATTTCGTCCCCCTTTTCCTTCTGTGAAATTTTTCAGTAAGCTTTTTGCCTTCCAACCAGCGAAAGGCGGCAGAGTACTGCCGGTAAACGATTCACAAACCACGATTTAGTGCCGTTAAGACAATTTCTTTAAACATTGGCGTATCTGAAGGAATTTACTTTCTTCTTAAATCGTCTTATGCAGCAACGTTCACAGATATCTCAAATAGGAAAAGCTCTTTATCCAGGTACTAAGTTTGTAAAACGAACTTCCCACAGTTTGTGTCAGGTTGATCTTTTCTCTGATGGCACTGCGTAAGTATTTTGTCTAAGAGGTATCACAAGTAGTGTTCCTGTAGCTGTGGGAATAATTGGTTGAAAACGAGTTTAACATCAGTGGGTACATCACTGCTAAATATTCAAATGATTATCGACCTAAGTATGAGTTCATTTAGAGACTGATGTGTATTTATTTATAATATTGAAGCTAGACTGTGTATCCTTGTCTTCCTTGAGTGGGCATTGGAAGGCACATACGTATACACACATATACAATAAAATGAATTCTATGTTCGGCAATATGCTCGTTCTGGCAACATTGTAGACTGCTACACTTCCCGGAAGAACTCTTGACTGCAGTCTGAGTACATGACTCTTGTCTAGAACTATAGTCTTGAGGTAAAACGCAAGACTAGCTAATACGATATCTGTTAACCAAAAGCACACGTTGACAAATTTTTTATCGGCCCTTTCCTCTCGGTGCTGAAGCTATGAGTATAATTCAAGCGAATCTACAATATATTTCACTTTCTGTCACATTTGTAATAACAGTTTGGTTCAACAATATTTTAGCGAGAGATTTCCTAGTCGTCCATCTGCATCTGAACACCGCATGCGTCTGAGTTCTTTGGGACCCGTTTGCTGCCTACGGGCAGGGGCTGAGGCCCTGCACTGCCTCGCCTTCTGCCGACAACATCTACTCCACTCCTCACTCTCGACGGTGTAAAAGCTTTAATGTTGTTGAATGGTGACCCATAAAATCTGTCTACGATTTGTGCTTCACACTCGATAGCAATGGAGGCACAAAACCGTTTTTATTTGATGAGTATTTTATTACAGTAGTATGCAATACATCAATGTGGCACGGAATTAATTTCACTGTTTCTGATCCAGTGTGCTATAATTAAAGTGTCACATCCTGTTCTTTTTCCTTCCACAGGATATTCTTCAAATAATTTATTTTCGTCATGGATTCATACGTGTTAGTCAAGGTACAGAGAGTAAATGCAATGTAATGTGTCTGGCTTCTTTCTTTCATTCCCTATTGTAAATGGATGCGAATCATTGTGTCAATACCTTTCAGAACCTGCTCTATAGTTACTAAGGCAAATTGCTTGTTTTGAGGTCCATACATTTAATAATGGAGAAGTGAACACTGTTCAAAAGTGATATTTAAAATATTCAATTGGATTTAAGGCGACAAAATTGCCCATATTTGAAGCTACCCAAGGAAAAAGTAAGTTGCTATAGCAGCTGCTAGCAAATGTCTGCAGAGAGTTCCTAATTGCTACTGTGGAAATTTAGCATAGAGGCCCTGTAGTAAACAAGAGGTTCCTTTCCTTCATACTTATCACCCTGGCATGTGAGTCTTAAGTGAAGAACAATATTGAATTTCGTATTGTTGATGGTCGATTTGAATTTCTTCAGAGAGGCTCATATTCTGAAGCAGCTTGGCACTCAGAAAGCCGAGATCTATGACCATTAACACAACTTACTGTGTCGAGCTATCAAGAGGATTTGATGTGTAAAAGTTTTCTCCTGATTTCATTACAGAATTTTTTCTGGAAATTCGCAGCCTCATAAAATAAATAAAAAAAAAGCTCGCACACGCCAGCCCCTACCACAGTTAGAACTGACGACTCCTTGAACCGTTGCGACACGAGACACGGGCTGTTCCACGGAGCTACAGACACACTGCTGCCAGCACACCACTCTCATCATGGTGTTGGTCGCTCAGCCTCATAATGCATCGTGAAAGATAATAAAAGTTGTCACTAATGTGAAGAATAGAATTTCTGTAGCCAAAAAATTGAATTTTCTGTTTCAGTGTCTTAGATTACATGAGGATTATAGAGCACAAGTCATTCAAATGGAAAGGGAATACCAAGTAGATTTAGCGAGTCAATTCAGTACGATATGCGGGAGTGATTGCACTGTCACATTGTTGCCAAATTGTTGTGACGATGTTGCAAATTCTCAGCTGTGCTAGGAACAGCTCTGTAGCGTTATGGGAGGAAACTCCCGTGCTCGTGTCACAGGAGGATACGGAGGGGAGGCGCGGGATTTGGTTAATATGTCCCGCGCTCGGGTTCCCGGGTTCGAATCCCGGCGGGGTCAGGGATTTTCTCTGCCTCGTGATGACTGGGTGTTGTGTGCTGTCCTTAGGTTAGTTAGGTTTAAGTAGTTCTAAGTTCTAGGGGACTGATGACCATAGATGTTAAGTCCCATAGTGCTCAGAGCCATTTGAACCATTTTTGGTTAATATGCAGCGTTTTCTCCTATCAGTTGTGTCAAACATTCAGGTGTGTAATCTTCCATCACGATTGCAATTTCTCACAAAATATATACGAATAAAACACTTACCTTGTTACTTTGTGACAAAAAATTATTTCAGTACAATAAAAAGTCTTTGGAAATCAACTTTGCCCACCTGTCACAAAAAGTAAGATAACAAACACTTTGCACCTCGAAATCGATTGCATCTATGTGCAGTCTTCGATCATTCAAGTAGAATTTCATGAATTGCACGAGAATATAGAAAAATGTTGGTGCTAATGGAAGCTGTAAGAAACACTATTAACTAATTATTCTGTACCACGTAATAATCAATTCATTTGAAAATTCAGAAGAGAAGAAACTAAAAATTATGCCCATTAAGACAGAAACTAAAGTGCAGATGCGGGCACTGTGCAGCTCTGCGCTTTTTCATCTTCATATCTATAGAAATAATGTATACTAACCAGCGTATTCATTGTTTTCGCAATGTTTCCCTCTTGTTTAGTCTTCTAGTGATGAATTGGATCCACACCCATGAGTCTGACTGTTTCTTTGTATCCTTCCATCTACTATCTTTGTGTGTTATTGTTCGGTGTTCAAAAAGCAAAATATTATGCCTGCTCCCACGAGGTATTAAAACGAGGTCGCAAGAAGGCTAACGAAATATAATCAAAATCCAGTGAGACGCCAATTTGTCTGTCGTCATGGTGTTAAGTCGACAGAAATAGTTGGGTGTTATTGCCTGCATCACCGGCATCCCGTTGTCGTCTTCACTTACTGAGATTTTCATATTACCCTGAACACAAGACGCCGAGATAAAGGTGTATATTCTCTGTGACGAAACATCCCACATTCCATTCATCCTGATCCATTCGTTACGTGTATCGGCAGCAATGAGTGATAGGAAAGCTGTTGTGAGGTGACGAATAACAATAAAAATGGTAGTAATAACAAATTAGTAATCAAGGATGTTTACTGCATTAGAGACGATTAACAAAATAATCAAGAAAGGCTTTTAATTGGCCCACTGCATAGGTGTTCTTACCACTTTGTTACTGAATTCTGTTCTGGTTGTTTGCAGAGAGAAAAGAAAGAATCTTCTAGCCATACATATCGCTAGTAGAACGAGATATTACCTATCAACTATCCTTGCTTTACATCATGAGACGAACATGGCGTCACCGAGCTGATATTTGAAATATATTTCTGTTTTCTCTCTCTGTCTCTCTCTCTATTTTTCTTTTTCTTTTTTGAGAAAAGCATCGAGAAGCGCGAATAATAAGCAAGTAGGCATATAACCTATTTAAAGTTATTTTCATTGGGATATATAATGCAAAAATACAACTTTTAAGTGTATTGTTGCGTAATTCCAGTTATTGAGAGTCTATTCATGAGCCTGCTCGCATTCAGTCGGGTGAAACCTATCACAGAAGCAAGCAAAACACAAATATTTCTTGCACCATGCGCAGAACACAAACTAATTCTCGCTGCACTGACGTGTTGTCCGTTATATTGCACGGAAAACATATCTGATTCATGTTGCTAAATACAGCTCTATCAGATATCAATTTGGATGCTTACCAAGTGTATAAAAGTATATCTTGAAATACGCAAAAAGTCACATAGAGGTATTCGACTGAAACATAGCCATGACCAAAATTGTAACTAGCGTAGACAGCATCGTCGTCTATCACCTTGACAACTCGAACGGTGACGGTGATGGCCGTTTACTTACGTTTTCTGGTATCAAAGCTACAGCATGAAAGCACAAAAATATTAATATAACCCGAACATCATTAACTTTGGAACCCATAGACAGTAAAGCAGTCATCATTCAGAAGAGTGGTTTGAACACCACAGTGCTTTAATAGGCACGGTCTTGTTGGAGGGGTATGCCACTCCTCTCCTCTGACCTTTGAGTTGACTTAACCAGACAGTTAATAGGGGAACGTACTGTTTAACGTGGCTTTCGGACCACAGCGCAACTCGGCATTTTTTACATCAATACACACTGCCTGAGGGGAAATAAATGTAAAATGGCACATAAAAATGGTGGGCATGACGGGTGATTGAACTTGAGGCCTTCATGTCAGTAGTCTTCCACTTTATCACTTTGCCACCATGCAGCTACTACTGTGATTTATACTTGGCATTAAAATTAAGGATCTCTCGTTTGTACCTGCGTTGGCTCTTGGATGTTTAAAGAAATTGTCTTAACGGCACTAAATCGTGGTTTGTGAATCGTTTACCGGCCGTACTCTGCCGCATTTCGCTGGTTGGAAGGCAAAAAGCTTACTGACAAAGGGGGACGAAATGTCTCCCACTGGAAGGTCATGTTGTTTTATTTAAATAATTACAAAATCAGGTAAAACGAACAGTGAGGTTGTCAGTATAAACACATTACTGTTGTCAGTATAATGTTGCACCGCCCAGAGCCTGTAATGATAAAGCGCCCGTTTAGGTCAGGCATATTGTATACACAAGTGGATGAGAGCGCACTACTAAATCCTACAATCCGTATGCATTGCATACATACAGAAATTACCGTTACAGTGTACTTATGGTGCCCAATGAGTGAATTGCGTATTTTCCGGTGAGAAAAGGCACTGCCAAACAGTCTTCGCTACATTCGGTTGCTTAAACTGGTGTCACCCTGAGCTAGAATTTATGGTCAGCGACTAAGTGTATGGACAATGAGTCGGATGCGGGTTTTGCAACTGCGGAATACTTTGCTACATTATAGAAGCGAATATTAAATTTGAACTAATATTGCGAAAATTTTAACTTAGGCAGCTTAGAATGAAAGTCTTTCTGTTTATTGCAAAGGAAAACAATTGCTTTTCTAAAACATTCTCTGTCACGCAACTTGAAACAGGTCACGTCGACCAAATCATATGGAATAACTGTCAGCGACGTATATCGGAAGGCAGTAAGATCCCTTCGCTTTTGGCTTGGCAGTATTCGACAGCCATTTCTAGGCGCAAGTAAATGAAGAAAGGCAGCGCGTTTTTGTTATCAAGTAACTTCATCAATTACTTTAGTTTCAATGTAATCTACGAGTAATTGCTGATGTTTGATATTAACATGAAAAGAATTCCGTAGACAGGGAAAGAACCTGCTCTTAGGCAACTACTTCTGTAATGACCAAAACGCCTTAAATGATCTTCAAGCACATGTGTTCCAGCAGCGGTATAAAGAAAATGATAGTAATAATGACACTAATAATCGAATTATCTTGTAACTTCACACTTCACAGTGGATTTTCTCGACTAAGAAATTTCGTTAGTTAGAGAAAATTTCAAAATGGCTTCATCGAGGCTATGATGCCTAGAAGAGTCTTTACATAATGCTGACATGAGAATAGCATAATCTCTGCGTCAGAAGCTTGCTTCTACTTAACCATTTAATAGACTTGCATTTTTGTCACCGTGACTAATTTTGTAAGCTAAGCACATCATCCGTTACAGCACACGCCTGGGGGTGGGAAATGTGGCCACAATAGTCTGGTGGAACGAACTATCACAAGTGCAATGCGTGGGTTCAGGTATTTACTTTTAAGAGGCACAAACAGATTTACTTTACCCGTGGTAATATCAAGAGGGAGATGTTATAATTCAGAATCCGCATTAAACATCATGTTCCTTCATTCCCAACTGGGCAGAGCCGGTTTACATTGGGATATGACATAGGTGGAGGTCATGGTAAACAGAAATACTGTCGCCAGTAAACTTACTTACATTAGAAAATTTTATTTTATTTGATGAACCGATAGCCATTTAAAGGAACAGGGCTCTTATTTCATTTGTACTTGATTGAACTAGAGACGATGAAAAATTTGGTGCTGGACTGTGATTCGAATTCGTATCTCCTCTTTAGAGGATCTGAATCTCTCGGAACACTATAGTTCAATCATTTCGTTCCTTTTTCCAAGACTTCAAACTTCTCTAGGTCTCCTCCAAAGGTAAGTATGTGGGTCCGAATCCTCATCCAGTACAAAAATATTCATAATTTCATTTCAAGCCCTATCACGTGCACACCGGCATGGTAGTGAAAACTAACGTGCATTTTTAATGTCTGTTCATGTTGCCAACAATTTCTGGTCAAACATGCACACATCTTACTGTTGGTGAGTAAGCAATTGATACTTAGGCTATATTCGAGGACGATAAAAAAACGATAGGACTGTGGTTCGATTGTCGGTCAGGCACAAAAATTTGTATCCATATTTTAGATTCAAACACCTAGCAGCTGGTAAGAAAAATCGATGCGTAACATTTGATTTTACTTCCTTATCAATCCGATTACGTGTTGGGTTCGTATCTCCGTCACAGAACTTCACATCATGCGCTTCATCTTTAAATGCATACACACTTTGTTGCTTCTGAATGGAGGTATATCAGACATCTTTCGCCCGCATCTCGTGGTCGTGCGGTAGCGTTCTCGCTTCCCACGCCCGGGTTCCCGGGTTCGATTCCCGGCGGGGTCAGGGATTTTCTCTGCCTCGTGATGGGTGGGTGTTGTGTGCTGTCCTTAGGTTAGTTAGGTTTAAGTAGTTCTAAGTTCTAGATGACCATAGATGTTAAGTCCCATAGTGCTCAGAGCCATTTTCAGACATCTTTCGTGGGTAGTTAACAGGGATGAAAGGGTCTTGATAGGAGTCCCGGTTTATTACAAAAACTGTCGTATTTTATTTTCGAGTTTAGGTTTTTTTACTGATATTGACGAAAATTTCGGTAATTCATGACTCTTCACGGCTAGTCAGCAATATGGTATGATATGATTAGATTAGATTAATACTTGTTCCATAGATCGTGAATACGACAGTCCGTAATGATGTAGAATGTGTCATTTTAATGAAAGATTTCTTTAAATATTAGTATTCAATTTCTTCACAATTTTTTACCCTCTCTCCCATTCCTTTTTATTTTCATCTCTCTCTCTCTCTCTCTCTCTCTCTCTCTCTCTCTCTCTCTCTCTCTCTCACACACACACACACACACACACACACACACACACACACACACATTCTTTTTTTTTATTTGTTTGGTGTTTTCGACTATTGGCGAGGCACAAATACCTCCGTGTATGAGTTTCTTAGGTTTGAGTACAGTTACGAAAGAAATATAAAAACAACTATGAGAGTTACTGATTTATGATGCTTAGTTGGCAGTCAGTTCTGAGTAACTACGCTCCACGCCCTAAACCTAGTTACAGAAATGCGAATCAGACGCATTACGTATTCCAGGCCGTAGCAGCCACGTCTTTGAGACGCCAGCTATGGTCACTTCCCAGCCCGCTGTAGGATCACATCGGTTCGTCTTCTTCCTGCTGGTACTGTAAGTGAGATTCGGCAACAAGGCAACGTATGTTTGACAAATCCGTGATCGACGATTTACTTCCTGGTGTGCACGGAATTAAGCCTCAAAGTTCACTTGATTTTCCCTGTCATTTCCATTGAATAATCCGAGTTATTATCGCTTGAGGTGTAATAAAAGATTGAAAATTTACGGTTTTCAGCCCAGGAAAGTCGTTGCACGTGGATATCGCAACTAATCTCGTCCTTTAAACAGCGATTTACGAGTTCTGGCCACTACTGGTCTTGTAAGAGGAATGAGTAACACCTACATCTTCGCTAGCTGTGTGTGGACGTGCTGACCTCTCAAAAAGCGTCTGTTATGGTTCGCGGTACCAGTCTCGCTGACTGTAACGTTTTAATCCCTTCTGTGAAAGAGCTACAAGCAGTCAGATCAAACATCGAGAAGGAAATCGCAAGATAATACATAACTTTAGTTATGGAATGCCACATTTACATACCTGTTGAGTGTGACACAGATACCAATTAAACACAAACCCAATAGAAATGTAAGTGAGTAGTATTTTACTAATTCGTGCCGATAGAGGCACGCTTGTGTACAGATACTCAGTTTTATTAAAACAGACCTTCGTCGTAAGATTATCGTGGGTAGTTTTATTTCATTTCTTATAATACAGTGCACAATTTTCGTAAGGTTTCTTTTAGTATTGTTAAAACGATGCTAAACCTGAGAGAGAAATTAATCATCAACAATGTATGCAAATTCTCTGATGTTATCTATAACAGTCTGACAAAGCACATGCAGTTTGTTACATGCATGTAGAAAACTTGTTCTGACAATGACTTGTTCTGACAATGCACATGCAGTTTGTTACATGCATGTAGAAAACTTGTTCTGAGTTAAAGCTGTCAAACAATGTTTGAAGAAGAATAAAATGCCACTACCAGACGACTGCTAATGTAGTAAATACTTTTCTGACTATTTTGGCATGATGCGCTCTCTCCATACATAATACAAAAGCTTCGCGATGCATCTGCTGCCTGGCCGTCTATTAAACCTGAAAAGAACAAAATGTCGCAGAAGTTAGCTGTTTTTCCATATGCGGCTATTTTGGGTTGAGAAGTGAAGGGAATTATGTTCAACGTTCCATTAAATTGATAACTTCAGCAGACCGCAGAATTGCGTTTTAAAAAATGTAGCAGCGAATGTAATAGAACTCGTGACGTCTTATCTACGGTGCACGATGTTTACCAACACGCTGCTAACTGTCATGTAGGTACAGCTGCTCCAGTAGTGAACAACAGTTTCTCCAGAACTTCGGCATTCCACAGTGCTGTGAGATAATACATATGGCCGGATCTAGACTTCTGTGAGACAGACAGTTACAGCTTTTCTTTTGCACTGCACTACGTTTCAACAAACAGATAGCGCAATAGAGTAGCTAAAATGGAAAGGAACACTTCCTATTTAAATTTCTGCATCCTACACTGTTGGCAGTTCTGTGTAGGTGGCAGTTACGTGATTTTATTTCGATGATTACAAAATAGAGTCGTATGTATGCACTGGGTAGCCGAGGCAGCTAGTTCATGGCGGTTCGGTCAACCAAGTAAATGAGTGTACTGAACATGCTGCAAACCACTACAGGGAGCCTGTGTGTCAGAATTCTCATCGAGTGTGTCGCAATGGTGTTAAGGTAGAAAAATGAGCCTGAGGCAAATGTATTTGGTGGTCTGTTGGATTGATGATAGCTTCCAATGATGGTGCTCTGGGTTCGATTCCAACATCTGCCGATGATTTTTAATAGAAAGAGACAGTTCTATTCTCATCTGGCTACGCCAAGTGAAGAAGGTATAATGGCATTGTGGTCTGAAATTCACATTAAACATGATATTCCTTCTCTACCAAGTAGACGTTAGGTTGAACCACAATAGTCAGGAGTGGCGAAATGTGGGAACTCTATCACCAGTAACCTTTCTTATACTAGTTATTTATTTCTAGTGACGAAACAAAGTCTATGTAAGGTCACAGAACACTTATTCCATGTTTTATTTGAGCTTCTGTATGACGATAAAATTGGTTCTGAACTTGTAATGCAACTCAGACCGCCCTTAACGCGGAATTTGATCCCTTCATGACAATAAAGCGCGACTACTATTTGTTGTTTGTTCAAAACTGCAGATTCCTCAACATCTCCACATATTGCGCGTGAATGGGTTCGAATCCTGGCCCAGCACTAAAGTTTTCGTTGTGTATTTTCAAGCTCTAGCATGAGAACACCTATCTGCTGGTGGATAATAATTTTGATTTTTAACGCATTTTCATTCGTTGTCAGCACTAACGATATCTGACGTTTTTTACTCCCAGTGAGACACAGAACTATTTGAGAGATCACTGTAAGTTCAAGGACGTTATTCCGAGCTGCTGGCGGAGAAAAATTCGGTAGCTGACATCTCTTTGTGTGTAGTCTACAACGATATGTGTGGGGTTCGATTCCCTGTAAGCACTGAACTCTTCGTCATATTACTTCTAGTTCATGCTCACATGTCGCTGCTGGTGTAACAAACTCATACTTAACGTTCGTTTTCTCTAGAATATAACAGCGTTAGGTGCCGGGTTGGAGTCCTGGGAAGGAAAAAATTAATGTTTCGTCTCGTCATTTCAGTTGAAACATCTAGCTACTGCCGAGAAAATCCGATATGTCACAGTTGATTGTGCTTCGATAACAATCCGATTACGTTCTGGGTTCTAATCCGTGTGCAACACAAAGCTTTACCTCACGGCACTTCAAGTAAGTTACTTGTGAAGAAGCAATATTTAACATCTCTCGTAGTTCGTTAACAGGGACAATAGATGCTGGGTAGGAATTCGTGTCCGTTAAAAATGTTTACGTTATGTAATTTAAAGTTGGTGTTTGCTAACTGATACTATCTAAAATCGAGGTATATCACTCTCTGTATGCCTAGTCAGGAATGACTGTTAGTTTCCCTCAGTCACGAAATCTTAGTCTGGATGACCTGGGTTTGAATCCATATGCTGAACGAGGCGGTTCGTCGTATCATTTGAAGTTCATACATATTCTCAACTAGCTGCTAGTGAATAACGTAAATTTTTAATGTCATTTTGTGTTAAATAACAAGTACAGTATGTTACTTTGAAGAGGAAATCATGAATACGACGAACTTATAACGTGCATTACCTATCTGACGTAATAATGAGCGTGGTAACATTTCAGGTATGTCATTTATTGCAATAAATGTGAGCTTACAAGCCTTAAGGACAGTCTTATCTGTGATAAGGTGTTCGCTAATATTTGTAGAATCGTGGTATTACTTTACATCTTGAGTTATTGTGATACAGAGCAGTGTTTTCTAGTGGTGACTTGTTGGAATCATTTTCAGTAGTCAAACGACTGTACCAAGGAGCGATTAGAGGACCTCCTAGACAGCTGCGTTATGTGGGTTGCATGCTAGTCAGGCGAAATGCAATTCAGGTCGTTCGGATACTTTTGAACATGACTGTACATATTGTAAATGACCCGTCTCTCCCTATAGCTTATCCCTACATTTTCAGAGTTTCGAACATCTTGCACCATTTTAAACTGTCGAACGCTTATTCCAGCTCGACAAATCCTATGAATGTGTCTTGATTTTTCTTTAGTCTTACTTCCATTATTGACCGCAACCTCAGAATTGCCTCTCTCGTGCCTTTACCTTTCCTAAAGTCAAACTGATCGTCATCTAGCGCATTCTCAATTTTCTTTGCCACCGTTCTCTATATTTTTCATGTAAGCAGCTTTGACGCATGAGCTGATAAGCTGATTGGGCGATAATTATCGCACTTGTCAGCTCTTGCTGTCTCCGGCATTGTGTGGATGATGCTTTTCCGAAAGTCAGATGGTGCGTCGCCAGACTCATACATTCTACACACCAATGCGAATAGTCGCTTTGTTGTTATTTCCCCCCAAAGATTTCAGAAATTCTGATGGAATGTTATCTATACCTTCTGCCTTATTTGATCTTAAATCTTCTGCCTTATTTGATCTGAAGTCCTCGAAAACTCTTTTAAATTCTGATTCTAGTACTGGATCCCCTATCTCTTCTAAATCGACTCCTGTTTCTTCCTCTGTCACATCACACGAATCTTCCCCCTCATCCAGGCTTTCAATGTATTCTTTCCATCTATCCTCTCTCCTCTGCATTTAAGAGTGGAATTAGCGTTGCACTCTTAATGTTATCACACTTACTTTTAATGTCACCGAAGGTTGTTTTGACTTTCCTGTATGCTAAGTCTGTCCTTCCGACAATCATTTATTTTTCGATGTCTTCACATTTTTCCTGCAGCCCTTTCGTCTTAGCTTCCCTGCACTTCCTATTTATTTCATTCCTCAGCGACTTGTACTTCTGTATTCCTGAGTTTCCCGTAACATTTTTGTGCTTCCTCCTTTCATCGATCGCTTGAAGTACTTCTTCTGTTACCCATGGTTTCTTCACAGTTACCCTGTTTGTACCTATGTTTTCTTTCCCAACTTCTGTGATGGCCCTTTTTAAAGATGTCCATTCCTCTTCAACTGTACTGCCTACTGAGCTATTCCTTGTTCCCGTATCTATAGCCTTAGAGAACTTCAACCGAATCTTGTCATTCCTTAGTACTTCCGTATCCCACTTCTTTGCATATTGATTCTTCGTGATTAATGTATTAAACTTCAGCCCACTCTTCATCACTACTATATTGTATCTGAGTCTATATCTGCTCCTGAGTACGTCTTACAATCCAGTATCTGATTTCGGAATCTCTGTCTGACCCTGATGTAATCTAACCGTATCACCCTGCCTTTTCCAAGTATGCCTCCTCCTCTTGTGATTTTTGAACAGAATATTCACTATTACTAGTTGAAACTTGTTACAGAACCCAATTAGTCTTTCTCTCTCTCCTTCCTTGTCCTAAGTCCATATTCTCCTGTAACCTGTTCTTCTACTCCTTCCCCTTCAACTGCATTCCAGTTCCCCATGGCTATTAGATTCACATCCCTCTTTTTGTACTGTATTAACCTTTCAATATCCTCATACACTTTCTCTATCTCTTCATCTTAAGCTTGGGTCGTCGGCATGTATACCTGAACTATCGTTGTCGGTGTTGGTTTGCTGTCTATTCTGATGAGAACAATCCTGTCACTAAACTGTTCATAGTAACATACTCTCTGTCCCACCTTCCTATTCATAACCAATCCTACTCCCGTTATACCATTTTCTGCTGCTGTTGATATTACCCGATACTCATCTGACCAGAAATCCTTGTCTTCTTACCACTTCACTTCACTGACCCCTACCACATCTAGATTGAGCCTTTGTGTTTCCCTTTTCAGATTTTATAGTTTCCCCACCACGTTCAAGCTTCTGACATTCTATGCCCTGTCTAGTAGAACGTTATCCTTTCGTTGATTATTCAATCTTTTTCTCATGGTAACCTCCTCCTTGGCAGTCCCCTCCCGGAGATCCGAATGGGGGACTATTCCGGAATCTTTTGCCAATGGAGAGATCATCATGATACTTTTTCACTTACAGGTCACATGTCCTGTGGATACACGTTACGTGTCTGTAATGCAGGGGGCTCCATTGCCTTCTGCATTCTCAAGCCGTTGATCATTGCTGATTCTTCCGCCTTTAGGGGCAGTTTCCCACCCTAGAACAAGAGAGTGCCCTGAACCTCTGTTCCCTCCTCCTCCCTCTTTGATGAGGCCGTTGGCTGAATGAGGGTGACTTCTTATGCCGGAAGTCTTCAACCACCAATGCAGAAGATATAACGTCTTTATTTCTCGGCAGATACAATCACCTCATCGTGGAAGGAGATTTCAGCTGCGTTCTACTGTACATAACCTCATGTCTACATACCCACATTGCACCACGTGTCCCGAAGTTCAGTTTCTTGTCCACCGCCTTCATCACGTCAACACTTGGAGAGTGGTACACGACGATCACCCGGGGCATATACACATCACGATCCACTCTGCCAGCCAGCTAGATAGAGTGTTTATCGCCGACGCTCTAACGCCAAATCTTCTTCACACGGAACGTTGGTTATCTACCTGTTCAGATCATGACATCTACGTCTGTACCATCAACTCACGTAGACAATCTATGAGGCGCAACCTGGGACCCTGGGATCTCAATGCTGCGCTGTGACGAGACAGCAAATGTCGACAACAGGTCACGGATACATAGAACGCTTGTATTAAATGCACCATGCGATACAGGACCAAAGTGCAGTGGTGGGTGCTATGCACCAAACTGGCCATCCGCCGCACCTTGGCACAACATGGTAAAGCCAAAGCCAGGTGGACACAATTAATTTTTACTATTGTGCTGTATGTGATTTCATGGATCATCCCCTATCCACAGACAATCTAAAAGACGTTCAACACATCAAAGTAAAACTGTTAACCGTGACCAGGTGCCATTTGGAGGCAGTCGTTATACGAGGAAGCAGTCAAGACAGGTTTAAAGGTGAAGAACCTTCTATGCATCACATCGTTCAAAATTTTCGACGACGTTGACAGGCCTTAATGTCAACTTTAGACCTACTTGCCGAAGTCGCACTCTCCCATCGCTGTCGCCTTCGCTACGCACTACAGACATCTCATTCAGCAGCGTGGAGGCTATTGCCAAGGTTCCTCAGAAGATCCACTGAATGCTAGACGCCGCAGCAGCTGCTCTCCTCGCCACAGAAGTAACCGCCGACGATTTCCTTGCAGCTGCGGCTAAGGGATCACTGATTTGGTCTCTTGGCCCAGAGGACTTACTGCTTGAGTTTTACAGAACCTTCCAAATACTGACGTTATTGCATGGAGAGATATGCTTTATGAACTTTCATCTGGTGCGATGCTTCCGCCACCAACGTTCATGGCAGGCTTACTGGGGAGGAACACGGCTTGATAGTTATTGAGCGATCACGTTATTAAATTCTGATTTTAAGATTTTCACGTGCCCTCTAGCTATGTGATTCAAACATGTGTTACGGCAAGTTGTGACCTATGAAAAAACCTCCTTTGGCGGCGATAATGATATCCAGACTGCCCTCGGTGAATATCGAGACGTGATCGCCAAGGCAACACACTCTCGATTGCCAGGTGTTTTAATCTTAATCTACTTCAACCAAGCATTCAACCGTCTCAGTCATACATTCCTCATTGAAGTAATGGACGGCTGGCGATTCTTCAGACGTTCATGCAGGCGATCAAGCACCTACTTTGAGAGGTGATGTCCAGACCTCTCTTCAGCAGAAGACTAACAGAAGCTATACGGATCGAACTCTCAGTAAGGCAGGATTGCCAAATGTTGGCTGTGCTCTACGCCAACGCGATGGAACCACTCATATGCGGATTAAGGTGAGGCTTGACGGGTTTTCTACACCGGGAGCACGTTTTCCGCTGTCGCGCGGATGCGTACGACTTGGCCCTCGCCGTACATTCAGCAGTAGAAATACAAGCCACGATGCAATAGATTACCCATTACAGAAGGGAGGCAGGAAGTGCTAAGAACGTCGCAGAATGATGGACCATGAATATCAGTTGGGCCTTTCCACATATAGCATAGCTCCTTTCAACTAGGGGACACTCTCCGCCATCTCGGGGTGGTATACATGTGCGCCATTCACCGTATCTCGGCAATCACTTTTCGGTTGCTACTGCAACGCATCTGGACGAACATAAAGAGTCACCTACAACGACCGCTGAAGAGGGTCACTTTTTCCAATACATATCTGGCAGTCCAGACATCTCACATAGCGCAGATTCTGCGTGTCACTACGCCAATGGCGGCCTCCGCGTATTTTATATGATCTGAACACACCTTCAAAGTCCAGCATGATGCGCTCATCTTACCGAAGAGAGACGATGGTCTCGTTCTCGTTAGCGTTAGAGCAAGGACTTCGGCACTATACAGCAATACTATGCTCTGGTTGTGAAAAACCAGGATGTTAGTTTCACTGGAATGTTGACCGCATAGTTCGCAGCTATTTCGAGACTCCCGCTGACATCACTGGCATATATCCCACCTCCAATCGCACACATCTGTCGAGTCTTTATGGAATACAGCTACATGCACGCCGAGCTCCCCAAGACCAGAAAGACGACCAACCGCAAAACCTACCGTCTTCTTTTATCGTCCTCATCTCGAAACCCCGTCGAAGCACATCACACCCATGTTTCGCGACCTGTAGTTTGGAAAATGGTCCATCAACCGTACCACACCACTGAAACAACAGCGACGTGATACCTTCTCGTCAACGGCAAGTATATTGCAATACAGAAACTGTACCGTAACTCGATGGTGGTGCTGCCCCTGTGCCTGAAGTGCAATGTCAGATTTACGCCGTTTCGAGTTTGGGACAACAGTGGTCGTCTAGATCCTTGTCCAGAATATCGTGGCTTTCTGTCGCCGAGTGCCATCACATCACATCTCTCCTACCACGCCGAGATATCCTGACGCGACCTATTTTCCATCACCTAATTGACATGCCATCTCATGGATTAGAGCAGGGCTTAACAACTGGCCGGTTTTGAGCACGAGTACTCGCGTCTGCTCAGGCACGTGCTCGCGAGCAGGTGCAAGGTCGCGCAGTAGGGAGGGAGGGGAGGGAGGGGAAATGCGCGCGCACGTTTGAATGTGGTCTCCCGTTCTTAGCAGCTTTAACTAGCCATCTGAATGCTTTGAACATTTTACTACAAGGTAAAGATCTGATAATTACTCATTTCATTGATCGAATACGAGCTTTTAAAATGAAATTGACACTTTGAGTGAGCCAGCTGGAAACAGCAAACCTAGCTCATTTTCCTAAATTATCATCCATGCAAGATGTTCACAAAGACTGTGAACGTCATTCACATAGTTTAGTTGATCAGCGCTTTCAAGATCTGACAGCACTAGACAGTGATTTTGATCTGTTCTCTCCATATTCAGCGAATATTTACGAGATTCGTCCTGAGCTGCAGCAAGAAATTATTGACCTGCAGTGTGACAGAGAATACAGAGACAAATTTCAGAACAAGAAAAACATTTTGAAATTCTACAGACACTTCCCTCAGGATAGATTTCCTCGTTTGCACAAACTGGCGGCTACAATAATATCAATGTTCGGTTCCACGTATGTTTGTGAACAACTGTTTTCTGCAATGAAATGTAACAAGACGCGCCTGAGAAACGCATTGTCTGATCGAAATTTAAACTTCACGCTGCGCCTAAAATGCACAAGAACAATCACTCCGAACATAGACGCAATTTTAAAGGGCAAAAAGTACAAGATAACCGAGAATCCCACACTTCAGTGACACCTTTTATTGTGTAACAGTTCACAAATTAATGCGAATGTAGAGGCATACACTAAGCTAATAAAATTATGTGGCATGTGTACATTCTCCTTTATTTGTTTCATTTGTCGCAGTAATAATTCGTGAGTGATATCCCTGCAGGTGGCCGCGGATTTACATTGACTGGCGGCAGCTTTTGTGTGCCCCACGTGACTCTCCTGACTCTCCCCACTCTCCGCTCTGTCTGGTAGTGGGGGTAGCGTGCTCGCGCTGCTCCGTGCTCGCGCCTTGCTGCTCACAGCTTGCTCCGTGAGCACGTATGTTGTGAAGCCCTGGATTAAAGGCATGGTTATCAACTATATCTTCAGGGGCGACAGTGTCGAAGCAGCAGCTTCAGGACACATGTTCATATACAACACCACACTCTGCGCTGACATTAACACTATCAGGTCACTTTCGCAACCTATTTACAGGATATTTTTCCCAACTCGTCCAGGAGCTGGAATCTTGACGAAACGCGCAGACCAAGGCAGGACGATCCATCCCTCAAACGACAGAACAGGCACACCGCTCTGACGGCGAGACACCACGGAGCATGGCGTCGCAAGTCTTCCTAGTTTCCTTAATTTTCCTCTTCCTTTTTTCTCTTTATCTTTTAAGTATTTTCACTCACACATCTTTATTCACGGATGGCTTTGCATCTGCAGCCTTTTTTGATTATCAGTACAGCACTCGTGGCTGCCGCATCGCCGTCGCGAAGTGGGGCTGAGGCAGTTTCAGGTAAGTTTTTACAGTCTGACGATAATTTATGGATTTGTAGTTTTAGCTTGACGATGTACACTATTGACAAATGGTAGTTACTTTTATTGTGAAGAAGGTCGCGTTATCCCGACCGAAACCTAGATAAATCAAGGTAAACTTTGCGACTGAGGCTGTTGGTTTTTAAAATTAGTATTAATATTTATACAGTTGCTGACAGGGCCGCGAAATGTTGAAAATATTTATTTGATTTTCTTTTTCGTGTGTAGTGATATTATAGCCATTTGCTGAGCACGTACCAAAAAGGTAGGTTCTCCCTTCGCACATACCCCAAAGTCATACGATACAGTGGGGGGATGTTAATTATGCAATCAGTGCTCCATATTAAAAAGAGGAAATAAAGTAGACAGTTAAGGGCAAAAAAAAAAAAAAAGGTCGGTAGAGCGCTTGCCCGTGAATGGCAAAGGCCGCGAGTTCGAGACTCGGTCGGCACACAGTTTTAATCTGCCAGGAAGTTTCATATCAGTGCACATCCACTGTAGAACGAAAATGTAATTCTGAACCACACAATCAGTTTAATATCTGATAGGCCTAGAAATTATTTGAATAAAAATTATTATTTAAATAATTATTACTTATTATTAAATTATTATTAAAATGACAATTTTTAATATACTCCGTCCGAACAGGCCTCAGAAGGCTCAGAGGTTCCGCAGAGTCATCAGGCGATATGCGTCACCGGACGAAAATATGGAGGGTCTTGTGGTCAGAACATCGCTCTCCCTGCTGTTGTCAGTTTTCGTGACCTGAGCCGCTACTTCTCAGTCAAGTACCTCTTCAGCAGGCCTCAGAAGAGCTGAGTGCACGCTCCTTGCCAACAGCGCTCAACAGACCCGGACTGTCAGCCATTCTCGTGCTAGCGAAGCCCGACGGCACTTAACTTCGGTGAACTGACGGGAATCGGTATTACCATTGCGGCAAGGTCGTTGGCAATTTTTAATATGCCAGGATTTTAAATCCGACTAAAAAGTATAAAACAATTTCTCCTAGGCTCGTACAGATTCCTAATCCCATTCAGATAGTCCTGAAAAGTTGTGTTTGTGAATTTTTAATAGTTATGAAAATAATTGGAAGATTTACAAGAAAAAACATGGTACACATGCAATAGACAATAGTAAAGAGATAAATCTTTCATGTATCAATTGTGTATTACATGCGATACATGGCAATCACAAATCTTCAGGAGAATCTGTGCGGGTTAGGAATTAGTAAGAGGCTATGGAAAATTAATTTACACTTTCCGGTCCGATTTAAAAGACGTGATATATTAAGAAACGATTTCTATTCAAATAATTATTTTCTTCTTTTAGGCTTGTATGTGTGAACTTTTGCAATGGCTTTCAAATAATTTTATGAGATTACAACAGAGAGCTGTGGCAAATTTTAGGTTTGTATCAGTTTCTCTTTACCCGAGTCAAACATTATATTTCTTCCTTCTGCGTATACGTCGCGAAAAACCCGTGAAGGTAAAAATTAGAGAGATTCGAGCTCATACGGATATTTATCAGCAATCTATTCTACTGCGAACCATTCTCGTCTGAAACAGGAAATGGCAGGGGTACACAAAATACACTCCGACACACGGTAGACAAGAAAGCAAGTTAATATTGCATTATCATCCAGCTCTGAGCTATGTTGGAAGTTTCAAGTCTCTAGCTCATGGAGAAGAATAGCGAATAGACAGACAGGCAGACAAGAAAGCGACTATTAACATGTTAAAATCCAGAAGAATGGATTAGCAGCTACTTAAACAGTGGCTGAAACGTAGCTGTCAGCTCTGTGGGATCCAGTCATTAATATTGAGTTATTTTCTGTTCAAATGTCTTTACTTGTTACGATATACTTACACTATGTGATCAAAAGTATCTGGCCACCCCCAGAAACATATGTTTTTCATGTTAGGTTCATTGTGCTGCCACCTGCTGCCAGGTACTCCATATCAGCAACCTCAGTACTCATTAGACATCGTGAGAGAACAGAATGGTTTGCTCTGCAGAACACACGGACCTTGAACGTGGTCAGGTGACTGGGTGCCACTTGCGTCATACGTCTGTACACGAGATTTCCACAATCCTAAACATCCCAAGGTCCACAGTTTCCGATGCGTACAGCCTACCTCGTCTGTTGATTGACAGAGATCACCGACACTTGAAGAGGGTCGTTATGTGTAATAGGCAGACATCTATACAGCCCATCACAAAGGAATTCCAAACTGCATCAGGATCCACTGTAAGTACTATGACAGTTAGGTGAGAGGTGAGAAAACTTCGAGTCCATGGCCGAGTGGCTGCTCATAAGCCACACGCCGGTAAATGCCAAACGACGCCTCGCTTGGTGAAAGGAGCGTAAACATTGGACGATTGAAGAATGGAAAAACGTTGTGTGGAGTGACGAATCACGGTACACAATGTGGCGATCCGATGGCAGGGTGTGGGTATGGCAAATGCCCGGTGAACGTCATCTGCCAGCGTGTGTAGTGCCAATAGTAAAAATCGGAGGTGATGGTACTATGGTGTGGTCGTGTTTTTCCTGGAGGGAGCTTGCACCCCTTGTTCTTTTGCGTGGCACTATCACAGCACATACCTACATTGATGTTTTAAGCACATTCTTGCTTCCCACTGTTGAAGAGCAATTCGTAGTTGGCGATTGCATCTTTCAACGCGATCGAGCACCTGTTCACAGTGCACGGCCTGTGGCGGATTGGTTACACCACAATAACACCCCTGTATTGGACTGGCCTGCACAGAGTCCTGACCTGAATCCTATGGAACACCTTTGGGATGTTTTGCAACGCCGACTTCGTGCCAGGCCTCACGGACTGACATCGATACCTCTCCTCAGTGCAGCACTCCGTGAAGAATGGGCTGTCATTCCCCAAGAAACCTTCCAGCCCCTGATTGAACGTATGCCTGCGAGAGTGGAAGCTGTCATCAAGGCTAAAGGTGGGCCAACACCATACTGAATTCCAGCATTACCGATGGAGGACGCCACGAATTTGTAACTCATTTCCAGCCAGGTGTCCGGATACTTTTGATCACATGGTGTATATGAGGAGCCTATAAGTAAGTGTACGTACGTCCACATGCGCGAGGGTGCACTGAAGTCGATAAAGTCGAGTCTGTGGTGTGACAGCATCAGCGACGACAGCGCCAGGTCAATGGTGCCATCGTACAGCATGCCCGCTTGCCCGTCGATCGAGCCATTCGGCGTGAGATAGCCGTACGACTCCGTCTTGTACAGAACGACCCTAAACATACACAGCACAAGGAGCAGTCACGTTGTAGTGAAGCGCGGCAAGTTATTGCTCGTATTTTTTTTTTTTCATTTTACGGCTATCGCTCAGCTGCTGGCTATAGTGCGGACGCTTAACGTGGCAGTCAGTCGGCAGTATAAACAAATGAGAAATTAGACTGTGCTCGGAGGGCAGCCTCATCTCCCCCTCTCAGGGCTGGCAGCCCACGTCCGTGTTCTGTGCTTCTGCGAAAACAAACCTGACACATTGTCATGGGTATCGCCGATCCTTTCTGCCGTGAGGGTCGTCATCCATCCACGTGATGGAACAGGATTAGACTCTCCGCTAGTTTCCAAATAACAGGAAAATAACCAGCAACGCAGAACACTTTCCACATCATTACTGAGTGTCGTATTCATGATCTACAAAATGAGTATCAATCTAAGCGAATCTAACCTAATCAAAGCAAAATAGAGTACACAAAACATTCGGTAACGGCTACTTCGTATTTGCTTTCCGATACTGGACGGAGGGGGAATGCCATACTAAACCATGGTTCAAGACATCCCCTCTCCCTCTCCCGTCTCCCTCCCACCTAAAATTGTCACGTTAAAGTGTCCGCGCTATACCTCACAGGGGAATTGTGAGATCCAAACCTGCCATAATATTTTTGGCACTGCTATAAACGCCACTTGAATTACACAAGTCAAATTTCAGCTACTTCTACACACTGGATATTATTTTAAACAGCCGGCAGACCGAAATTTCCCGACATGGTGAATGCAGCTAACTAATGGACAGGTCCTGCATTTCGCTAGCAGTTGTTGCGGCACACGTAGTAAGCAGTTTTCTTGTTACCGGCGCTGCTCTTATTGAACAGCAATATCGCTTCAAGGCTTCTTTAAACGTGGAAGTAAATGGTCGTCTTCTTACAGTACTTTCTTTTAACTTCTGGTAGAAATTTTGAGACATACCGTTGTAATCATATTCTGAAGTCCAGCAAATCTGAGCAATGTCGTCGCGCAGGCGATGGCGTCTCTGTGAATGTTTTCCTGCGTGCTGTTGAGATATACAGCAGACACCAACTAAAGCCATAAATAGAAAATGTGTGACGATTATGTAACGTGCAAAATGTTCGATGAACTTTTAGGCGAAAATTTAAGTAGTGCAGAAATATGGTTAGAAACGGCAGAAGTTTTGTGTGTTACAGACTGCAAAACCGTCGGTGGCGAAGAAACTACGCGTAGTAATACTAGTGAAAAAATCTGTGAATGATAGTGTAACATTTTATTAACAATTATATCCGAAAGAAAATTAAAAAACTGAAATTGCCTCGTTAGACAAAGATTAAGCGGTGGTGAACTGGACGAACTACGGTGCTTATTACAGATGCAAAGAATAAGATCACTGGTATTAGTGAATCTGGCGTCTAACTGTAAATCAGTCTAATTTTGGAAATAAAATGCAGGGTAAAATAACTATTTCATTTGAATGCGACAGTCGTACAGAGGCAACTGCGGCGTCAGTTTTTGCGTCTTCCATTCAGTCACAATAACGCCCATGGTAGGAACGGATGGTTAATTGTTACCAGTCTTATTTGTTTGTCTCCAAGAAACGTGTGGAAAATTGGCATCATGTGTGAAAAGGTTACTGTTCGGCACGGAAATTCTTCTGCTAGATACGTTAAAGTCTGGAAGAATGGTAAATAAAAACTGTTACATTTATCATTAGTCACGCTCAAGTTTAACCATTTTACGGTATTAAACTGTTAGCGTCCCAGTGAGACGTTACGTCGAAATCACGTTGTGACTCGGCAGTTGTGAAAGCTGCAGCCTACTCCGTTTAGGACTTCAACATCAAAAAGCAAGACAAGCAAGTGCAACGCTGGTTATACGTTAATTTAAACAAATTAATCAAAATGTCCGAAGCGTGGGTAACAGTATTGCAACGGAAGTACTGTCACAGTGAGACAACAAATTAAATATGCGAGTAACTAACTATATTCCGAGCGGGAAGGAGCGCCGGTCTCCGGCACGAATCCGCCCGGAGGATTTGTGTCGAGGTCCGGTGAGCTGGCGAGTCTATGGATGGTTTTTAGGCGGTTTTCCATCTGCCTCGGCAAATGCGGGCTGGTTCCCCTTATTCCGCCTCAGCTACACTATGTCGGCGATTGCTGAGCAAACAAGTTCTCCACGTAAGCGTACACCACCATTACTCACCACGCAAACATAGGGGTTACACTCGTCTGGTGTGAGACGTTGCCTGGGGGGTCCAACGGGGGCCGAACCGCACAATAACCCTGAGTTCGGTGTGGGGCGGCGGAGGGGTGAAGTGGACTGCGGTATTCCTCGTGGGGTTGCGGACCACTGCGGCTGCGGCGGGGACGGAGCGTCTCCGTCGTTTCTAGGTCCCCGGTTAACATAACATAATAACGCAACATAACTAACTATATTTATTATCTACGGGTCGTCTATTTGGGACAATCGGGTTTACAACTGCAAGGCAAGAATTCATTGAGCAATATCAGTTTATTGTGAACAAAGTTCTACATGGACCAAAGAAAACGATTACTAAGCTTTTGCTATAATGAGAATAATCTGTTCTCCGAAAGCTGGCACCAATCTGTGGCTCACTAGAAATTTATTTGTATTTTAATGTACCCTTAACACATTGTAGGATACGTCAAATCTAACTTGAAGTCAGTTTTGGAAGTACAGCAAACTTTCGTAATATGAACAGCTCGCAAATGCAAAGTAATCGAGTGCAAGACTCGCGGAATAAGACAAGTAATCAAGCATCCTAAGTTGCGCTGCAGATCCTGCAAATTTTTAGCTGCTCAGATAACAGAGAACGCTATCTGCGAAGTGAGAAACTTACAACTCAGCGAACATGCACCTCAAAGCCCGAGTCAGTGCCGGATGCAGATTGGTTGAGATGGCAGCCGACAATAGTTGCCACAGCTCCATACACCCCCTCCACAACACGTCCCGAAACGGAATCCTCGTCTCCTCGTTAACTCTCGAAACTCCTAAGAAATTCAGCCTGGAGGGGACGATCTCCAGGCATTGTTACAGAGAACAGGCAGAATCCCGCTTTCTTCTCCAGAATTCAGGGGAAGCCTACGTAAGTTTCCTACTCTTAGCTCACGGATGAAATTTTAGTATGCAGAAGGTGGGTATTGACTCCTAATCATGTTCCGCTCATTTATCGAGTCCTTCTCACCAAAGCACGGTGATGGACAAGGTTCACTTGACTAGATAACCAGATTCTGAAGAGAAGGCAACGAGTTTTCCCACAATAGGCTAGCAGCGCCGTATCATTCTCCTCTGTGCCCTGTGTATCGGAAGGTGAATTCGTTACACATGGCAGTTCTCTGGGATCTCATCGGCAATTCCTTTCAAAGGAGAAAACCCCATTCGTAGCCGAAATGGACGACCAGGGCTTACTAGAGGTGCTTCTGCGAAAAGCAGTATCTATGAGTCTGGCCTCTTCCACCACAGCCTTCGTGACAGACCTCTTGCGGTCACGCTACACGGCCGCTCAGCCCGCTCGCTTTTCACCAAAGTAAACTGAAACTACCTCCATACCTACCCAGCCTGTGCTTTCCTGAAACATAATAAAAATTGAGTAAATAAAAAGAAAAACATCGCATAGCGACATGTGACTGAAATGTCACAACGCATTTCTTCCGTTTAGTGAAAAGAAATATCGTCTCCTTTTAGATTCTTGTCAAGTCATAAAAATTCTGAGTATCAGTAGCATTTCGAACATACACTGACAAAGCTTTTTAACCGAACGGTCTAAGCCGCTGCAGTCATTGACTGTGCGGCTGGTCCCGGCGGAGGCTCGAGTCCTCCCTCGGGCATGGGTGTGTGTGTTTGTCCTTAGGATAATTTAGGTTAAGTAGTGTGTAAGCTTAGGGACTGATGACCTTGGCAGTTAAGTCCCACAAGAGTTCACACACATTTGAACATTTTTTGACAAAGCTTTATAGATAATTTAGCGTCAAACTGCTGTGGCGAATTAACTTCAACCATCAGGCTGAGAATTTATCCGTCGGTGGAATGTATTTTACAGAGTATTAACACACAAAATCATTGTATGCAGACCATGACATTTTTCAGTGCACCACCGTGGCAATATTCTTAACTTACAGTTCGTGGGACGATCTGATTTTCTCTCTTCGGTTTGAGAATCTGATTAAACATGCAGACTACACTAAACTTCGCCCGAATAGGACATGAAGGCCCATCTGTAAAGACCGGACGCCGTACCATCCTAAGCCCAAATGGGCCACTGGATGCGGACACGGAGGGGCATGTGGTCAGCACACCGCTCTCCCGGTGGTATGTTAGTTAACGAGACCGGAGCCGCTACTTCACAATCAAGTAGCTCCTCAGTTTGCCTCACAAGGGCTGAGTACACCACTCTTGCCAACAGTGCTCGGCAGACCGGGTGGTGACCCATCCAGCCCGACAGCGTTTAACTTCGGTGATCTGATGAGAACCGGTGTTACCACTGCGGCAAGACCGTCGGCAAAAACACTCCTCAAAATATAGCTGCTGCAGCAGAACTGTTCGCTTGCTTTATGGAGCCAATCGACGCAAATGGTACGCAACTGTCTCTATACGATCATCTCTTACAGACAACCAGGTCGACTAAATCAAGGAACATTTACAATAAACCGGCCTGGACTATTCTTCGGCCAATGCTCAGAAATCTGTGGAGCAAACCACAAATTTATACCAATTGTAATTGAAAGAACTTCAGTAAATTTATTTATCAAGTGATTATCTAAGATAATCTAATGGTTCCCTCAGTACCCTGATGTGTGAAGATGTGGGTCAAGGGATCGTCTGGAATGGAACCTGGATCATAGCCTCGGATTCTGTTCACGCACGAGTGTACGATTTGACTGTCGCCGAATGATGGTTACAGAAGAATGTGCAGGCAACCAGGTGCCGACGCATGTCCCATGCATTATACCATCGCGTTCTTCAGGGAGCTGCGTCAGTCACGTTTTGGGCCGCTACCATGTGTGAACGTCCGTCTCTTCGCATCGCTATCAAGGGTAATATGAGGGTTGTGCCGTTGCTGAACAGGGTCCTCCAAGATATTATCTTCTTACTGCCAGCTTTTCTCCCTATGGATTGGTTTAGCAATAGCACACCATTCCCATCTCCCCCCCACTTTGTACTCTTTCTAAGCACTTTATGTCGGATACTGAAACTCCATTGAGAACCTGTACCTCATGTACAATAAAGATAATACTTTTGGCTATGAGCGTCAGTCCGAACCCAGCGTATGTACCATCTGTGTCATGAAAGAAGTGCGCTCAACATCCGTTGTCCGCAGCTCGTGGTCTTGCGGTCGCGTTCTCGCTTCCCGAGCACGGGGTCCTGGGTTTGATTCCCGGCGGGGTCAGGGATTTTCATTTGCCTCGAGATGACTGGGTGTTTGTGTTGTCCTCATCATTTCATCATCATTCATGAAAGGGGCAGGATTGGACTGAGCAAAGGTTGGGAATTTGTACGGGCGCTGATAACCGCGCAGTTGAGCGCCCCACACACCAAACATCATCATCATCAACATCCGTTGCTAGCTCCGCAGCGCGCCTACTTACGAGAAGTTGAACATGAAGCTGAGCTTCTGGCACAGGTCCCAGCCGAAGCGGATGTTGGTGTCCAGGTGGCGGTCCTGCACCACGAGCAGGCGCTCCCCCAGCCTGTCCGGGGGCGTATCCACCACCTGCCGAGCCAGAGAGACGCTCCCTCAGCACTTACTCACCCACACGTTTAAATGCGGATGCACACAGCGAACGAAAAAGCGTAGTAGAGCAAGTTTGTAACCAACAATGGAAATCAACCAAAAGAATGTTCAATGAACACAACAGCAAAAAAACTGTAAAAAGGTCGTCAAGTGTTATGTGAAGTTATTTATCTAAAAGCAAGAAAGAAAACAGATTATAGAAACATTTCATCCTCCTTTGAACAATGCTTCAAATGATGTACAGCAAATGAGATGGGACGGTCTACATAATCCAGCAGGCAAATATCCGCTAGCACTCTTTAAAATTCTGCGGTTCTAAGAGAAATATTGGACCTTAAATTCTTATTTGGTTTCCCATATGGTGTACTCGTATATCATTTCGAGAATCATACAGACGTGTGTAAATGTTTCCCTAATCTGTTTTATTTCTCACAGCTACACAAAAATTTGGCCTTTTTTCACCTTTTCTGTACTTCATTTTTTTATTGGCAGTTAAATATCACTCCAGCGCAAATTTTTATTCGAAAAATAACTAGAACTTGAAGAGATGAACATTTCGACACTTCGTTTACACACTTTTTTTTTTTTTTTTTTTTTTTTTTTTTTTTTTTTTTTTTTTTTTTTTTTTTTTTTTTTTTTTTGCTAAACTATACCTCAAACTGGTCGATTTGATATCCCATTTGTCCATTTCCAATTCTTTGTTTGGCTATCAAAATTCGGACAAGATTCCATTACATAATTTCTAAGTCACTTTGTTTTTTCTTTGTTCGAACATTTAACCGAAAAGATAGTTATATATGGTAACAATGAAGCCATAAAGCCAGATGAGGACGTTTCTTATGTGGAACAGACAGCTTGCTCTATTCATTCACGACAACTTGCAAACAACAGGTGCAGGTGAAGTGGTAGATTCCTACTTCTTAGACTTCAGAATTGCGTCGGGTACTAACTACGGTATGACTAGACTGAGTGTCTACGCAGGCAGAGGACTGGCTCGATGAATATTTGATTATATGATAAGTAGACTCCAGAAGAGTCGTACTGGACGATGAATGTTCTTCAAAAACGAAAGGAACAGCAGGAGTGGTCCAAGGAAGCGTAATAGGACTCTGATACTCTCCACAAGCAGAAATGGTTATTACATACGGTCAGCAGCGTTATAAGACTGTTCGCTTATCATCGTTGGACGATCGTAAGGAAATACAAAGAAGACTTGAACTAAATTTTTACTTAGAGTAACGAACAGCAGTTCTCTTTAAATGTCATAATTGCAATATAATGTCTACAACGAAGAAAAAGAATCCTATAGTATTCTATTATAAAAATAACAGTGATCACCTCGAGAATGTCACATTGAATGGTTATTTAGGAGTTATACTAAGCAGTGACATCAAAAGAGACCATAAGGTAAAATCATTGTTAGGGAAGGTGAATGGAAGATTTGTTGGCCGGGCTCTGTAAATGTGCAGCGAATCTATGGGAAATTGCGCACAAGACAGTGGTGCGACTAATTCCGTTGTTCCAATGTTTGGAATCCTTATTAAGGAGTCATGGACAGACGCCGAACGTGTTTCAGAGGCGCACTGCTACGATTGTAACAGGTCGATATCTCTCATAAAAAGTACAAAAAAAAAACGTGTACGAAGAACTTAATGGTAATGTTCGGAAGAAAAACGGAATAGTTCCCAGGAAACCCTCTTGGATAAAGATAGTGAAACGGCATGAGAGGAAGATTGTGGAGTCATTTTCCTGCCACCAACGTATATCTCGCGTAGGGATTACGAGAATAACAGAAGAGAAATTAGGGCATGAACACAGTCATACTATGTAAAGAGGCACTTTCCATTCAATCAATACGCGATCTGCATAAGAAAGAAAATCTATAACTACACTGAAGAGCCAAAGAAACTGATAAATCCGCCTAATAACGTGTAGGGTCCCCGCGAGCACGAGGAAGTGCCACAACACGACGTGACATGGATTCGACGAATGTCTGAAGTAGTGCTGAAGGGAATTGACACCGTAAATCCGTAAGAGTACGAGTGGGCGGAGATCTCTTCCGAACAGCACGTTGCAAGGCATCCCAGAAAGCCAAAACAATTTTTCTTGTCTGGGGAGTTTGGTGCCAGCGGAAGTGTTTATACTCAGAAGAGTGTTTCTCGAGCCACTCTGTAGCAATTCTGGACGCGTGGGGTGTCCCATTGTCCTGATGGAATTGTCAAGGCCCGTCGGAATGCACAATGGACATGAATGGATGCAGGTGATTAGACAGGATGCTTACGTACGTGTCACCTGTCGTATTTAGTCGTATCAAGGGTCCCATATCACTCCATCTGCACACGCCTCACACCATTACAGAGCCTCCTTTAGCTTGAACAGCCGATGCTGACGTGTAGACTCCATGGATTCATGAGGTTGTCTCCATACCTGTACACGTCCAATCTGAAACGAGACTCTTCCGACCAGGCAACATGTTTCCAGTCATCAACAGCACAATGTCGTATTGACGGGCCCAGGCGAGGCGTAAAGCTTTGTGTCGTGCAGTTCAAAATGGTTCAAATGGCTCTGAGCACTATGGGACTCAACTGCTGACGTCATTAGTCCCCTAGAACTTAGAACTACTTAAACCTAACTAACCTAAGGACATCACACACATACATGCCCGAGGCAGGATTCGAACTTGCGACCGTACCGGTCTTGCGGTTCCAGACTGCAGCGCCTTTAAGCGCACGGCCACTTCGGCTGTCGTGCAGTCATCAAGGGTACACGAGTGGGCCTTCGGCTCCAAAAGCCCATATCGATGAGTTTTGTTGAATGGTTCGCACGCTGACACTTGCTGATTGTCCAGCATTGAAAACTACAGCAATTTGCGGAACAGTTTCACTTCTGTCACGATGAACGATTCTCTTCAGTCGTCGTTGGTCCCGTTCTTGCAGGATCTTTTTCCAGCTGCTTCGATGTCGGAGATTTGATGCTTTAACGGATTCCTAAAATTCACGGTACACTCGTGAAAGGTCGCGCGGGAAAATCCCTACTTTATCGCTGCCTCGGACATATTGTGTCCCATCGCTCGTGCGGCGAGTATAACACCACGTTCAAACTCACTTAAATCTTGGTAACCTGCCATTGTAGCAGCAGTAACCGATCTAACAACTGCGCCAGACACTTGTTATATTATATAGGCGTTGCCGACCGCAGCGCTGTATTCTGCCTGTTCACATATATCTTTATTTCAATACACATGCCTATACCACTTTCTTAAGCCCTTCAGTGTATTTATGTAGGTATTTAGGGGCAATGATACAACCAAACGGACTAGATAAAGAAGCAAACACAAACAGAGTCCGGAAAATAGAATTGGCGTGACAATTTACAAAAGACATTGACAATTAATAACCACTCTCAAAATTCGTCTAGGACAGATAATGGTACAATACTCACCAATGAGTTCAACATTGCCGAGAGATGGAAATAGTACTTTAGGGAGCTCCACAACTGTGATGCATCTAAAGATCTGTTCGAATTTCTGCCTCCTCACACTGTAGATTTAGATTACCCACCATACACACACAGGAGGAAATAAAGTTTGAGGTAATGAAGCTGAGGACGAACAAATGTCTAGGAGCAGAAGGAATCCAGGCAGAAGTGATTGAAGGGAGGAGATCCCAGAAAATTGGAATACAGCTATCTGCTTTATACCCATCATCTATGTGCTGCGACGGCTCACCGGAAAGATATGAGAAAACGGCGAAAAGCTGCATGTGCTCTTCATAGATTTTAAGAATGCGTATACGGCATCCACTGGGAGAGCCTTATAAATTGCCTAACCGAGTTTGTAATACCAAGAAATTTGTCAGCCTTGTTCGAGCTTGCTTCACTGATTCCAAAAGAAAAGTGAAGCTTGGGAACCAGGTCATGAAGAGCTTTTACGTAAATACAGAGCTGAAACAAGGAGATGGTGTGGCACCGGTGTTGTTTAGCCAGGCGCTCGAAAAGATGGTCAGGGAAGTTTTCCATAAGAATCGAAGTAGAGTGTGAGAATATCACGTACCTCTCATTTGTCGACGATGTGGCCCTGTTGGCAAGATCTAAGGAAGAACTGACGCGGATGAGCGACAGCGTAGAGGCGGCAGCGAGCAGAATCGGTTTCCTTACGAATAAATCTAAGATCGAGTATCTCGTGATGAGAAGAGCTCATGCCTATTCAAATGACCCACTGCACCCTCTAGTAGTCGGAACCCTATCACCCACAGGGGTATAATTTTAAATGCCTGGGGGTAATCAAAGCGAGGATCCAAGCCGCAAACAGATCGTACTTCAGGCTGGGCCAGCTTTTCAAATCAAGCAGTCTCTCAAGGAATGTCAACCTCAAGCTGTACAAGACACTGATCTAGTCTGTAGGGCTGTATGGTGGCGAAACCTGGAGCGACCGGAGGAAAACTAAAATAATCTTATTGTTTTCTAGCATAAAAAGTCTTAGAAAATATCCATGGTCCAATACAAGATGCGATCACTGGAGAATGGAGGATCTGCCATAATTGTGAGTTGGGTGAAATCTACACTATGACCACAAACACTGTAAGCCTGATGAGAAGCAATCGGCTATTTTGGGCAGGACTTGTCGCTCGGATGGATAAGCACCGATGGCCTTTGAAATCCATGATTTTACTCCTTGCGCAAGAGCACCACTAGAAAGACCAAAGAAAAGGTTGAGAGATGGAATCAATGAAGACTTACTGCAGATCGGCGTAGAGGGTCATTGGCGACAGAAGGCACCAAACAAAATCCAGTGGAAGAAGAGTCTTGAAGCTGCGCGCGGTCCTGGGCTGATCGCGTAAAGTAAAGTAAGTAAGTAAGTAATCACTCTCACTTGACACAAGAATTCTACTCTATGACACTGTCAATAAACCGGAGAGCCTTTATGCAGTGGAATGTACAGGATGAGTCAAAAGTCTGGATGCATCCCTATAAAATTCGAACGGTGTGAGGAATCATTATGGCGTCTGGTGTGGGGTGTCTGTAGGTGGAGCTATGGTGACAGCTGCGGCCATCTTGAAATCCGTTATCTTCGATTTGGGTTACGTGTTTCAAAAGGGGAGGGGGGGTCATATGGCACATCTTTCTCAGGAATATACATGTGAAATCTGCTTTAAGATACTTTATTTTTGTAGGAGTTAACAGTTGTTAAAGTTTAGGATACTTGTCAACATGTCAGAGTCGGCAATACACCATATGTTCTGTATGACCTCCATTGCACTGGATATACAATCGGAGCCTTTTTTGCCAGTCCTCTGCACACGTCACAGGATCTGTGGCTCAACAGAGTCACACGTCTCCCAAATACGCCGACGAAGATTGGCTATATTATTGATTTTTACCTCACACACAGTTGATTTCAAATATCCTCACAGGCAAAAGTCAAAAGGTGTAAGAACAGGGAACCGTGGTGGGAATTCGATAAAACCCCTGTTACCCATCCAGTGACCTCCAAACTGTCCATTTAGAAACTGTCTGACTTCAGTAGCATAGTGGGGAGGTGCGCCGTCTTTTTGGAAGAACATTGGAAAATCACCCTGCGGCTTCAACAGCGTTGGAAGCACATAATCACGGACCATGTTAAGATACTTCTCCACATTCAGGTTTATATCATTGGACCCATGATTCTTGTGTCCCAAATTCCACACCAAACTATTACTCTTTCGCCACCAGCACCTTTACATGGATACAGCCACGAGGGGCTTGCATATGACCAGCAACTCTGATTCTGTTTGTTTACTTCTCCTTGCACATAAAAATTAGCTTCGTCACTGAAGGAAACCAGTCGTATGAAGTTTGGATTTCTGTTACACTGGTCCAGAGCCCATTCTGAAAGCTACACCCGCCAGTCAAGATCATCCTCTGAGAGATGATGTTGCATCTGTAACTTGTGCGGGCGCCATTGGTGTGCCAGCAACACAGGTAGAATTGAACGCTGAATGACACCAGATATTGCTGATAACTGGTGCTTACTGCAATTTGGACTTTTCACAGTTGCTGCTGAACTTGGATACTGTCAAAAGAGAAATATTATTTCTCTCAGGATGCTGGCCATTGAAGTCAGCAGCAGTCGCTCTGGTACTTCGTCCACGACTCATTAGCACAGTTCAACGCCTTCAATAAACATAATTAATCACGTCCTCGCAATTTCAGACTTTAACAGGTCATTATTCCTTCACAATGAAAAGTACCTTAAAACAGATTTCGCATGTATACTACTAAGAAAGAGGCAACTCAAAATGATGTGTCAAATGACCCCCTTCCCATGTGAAACATGTAACCCAACTCCAACATGGCGAATTTCAAGATGCTCGCCGCTGTCGCCATAGCTCCTACGAGTTGTACCCCCTCCTACAGATACCCCGTACCAGACGCAGTTACGATTCCTCACACCGTTCGTATTTTATAAGGATGCATCCAGACCTTTACCTCGCCCCGTAGAGCTCTCAACGAAAGAGACAAATTGAAAAGATGGATAAAAAGGAAAGGAAGGTATTACGGAAAAGAAAGGTTGGACATACATGGATGAGAAGAAGTAATGAAGGAATCTACACCCAGACTCAAAAACTATCTGATGCTCTCAGGAAAACGAGAATTTCGGTTTATGGTCACTTGATTCGAACGAACCCGGTAAGATTGACTCAAAATACATCTGACCATTTCGACAAAAATCCCAAAACGCATATCGGTTAGTTCAGAGAAGTGAAAAACGACCTAACAGAAATCAACATCACAAAAGCAGATATAATGGGTAAGCCAACTTTACGAAACAAATTAGGATGTTTGGTGATTTTCAGGAAAAGGTCAGAAAGAGCATCGCAGTACGCAAAGGTGACAGACGAAAAGAACATAGTGAAACAATGCAGAAATACCGGAACGACCGAAAATCAGGAAAAAATACAAAATCATGACGAAATTGCTTCACATGATCCATAAATGCAGAAATCGAAGAATGAAAGTGCGAAGTACCTTCCGCCATGCTGTGCACAGTGGTTTTCAAGCTGGTATTTAGAAGTATTTACTGCAATTGATTACTTGCGATGTGTTGAAAAGAAACGTTTGCCACAAGTATGTATCACTAGCTTGGACTCTTGCCTCTGAGACACAGAGTTCCAGAGATACAAACAGTCAAAAACTGAGGGTGGTTGAGCGAGCAGTGGTGTGATGCGTGTTGGTAATTACTGATTGAAACAGTATGAGGAATTGCAATTATAGAAAACTTAAACTGGAACTATCAGATACAAAACTATTACATAAAAAACTAAGAAGTGCGTTTTATTGATAGAAAGAAGGAGTGACATACCTACTGCAGAGACTGCCTACACGACGCTTGTCCGTATTCTTTGACAATAATGCTGCACCGTATCGGATGCTTACCAGATAGAATTGACGGATGACATCGAAAAACTGCAAAGAAGATCAGCTCATTTTGGATTATCGCGAAATAGGGGAGAGAGTGCCACATATATGATACTAGGGCTTGGGTTGCAATCATTAAAACAAAAGCGTTGTTCGTTGCGGCGACATCTTTTCACGAAAAATTTCATTCTCAGATTTCCTTGTCCGACTGCCAAACTATTTTGTTGACTTCCACCTAAACAGCGAGAAGTGATCATAGTAGTACAATAAGAGAAATCATAGCTCGCACGGAAAGATTTAGAAGTCCATTTTTCCTACGTGCTATTCGAGAGGGGAGCGGTCCACAAACAGCATGAAAGTTGTCCTATGAGATCTATGTCAAATGCTTAAGTGTGAATTGCAAAGGAGTCATGTAGCTGTAGATGCTGATTACGGAGAGAGAAGAATACCTGTGACGACGACTTGGTAAATGAAATGTTCATATGGATTTGTTGTCCGGAAGTATTCTTTTGCGGAGTTCGGCCGCCTGGTACAAGTCTTTTTTCTTTTTTGACGACATTTTGGAGACCTGCACGACGATGTTGATGAAATGATGATTACAACACACATCGGAAGTTCACTGAGGCTTTGTGCGGATGATGCTGTGGTATATCGAGATTTTGTAACAATGGAAAATTGTACTGAAATGCAGGAGGATCTGCAACGAATTGACGCATGGTGCAGGGAATGGCAATTGAATCTCAATGTAGACAAGTGTAATGTGCTGCGAATACATAGAAAGAAAGATCCCTTATCATTTAGCTACAATATAGCAGGTCAGCAACTGAAAGTAGTTAATTCCATAAATTATCTGGGAGTACGCATTAGGAGTGATTTAAAATGGAATGATCATATAAAGTTGATCGTCGGTAAAGCAGATGCCAGACTGAGATTCATTGGAAGAATCCTAAGGAAATGCAATCCGAAAACGAAGGAAGTAGGTTACAGTACGCTTGTTCGCCCACTGCTTGACTACCGCTCAGCAGAGTGGGATCCGTACCAGATAGGGTTGATAGAAGAGATAGAGAGGATCCAACGGAGAGCAGCGCGCTTCGTTACAGGATCATTTAGTAATCGCGAAAGCGTTACGGAGATGGTAGATAAACTCCAGTGGAAGACTCTGCAGGAGAGACGCTCAGTAGCTCGGTACGGGCTTTTGGTGAAGTTTCGAGAACATACCTTCACCGGAGAGTCAAGCAGTATATTGCTCCCTCCTACGTATATCTCGCGAAGAGACCATGAGGATAAAATCAGAGAGATTAGAGCCCACACAGAGGCATACCGACAATCCTTCTTTCCACGAACAATACGAGACTGGAATAGAAGGGAGAACCGATAGAGGTACTCAAGGTACCCTCCCCCACACACCGTCAGGTGGCTTGCGGAGTATGGATGTAGATGTAGATGTAGACATAGCGCCAAACGGTGAAAATCCCCGACCTGTCAGGGAATCGAACCCAACACTCTTTGACTGAGAGTCAGCAAAGCCAAGCACAAGACTAGGATTTGCTGGCTATGACTTGATATATAACATTAACAAATATGAAGACACATAATGGATGCATAACAGATGATGCCAGTAATGCATTAAAAGGCTACAGGAGGCTTTTATCGAGCAGTGGATGTCAAATGGTTGATTATGAGATTTCTCGAACAGTAATCTAATACTAAAAACTCCGTTATTGCAATGTGCTGCAACGAAATCAAGTTCTCATAATGGTGGAACGAGTCAGAAAATCTAAGAGTACGAAAATATTTTACGCAATCACCCTTTCTTCTTAGCTGCTACACCAAACACAACAGCAAATGCCTCTCAGAGTTTCTGGAGACTCCGCATTCGAGATTTTCGTGATCATGTTTCAGAAAGACGAAATTTAATATTGATATGAAATTAAAATCAGTATCATACTTCTCCAAGAAAATTTGGAAATCCTCACATAAAGAAGAAAGCAAAGTCTTGTTCTTTCATAACTTGCTTGGTGCAGAGATGTGACAGGAAAACATACATAGTGTGATTGTATGTCTGTTTGCTAATTCTTCATGTTGACATTATAATCTTCATTACGTCGAGACAGAAACAGTTTAGACAGGTTTTTAAATAGTCCCAATTCATAAGAAGATGAGAAAGACTGAAAAAGCCAAGTAGAAAGAGAAATGACCAAAATTGCAATAAGTAAATGTTCCTTTGACAGCTCTGCTAAGCCACTTGAGCGATACGGGAACATATGTGAAACTGAAGGCGATGTTTGGTCGTAGGTCCGTTCTATGCAGAGGTGAGCAGGTGTTTTTCAGAGGAGTGAGTTCACAAATCCAGAACTATCGAGACGTATCTGCCAGGTCGGGAAGTTTATGAGATTCATATAAGAGTAGGCTATACACTTATCGACTGAGCTCTCTACGATGCCCGAGACTTCCTGAGTACTCGATACATTGTCTCTCTACGAGAACGTGCTGAAAAATAATCCCTCACAGTGTGACAACTCTTAAAGATATTTAAAGAAAACAAACTTTATTGATATTCTACAGCTTTATTCTTCGTATCTACGTATTTGCAGCCCTCTGCCGTAAGAGGGCTCCGAATTGCAGCTTGTAACATGGCGGCGTGCAACATAACTGTGTCGGTGCCTGAGAAACAGTGTGCTGTAAGTGAGTTTCGCATTCGAACAGTTCGTCCACGCATGGTGCACCGTCTTCTTCAGCCAATGCCAGACTACACACGAGTGCTGGGTCATTTGCAAACATCCAATGACGTGGGTTCTCTGTCATCGACTAACCTCTATACAGCCCCTACTTGGCCCCAACCGTTTTTCATCTGTTTCGAAAGCTTAATGAACACCATTGAGGACTTCACTTTGATAGTGATGAAGCGGTGCAAGCAGAGGGGAGATTGTGGCTTGGAAGAATCTTCCTCAAAATATCAGAGAAATTAAAATCCCTTCAAACTTCAAAGGACAACTTTCTATCAGAAAAGCTGTCCCTTCTACAGCTCACGCTCGCCAACCCTCTCCACCCAGCACACGAGTGCTGCGTCATTTGCAAACATCCAATGACGTGGGTTCTCTGTCATCGATTAACCTCTATACAGCCCCTACTTGGCCCCAACCGTTTTTCATCTGTTTCGAAAGCTTAATGAACACCATTGAGGACTTCACTTTGATAGTGATGAAGCGGTGCAAGCAGAGGGAAGATTGTGGCTTGGAAGAATCTTCCTCAGAATATCAGAGAAATTAAAATCCCTTCAAACTTCAAAGGACAACTTTCTATCAGAAAAGCTGTCCCTTCTACAGCTCACGCTCGCCAACCCTCTCCACCCCATCACTTTTCCTTCCCCTTCTCTACAGATTTCTCTACTGAGATTCTCTTCTTTCCTAGCAGCCATTGTCACTTTTATTTCAATCTTCTCCTCTTTCACTATCCCATCCGCTTCTTCTAATACCAAAGTAGGCATCGAAATTGCTAAACTAATGAATATTGTGCTTCTTGCCTCGATTAATTTGTTATTATTATTATTAGTGTTACTGTTATTATTATTATTATCATTATTATTATTGTCAATTATTACTCTAAGTTATAATATAAATTATTATTGTTGTGTTTGTCATGTAACAGCTAATAAATATCATTCTGAATTTCTCCATTACTTTAGCATCATTATTAGTTTTACTATTATTATTGTCATCATCATCATTATAACAATTAATTATTAATAGTGCAAATTATTATTATTGTTATTGTTATGTAATATTTTATGTATGTGTTGTTCCTGGTCAGATGTAAGAGATGGCCTTAAGGCCCTAATCTGGTCAGGCTGATTGCGACTAAACAACAAATAAATAAAATAAAAGGAAGAAGGAAGTGTAGTATTATGGCTTATCAGTATTAGCGGAGCCGGCGCCTCAATGAAGACACCTGCGAGCAGCGCTTTGTACATCACCACAAATAGGATGACCTCACAAATGCTGACCAACGAAGGCTACCAGATGGGTACATAAGTGGCGGGCCCTGGGCACCAGTCTTCGAGGTTACTTCTGTGTTGCTAGTTGGTGCAGAACGTTACATCAAGCTGTTGATAGCTAGCTCTGCCGGCAAACAGTGTCTATAGATGCATGTCCATGTCGAGCTTCTGCTTGTAGCCAACCACGGCTGCCACAAGTTGCCAACAATGTAGCAGTTCTTCAGCAACGAGCTGAGTAAATGATATTTATTTAAAGTGCACTTGTGTCAACTAATCCTCTACCTGCCGACCCATATTCCTGCGGGGAGAGTTACCTTTGGCCACCTTCCACCCATTTATCATTAGCAACGAGGTCGTAACATTTGGCTCCTCGGAACGTAAAGGCTGCCAGCTCGCATCATAACAGGAAGATTGTGGTTTAACGGCAAACGAAATCAGCCGCGTTCTTTTCAAAGGAAGCATCCTGGCAATTGTCTTAAGGAATTTAGGGAAACGATAGAAAATGTAATTGTGAAAGGGGGAAGGCCAATGTGCATTTGAACTACAGTCCTCCCGAATGCGAGTCCAGAGAGAGAAGGGTAAGAAGAGAGGAGGAGGTAAAATGAGAGAGGCAGATATTGGATATGAACATTTAACCTCTCTATATGTTATTCAACAACTCTGGGCAGTGCACCATCGAGAGAGCTGCGATCATACTTACTTTATCAAGTAGAAAGAGTCACTGCTGAAATACGGAAGCACGTTAACCTAAGGAAAGCCGCGCGGGGTAGCCGTGCGGTCTAGGGCACCTTCCCACGGTTCGCGTCGCTCCCACAGTAGGAGGTTCCAGTGCTCAGCAGTTTGGTCCCGTAGAACTTACCACAAATTTCCAAATTTAAGCTAAGGAAAGGTAACTGTAGGGTTTTGACGACGCATCAGTTGCGATGTAATTGCAGCAGTTCCTCGTTTTTTCGAAACTTCTTGTATTTTCAAAAAGCATTCTCTAGGAAATTCGAAGAGCAGTTTTTGATTACCCTGAGGTACAATGTCCTAAACTCACAGTACAAAATATTAGTCACCCCCTTCATAAAAAGCATACAGGTCTCTTTGGAGCGTTGCGTAGATAGAGTAGAACAGGTACCAGAGTTGCGTGAGACGCTCCACCGTTGATGCCAGCCATGGCAGCGTATGGTGTGGACGTTGCGGTCGGCTGTAGGGAGTCAATGCAGTAAGATGGGTTGATGCGGAGACGTGACACAATGGCAGAAAGGAACTGTCGTGTTTGGACATGCCCGTGAGCACACAGTGAATGAAGCTGCCAGTAAGAACAGTGGTCGCACAAAAATCCTAAACGACAGGGACGTGACACGGGTGTTGCGGCTTGTCAATGATAGTCGGTTTCACACTCAAAGGGAATTTCTGCTGTCAGTCAACGTAGGCCCAAATCAACCAGTTTCAAAGCGAAGTTTGCGTACGGAGCAGCATAAAAAGGGTATTTGGAGATGGGCACCTCGCAAAAGGCCATTGCTCAAAACGGCATGTAAACATGCACGTCTTCACTAGGCCACAAAACACATTAATACGAGGCCGGCCGGAGTGGCCGCGCGGTTAAAGGCGCTACAGTCTGGAACCGCACGACCGCTACGGTCGCAGGTTCGAATCCTGCCTCGGGCATGGATGTGTGTGATGTCCTTAGGTTAGTTAGGTTTAAGTAGTTCTAAGTCATGGCACCACAGCAGTTGAGTCCCATAGTTCTCAGAGCCATTTGAACCATTTGAACATTAATACGACAGTAGCGCGTGGTGTGACCTGACAAGTAACGATTTTGCCTCTCTTCAAATGAGGCAAGAAGTCCAGTGAGGTGTTTAACCCATAGTATGTGGAGGGCCTACTTTACACTGTATAGTCTGTCTGTAAACTCAAGAGCGACCAGCGGTTTTGGTGGGGGAAGTGGCCTTTCCCGGAAAAATCCTGCCACTGGCCTACAGGGCAGCCCAAAATCAGTTGCCGGTTAGCTGTCTAGCGGTGTACTTCGGCGTGCAGTGATATACGTCTATTCTGTTCGTGGGATCTTAGTTGCCAATCTCATTCAGCTGACTTTGTGTACTCACAGATCAGTATCCGGAAGTGATGGATAATCGCCCTGCATTGCAAGCAAATGTGCAGAATACGAAGGAGATATTTGCGCAGAACGAGCGTTCGATCGTCTCTAACGTTATTACAGCTTGTGTTAAGGAGGCTACACAAAAAGAACTGTTGGCTAGTATTACCAGTCCCAATCAAAGGGCTGCAGTTTATGCAAACGTCAGCCTCGCCACAATAGGACTGCATAAGGAAGGAACGCGAAAACAAGGCACATGGTTTACTGGAATCGCCGCGAAGGAAAACTAATAATTTAGGGAGGAAACCCATCGTCATAGACAGTTTCACAAAATCGGTCATTCGACAAACGATGGAGGACTTTTACATAAACCAAAAAATAATGCCCACATAACGGAAATTACTCAATGGCGTGAAACAAAAAATTACATTTTCGTTGCAGAAGTTTCACACAAGACACTGTGTGAAATGGCATTTACCTGGAAATGTTTTTCAGACATGTTTACGAAGACAATGACAAAGAAAGCAGTGCGAATCGAACTAATACAACACGCGTAATTATAAATTTCTGGTTACTTTTTAAACACTCTTCGTGTTGCAAGAATTGTTAAGTTTTAATGCAGCCCTTCAAAGAAAACTTCTACCTTTTAGTAGAAACACAAAGTAAGAACAAGCCTTAAAGTCTACAGACTGATTGCACTATATCTGGTTCGTCTTACGAATAGAATTCATACGAATAGGCATTCGGCTCTATGTTAGTAGTAGAATCCTCACTTCCGTTCTATGTTAATATTATTTACTCTAGAATGTTTTGTTTCGAAGAAGCTATTGTCTTTCGTTTTCCTTATAATCTTAACGCATTTGTCTAAAAATAAACGCAGACGGGACTTATCTGTACACGGCGTCGTCACAGATTCAAAGCGCACGCCGCGGCAGGGCCTGTACTACGTTGTGGAACAGCCTGTAGAAGCGCCCTGTGACGTAGCAGAGTAGGCTCGCTCTTCAGTTTACCGACAGACTGTAGGTGTTTGTATAGTGTCTTGAGAACTTTTCATACCATGAGTTGCCCCCTGTCTTTCAACTTACTGTGAGCATGTACAATGATGTTTATTTCAGTATTCTTCTATGTCTTTACGACGAGTACGCTGGTGGGTACTCCTATCTTCCAAGATAACAGCTATGCTCATAGGGCTGCACGTAAACGTCCCTGCTTTGACGAACGCTCGCATCCTTACTGCCCCGCTAAAGCATCCGATCTTAATGCGATAGAAAATGTCCGGAACTATTCGCATTAGCGGGCGAGATGCTGCTGTCAATTTCCGCACAATTTGGCAGCGCTGGTGGATGTAACTGATAACGGGTTGCTTCAAGTGGATACGACATACCTGAAGAACCTTCGGGACTACCTTCCTCATCTATTTGAGGACGTTATCAAGGCTAGAGCCCCCATTACCTGGAGCTAGCGTAACGTGCTCTGCCGGGAGCCTAGGGTGCTCACCACTCCAGCCGCCCCCAGTACGAGGCCGTCGAGAAGTCTCCAGCCGTTGTCCAGCGCGCTGCGGTGTAGTACGATCCCAGTATCAGGCGACCAGTGGCCGGCTGGCCGGATGGAAAGCGGCCGCGCCGGGTGCACGCGGTAGAGGGCGTCCAACAGCATAGCGCCGCCCTGCCGCCGCGCCCAGATGACGTCACTGTCCAGCCGCAGCGGCAGCGCCGCCTCAGGCGGGCCGGAACTCCACACCAGCCAGTGGGACGAGGTGTTTACTAGCTCCATCTGGCCGCTCTGCAACAGCGCCGTCCCTGTCTAAACAGCTCAAAAAGGTTCTGCACCACCTGCAAACCTGCAAATCTGTGTAAGCTTTATACTCTGGCGCGGCAAGTGAAAGCTGCTTGTACAATACCGATATACCGGGTGATCAAAAAGTCAGTATAAATTTGAATAATAAACCACGGAATAATGTAGATAGAGAGGTAAAAATTGACACACATGCTTGGAATGACATGGGGTTTTATTAGAACAAAAAAAAAAAAAAAGTTCACAAAATGTCCGACAGATGGCGCTGGACAGCAAAAAGTCAGTGACTGCGAATGACAATCGTGTATGAAAGGAGCTGTAATGAGAGAGAGAATCAGATGCGCTAGCAGTCGCAGCATGTTGACGTTACCTGAAAAGGCGCTTTTAGTGAAGCTGTATTATCAGAATGGGGAATGTGCTAGTTCAGCGTTACGATCATATCGCCACAGGAAGGGGATTCGAACGGGTAAAGGTCCGTTGACAAATGCAGCTGTGGCGAGAATGATTTCGGAATTCGAAGCCGCCGGTTGTTGAGACGATAGACCCCGTAGTGGCCGACCGAGCACAAGGCGTAAAGCTGCTCAGACAGTTCAGGAAGAAATGGAGACTGTAGCGGGTTCGTCTATGCACGGGGAAGTCAGCGCTCGTGCAGTCGCACGTCGCACCTGCATTCCATACACTACTGTTTGGTTTGCACTTAGGCCTACCCTCCAATGCTATCCGCACAAAATCCATCGGCATCATGAACTGTTACCTGGCGATTTAGTGAAGCGGACGGCATTTGCGGTGTGGGCGTTTCAAAAGATGGCGGAAGATGACGATTGGTTGAGTAACGTGTTGTGGACCGACGAAGCTCATTTCACGCTCCGAGAGTCTGTCAACGCCCACAACTGCAGAATTTGGGCTACCGAAAATTCTAGAACTGTCGTGGAAACTTCATTGCACGACGAGAAAGTCACGGTATGGGTTGTATTTACCACATCTACCGTTATCGGGCCTTTTTCTTCGAGGAAATGCGTAATTCTGGTTTTGTAACTGCTACCGTGACGGGTGAGAGGTACGCCGATATGTTACAGAATCGCATCATCCCCAGCCTGGCTGATAAACACCATCTGGAACGTACGATGTTTATGCAGGATGGCTCTCCACCCCATATTGCTAGATGCGTGAAAGATCTCTTGCCCGCGTCGTTTGGTGATGATCGTGTGCTCAGCCGGCACTTTCGTCATGCTTGGTGAAGTGTCGGCAGAAGTGCCAACACCGTGTTGTTTGAGGAAGCCGAAATGCACGCTATAAGCTCACGCAGGATGGCGTGAGGTCTGAAACAGGATACGTAATGAATGCTATAAAGAAAAGTACGTAGCTGCTGGAATACTTAACTTTAATCCACAATTGGTGAACATTGGTCTTGTTACTGTACATGCTTCATTAGATACATAGCAAAGGATAAATGGCGCCTTGCTAGGTCGTAGCAATTGACTTAGCTGAAGGCTATGCTATCTATATTCTCGGCAAATGAGAGAGTCTCCGTCCGTGTAGTCGCTAGCAAAGTCGTCCGTACAACTGGGGCGAGTGCTAGGAAGTCTCTCTAGACCTGCCGTGTGGTGGCGCTCGGTCTGCAATTACTGACAGTGGCGACACGCGGGTCCGGCGTATACTAATGGACCGCGGCCGATTTAAAGGGCTACCACCTAGCAAGTGTGGTGTCTGGCGGTGACACCACACTTGGCCTCCCAGGTCCCCAGACCTCAGTTCGTGCGATTATTGGCTTTGGGGTTACCTGAAGTAGCAAGTGTATCGTGATCGACCGACAACTCTAGGGATGCTGAAAGACAACATCCGACGCCAATGCCTCACCATAACTCCGGACATGCTTTACAGTGCTGTTCACAACATTATTCCTCGACTACAGCTATTGTTGAGGAATGATGGTGGACATATTGAGCATTTCCTGTAATGAACATCATCTTTGCTTTGTCTTACTTTGTTATGCTAATTATTGCTATTCTGATCAGAGGAAGCACCATCTGTGGGGCATTTTTGGACATTTGTATTTATTTGGTTCTAATAAAACCACATGTCATTCCAAGCATGTGTGTCAATTTGTACCTCTCTATCTACATTATTCCGTGATTTATTCAGTTTTAAAATGTATATTGACTTTTTGATCACCCGGTACATTGAAGTGCCAAGATTGATTCCGTATTCAAATACAGAGATATGTAAACAGACAGAATACGGTGCTGCGGTCGGCAACGCCTATATAAGAGAAAACGTGTCTGGCCTCGTTGTTATATCGGTTACTGCTGCTGCAATGGCAGGTTATCAAGATTTAGGTGAGTATGAACGTGTTGTTGTAGTCGGCGCACGACCGATAGAACATAGCATCTCCTAGGTAGCGATGAAGTGGGGATTTTCTCGCACGACAATTTCACGACTGTACCGTGAATTTGGAATCTACATCTACACATCTACATCTATACTCCGCGAGCCACCTTACGGTGTGTGGCGGAGGGTACTTATTGTACCACTATCTGATCCCCCCTTCCCTGTTCCATTCACGAATTGTGCGTGGGAAGAACGACTGCTTGTAAGTCTCCGTATTTGCTCTAATTTCTCGGATCTTTTCGTTGTGATCATTACGCGAGATATATGTGGGCGGTAGTAATATGTTGCCCATCTCTTCCCGGAATGTGCTCTCTCGTAATTTCGATAATAAACCTCTCCGTATTGCGTAACGCCTTTCTTGAAGTGTCCGCCACTGGAGCTTGTTCAGCATCTCCGTAACGCTCTCGCGCTGACTAAATGTCCCCATGACGAATCGCGCTGCTTTTCGCTGGATCATGTCTATCTCTTCTATTAATCCAACCTGGTAAGGGTCCCATACTGATGAGCAATACTCAAGAATCGGACGAACAAGCGTTTTGTAAGCTACTTCTTTCGTCGATGAGTCACATTTTCTTAGAATTCTTCCTATGAATCTCAACCTGGCGCCTGCTTTTCCCACTATTTGTTTTATGTGATCATTCCACTTCAGATCGCTCCGGATAGTAACTCCTAAGTATTTTACGGTCGTTACCGCTTCCAATGATTTACCACCTATGGCATAATCGTACTGGAATGGATTTCTGCCCCTATGTATGCGCATTATATTACATTTATCTACGTTTAGGGAAAGCTGCCAGCTGTCGCACAATGCATTAATCCTCTGCAGGTCCTCCTGGAGTACGTACGAGTCTTCTGATGTTGCTACTTTCTTGTAGACAACCGTGTCATCTGCAAATAGCCTCACGGAGCTACCGATGTTGTCAACTAAGTCATTTATGTATATTGTAAACAATAAAGGTCCTATCACGCTTCCTTGCGGTACTCCCGAAATTACCTCTACATCTGCAGATTTTGAACCGTTAAGAATGACATGTTGTGTTCTTTCTTCTAGGAAATCCTGAATCCAATCACAAACCTGGTCCGATATTCCGTAAGCTCGTATTTTTTTCATTAAACGTAAGTGCGGAACCGTATCAAATGCCTTCCTGAAGTCCAGGAATACGGCATCAATCTGCTCGCCAGTGTCTACGGCACTGTGAATTTCTTGGGCAAATAGGGCGAGCTGAGTTTCACATGATCTCTGTTTGTGGAATCCATGTTGGTTATGATGAAGGAGATTTTTATTATCTAAGAACGTCATAATACGAGAACACAAAACATGTTCCATTATTCTACAACAGATTGACGTAAGCGAAATAGGCCTATAATTATTCGCATCTGATTTATGACCCTTCTTGAAAATGGGAACGACCTGCGCTTTCTTCCAGTCGCTAGGTACTTTACGTTCTTCCAGCGATCTACGATAAATTGCTGATAGAAAGGGGGCAAGTTCTTTAGCATAATCACTGTAGAATCTTAAGGGTATCTCGTCTGGTCCGGTGAAACATCAAATTTTTGACACCACTGCGGCCAGAAAAAGATACTGCAAGAACGGGACCAACGACGACTGAAGAGAATCGTTCAGAAGTGCGACCCTTCCACGAATTGTTGCATATTTCAATGCTGGGCCATCAACAAGTGTCAGCGTGCGAACCGTCCAACGAAACATCATCGATATGGGCTTTCGGAGCCGAAGGTCCACTCGTGTACCACTGATGACTGCACGACACAAAGTTTTACGCCTCACCTGGGCCTGTCAACACCGACTTTGCGCTGTTGATGACTGGAAACATGTTGCCTGGTCGGACGAGTCTTGTTTCAAATTGTATCGTGCTGATGAACGTGTACGAGTGTGCAGACAACCTCATGAATCCAAGGACCGTGCATATCAGCGGGGACTGTTCAAGCTGGTGTGGTCATGTCCATGTGGAGTTATATGGGACCCCTGATACGTCTAGATACGACTCTGACGTAAGCATCCTATCTGACCACCTGCATCCATTCATGTCCATTGTGCATTCCGATGATCTTGGGAAGTTCCAGCAGGACGATGCGACACCCCGCACGTCCAGAATTGATATAGAGTGGCTCCAGGAATACTCTTCTGGCTTTAAAAACTTCCGCTGGCCACCAAACTCCTCAGACATGAACATTATTGAGCATATCTCGGATGCCCTGCAACGTGCTGTTGAGAAGAAATCTCCATCCCATCGCACTCCTACTGATTTATGGACAGCCCTGCAGGATTCGTGGTGTCAGTTCCCTCCAGCGTATATTTAAGTCCATGCCACGTCGTTTTGCGGCACTTCTGCATGCTCGTGGGGGTCTACACGATGTTAGGCAGGTGAACTAGTTTCTTTGGATCTTCAGTGTATATTGCCAAGTGGGAATGTTCTATTTGTACTAGTGTTTTACCCCTACACTCGAGAGAGCCATGACCGTAGTCAGTCGGCAACAGCCTTGAGGAGGATGTCCTCTAGCTGTCCCGTCAACGGAGGAACATTACGGGAAAAATTTGTGTAGTCGCAAATATTTGTACAGTGATAGAAGTACTCACTTAATAAACTGAAAATAACTCCACTATATTAACACGAGCTCAGTGAAGTCATTTCTGCACATGCTTCGCAAACGAAGTATGGTGCGTGGCGAGAGGGAAACGACTGCCTAAAGGCCTCTGTACGATTCCTAACTTCTCGCTTCTCATCCTCGTAGTCCTTACGCGAAATGTACGTTGGTAGCAGAATCGTTCCTCAGTCGGTCACAAAACCTGGTTCTCTCAGTTTCCGTAATATGCCTTGCGAAAAGAGTGTTCTCTTCCATACAGGGATTCCAACTTCACTGCACAAAGCATTTCCGTAATACTTGCTTCCTGATCGAACCTACCGGTAACAAATCTAGCAGTACACCTCTGTATTACCTCGATTTCTTCCTTTAATCCGTAGTGCAGATCCCAAGCAATGGAAGAATACATACTCATGAAAGGATCGCACGAACAATCAATATTCCGTCTCCTTTATGATGAGGAACACTTCCCCAAAATTCTCCCAACGAACCGAAGTTGAGCATCCGCCTTCCCTATTACCAACCTGACGTACTCGTTACATTTCTTATCGTTTTGCAATATTACGCTTAGACATTTAATCGAAGTGACTGAGTCATCCGCATTAACTTACATTTTTATGCATTTAGAGCAATCTTTCATTCATCACACCAACTAGAAATTTTGTCTAAGTCAGCTGGTATATTCCTACAGTCGCTGAACGTTGACATCCTACACAGCGTCATCACCTCTGCCCCTCATGTCACTTATAACACTTCCCTGGGACATTACTGACGAAAGTCTCGTTCCTGGTGAACACTCGCCGTAGATGAGAACGTGCTGGGGTGTATTGCTTAAAAAGTCTTCGAGCCACTTACATCTCTGGGAATCTAAACCGTATGCTCGGACCTTCGTCAGCAATCTGCAGTGGGACACCGTGCCAAATCCTTTCCGAAAATATGGAATCTGCCTGTTCACCCCATCCATGATTTGTTGGATATCATGTGAGAAAACGACAAGTTCAATTTCGCACGACCGATACTTTCTAAATCCGTCGTGGTTTGTAGGAGGAAACTTTTCCGTCTCAAAGAAATTTATTTATTTGTTCTAGAATCCTGTAGTAAACCGATCTTAAGAATATTGGTCTGTAATTTTAACCTTCTTATATATAAGAGTCAGATGCGCCTTTTCCCAGTCGCTTGGGACTTTCCGCTTGGCGAGCTATTCGCGATAAATGTAAGGTAAGCAGAGGCCAATTCCGTACAGTACTCCCTGTAAAATGGAATTGGAATTCCATCTGGACCTGGCGACCTTAGATGTTTTCCACTTTTTCCGCTGTTTCCGGATTCGTCTACTTACATAAGAGAACTGGACAAGAAATGCTGAGAAGATATAGTGTATCTGTAAGCTGAAAAGCGAGCAGCCGTACGGGATGACTAACAAACGATTTTCACTATAGCAGTATAGAACAGTACGCAGATATTTACGTAGAATACGACCACGTACTTTTCTGATGTGTGTATTGTTAGCAACTCATTTCTGTGTACAGTGTAGTGTTAGCACACTTTGTGGAAAATATACGTGCACTTCCAGGAGTGTCTTTACACTACGTTGCCAGAGACATATAGTCGTTTTTGTGATGCAGTGTTGTAGAAGTAACGGGGTATTGCCCTCTCGCTCATTTGTTTGCAGACCTATGAAGAATGGAACTGCGTGACCACAATATGGCAACCTACGCTCCCTCACTCTTCTAGCAAGGGAAACTCCCCATCACACTCCCCCCCCCCCCCCCCCCCTCCCCTCAGATTTAGTGGTAAGTTTTCCCACTGAACAGACCAGCGAAAAGTTAACATAGATCAAGCATTAAAAGAGGAAGAAGGTGTACTGACACGTGAAAAAAAAAGAGAAACAGAAACAACGAACGGTCCAAGGACAGGAAGTCCAATATAGAGGGTCCTGAGCGGGAGAGCCATCTCCAAAAATCCATCGTGCCATTTTTTTTCCCCCGCTGTTCGCTTTATTCAAATTTGAGTCTTTGTCGTGGTGTAACGTCCGTTTGCAAGAGCGAGGTCCAAGGTAGGGACCAATAATGAAAGTTGATTCTGCACAACTACTCTATTAGCAGCTGAAAGGAAATGGGTTTCCAATGGGAACCGCAAACGTTTAATGATCAGGCGACAAGTCAATCGAATTCTTCACCATAAAACTGGTCTGGTGTGTCACACACGGCGTTAGTGACACTACGTGTATCATGTGATAGGAATCTCTTACCGACGCACCTAATTTGTAGGCCTGGTAAGCGATTGAGATATACCCCCTTGCCCGATTTAGGTGTTCCTATGAATGTGAATGTGATCACTCCCAAGGAAATGATGAAAACATAAGCAGCAATAAATGAAGGCAACCGTTTCACAATCACACAGTTTCTCTGTGCTCTGCCAAAACGTATGTTTTTAACGGTTTTGAAGCTGAGTTCCGTTTTGGAAGTTTTGACTCTTGAACTTGTTTTTTGTAACATAGCTCACACCCATTTATTTGTTGTCATTTCTGTGAGACGTCTATGTGGTATCTCGCCCGCTCTAATCATTGTGTTTACTTGCGACGGTAACGTATTCTTATCATATGACTCGTATTCTGTAACGAATGTATACTACAATTGCCGCCCTGCCCTGCCGCCGTTGGATAAGCAGCTGCAGCAGCAAGTCATATACCCCTAGCTAACTTATTTGTTACATAGTTTAATTCTTAATTTCTTTGTGTGTTTTTGGGTACTTCCATTGTTTAATTCATAAATTTCGGGCGTATTTGAGAGTTGTAGCGTCGCGCTTTATTGTTTACTTCGTAGATTCTTACTTAAATTGCGTGTGAGTTTCGTATAGGTGAAGTAATTTCGAGATTTAGTTACTGTAATCGTAAATTGAGGCAGATTGTAGCGCAGTCGTTAGGCATTTATACAGGTTAGTTAATACATTCTTTGCGTGTTTCCCTTGCGTTATCTAGGCACGGACTCGTGTTTCAGTAACTGTTGTTCAACATCGATTAGAATGGACAGGGACTGTGATTGCTGTGTTCGGATGAGGGCTGAGTTGGCATCCCTTCGCTCACAGCTGCAAGTGGCGCTGACTCCGGTCGCGCAGCTTGAGGCTGTTGCCAATGGGCACCACTGTGGGGAGCCGGACTTGGGTATCACGGGGATGTCAACCTCGTCCCGTCTGTCCCCAGATCGGTCTGCCGCAGTGGTTGCCCCGGTTGCTGCCCGCAGTGGGGCTGAGCCCTCGCCTGTGGTTGATTGGGAGGTCGTTCCAAGGCGTGGCAGGCAGCGAAAGACGTCCCCGGAGGCTGATCAGAAAGCCTCCCCGGTGCGTCTGACAAGTAGATTTCAGGTACTGTCTCTGGCTGAGCCAGATGCAGCAGCCTGCCCTGTTTCAGAGGATGATTCTCAGCCTTCAAGGTCCGGGCAATCGCAGAGGGTGGGCGTATTTGTAGTTGGGAGCTCCAATGTTAGGCGCGTAATGGGGCCCCTTAGGGATATGGCGGCTAAGGAGGGGAAGAAATCCAGTGTGCACCCCGTGTGCATTCCGGGTGGATTCATTCCTGATGTGGAAAGGGTCCTTCCGGATGCATGAAGAGTACAGGGTGCAGCCAGCTGCAGATGGTGGCACATGTCGGCACTAATGACGTGTGTCGCTTTGGATCTGAGGAAATTCTCTCTGGATTCCAGCGGCTATCTGATTTGGTGAAGGCTGCCGGTCTTGCTTACGAGATGAACTCACCATCTGCAGCATCGTTGACAGAACCGACTGCGGACCTTTGGTGCAGAGCCGGGTGGAGGGTCTGAATCAGAGGCTCAGACGGTTTTGCGACCGTGTTGGCTGCAGATTCCTTGACTTGCGCTATAGGGTTGTGGGGTTTCGGATTCCGCTGAATAGGTCAGGAGTTCACTACAGAAGGTCTCGGGAAAGTACGGGGTGGGCTGCAATCTCAAAGGGTGCATTGCAAATACAGGACGTGCTTGGATCAAGGAACAGTCGGAATTGTAGTTGTAAATTGTTGTAGTTGAGCTGGGAAAGTCCCTGAGCTTCAAGCGCTAATAGAAAGCACAGAAGCTGAAATCGTTATAGGTACAGAAAGCTGGCTAAAGCCTGAAATAAGTTCTGCAGAAATTTTTACGAAGTCTCAGACGGTGTTCAGGAAAGATAGATTAGGCAGAATTGGTGGTGGAGTGTTTGTGTCTGTCAGTAGTGGTTTATCTTGTAGTGAAGTCGAAGGAGATACTCCGTGCGAATTGGTATGGGTGGAGGTTATACTTAACAGCCGAACTAAGTTAATAATTGGCTCCTTCTACCGACCCCCAGACTCCGATGATATAGTTGCTGAACAGTTCAGAGAAAATTTGAGTCTCGTAACAAATAAATACCCCACTCATACGGTTATAGTTGGTGTGGACTTCAACCTTCCCTCGATATGTTGGCAAAAATACTTGTTCAAAACCGGTGGTAGGCAGAAAACATCTTCCGAGATTGTCCTAAATGCTTTCTCCGCAAATTATTTCGAGCAGATAGTCCACGAACCCACGCGAATTGTAAATGGTTGCGAAAACACACTTGACCTCTTAGCCACAAACAGTCCAGAGCTAATAGAGAGCATCATGACTGATACAGGGATTAGTGATCACAAGGTCGTTGTAGCTAGGCTCAATACCGTTTCTTCCAAATCCACCAGAAACAAACGCAAAATAATTTAATTTAAAAAAAGCGGATAAAGTGTCACTAGAAGCCTTCCTGAGAGACAATCTCCATTCCTTCTGAACTGACAATGCAAATGTAGACGAGATGTGGCTCAAATTCAAAGATATAGTAGCAACAGCAATTGAGAGATTCACACCTCATAAATTGGTAAGAGATGGAACTGATCCCCCGTGGTACACAAAACAGGTCCGAACGCTACTGCAGAGGCAACGGAAAAAGCATGCAAAGTTCAGAAGAACGCGAAATCCCGAAGATTGGCTAAAATTCACAGACGCGCGAAATATGGCACGGACTTCAATGCGAGATGCCTTTAATAGGTTCCACAACGAAGCATTGTCTCGAAATTTGGTAGAAAATCCGAAGAAATTCTGGTCGTATGTAAAGTACACAAGCGTCAAGACGCAGTCAATACCTTCGGTGCGCAGTGCCGATGGTACTGTTACCGACGACTGTGCCGCTAAAGCGGAGTTATTGAACGCAGTTTTCCGAAATTCCTTCACCAGGGAAGACGAGTGGAATATTCCAGAATTTGATACACGAACTGCTGCTAGCATGAGTTTCTTAGAAGTAGATACCTTAGGGGTTGCGAAGCAACTCAAATCGCTTGATACGGGCAAGTCTTCTGGTCCAGATTGTATACCGATTAGGTTCCTTTCAGATTACGCTGATACAATAGCTCCCTACTTAGCAATCATATACAACCGCTCGCTCACCGATAGATCTGTACCTACAGATTGGAAAATTCCGCAGGTTGCACCAGTGTTTAAGAAGGGTAGTAGGAGTAATCCATCGAACTACAGACCTATATCATTGACGTCGGTTTGCAGTAGAGTTTTGGAGCACATACTGTATTCAAACATTATGAATCACCTCGAAGGGAACGATCTATTGATACGTAATCAGCACGGTTTCAGAAAACATCGTTCTTGTGCAACGCAGCTAGCTCTTTATTCGCACGAAGTAATGGCCGCTATCGATAGGGGATCTAAAGTTGATTCCGTATTTCTAGATTTCCGGAAAGCTTTTGACACCGTTCCTCACAAGCGACTTCTAATCAAGCTGCGGGCCTATGGGGTATCGTCTCAGTTGTGCGACTGGATTCGTGATTTCCTGTCAGGAAGGTCGCAGTTCGTAGTAATAGACGGCAAATCATCGAGTAAAACTGAAGTGATATCAGGTGTTCCTCAGGGAAGCGTCCTGGGACCTCTGCTGTTCCTGATCTATATAAATGACCTGGGTGACAATCTGAGCAGTTCTCTTAGGTTGTTCGCAGTTGATGCTGTAATTTACCGTCTAGTAACGTCATCCGAAGACCAGTATCTGTTGCAAAGCGATTTAGAAAAGATTGCTGTATGGTGTGGCAGGTGGCAGTTGACGCTAAATAATGAAAAGTGTGAATTCACATGAGTTCCAAAAGAAATCCGTTGGAATTCGATTACTCAATAAATAGTACAATTCTCAAGGCTGTCAATTCAACTAAGTACCTGGGTGTTAAAATTACGAACAACTTCACTTGGAAAGACCACATAGATAATATTGTGGGGAAGGCGAGCCAAAGGTTGCGTTTCATTGGCAGGACACTTAGAAGATGCAACAAGTCCACTAAAGAGACAGCTTACACTACACTCGTTCGACCTCTGTTAGAATATTGCTGCGCGGTGTGGGATCCTTACCAGGTGGGATTGACGGAGGACATCGAAAGGGTGCAAAAAAGGGCAGCTCGTTTTGTATTATCACGTAATAGGGGAGAGAGTGTGGCAGATATGATACGCGAATTGAGATGGAAGTCATTAAAGCAAAGACGTTTTTCGTCGCGGCGAGATCTATTTACGAAATTTGTCACCAACTTTCTCTTCCGAATGCGAAAATATTTTGTTGAGCCCAACCTACATAGGTAGGAATGATTATGAAAATAAAATAAGAGAAATCAGAGCTCAAACAGAAAGGTTTAGGTGTTCGTTTTTCCCGCGCGCTGTTCGGGAGTGGAATGGTAGAGAGATAGTATGATTGTGGTTCGATGAACCCTCTGCCAAGCACTTAAATGTGAATTGCAGAGTAGTCACGTAGATGTAGATGTAGATGCCAAGACTGCAGAAAGAGAACAAACATTTCAATGATCGAACGGACAGTTCATAATGTTGTGAACAAACTGAAAATTAGTATAAATGGCACGAAGGAGTTTCGAACTTGACTCCCCTGCTAAACAGTTTAATTCCGGGGCCACTTAACCATGACACCGTGGCTGCTCATATGTATTCAATACTACAATTGTTAAGCTTGAAGCGTTCACTGTTTTTATTTTGCTTTTTTTTACACTTCAGTACACCTTCTTCCCGTTTCATGCTTGATCTGGACCATCTTACTACTTGTCGTACACCCGACCTTTGTATCTGCACAGCGAGTGTACTAATGTGTGCAAATGGACAAAATATCTGAACTGTCTTCTCGAGCCCAGAGTGTCAAACAGACATTCTAAATAAATATGACCCTGTCTCTGTAAGTCAGCTAATATCAGGTGCGAATCCTAACAAAAATCATTAGAAGTGGTGCTGTCACGTACCTAGAATGCATTAATTAATAAAAGTGAAATTTTGGGGTCTATTCAAGAAAGACAAAACAGCTATTCCCTTTTTTATTCTACATATAATTTATCAACTGTGCTTTCAGGGGTCAAGTGATAAACAACAATCATGTTCAATTATTTTCCTTGGACATATTGAAATGACGCTTATTGAAGTCGTTAGCTCCACACATGAAAATTTGTTTTCACAGGAAAGAATGATTATTAAAAATCCTCATCTGCTCATTTAAATCTACATTGTCGTAGCTGGTCAATGCACTGTGTTGGTGGAGAATAAATTTACTTTTTGAACGAATGAAAAAACCCTCACGTACTCAATGTGAGGGTAGGTTAGTATCCTAGCTTTTGATATTCAATGGTCAAAGCGTACACAAGTTGGAGTGAGCAAAATCTAGACTCAGCCTTTACTGTGGCCTAATGCACGATGGTACTTTACCAAGCAGCATGTGCAACAGCATTGTCTCTGTGCTGGATCTGAAACGCTGATTCTACGCTCTGGCCTTGACTGAATCACTTAGTCGCAACTTTCCTGCAGTCCATAGAACATTAATCTTTCCCTAGTCGAAATAATGGTTATTGCACACTCGCTATTGGTTGGAGCGACATGCACAATTTCTTTGCACGCAAAAATTCCCACAGGAGTAATGAACTACCGCTCTGCTATCTGTCGCCACGATACGTGAAGCGTATCATCCTCATTCTGCAGAAAGCAAAGCTCTCAACGCCCTCGCTTATTTCCACACACTTGTGCGGTCCGCCGCAAGACGAGAGAGAGAGATAGAGCTTTAAGGTCTCAAAATGCTTTTATATAATGGGGATCTGCCCACCGTGTCGCGTCTGCATCGCCAAATATGGCAACCAATTACCGTCTCGCTCTAGGTGAATAAAAATTTTGATTTTTCTTGCTGGGTCGCAGCCTAGTCTAGTTAATAACGTGCAGCTACTTACTCTCGGTCCTGGCCGTACTTACGTTAAAAGGAATAATGTATTGTTCTGGCCCTATCCCTTTCTGCACTGAAGCTCGCCCTCGCCGTTCTCTTGCTAAATGGGAGTTTTACGATGTCACTAACCACCTGCTCGGTTCGTCTCCAAAATGCGTTTCGCTTTAACTTGTTTGTTCCATGCCATTGTCCATATTGGTAGAGATCGTTTTGTTAGTTTTTGGTACATGAGATTAACTGCAATTGCCTTTTGTTGATATAATGTAATTATTATTTTCTGAGGATCTCCTGCTGTATCATACTGTCGTTAGGGATCAAGCTCATGTAAGGTCCGTAATATTCGGACGCCTTACACACTAAACGCGATGAGGAGTTTCTCTTGTAAGCTGCACCCAGTTTATCTATAACGTGATTCAACTGCACTTAGATATGGCCTACACATTCTTCATTTAACAGTACTTCATTTAACAATAAACAGTCATTTAATATTATTAAAACTCTGTTTTTAATAAATGGCGATTTTTCCATCCCATGAAACACGGAAACTAGTAGTCCTAGACAAAAAGTGAATAGGACCTATTCTGCACGAAATTTAATGTTGTTTAATTTTTTACTTGCACTTTTCACTTTTTTTCAATTGCTACTTATTTTTACCGACCCAACACGTGGTTGCTTACAGTGGGTCACTTATTGCCTCTTGGCTGCTGTGATCGGTATATGGGGCCTGAGTTCCATGCAGTGCCACATCCCATCATACCGTTGCCTGTGTCCTGCCACATGGAGGTGAGCGTTTTGTTCATTTCCATCTTTTTTTTTTTGTTTGTTTAGCAGTTTTGTACTTTATCAAAATATAATACATGAATTAGAAATGGCAATATAAAAATGTAGTTGAATCTAAGAAGAAACAAAAAGAAAAATAGGAAAGAGTTAGAGACGTTAGCTCTGCCACCTAGTTGTCGGAGAGTAAATACCTCAGTATGTGCTTCGAGCCATTGTATCCCAGACATCTTGCATGTTAGTAAGTAGGGTAGTCTTTATACTATATTCCTTTGTTCCTTTATCAGAACTGTTATGTCTATGTACATACTGACAGATTTACAGTGCCCGATGCCATAAGCAATTTGCGACAATGCGCTGGCACTCTAATATATAACTTCATGTAATGCCATTGAAATCTTGTCTGTTAGTGTATTTAATCATATCAATTCTTTTTCGTTTCGTAATGCATCGTCTAGTTGGTGCTTCTTGTACACATCGTTGCTTGTACTGTGTCCCTTAAGTGTCTGTAATGTTCGCAGAATAGGACTGTAGGTTCGGGAGACCCCATCTCCCTGCATACACAAATAGCTGCCTGAATCAGACTCACGCGATTCAGGTGAGTGGGAATTTAATTTTGAACTGGGAAATATTTTGATTAGATGGAGCAGTTTTCGAGATGTTCAAGAAAGACCCAAAAAATGACCTTTACTCGCTGTCCTCCTCTCCCCACTCCTACAGTCACACCTCACAGCTCAGGAACAAGTTGTTCACGACGCTCCCCGCTACCATGGCACAAAAACTTGCAACTATACGATTTTTCCCCAGTTGACACTTTTGGTCTTCATTGACTGTGCTATGGTAGTGATGACTGAGCACGCCGCCATTGTTGACAGCGTTAATGCCCTCTTGTGCGTATCGTGTGTGCAACTAAACCAATTGTACAGGCAGAACTTTCTCAGTTGGCCTGGCGTGTTCTTTGTGTGCTTTTAATCATCAAAACTTACACTGTAAAAGATCTTTTCTCTCAACCTTAAAGATGATGTAAATCCCTTGTAACGCATTTGCAGACATATTTCTGTCTGAGCTTTTCAGTTCCTTATCTTCTCAGAAATCGTTTCCTGCAATTCGTCCCCTTTGACCAAAATCACCCTGTACATGCAGGGTGTCGCTCCTAATAATTATCAGGCACATTTTCTCTTGTGTCTCTGTAGATATTTCCAATTCCTTCTTTGCAATATATAGATGGAGTCAGCTCAAACAAATACTGTTCATTACAAGTTTCTTGCGAGGCCCAGTGTCAACGGAATTCGGTTTGTCTCCAGTTATAAACAAAATTACTTTTAAAGCGGTATTTTACGTTCTCGTGTTCGATAGAGCAGTGCCAAATTAGTCTAGTGTGATATTTTTAGTGATCTATAGTAACAGGGACAGTAAAACACGGAGAATGACCAGTACTCCAGCAGAGATTGACAGCTCCGTTACATCGTGGTAGCCGACAGCGTAGGCTAGGGTGGCACAGGAGACATTGTAAGTTGGGCAACAAAGTAGTGGCTAACAAATGTTTTATTGCGTTTTATTGATGCTGTTAATACACATCCCTAAATAGAAAATTGCATTACACTTGTAAGGTGGCATGGTCTCCAGACCTTCATCTCTTACATACTGTATTTGTCCTCACAATCGTATTCTGCACATCAAGATGCTTCATTCGAACCCAAACTCGATAAAGTAGAGTCAATTTTGTATCAATTCATGTAAGCGATATGCAAATCTAATAAGTAAATTGCAAGTGCGCACCGAGGTTGAAAAAGTCGAGGCTGGCGTACATAACATGACGGCCACAGAAACTTTCGTTCTAAAGAGGAAACCAGCCTGCTGCGAAGACTGTCCCTTCAGATGGCTAGGTCAACAACATACCTACATAAGCCAAAGCGATCGCCCAGAGAGAACAAAGACAGCTTTTGCCAGAGCGAAGGATATCAACCCCCATGTTCGACTTAAAAGCAAATTCCGCTACATTGTGTGGGAGCCCCCAGAAGACGCATTTTTTGACGGACTGACTGCGTAGTTACAGAGTTCTCACAGGAGGAGAGTATATGCCTAACGGAGATGTTACAGATTTCCGCATTGGTCGACTCAAACGAAACGTCGTTCTCCTGTTCAAAGAAGCAACGCTGATTAGTAGAATATTTCTGATACAAACAGCCAGAGGAGTGAGGAAGACGGCAACTTTTCCAGAAAAAGGGGCTGTTCCATTGTCACTGTTGGAGTGGGAACACGTAACGAGAGCGAGTGCGCTCGTATGTGTACGTAAAGAGCGAGGAACAAAGTCTCTCCTCAGTACTTCACTGGGAGAGCACCTCTGTCATTAGCGAATCACAGTGACACTCTATATTGAGTCGCTCGCAATTAAGTGTTGTTCACTCTGTTGGCCGCCAGACTTATTGTGCGGTGTGAACACGGACAGAGTACTAGTTAAATGCCTGCTAGTGAGTATTGAGTGGCATCACAGTGGACTGGTTATCTGACCAGTGTACCATGCCAATAGTTAGACTAGGGGTGGATAGGAGTCCTTAACTTCATCAAGGCATAGGGAGAGTTTGATTGGCCAAGGTCAATCCAGATAGAAAGAGAGCTGTGTCGTTTGTCAGCAACGAGCGACACAGGCAGCAGTCGTCGCAGCTCACGGTATTGTGCACTACAGCGTATGCGAGCCCCATCTGTCCTCCCTAACAGCACACTCCACTACATTTCTCACGCGACCGCCTTGACTGTATCTAGAAAAGTTATTCAAGTTGTGTAGGCGCGGCTCTCACCCATTCTGCCTAGTAAATAACATTCTTAAAGAAAAGTGAGAAAAGAACCTTTCCATACTTTGTAAAACTTCCTATCCATAAGAGGCAATTTACTGTTCCGAAAAGAACCCAGAAATTTATTATTATTTTATAAGAAAAAGTTTCACTTGATTTCTCAGAATTTTTTTGTAATAATGTTTTTCGTTCGTTTGATGTTTTTTTTTACACTAACTAGCAATACTCCCATACCCAAGCATTCCACTAGTTATGTAAGAATATACCGAATATCTTTGTGTCTTTTCCTTACAGTGGACGACTCCAGATGATATTTGTTGCTGAATGTTTTTCAGTCAGTTCTTGTTGGTACATTAGGAGCGTCTGTCTGACTTCTGTAGTAGTGTGAGGTGGAAATTGTTTCTTGCAGGGGCCAAAGGGTACTTGTTGGATCACTCCATTACGCAACTTGACAAAATAAAACCCACACACTTATCTGGGACTGCTCTATCGACTGGGCACGTAAAATTCTGCTTTAAAAACCATTTTGTTTGTAACGGGGAATAAACGGATACTTTCCGTTAACTGGGTGTTGGCATGAAAGACATGTTGAGCAATAATTGTTTGGGCTGAATACAGGTGCACATTGCAATAAGTCTACAAATATCTGCAGAAAATACAGAGAAAATGCCCCTGACGACTTTCAGGAGAGACACCCAGTAAATACAGGTTCGTTCAGTTGCCCCTACCGATTCGTTTTGTGCAGCCTGCAGTACATCTGTATCAGGAACGGTATCTAGACAGGCGACAGCCACGTAATCGACCTAATTCCACTCTCAGAGTTTTGGGAGACTGATGGTAAACGGAATCATACTGTAAAAAATACAAGTGAGGTCTGGCCATGAGTTACAAGGTATGTTTTAACCAAGATACACCTTACTTCTACCATACTTATCCAAGTGTCTCCAATATTTCTTTGTGTAATCAGCGGTGTAGTCATACAGATTTTTCATGTCTCTGTTACTTTATTCCATTTATAGTACTTTATCTTTCGTTAATGGTTCAGAGGTTATACATCCGGAAGTTGTTTCTTCCATGCTTCCCATTTTGATATCTCCAGTTAATTTCGTTGTTTCCAGTGGTGAAAAACACTTTATAAGACATTGTTTCTGAATCATTTACTGAAATACCATGTAACGCATGGCCAATCCTCACCTGTATTTTTTACACTGTGATTCCGTTTGCTAACAGTGGCCCAGATCTCTGAGAGGGAGCTTACACTGAGGCGACGAAAGTCGTGGTATACCTCCTAATATTATGTCGGACCTCCTTTTGTCCAGCGTAGTGGCATGGTGTCGACAAGTCGATGGAAGTCCACTGCGGAGATATTGAGGCATGCTGCCTCTGTAGCTGCCCACAACTGCGAAAGAAAGTATTGCCGGTGTAGGATTTTATGCACGAACTTACCTATCGATTATGTCCCATAAATGTCCGATGGGGTTCACGTCGTGCGATTTGGGTGGCCAAATTATTCGCTCGAATTGTCCAGAAGGTTCTTCAAATCAATTGCAAACAGTTGTGGCCTGGTTTCGTGGCGCATTGTCAAAATGCCTCTCAGCACTATGGGACTTAACATCTGAGGTCATCAGTGCCCTGGAACATAGAACTACTTAAAAACTATGCTAAGGACATCACACACATCCATGACCGAGGCAGGATTCGAACCTGCAATCGTAGCGGTCGCGAGGTTCCAGACTGAAGCGCCTAGAACCGTTCGCCCCCAGCGGCCGGGTCGCATTATCGTCCATAAACTTCTATCGTTGTTTGGGAATGTGACATCCGTGAATGGCTCAAAAGGTCTCCATCTAGAGGACCCAGTCCATTCCATGTAAACACAGCCCACACCAGTATTGAGTCACCACCAGCTTGCATAATCCCTTGTCGACTACTTGGGTCCATGGCTTAGTGGGGCCCGTGCTACACTAAAAAGCTACCATCGGCCCGTACCAATTGAAATTGGAACTCATCTGTTCAGGGCACGGGTTCCCAGTCGCCTATGGTCCGACTTATAAGGTCATGAATACAGGAGAGGCACTACAGGCGATGGCGTGGTGTTCGCAAAGGCACTCGCGTCGGTCTTCTGCTGCCGTAGCACATGAACGCCAAATTTTGCCGCATTGTCCTAACGGATACTTTCATCGTACGTTCCACATTGACTTCTGCGGTTATTTCTCAGGGTGTTGCTTTACTTTTAGCACTGACAACTTTATGCAAACGCCGCTGCTCTCGGTCGTCACGCGAAGGCCATTTGCCACTGTTGTCCGTGGTGAGAGATAATCTCTGAAATGTAACAATCTCTGCACACTATTGATACTGTGTATCTCAGAACACTGAATTCCCTAACGATTTCCGAAATGGAACGTCCCAAGCGTTGCGTGTTTAAAGCGTGTTAATTCTCGTCGTGCATGTATAACCATCTTAGGAAACCTTTTCACATCAATCACCTCAGTACAAATGACAGCTCTGCCAACGCACTGCCCTTCTATTCCTTGTGCCACCGATACTACCGGCATCTCTCTATGTGCATATTGTCACGTAGAAGAAGGTGTAAGTAGATGAATGACGAACACTAATTTCAGTTAATGAAGGTTTATTCAGCACTTGCAACAGTTTAGTATCATAACCACTACACCACGGTGTTACTCAGATTCTTCTGCGACAATATCACTAATTCCATATCCACTGTATAACAATTACATGGCTGTCGCCCGTCTGGATACCGTTCCTGATAAAGACAAAGTGCGGTTGCATAAAACGAATCGACAGGGGCAGCTGAATCACAGTGTACACTGAGTCCAAAGCCTTATGACAGCAACCCACCGCGAGACAATAGCGTACGGCGACGTTGCGACCACATGACACAGTAATGGAGGTGTATAGCGGAGTGGGTACGGCTCAAACAGAAAAATCCACAGACTTTGACGATGTTATTGTCCGCCGACTGGGAACGAGAATCTCAGAAACGGAGAAATATTGTCGGCTGTTTGCTTACTACAGTCGTGAGGATCCACGGAAAGTGGCTGAAGGGCTGTGAAACCACCAGGGTAGGCGAAAAACTCTTGTCCATCCGTGGATCATTACAAAACGTATATGGCGGACACCTACCCTCCCTATAAAGCAGAATAGATTCTATGGTAGATCTGGCGACGTAATGCAATGCAGATGCCGACTCAAATGTTTCGGAGCGCAGCGTTCAGTGCACACTGTTGAATCACCCTACGTTCAGTTGAGATGTTCCTTTCAAATATTTCCGAAATCATTTAAAATATCGTAATTCCGTTTCCAAGCAGATGAATTGTAAGTTTTCACTAAACGATATATGGTTTATTTTAATTGATATAATAATTACAAACATATGGCTAACAACTTCGACTTTTCCAATGTAACTATAATAATTTCTATTGCTAGAATCGCAATTCTAAAAGAGATTAATTTCTACGGTGTTTCACATTTAAAAATCCGATTACTACATGGGGCGATCAAAAATTTTCTATTTGACGTTGTTGCTACAGCATATATACGACGTAGCGCGACTCTGACGCGTGTTCATAAACACTGACGTGTAGGCAATGGATTAGTGTGGTATTCGCGTCTTTCCGCCGTGCGAGTGATAAAAGTGGAGACGTGAACTAATGCGACGTTATTACCAAATGCGTCCAAAGAGGACCAATGTGCGTCATTCATTTCATGGCTGCTGAAGGACAAACGTTGGTGTTTTTTTTTCTTTTTTTCTTTATTGATTTTCAACTCCCCCCGAAGGGGGCAGGCTGGCAGCAGCTTACTACGCTGCTCTACAGCCTACAGACTTTTTTTTTAAAAAAAAGGAAGAAGAAAGAAACAAGAAAAAACAGGCGATAAAATGGTGATTTAAAGTGGAAAATGGCGTAAAAATGCAGAAAGTTAGAACAGAAAGCAAAAGATAAAATACACAGGAATCAGACAAGTAACATATTAGACACACAATTAAAAAAACATGGCGACTGTCTGGTGTCTGTTCGCAAGTGATAAAAAGCACACCCAGCGACAGTATGATGGCTGGTCGCTACACTTCCCAAAAGACACAACACGGAGCACGCACTGGAAAAACACACTGTAAAACACTGCACGAAAAAGGCGGCACAAATATGGCACTCCCGATCCAAGGCAGATGGGGGGGAACCTGGAGTAGGGGGAAAAACAAGGAGGGTGGAGAGGAAAAAACGAAAAGGGGGGGGAAACCAAGGAGGGAGAGGACTAATAAAGGGGGAGAAGGGCAGATGCAAGATGGAATGAGAAGAGGCAAAGGAGGGGAATGTAAAAGGACTTGGGGGAGAGAAGGGGGCAAAGAGAGGGGAGGTGTGGAAGAAAGAGGATGGAAGGGGGGGAGAGGGAGCCCGGGAAAAGGACAGAGGAAAGGAGTGGGAGTGAGGATCAGAGTTGATATGAGGGATAAATGTAGGGAGAGAGGGCATCATCCGGGAGGGGGAGTTGATGGAAGCCACCTTGAGAAAGGAGATGTAGGGTGTAGAGATGGAGGGTAGGGGGGACACAACGGTGAAGATGTGGCAGGGGGCAGGGATCAGAGAGGAGAGGAGCAACCAGGGGGTGAGGGGGTTAAAGATGGCGCGAGGTGTAGAGGATGCGGATATGTTCCAGGAATAGGAGCAGGTGGGGGAAAGGAATGAGATCATAGAGGATCCGCATGGGGGACGGGAGGTGAATACGGAAGGCGAGGCGGAGTGCATGACGCTCAAGGATCTGGAGGGACTTATAGAATTTGGGGGGGGGCAGATATCCAGGCAGGACTGGCATAACATAGGATGGGACGGATTAAGGATTTGTAGGTGTGGAGGATGGTAGAGGGGTGTAACCCCCATGTCCGGCCAGAGAGGAGTTTGAGGAGTCGGAGGCGGTTGTGGGCTTTGGATTGGATGGAGCGGAGATGAGGGATCCAGGTGAGGTGACGGTCAATGGTGAGGCCAAGGTAGGTGAGGGTGGGGGTAAGGCGAACAGGACGGGCGCAGACAGTAAGGGAGAAATCCAGGAACCGGAAGGAGCGAGTGGTACGACCTACGATGACGGCCTGGGTCTTGGAAGGGTTGAGTTTCAGGAGCCACTGGTTACACCATGCAGCAAAAAGGTCAAGGTGATTCTGGAGAAGGCATTGGGACCGGTGGAGGGTAGGAGCGGGGGCGAGGAATGCGGTGTCATCAGCATATTGCAATGGAGGAGGGGGTTAACGTTGGTGGACATTGGATAAAATCTTATCGATTTTCAAACCACGACAATTCCAAGAAAATTCTTGAGCTGTCGATGGCTAGCTCCACCATCGTCGTCAGGAGTGAAACTACTGACTGTCGGACCTGTCTGGCGCTATTTCCCGCTTATACAGGGTGGTCCATTGATAGTGAGTGGGCCAAATATCTCACGAAATAAGCATCAAACGAAAAAAACTACGAAGAACGAAACTCGTCTAGTTTTTAAGGGGGAAACCAGATGGCGCTATGGTTGGCCCACTAGATGGCGCTACCATAGGTCAAACGGATATCAACTGCGTTTTTTTAAAATAGGAACCCCCATTTTTATTACATATTCGTGTAGTACGTAAAGAAATATGAATGTTTTAGTTGGACCACTTCTTTCGCTTTGTGATAAATGGCGCTGTAATAGTCACAAACGCATAAGTACGTGGTATCACGTAACATTCCGCCAGTGCGGACGGTATTTGCTTCGTGATGCGTTACCCGTCTTAAAATGGACCATTTACAAACTGCGTAAAAGGTCTATATCGTGTTGATGTATCGCTATTGTGATCAAAATGCCCAACGGGCGTGTGCTATGTATGCTGCTCGGTATCCTGGACGACACCATCCAAGTGTGCGGACCGTTCGCCGGATAGTTACGTTATTTAAGGAAACAGGAAGTGTTTAGCCACATGTGAAACGTCAACCAGGGCCTGCAACAAATGATGATGCCCAAGTACGTGTTTTAGCTGCTGTCGCGGCTAATCCGCACATCAGTAGCAGACAAATATCGCGAGAATTGGGAATCTCAAAAACGTCGGTGTTGAGAATGCTACATCAACATCGATTGCGCCCGTACCATATTTCTATGCACCAGGAATTGCATGGCAACGACTTTGAACGTCGTGTACAGTTCTGCCACTGGGTACAAGAGAAATTACGGGACGATGACAGATTTTTTGCACGCGTTCTATTTAGCGACGAAGTGCCGTTCACCAACAGCGGTAACGTAAACCGGTATAATATGCACTATTGGGCAACGGAAAATCCACGATGGCTGCGACAAGTGGAACATCAGCGACCTTGGTGGGTTAATGTATGGAACGGCATTATGGGAGGAAGGATAGTTGGCCCCCATTTTATCGATGGCAATGTAAATGGTGCAATGTATGCTGATTTCCTACGTTATGTTCTACAGATGTTACTACAAGATGTTTCACTGCATGAAAGAATGGCGATGTATTTCCAGCATGATGGCTGTTCGGCACATAGCTCGCGTGCGGCTGAAGCGGTATTGAATAGCATATTTCATGACAGGTGGATTGGTCATTGAAGCACCATACCATGACCCGCACGTTCACCGTATCTGACGTCCCCGGATTTCTTTCTGTGGGTAAATTTGAAGGTTATTGCTATCGTGATCCACCGACAACGCCTGACAACATGCGTCAGGGCATTGTCAATGCATGTGCGAACATTACGGAAGGCGAACTACTCGCTGTTGAGAAGAATGTCGTTGCGTGTACTGCCAAATGCATTGAGGTTGACGGACACCATTTTGAGCATTTATTGCGTTAATGTGGTATTTACAGGTAATCACGCTGTAACAGCATGCGTTCTCAGAAATGATAAGTTCACAAAGGTACATGTAGCACATTGGAACAACGGAAACAAAATGTTCAAACGTACCTACGTTCTGTATTTTAATTTTAAAACCTACCTGTCACCAACTGTTCGTCTAAATTGTGAGCCTTATGTTTGTACTTCACGTATATGTAATAAGAAATGGGGGTTCCTATTTTTAAAAAAGCCACTTGATATCCGTTTGACCTATGGCAGCGCCATCTAGCGGGCCAACCATAGCGCCATCTGGTTTCCTCCTTCAAGCTAGACAAGTTTCATTCTTTGTAGTTTTTTTCGTTTGACGCTTATTTCGTGAGATTTTTGGCCTGGTCACTATCAATGGACCAACCTTTATACCTACGATTACGTGAAAGCTCGAGAATTTTGTTGGAATTGACGCGGCTTGGAAGCCAAGAAGATTTTATCCAGTGATGTCACCCTGAAAGACTCCGAAGACACATATCGGTGGATATCCATCACAGAATGAAGAATCTGTATGTGGCAACACGTCTCTTGAAAACCATCATTGTGGAATGGTGCGCTAAGTTCCTTGCTGTCGATTCGACACGAGACGCTTGTCGATGTGGTAGGCCAGCCTCATCCATTAGAGACAACAAGTGGGACACACTCGAGCCCCCGCCCTATAGTACTCAGCTCTCCACATGTATCATGCTTAGGTCCTTTAAAACTGCCTTCAAGCATCGAAGATTCCTGTCAGACGAGGATGTGGAGCAGGCCGTCAAGGACTTCTTCACACAGCAGGGAACGGTGTTTTACCTAACAGGTACCTTCAACCTAGAGCGTCGGTTGGATAGTTGCCTCAATGGACACAACTATTTTGCCTGACTGGCATACTGATTCTGGAAGGTACGGCCATCAAGAGGAAACTTTTTGACTGCCCGTTATAGTTTCCGCGTAATTACATATTTATAACTCGAAGATTACTGTGTTATGCAGAGGTTCGTGTTTCATACCCGAATAAGGAAAGACGTCAAGCCAGTTTGAGTCCTCCCTCGGGCATGAGTGTGTGTGTTGTCCTTAACGTAAGGTAGTTTAAGTTGGATTAAGTAGTGCGTAAGATCTTACCACCACCACGCCAGTTAAGGAGGTAAAAGAGTGTTCCACCGCCGCTATACTGCTATAATAGTGGCACTCACTACTATAATATGACTGAGCGCGGCGAAAACTAGTTATAATTACCCATTTCAGCAGGTGACACCACTGTCTCCTACTTCTGCGACATACTCAGGATTATAAAACTCTACATTCAATCAACTGATCACTGATGTGGCTGGTTGCTGATTTACGCGAAATATCTTGATGCGTGGGCAACATGAGTAGCCGATACTTACCAGGAGGTCGATGGTGTGAATCAGGCCTTACGGCAAAAAGGATAGTAAAGTCTGGCCCGCCGCGCGGTCTACGGCGCCTTTTCACTGTTCAAATGGCTCTGAGCATTATTCGACTTAACTTCTGAGGTCATCAGTCCCCTCGAACTTAGAACTACTTAAACGTAACTAACCTAAGGACATCACACACATCCATGCCCGAGGCAGGATTCGAACCTGCGACCATAGCGATCGAGGTGTTCCAGACCGTAGCGCCTAGAACCGCTCGGCCTGCGTCTTTTCAAGGTCCGCGCAGTTCCCCCCGTCGGAGGTTCCTCCCTCGGGCATTAGTGTATGTGTGTGTGTGTTGTCCCTGTTAGATTAAGTAGTACGTAAGCTTAGGGACCGATGACCTCAGCAGTTTGACCCCATAAGACCTTACCACAAATTTCTAATCTCCAAAAAGTCTGGCCCTCCCGGCTGCTTCCCGAGCGGGAAGGCGTGCCGGTCCCCGACACCAATCCTCCCGGCGGATTAGTGCCGAATTCCGGTGTGTCGGCCAGACTGTGGATGGTTTTTAGGCGGTTTTCCATCAGCCTCGGCGAATGCGAACTGGGTCCCCTTATTCCGCCTCAGTTCACTATGTCGGCGATTGCTTCACAAACACTGTATCCACGTACGCGTACACCAGAATTACTCTACCACGCAAACATTTGGGGTCACACTCGTCTGGTGTGTGAGACGTTCCTAGAGCGAAAGGGGGGGGGGGGAGGGGTGAGGGGGGGGGGGGGGAGGAAGGGGGGGGGGGGTCCACTGGTGGCCGAACCACACAATAACCCTGGGTTCGGTGTGGGGCGGCGGTGGGGTGGATGGACTGCTGTTGCGGGGTTGTGAACAACCGAGGGCTACGGCGGGACGATGGCTCTCCGTCATTTCTAGGTACACGGTTTAATACACAATAGTAAACTGTGGGGGCAACTCACCGCTTGCAGCACTCGCCGGTTGTGAGGACAATCGTAGTGCAGGAAGGTGAAGACGCTGCCGCCCAAGGGAATCCTGCCCACGGCGGGAGACAGCACCAGCCACGTGCTGCGCTCCGCCAGCAGCAGGCGGGCCAGCCGCACGCTGTCTGAAAGCGAACAGCCGCGACGTCAGCGTTCTACACGGGACACTGCGTACAATAAAATAGGGAAAAGTTATTAGGACTACGAAGGCGTCGGATGTATCACTTTTATGGATTTGTTACTGCATATTGCTGTTGCTGTTGTTGTTGTTGTTGTTATAGTCTTCAACCAGAACACTGGTTTGATGTTTCTCTCCTCGCTAGTCTGTCCCGTCCAAGCCTCTTCATCTCTGCGTATCTACTGCAACCTGCACCGATTGGAACCCACTTGCAGTATTCAAGCCTTGGTCTACCTCTACAGCTCTTACCTTCCACACTTCCCTCCTTTGCAAAATTGACTGTTCATTGTTTCTGGATGCACACAATCAAATCTATTCCTTCTTTAAGTCCAGCTGTGCAATAAATTTCTTTTCCCACGGAGTGGATCCAGTACCTCATCATTACTTACTCGATCGACCAAGCTAATCTTTTCTGTTTTCCTTTAGCACCACATTTCCGCACTGTTTATAACATATGTTCCATTTCCACATTTCACAAAAGTCTTCCTACTACATAAATTTTGTATTCAGTGTTAACATATTTCTCTTTTTCAGAAATGCTTTACTTCCAGTTGACAGTCTGCATTTTCTATCCTCGTTAGTTTTTCCTTTCGAAATAGCAAATTTGTTCTATGATATTTAGTGTCCCTCATGCTATTACCCACTGCTGAACTCGCATATCACTTATAGTGAGTGATGGTGAGTAAGTAACTTATTGTACATGCAATAACGTCAGCTCCCTCCCGCGTCAGCTTGTCATCCACAGTTGCCCTTTCGTGTCATAATCAAATGCAGCTTCACTAAAAGCCTCCCACGTCCGACATGTAAAAGAATGACGTCTCCCTGCTTTTCGTACAAAGTTTAAATGACGCCATCGTTGAGATTCTTCATCTATCTCAGAAAATATAAGAGATGCGTGTCACTCAGTGGCTAAAATGCAATGAGATTGTGACTGTTAGCAGTATGGAAGTACGGATAAGACACGTTGATGATGGTATAAACATTATATTCATTACATTGAGTCGTGTCATGTAGAAAATATCAACAATAACAGCATTTTCACAAATATGATAAAATTCAGAACTCTAATACTTAACAGCGTTTTCAAAGAGTAATTGTTGTTCCACATTTTGCGTTATATTCTTCAAATCAATAAATGTCTTGCACCGCTCACTTTCTAAAGTAGCGTGTGTTCTTCCCCAGGGTTTAAGCTATCTCCACACCACATTTCATGATATCACTTCAGCAGCTTAGTCCTGAAAGTGTAACAGAGCTACTTCGTCCTTCGTAATATTTGTGTGGACTTCCTCACACAACTCCCTCGGAATCTCTTGATATCACCTGACTATGTATTAAAAAAATATTGATTTGAACTGGAAGAAATGTGAACTATTCAACACTGAAGGAGGTATAGTGCTAACGAAACACGCTAGCATTGTTTAAAAACAATTACGTAGCTCTCCGTATATTTACAGTTCGTCTGATATGGCGTTATTTTTATTTTCTTCATTAACTTTTTATCAGGCCTTAACCCACTTATCGAAATACGGCACTTCTACTATACTCTGTCCGACGTTATCGCCGAGACCATCGCAGGTCCTGTGGTTGTACGATATGGCATGCTTCCAGTAAGATAGTGTAGTTGACTGAACAGGCATCGGATTACGATCGAGAAATTCTGTTATTTCCACTCACTTCCAACCTTCTATCCACGTGCAGCAGGACAACATAAAGCGTGGTCTGTCGAAGCTACTGTTCACCAAATCTGAACTTGCACTGCATTCATTGACCTGGCTTACTGGTGTCAAGTACCGATACTTTAAAATGGAAGTATATACTGATGATGCCCACATATTTTTTATTGAGCCAAACAGTGGCTCTCTACGTAATCGCGTGTGAAACTGTTACTTAAGATTCAAAGCACACAGTGTCAGCCGGCCGGTGTGGCCGTGCGGTTAAAGGCGCTTCAGTCTGGAACCGCGTGACCGCTACGGTCGCAGGTTCGAATCCTACCTCGGGCATGGATGTGTGTGATGTCCTTAGGTTAGTTAGGTTTAATTAGTTCCAAGTTCTAGGCGACTGATGACCTCAGAAGTTACGTCGCATAGTGCTCAGAGCCATTTGAACCATTCGAACACAGTGTCACACTGTAGCAACAAGAATCCTTGAAATCGTTTATAATTAACTTACGGAAAGACCATAACTGATTCTCAAGAGGGTCGGCTACACGATATGGATAACTGGGCTCATGCTGCCAAGTTCTTTATAAATTTGGCTCAATTTTGTAATCACTGGAAAACCTTCACATACCTTTTCCACCCATAAAGTTTCATTCCGTTAGTTCTTTGTCAGGCAGTGTAGGTTTGAACTATTTTCCTGCATGACAGAAGGTAGGCGTAACATTTCTGCCTTATTCTGCCGCAAACATTACTTAAATTACGCACCCAGCATTATCGTTTATTCTTTAATGACAGAGGCTTTACTGAGACACTGCAGTCAGGCAAGCTGCACTGATGCATGACTGCTTCAGTGTGAGCAGGCTGCTGAAGACGTAGGACAACAGATGGTCACGTAAAGCGACAGGGTGTGGCACAACGTGTCTCCCTCGAGTTCAAAGGTGCACCGCGCAATGCATGCTAAAATGCAATGTCTGTTAAAAAGCCATGGCATGTACACGCCAAGGCCAGGGTGGTGCTGAGGAAATAATGCAATCACGACTGTGTAAATGTTTGAATTTGTGCGTTATTGCACATAATCTCGGGGTCTTCACGAAAAAATAATACACTGCTAGCATTCTACAGATATTTTATCTACTAGTGTGATAATCCGATAATAACATCATTTATTTTTTTAATTCAGAGCAAAATTGCCTGAGAAAGGGGGGGGGGGGCGGCGGGACCCTCGATAAACATTTTTCAGACTACACTGTGACGACATTATTCAATATTATCAAAGTATCTTAACTTTGCTTCTCACACAGCGCCAGATCGCCTCACTACTGAGCACAGACCTCGAATGTAGCGTAACAGAAATGACTGACGAATAATACAGGTACTTTTGAGCACAAAATTATGGGTCGCAGCAGCACATGATGACACTGACGTAACACGACATCGGTGTGATGCTGGCATAAGGTTGGTGCTACTCCGGCATGACGCTGCATACGTCGCATATAGGCCAGTGCGACGCCGTCTGATCATTTGGATACTTTTGGGCACAGGTCCTCTCACTGGATTTGGTGCCGCTCGACTAATATTTGTGTCGTTATTTCATACTGAGTGCTTCTCACTGCCGAGTGGGATTAGCCGAGCGGTCTTAGGCGCTGCAGTCATGGACTATGCGGCTGGTCCCGGCGGAGGTTCGAGTCCTCCCTTGGGTATGGGTGTGTGTGTTTGTCCTTAGGATAATTTAGGTTAAGTAGTGTGTAAGCTTAGGGACTGATGACCTTCGCAGTTAAGTCCCATAAGATTTCACACACATTTGAACATTTTTTTTGCTTCTCACTACACTGCCATGCAACTGAAGTGATAATAATAAAAAATTAATTTGTTATAAGAAACATCCACACCCTAATGCACTCACCACAAAGCACTGTAAGGAGAGCATTTTGCCAAAGCTGTGGGATCCCTTCATCATCTGAACAACATGAAGTGCAGACACGAAATGATGGCGCTTATGAAATCAAATCACAAAAATTTAAAAAAAAATGATCAAAGGGTGGGAGGCTGATCTCACTGCGGAGTACAGACCTCAAATGATACCTACTGGACGAGAGTAAAACATGGGGCAGGGTGGAGTTTAATTTCCATCGACTGACCTCCTCCACCTTCACTCCGCTCTCTTCCTGTCCCCCCCCCCCCCCCCCCCCCCACCATAGGACGACCATGATATGTGTCATCTGTGATATTAATACATACAATTGCATCAGCCGTAATATGATGCCAGAAAACAAGTGCTGACATCAGCGAGTTGGTCCAGAACATACACTAACCCTGTGCTCTTGTATTTTGATTATGATGAGATGATAGGTTTGACCTGTAATGCAAGGCAAAGGCAAGGTGGAAAAAAGGAGCTTTACACGTTAATTTGCTATGAAGTAGACATAGGAAGTTGTAATTTCTTCTATGGCCACAAACATCGTAATTGAATGTATAAAGCACTGACATGGTCAAACAGATGGACATTGCAGCTGTAACATACTCTAGCACTCATAGTTCTTTTAACAATTTTTTTTATAATGCGGGGCAACAGTCGTAATATATTTCTTTAAAGTCAGTACCGCCATTAGACTGTTGTTTACATACAGTGGTACATTTACACTTACACAATCATAATTTCGGCTTCAAAGTGCCATTATCAAGTGTTTTAAGTGTTATAAATTGCCTAAGATGGAACACTATCGTATTAAAATACACTATTAAACACATTGTCTTAGAGTCGATATTTCTGGCAGAGCCTACTGCTTTGTTTCATCACTGAGTACACCATCTCATGGTGTACTCAGTAATGAAACAAAACAGTAGGCTCTGCCCTCTGTATAGAGCGTCCCAAGCAATTCCGTTCCAAATCTGGTGAGCAAACTGGCTATTCTAATGGAGTGACGTCCTCAGGGTAAACTGTTACTCTCCACTAGGCTGTTGTTGTGGTCTTCAGTCCAGAGACTGGTTTGATGCAGCTCTCCATGCTACTCTATCCTGTGCAAGCTTCTTCATCTTCCAGTACCTACTGCAACTTACATCCTTCTGAATCTGTTTAGTGTATTCCTCTCTTGGTCTCCCTCTACGATTTTTACCCTCCACGCTGCCCTCCAGTACTAAATTGGTGACCCCTTGATGCCTCAGAATATGCCCTACCAACCGATCCCTTCTTCTAGTCAAGTTGTGCCACAAACTCCTCTTCTGCCCAATTGTATTCAGTACCTCCTCATTAGTTATGTGATCTACCCATCTAATCTTCAGCATTCTTCTGTAGCACCACATATCGAAAGCTTCCATTCTCCTCTTGTCTAAACTATTTATCATCCACCTTACACTTCCATACAAGGCTACATTCCATACAAATACTTTCAGAAAAAACTTCCTGACACTTAAAATATATACTCGATGTTAACAAACTTCTCTTCTTCAGAAACGCTTTCCTTGCCATTGCCAGTCTACATTTTATATCCTCTCTGCTTCGATCATCATCAGTTATTTTGCTCCCTAAATAGAAAAACTCATTTACTACTTTAAGCGTATCATTTCCTAATCTAATTCCCTCAGCATCACCAGATTTAATTCGACTACATTCCATTATTCTAGTTTTGCTTTTGTTGATGTTCATCTTATATCCTCCTTTCAAGACACGGTCCATTCCGTTCAGCTGCTATTCCAGGTCCTTTGCTGTCTCTGACAGAATTACAATGTCATCCGCGAACCTCAAAGTTTTTATTTCTTCTCCATGGCTTGCAATTCCAACTCCGAATTTTTCTTTTGTTTCCTTTACTGCTTGCTCAATATACAGATTGAATAGCATTGGGGATAGGCTACAACCCTGTCTCACTCCCTTCCCAACCACTGCTTCCCTTTCGTGCCCCTCGACTCTTATATATGCCATCTGGTTTCTGTACAAATTGTAAATAGCCTTTCGCTCCCTCTATTTTACCCGTGCCACTTTCAGAATTTGAAAGAGAGTATTCCAGCCAACATTGTCAAAAGCTTTCTCTAAGTCTACAAATGCTAGAAACGTAGGTTTGTCTTTCCTTAATCTATTTTCTAAGATAAGTCGTAGGGTCAGTATTGCCTTACATGTTACTACATTTCTACGGAATCCAAACTGATCTTCCCCGAGGTCGGCTTCTACCAGTTTTTCCATTCGTCTATCTTTTCGAAAAGGGAGAATGTCAGAAGGTGGAAGAGATACTGGGCACAAGAGCCATTTCAAATAAGAAACTAAAGGAACGTATCAATAGAGAGTAATCAGAAGTCTGGGACAATACAGAAACAGGGAGGACAACTTCCCAGTTCCTCCATCATACAAAAAAGATCAAAAATTAAGATTTTTTCTCCAACCAAAGGAGCAATACACTGTCTGAGGGGACACGTGCCCTTATTACTAAAACCATGCCGACACATCGCAGACACCTATCATCATCATCATCATCATCATCATCATCATCATCTTGAATAGTAGCAGTCCCAGGGTAGGACTGTTTGAAACATAAACCTCGCTGTCTAGTCCTGTTTCCTCGCCATCTTCCGGTGTTCACTCTGGACCAGTCCTCACTTCTTCTGTAGTAACTTCTGTATATCACTTCTCTGCTTCTTCGTGGGACGTCTCTGTCCGAAACTAGGCTCCTAGTATTTTGCACGAATGCTTCTGCTGTTTGCTACGTTCACTGATTTCTTTCTCATTCCTTCCATTTTCCTCTGTCACGCTTCCCAAGTACTGGAGATTCTCCACCTTCCTCAACACTTCGCCTCCAATCCTCATTCTGATAGTTGGTCAATCTTTCTTTCTAGCTGTAACCAGGATCTCTCACTTGTTAAGATTAAAATTCTTTCCATACTGTTTCACAGTTTCTGTCCAGCTGTTCCTGAATCCTCCCTGTCCCCCCAGATCATTAAGTCATCCACTAAAATCATTTCTTTCATCTTGTCTTCTCTAGTTTCCTCCTACCACCTTAGTCATTATCTCATCCAAGACCACAAAGAAGAGAAGAGGTGACATGCACTGCCCTGTTTCACATCTCTTGTTTGTTGGAACCAATCCAACCTCTCATTGCCCACTTTCACGCGACTCAGACATCTACAGCACGTCTCCTGCACCCTGCTTATTGTTTCTTTATCCACTCCCTTCTTTTCTAGTGCTTCTCATACCTTTCTTCCATCCAGACGCTATCAAATGCCTTTTCTGTTGCGGGAAAGACCATCACAAGGTCTTCCCCAGATTCATAGTGGTGGTGCTGGAGTTGCCTCACTGAAAATGTGAGGTCAACTGTTGACCTCCCAGGTCTGAAGGCATGCTGCTCCTCTTTCAATTTCTTCTCGACCCTATAAGTGTGAATCCCCTACAGTTTTTACAATCCATCCTACTCCTTTTCTTGAATCTTCTTCTCATTCCACATCACCCTCATCACACGATACAGCCACCCTTTCCCAACGTTTGGTAATAAGACAGTCTAGATAATAACAAGGAATTGCGAACTGTAGTAGATGCTGCACATGTTGACAGGTAGAATATCAATACGAAATGTGAACTTATCCGGGCAAGAGACGGAATGGAAGACGCCATACATCATGACAACGAGATGTACAAATACAGAACCACCCGACCACAACTTCCTTCCGGAAGCCGCGAAGAGATAAGCCTTGGGGAGGATACAGAAAGACTGGAAGAAGCCATACATCATGTAAACGAGACGTACAAATACAGAACCACCCAACCACAACTTCCTTCCGGAAGCCGCGAAGAGATGAGCCTTAGGGAGGATATAGGAGGATGTCCCGAAATCCTGGCAGACAAATCCTCCCTTTCGCTACAACCTCGTAAAGGGAAAGAGAGGAACAAAAGCAGCGAGGCAGCACAATCCTCGTGACTCTAGAGTTAGATCTCAGCGCTCCAGAGGCTAAAAAACCATAACAAATGAGAAAACCAAGTTTCGCTTGTAATTCGGAGATAGCCGGCTCGAATTCTAACGACGGAAGAAATTTTCATCATTAGTGGTTGACTGGCAAAGCAAATGGTGGCATTTTAGTACAGTCAATTTACGTAACTCTATGAAATGGTTTCTTGTTTGGTTATGTTCCATGTCTATATGAAGATTCCTATCTTCCGATAACAAGCGAGCATTGTAAATTAGACAATATGATTACTCCAGAATGAGATTTTCACTCTGCAGCGGAGTGTGCGCTGATATGAAACTTCCTGGCAGATTAAAACTGTGTGCCGGACCGAGACTAGAACTCGAGACCTTTGCCCTTCGCGGGCAGATGCTCTACCAACTGAGCTACCCAAGCACGACTCACGCCCCATCTCACAACTTTACTTCTGCCCGAGTCGGGTCGTTTCCCAGTGCTACTTTGCGATCCAGACTGCTTGTTCCTGCCACCACACCTCACTCCATGCTCATGGAGAGCATTGTCCCGCAACGTGTGCTCCGGAATAAAAAGGTTTCAACAAATATATCGCAGAAACTCAGCCCACGGATCGATCCCCACGAACATCCCTTCATAAAATTTGATATTACCTCCTATTTTCTCAAACGTCGATGTTGATGTTTGGTTTGTGGGGTGCTCAATTGCGTGGTCACCAGCGCCCGACGAGGTACTGGCAGAAGTAAAGTTTTGAGGACGGGGCGTGAGTCGTGCTTGGGTAGCTCGGTTGGTAGAGCACTTGCCCACAAAAGGCAAAAGTTCGAGTCTCCGTCAGGCACACAGTTTTAATCTGCCAGGAAGTTTCAATATGATTACTGCCTATCCCTGACAGATTCCGCTCCCACTTTAGCTAAATAGCTCATACCTCCCGTTACTGCGACGACATGTCACTCCAAACGCCAATTAAATAGGGAACAGCTAACAATACAGGGTTATTACAAATGATTGAAGCGATTTCACAGCTCTACAATAACTTTATTATTTGAGATATTTTCACAATGCTTTGCACACACATACAAAAACTCAAAAAGTTTTTTTAGGCATTCACAAACGTTCGATATGTGCCCCTTTAGTGATTCGGCAGACATCAAGTCGATAATCAAGTTCCTCCCGCACTCGGCGCAGCATGAGTTCGAAAGCATCGTTGATCCGAGCTCGCAGTTCTGGCACGTTTCTTGGTAGAGGAGGTTTAAACACTGAATCTTTCACATAACCCCACAGAAAGAAATCGCATGGGGTTAAGTTGGGAGAGCGTGGAGGCCATGACATGAATCGCTGATCATGATCTCCACCACGACCGATCCATCGGTTTTCCAATCTCCTGTTTAAGAAATGCCGAACATCATGATGGAAGTGCGGTGGAACACCATCCTGTTGAAAGATGAAGTCGGCGCTGTCGGTCTCCAGTTGTGGCATGAGCCAATTTTCCGCGGGCTACGCGTGAAACTTGCCCGCACGTGTTCAACCGTTTCTTCGCTCACTGCAGGCCGACACGTTGATTTCCCCTTACAGAGGCATCCAGAAGCTTTAAACTGCGCATACCATCGCCGAATGGAGTTAGCAGTTGGTGGATCTTCGTTGAACTTCGTCCTGAAGTGTCGTTGCACTGTTATGACTGACTGATTTGAGTGCGTTTCAAGCACGATATACGCTTTCTCGGCTCCTGTCGCCATTTTGTCACACTGCGCTCTCGAGCGCTCTGGCGGCAGAAACCTGAAGTGCGGCTTCAGCCGAACAAAACTTTATGAGTTTTTCTACGTATCTGTAGTGTGTCGTGACCATATGTCAATGAATGGAGCTACAGTGAATTTATGAAATCGCTTCAATCATTTGTAATAGCCCTGTACATATTCATCATTACTTAGCGGTAATAAATTATACACACAAACATTCTTCATGATTAAATCTATCTATTTGTGAAAACCGCATCAAATCATTACACTAGTGCCTGAGGTTAACCCAAACATATGCATAGAAACCACAGCTGGGGACTTTAATTTGTACATGTAGAGAGAATGGATATACAGATTGATAACAAAAAGATAGAAGAAGATAGATAGTAGATAGATGGATTTATGGAAGATTCTTCTTAGTTACAGCCTATTACCTGGATAGCTGAAGTTACTTACAATTTACCTATTTGTGTACAATAAAAGCACTCATAATAACTATCACTGCGGACTACACACTAATACTATCAAAGAAAACTAAATTACGAAAAAATTAACAAAAAAGAAAGCAGAAAACGAAAAGTTACGTTCTACTATCACAAAACCACTACTGTCTCCGTGATTAATTATTCTACTATTCAACTACTAATACTACTGTCTGCAGTAGTACCTCTACGACTATTAGCGCTACGCATCTCTCATTTGTCCGTTCCTTGAGGCCACCGTTTCCTCGTGGAACAAATACGTCTACATTACTGAATCCGTCTTGAAACTACTCCAGTCAGCAGCCACTATCTGCTGGATATCTTGGAGAAAGGATGTCATGTCAGCGGCATTTCCGCTATGGCAATCGATTCTACGATTTACTGTGTCGTCTCACAACACAGAAGGACAGTCAAAGTTTTTTCTTCAGTAGTCGCTGACCTCTGTTGCCCTCTACGTATGCTGACTGGTAGGGTGGCCAGCATGCTGTCATGTTATTTAATGTCTCTAACTAGCCTTCGTCCGCAGCTCGTGGTTTTGCGGTAACGTTCTCGCTTTCCGCGCACGGAGTCCCGGGTTCGATTCCCGGGGGTCAGGGATTTTTACTGCCTCGAGATCACTGGGTGTTGTTGTGCTGTCTTCATCATCATCATTTATCCCCATTACGGTCGGAGGAAGGCAAAGGCAAACCACCTCCTCTAGGACGTTGCCTAGACGGCGGTGCGGGTCTCCCGCATCGTTCCTTACGCTCCTCGGAGTATGGGACATCATCATCTCAACTAGCCTTCCTGGATGTTGCGGCTACAGTACTGTCCAAAATGTGGCGAATCGGGTAGTTCTCCAGTGTTGCTTTGCTATCCAGACTACTTGTTCCTGCCACCATGACTCACTCCACGCTCATGGAGAGCTTTGTCTCGCAACGTGTGCTCCGGAATAAAAAGGTTTCAACAAATACAGGGTTATTACAAATGATTGAAGCGATTTCACAGCTCTACAATAACTTTATTATTTGAGATATTTTCACAATGCTTTGCGCACACATACAAAAACTCAAAAAGTTTTTTTTGGGTTTCACAAATGTTCGATATGTGCCCCTTTAGTGATTCGGCAGACATCAAGCCGATAATCAAGTTCCTCCCACACTCGGCGCAGCATGAGTTCGAAAGCATCGTTGATGCTAGCTCGCAGTTCTGGCACGTTTCTTGGTAGAGGAGGTTTAAACACTGAATCTTTCACATAACCCCACAGAAAGAAATCGCATGGGGTTAAGTTGGGAGAGCGTGGAGGCCATGACATGAATCGCTGATCATGATCTCCACCACGACCGATCCATCGGTTTTCCAATCTCCTGTTTAAGAAACGCCGAACATCATGACGGAAGTGCGGTGGAACACCATCCTGTTGAAAGATGAAGTCGGCGCTGTCGGTCTCCAGTTGTGGCATGAGCCAGTTTTCCGCGGGCTACGCGTGAAACTTGCCCGCACGCGTTCAACCGTTTCTTCGCTCACTGCAGGCCGACACGTTGATTTCCCCTTACAGAGGCATCCAGAAGCTTTCAACTGCGCATACCATCGCCGAATGGAGTTAGCAGTTGGTGGATCATTGTTGAACTTCGTCCTGAAGTGTCGTTGCACTGTTATGACTGACTGATTTGAGTGCGTTTCAAGCACGATATACGCTTTCTCGGCTCCTGTCGCCATTTTGTCTCACTGCGCTCTCGAGTGCTCTGACGGCAGAAACCTGAAGTGCGGCTTCAGCCGAACAAAACTTTGAGTTTTTCTACGTATCTGTAGTGTGTCGTGACCATATATCAATGAATGGAGCTACAGCGAATTTATGAAATCGCTTCAATCATTTGTAATAGCCCTATATATCGCAGAAAATCAGACCATGGATCGATCCCCACGATCACCCCTTCATAAACTTTGCTATTACCTTCTATTTCCTCAAACATCACTGTTCTATGCGACATCTACAGTAGTCGCAGTGGCTGCACTAGAGGTTGGGAGACAATAACATCCACCTAAATATGCATACAAGAAGAATAGAATAGCTTGTTACAGTGTTGTGTGGCGAACAGTGAGACAACAGACTGACCATAATGCGTGCAGGTATAAGCGACCACGGTTCGGGCGCTTCTGAACCGCAAGAAGTCTACAGCCAGGGCCAGCACGTCGCTTTCCAGGGGAACTGGGGAAGCCCAACAGCTCGCCCCGAGCAGTAGCAGTGCAACAACCAGCGGAACCACCGCCATCTCAGACGACTGTCGGTGAGTGCCAAGCACTTCCACTGCTGTTGCGCCGGCTCCATGCGACAACAGTGAATCGTGAATTAGTCTCTTTGTAACACTAAGTCGTTCGACGCCTGAAATGTGCAGCTGTTCGTGTTTGGCACGCAGCAGATATGGAGCCACTCCACGCGTTATTTGGAGGCAGCGCAACAGAAAACTCTGACTGTGTTCCAGAAATCTCTTTCGACGGTGACCCGGCCGCTCTGTATCGATGCCACTGCGAATAAATATCTAAGGTACCTTTCACTTCCGCACGTAATGAATATTGCAAGCTGAACGTTCTCGTAACAGCTACTACTGTCAAATGGAATTAATTTGTGCTCACGCGCTGTTACTTCGATAATTATTAGGCAGGAGCACCACAAAGCCTTGATTCGTAATGCTCTATAGTTTAGCGGCCAACCCAAGACGTAGAGGTAATTGATAATCGTTGCTTCTGTTTCAAATACGTGCTGTAACTGAGAAGGGAATCGATGTGAGTTTCGTTATTCAATAATGTCCTCAGTCATCTAGACACCAAGCAAGATTTTAACCCTTTCGTGGATGATGGGATACATATGCCCGATTAAAACAATACAGAATTTTGAGCGCAGGGACGTCTGTATCTCATATCTTTCTAGTATTAGCATGTAGCGAGATGCTTTCGGAAGTTGGAGAAAAATAATAGGGATGGATAAATCGAAGGAGGTGAGCGATCAAATGGGACGGCGTGCGTTTATAGGTAGCGTAGAGCGTCTGTTTCACGAAAATCAACATCTTAAGGTACTATCTGTATTTTCTTCTACATCACAGACATTGTTTTGAAACATTACTATACACCTCAGTAATTCTGTTGCTTTGTACATGATTTGTATATAGTGGGACGTATTTGCCCCAGAAAACTTCGAAGAATATAGAAAAATTTAGTGTGTGGTATGTCAAAGTCATGTTCGAACGTTATGATGAAAACTTGTGTGCGCTATTTCATGTTTTTCATTGTCAGGAGAATAAATGTGTTTTGGTACTGATTTGTTATACTTTTTTCCATATTTTCCATCTTGATAAGATCATACTAAAATTAAAATTTTAACTCTAAATACTCTAGGTTCACACAAAAACATGTCTCTAATTATGTTCGTAGGACACGTGTCTCACTTTACCTGTTTTCAAAACTGGTCACCTTAAAACTTTTTTGTAGTGGAAGTCAAAAGTCTATTATTTATCACAAAGGAAGTCAATTTTTGACCTTTTATTTTTCAGATATATATTAAATGAATTTTAACCGTAAAGGGGTTAATCATTAATCTAATGTAACTAGTCTAACCCCGTAACAAAGTCATTGACAAGTCAATAAACTTATCATAGTTTGTATTTCATCTGCATAGTTCGTCAGAAAGACTGCAAAACAAACTGCAGCGCAGTAAGCTTGCAACTCAGATGTGTTTGCGACTCCACAGAGACTATGGATAGGATCTAATTAGTTCCTCAAGCACTGAAATAGTTTCGAGCTATTTCTCTCATGTATAACTTCAACAATTTCTCCGATATTGATTTTGGGAAATTCACAGTGTTCTTTAAGAAACAAATGGTTTTGCCTATCGTTCAATTTTCCTGATATACCGGTACACACTTCAGAAAAGTTCTGGTGGTCATAATAGAGCCAGTGGGAGAAAATTTGACACTTCTTCGATTACGCTAATCCAAGACTGAAGTTTCTTTTTTGGCGTCGACCTGCTCGGTTGACGCCGTATCCAGGTTCACTTGTCTGCTGTAGTTGTTGGATACCGAACATTCAAAAGGGGGGACACAGCCGTGTCACTCTCAGTCGCTCATGTTTCCTCACTCTGAGTAGTGTGTAGATCCTCCTATCCGCTCATTCGCAGAATCTGTTGCAGTACGCTCTACCTGTTTTTATAATGAAATAAAATGGCTCAATACTAATGGCTACGTTCTCATGGACCATTAAGTAATGGAGTAGACTCGCGAATCGAGGCGGTAAAGATGCTGCTGTTAAAATAAATACTGCTATCAATGGTTTCCAGTGGCTTGTGCCACGCTCTTCCATCACGTGTAACGAAAAGAGGATCCCAACAACAGGCCAGATGTATACCTGATCACTCGGTCTCGCACCCACCGATTCTCGTTCATTTTCTCCCTAGTGCCAACGACATTCCTCATTTGATTTCAGTCATTTCGAAGTCAACTTCCTAACGACCACACGGCTGAGTTTACTCCTTAAGGCTTTGAATGTGTGTTACCTTGTGTAAATTCTACATCTACATATTTATTCTGCAAATCGTTGTAAAACGTGTTACAGAAGATACCTTTTATTGTACATACGTTACATTAGCAGATGGAGCGTCTCCAGTATTTTCCTTCCGAATCTCTACTGAATACGGCAGCAGAATGATTTTGGATATTTGTGGTAAGTGCCAATGGGTCCAAACTGCTGAGGTCATGCGCTAAGGACAACACACACACCCATGCGCGAGGGAGGATTCAAACCTCCGACGGGGGAGGGGTGGGGGGTGGGGGAGGAGCCGCGCGAACCGTGGCAAGGCCCCATTTACCGCGCGCCAGCAGAACTGTATTGTGGAAGAAGTACTGTCCACCTTTGTGTACGAAATTTCTCCTATTTATTTCCAGTTCCTGGAACGGAAAAACTTTTGGAAAAAGCAAAGGAATTTTCGACCAAATGGCAGTTTTCCAACTCTGACGGTGCTGGAACAAAGTGCCCTTGTACTTATGAAGCTTTAAATACTGATGCTGATAGACTAACTCACAGAGTATTTCTTTCTGTGAGAGTCTTATTGTAGTTTTCATTGCTTAGACATCATGCGACAACAGTAGGTAGAACACTTCAGGTCGGCCGGTGTGACCGAGCGGTTCGAGACGCTTCAGTCTGTAACCGTGCGACCGCTACGGTCGCAGGTTCGAATCCTGCCTCGGGCATGGATGTATGTGATGTGCTTAGGTTAGTTAGCTTTAAGTAGTTCTAAGTTCTAGAGGATTGATGGCCTCAGATGTTACGTCCCATAGTGCTCAGAGTCATTTGAACCATTTTTAGAACACTTCAGTCACATGGCTTCCGTCGAAGCACTGGTCACTGGTGCAATGCTGCGACGGCGTCCGCGCTAGCCGCGCATCGTAGCCCAAACTCAAAATGCGCAGCCCCTTTCATCCCCGAGGTTCCTGTCGCTACCACAAACCGCTGTCGCACTTTGGACAACGCACATTAAGTCATGGAATAAACCACTGCAACCTCATTTATCAAATAATCGTCATCGAAAGTGAGTTTCAGTACTGTCTTCAAATAATTAGTGCCTCAGTCAATGATAGATAAAACCTAATAAAACTGCCGGGAATTTAATTCTCACAAATTCAATAATATTTTCTTAACGTAGTTCTTAATAAATCATCGAGATTTTTTTTTCTTCTCAGAAAAGAGGGTTATCACGAGTATCATATTTATCAATGCCTAATCTTGTTAGAAAGTGGGCAGTAACATATATTAAAACATTTTACAATGTGTATCGGTCCAAATATCCGCTGTACATTCATATGCATTCAAGTCTATGCCCTGGATAATGTATGGCATCTTACTCGCCCATTTTTTTTAACCGACTTGTCCTTTCAGTGATTCGTGATATTGCCGTAGGATGAGGCAAAATATTGGAGACGTCTACATGTCCCAATTCTGAGCCAACGTTTACAAGCTTCTGACGTAAATAGTGAAAGCCTTCAACAAATATTAATGTAAATGGACGAAGATCTATGGTACTCATTTCTACGCACTTTTTTTTTTAATCACCGGAGCTTTCAATGAAACTGCGAATGCCTTAGAATTTATACTTCGCCGTGTACTGCAGATATGTGCCTTCAGATGTGTGGTGACTGGTCTTTAAGACAGGAGACCAGAGCACTTGCCGCAGTTTATATTCCCGACTTTCTTATCAGTCACTAATGAAAATCTCTCCCAAACATTGCTAAGACCATTGTCTTTCGCACTCAGGATAAATGCTTTCCAATCAAGTTTCGCATTCGTACTTTCCTTTATCTCAAGTTCGTATGCCGTAATGCAATAGCGGGCGAGCGAAGGGCGCTTGGATAACTAGAGTAGGCGGTCAGGCAATTCGGGCGTTAAATGCTTGAACAAGCGACAAGAAGTCGAGTGCAGTTGCTCCCTCTGTCCAAAGCGGATGCATCGACATCTACCGGGTTTTCAGGGAACAACATGCTAGAGCAGTTAAAGCGAGCAGCCGGCCGTACTTGCCGAGCGGTTCTAGGCGCTACAGTCTGGAACAACGAGACCGCTACGCTCGCAGGTTCGAATCCTGCCTCGGGCATGGATGTGTGTGATGTCCTTGGGTTAGTTAGGGTTAAGTAGTTCTAAGTTCTAGGGGACTGATGACCTCAGAAGTTAAGTCCCATAGTGCTCAGAGTCATTTGAATTTAAAGCGAGCGTAAACGTCAAGTATAGACCTCTACTTCTCGTAGCCAATCCTTCTGTCGTAAACAGCCCTGTCTCAGCCAGCTCTTCTGTACTTGCCAGCCTGCCGATGCCAATATCTGCTCACTCACTGGTCCTATCATGGCCAGCCCTCGTGATACAGTTCCCATCAGTCGCCACCACTGCACCCACATCCGTCTCCTCCATGGACATCCCTGCATTGAGCTAGACATCCACACATGCTCCAAGATCCCATTGTACATTATTCTGGGCCTTGGTCGCATCTCTATGGACTCTTCTCTGCCAGTCCAGCATCCACCCAAGAACTCCCTATCGCTGTTCCCCCATGTGTACACGGCTTGCTTCTTTCATCGGCATCATTTTTTGTGTTCTTTTACTTATTGTCCTATTGCCTTGTTCCAGTCTACTCTGGTGGCTGCTCGGCATCTTTTCCCCTGGATGCTGTGCCTCTCTCCATCCATCTCATTCTGCGCCACTTTCTTCCTATCTATTCTCTCCAACGCCTTCTCTCTGTCGATCCCCTTCTCTATATATCTCAACCTTCCTCTATCTGTGCCCATCATCACATGTGACCCATGCAAAACAATAAAGGAGGCTGATACTACTCCAACATGCCTATCACTGGAGAAGCTTACAGGTCGCAGGCTGGAAATATGTTTCATGATCCTGACAAGTAGGCTGCCCAGCAAAGCAGGCGAATACTACTTTCACACAACTTGCCTCTCATGCAGAGCTGCCTATATGCCATGGACTGAGGCACACGATTTTGACCTTATCTCTGCTCCTTTTGGAGCTGCCATAGACTGAAACACAAGTATCTGACCTTATCTCCGTTCCAAATGCGCTAAAAGGATATAAACACCACAGTTTTGACACTCACGAGGTTTGCTTTTTGTGAGTCAAATTTGATTAAAATCGATGCAGGGATTCAGCAAGAGATCCCGGACATACACACAGCCTACCTTGTATGTGTACTAGCCTTCTCTCTATTGTTTTGTTCACATATGTGTTTGGCACATATACTACACACGTCCTCTTCACCCCTCATAGCATCCACCCATTCTGCACTCCATCTCTCTCCACCTCACCTGCACACCTCCATCTCTCTCCTCCCCACTCTCTCTCTGTCACTTTATCACCTCCTCTGACCTGTCTCTCTGACCATATTTTATACCCTCATCCCTGTGTCCATCTCCTCTTCCTCTGTCCATCTCCTCTTTCTCCGTGTCTTTGCACATCTCCTTCTTCCCCTCTCACTTTCTGTGCCCTCCTCACCCTTCTCTCTGTCTAACTCCTCCAGTCCCAACTTCATGTCCATGTCCTCCTCCTCCTTCTCCTGCTCCTCAACCTCCTCCTCTACCTGCTCCTCCACACTCTCTTTATCCATCTCCTCCCCCTCTCCCTATCTACCTCCTCTCCCCCTCCATCTGTTCCTCCCCTCCTTTGCCCCTCTGTGTCCATCCCCTCCTCTGCCCTCTCTCTATCCATCTCCTCCTTCCCCCTCTCTCTGTTCGTCCCCACCTCTGTTCGTCCCCACCTCTGTTCATCTCAACCTGCCTCCAGTCATGCACATCCACATATACAGCTCCTACAACACAGATCCATAAGGCAGGCCAATAATATTTCCAGTCATCACACCCATTGTGCCAGGCATGCTGCATAGCAGGGGCTGAAAAATATGTTTTTGACCGTATCTCCATTCTTATTGCCGATAAAAGGTTATAAAACCAACAGTACTGATACTAGTGACGTTTGTTTTCTGGTTGAAATTTGGTTGAAATCTAACGAGGGGTTTGAGAAGAGATTCCAGTTATACATACTTTATATGCAGTGTGCTTATAATTAAAGTTCCAGTTTCAAAACGCTGTAAAAAACGAACCACTACTCAGAATGACGTCAAATTTGAATTGAATATTATCGAAGAACTAAAAAAATTCAACAAAAATGTTCACACTAATGGTGCTGTTGCGGCAGAATATGAAAAATAAAAGATGTGGGGTAAACGATTGTCCCTTGGTTTGTGTCTGAGATGCTCACCGTGACTGTCTCAATGCAGGATCGCGTTTTGTTGGTAAAACTCCTTTGTAAGAATGGTGACTGTATGCCAGTAGCACAAGTTACGTACGCTCAAGAGTATGAAAAAAGGCGTTGTTCCGATGTCTGCCAACAATCTGCAGAGAATGAGTACGAAAGTCCAAAACACAGGTTCTTTTGAAATGCGATGTGGCAGAAAAAGAAAAACAATTGATCCAACATCTGTTGAAGACGTGGCCACAGCACTGTAGGAGGGCTCAAGCAGTGGTTTGTGAACATGCAGTGCATGGGGATTTGCCCAAACTTTTGACATACCTGTGAGCACAGTGCATACAATTCTACTAATCATCCTGCACTATTATCCATACAAAGTTATCCAGGTTCAGGAGTTGTTTCATGCTGGCCTTCCAGTTAGATAAACATTTTCTAGAGAATTTCTTGCTCGCATAAAAGTGGACAATGAATGGCCAGGGAACATTCTGTGGACAGATGAAGCCCATTTCCATCTGCAGTTACATGTGAATACACAGAATTGCAGAATATGGGCAACAGATAACCCGCTCGCACTTCAACTGTACGACTTCATTCTGTAAAGGCAAATGAGTTACGAGGGCTGATAGGACAGTATTTTGATGGGGCATCTTTTTTCAAGGAGGCGGGTTCTGGGTTTCCTGCCATAACTGACAAATGTTATGAGAGTCTTTATTACCAAGGGCGCCGACTTTCCAAAATTTCTGTGGTTGCATATCAATGGTGGAATGTGGTATATGTTTTCTGAGAAGTCTCGATATTTATTTAAATGATTACCTTTCATTCATAATCATTTATGAACACTGCCTGTGTCATAAAGATATTTGCTGTGATAAAATAAGATATACTGATACTACATGTTGTGGGTTGGCAGGAGTGCCAACACCGGGTGACTAGAGGAAGCCGAAAGGCACGCGATTTAGCTCACGCAGGCTGGTGTGAGGTCTGGAACAGGACAAGGAATTTAGACTTTAGAAAAACGGACGTAGCTGGTGAAATACTTAACTTTAATCCATTAATGATGAGCGTCGCTCTTGACGGTACATGATTACAGTATCAATAGTAACTGGTACTGGCGCCTTGCTAGATCGTAGCAAATGACGTAGCTGAAGGCTATGCTAACTATCGTCTCGGCAAATGAGAGAGTATTTTGTCAGTGAACCATCGCTAGCAAAGTCGGTTGTACAACTGGGGCGAGTGCTAGGAAGTCTCTCTAGACCTGCCGTGTGGCGGCGCTCGGTCTGCAATCACTGATAATGGCGACACGCGGGTCCGACGTATACTAACGGACCGCGGCCGATTTAAAGGCTACCACCTAGCAAGTGTGGTGTCTGGCGGTGACACCACACTATAAGCATACACTGAGACAGCCCTAGCTGAGTCGGTGACACAGCTGACTTAAAAGCAGCGGAAATAAGATCAAACTCGGGTTCAAATGCACTTGGACGAACCCACAGAGCCAGGGACATAACGTACGCGATACGGGCCCGCCTACTAAAATAAAATGCCTGACCCGCCGACCTAAAGTGTACAGCCTATCGTTAATTAAAGCAACTTTCATTACAGCAGGTAGAAACAGAGATTTAATGGAGTATATTGTAAAATCCCGTGTAATATAATCAAGTATATCATTCATTTATTATATTCAAAATATTAAACAGAAATTATTAATACCTATAAATGTTATTGAAAATACACATTTTAGTGATTGGCTGTCTGTTGTCTGATTGATTTGTATTTATGAAACCTCAATGTACTCGTCTTGACCTCTAGTGAAACTGGACCATGCGCCGTACTTTCTTTGATGGAAGGTATTGATTATTTCACTGGCATCAATAGATCACTTTGGACGTTGTGGAGGCTGAGTTCGCAAACTCTGTATTGGGTCATGTAATTCCGAAGATAGTTCTTTATAAGTATGAGTTTCAAAAATAAGTGTTCAGCCGAAGAAAGAGCTACAGGAGTAGTTAAAAGCAGGTAAAAAATTGTGCATTAATCTGCAACGCTCAGCTATGATTGAAATCTCTGTTACTAATAGTTTTGTTAATCAGCTACAAAGGTTAACGAGGCTATTTCTTCTTTAAGAGGACTTTTGGTCTGTGAGTTTACTGGATAAATCCTCCTCATATTCATTTTGGAGAACTGCTGCTGCATTGTGAATGTCTTCATGGGGAACATAATTTATAAATTTTGGGGAAATAATTTTTAAAATATGGTTAACATTACGCACGCCCTCAAATATGCTCTTCTTCTTTGTTGCAATGGTGCCCAAATAGCCATTAAAATGTCCCATTTCTTTGCCAAAGATGAAGCTGACAACATTGCTTCTTCAGCCGGCCGCTGTGGCTCTCCGGTTCTAGGTGCTTCAGTCCGGAACTGCGCTGCTGCTACGGTCGCAGGTTCGAATCGTGCCTCGGGCATGGATGTGTGTGATGTCCTTAGGTTAGTTAGGTTTAAGTAGTTCTAAGATCTAGGGGACTGATGACCTCAGATGTTAAGTCCCATAGTGCTTAGAGCCATTCGAACCATTTTGCTTCTTAAAAATTGTGTCGATAGCAAGATAAATTATCAGCTGTTTCTGAACAAAAGAACACACTTTATCAAGCTCTACATTTTTCGATTGCATAATTTGAGATGTTGAATTGCAAAGTTTTGATTGTAGCGCTGTATGAAAACTTAATTCAGATTTGTCTAATTAGTTTTTCAAAACAACAGCTTGTTCTCTTTCTTCTCTTTACTTAGATGTCAATGTTACTTTTTACAGATCATTAATCAGCCTAATAGACATGAGCATAACGAAAGACTTTTACAGACTGGTATCTCGAAGACGAACGTGTTAGGCCAAGCTTTTTGAAGGTACAAGCAGATACTAAAAGCTCCCATCTTTTAATTCTATGAATAACGAAAAGATGCATTTCTACTGCGTCGTAAAAGGACCTGACTTCTTGAATTCCACATGTAGCATTGTTAAGTGATAGAGTCAAGGCGTGCACTGCACGATGCTCATATTTAGCAGTCTTTTGTCTTTGTTGAATTATTGTGCACTGCACAATGCTCATACTTTGCAGTCTTTTGTCTTAGTTGAATTCTCGTTGTGATAGCTTTGTGAATGCCTGACATATTGGCACAACCGTCATAACCCTTACCACAGAATTTAGTTGAAACGTCTCTTTTCATCTATTGCACTTAGTATTTCCTTTTCTGTCCCTAATGCACCTTGATCTTTTATTTCACGAAAACTTAAAAATCTTTCATTTAACTTCATGTCACAAGTCTTTGCACTGTAACATATATAAATATCTCAGTTTACCGATATCTTTTTGAGATGTTCTATGTTGCATGTATAATAACAGAAAGTAACGATGCAGCGTTAATGTCATTAATAATTTCTTTTTCAGCTGCACGGGAATGGACATTTTTAAACGAAGGGCTAAGGTATTTTTGCGTCTAGGCCTGGTTTGGTTTATTTATTAGATCGCATAATACTGGATTGTACTTTGCAAGAAGTTTGATGATTGGTAAAACATTTCCACTGTTTGGTTTTCCTATTTTATCCCTATATCCCTGAAAAGCGCTATTACTGGATTTCAGTGTAATCATCATAGTCATAATAAGCTGAAGCACTTACTTTCACACGTTCTCAATTGTCCTTAGTTATAAACACATACCGACGTCAGCTGTGTTTTTCTTACACCACGAACTGAAAACAACGCATGCGTTGAGACGTGCATATTGTTTCGTATCACACCACGCTTTTGGTTAGCCGCCTCCAATCTCAAACCACTTCCCTCCGGCTAAAGGATTTTGTCAGAAAAACCACTTTTTAGTTTCATCATTTACATCCAACTGATAATCTACGCGATCATTTGAATAGCCTGCGATATGAAGAGATCTAATTACATTTGTGGCGATTTTGCTACCATCTTCTTTTTCGTCTTGATAATTGCTGTTATATCTTTTCATTTCAGAATATCACTCACTTGTGACACCACAAACTTCTCTTGTGCTAAGCTGCAGCCTCGGATCTACGATATTTCCGAACCGGGGCAAAAACTTTATAGTGGCGCCCCCTCCCCCTCCCCCCCCCCCCCCCCCCGCCCCTCGAAGCGCTTGATATAGGACGTCAAAAATGTAAGGGAAAAAATGTCGATTTTCCTAGAATATGGTCGCTTTGTAGCGCACATTTATTGGAAAAGTTTCATATACAGGATGATTATAATAAAAGTTAAACTTTCAAACCGCTGTAGAAATAACACCACTGATCAGAAAGATGTCAAATTGCAACGGAATATTAACGGAGAAGGGGAACAACGTATGGCAGAAGAAAAATAAATAGTTACAAAATGTAGCAATAGATGGCGCTGTAAACATCATAATTTAATAGTGGTCGACTACAAATGACAAATGAATCATACAACAACGCCTAAGGTGTACTACACAGTGTGCATAGGTGTACAGGTGTGATACTGTGCCGGCCGCGGTGGTCTCGCGGTTCTAGGCGCGCAGTCCGGTACCGCGCGACTGCTACGGTCGCAGGTTCTAATCCTGCCTCGGGCATGGATGTGTGTGATGTCCTTAGGTTAGTTAGGTTTAAGTAGTTCTAAGTTCTAGGGGACTGATGACCACAGCTGTTAAGTCCCATAGTGCTCAGAGCCATTTTTTTTTTTTTTTTTTGTGATACTGTTAGTTACGTAAGCCCATCCACCACGGCAAGGTCATATAATATCGGATGGGAAAAATCGGTTTTTAACTGTCCTGAAGCCAAACACAACATAAAAAGCATCAATCAAAATCAAATCGGATTATTAATTTCCGTGTGACTGGCGCAAAACATGTTCAATATGCTGTCCACCGTTTCCTGCAATAATTTGAAATCGAGAAACAGCATGCCCCACAACTGATGAAAGTGTTTCTGGGGTCACGTTCAGATTGTGTTGCGCAGTGCATACCTTCAATGCAGCTAAGTTTGCAATCGCAACACTAAATACAACATCTTTCGACAGCCAGAAGTCACACGGCTTAAGATCAGGTGATCGGGACGGCCAGGCTGTAGGGAAATGGCGGCTGATAATTCCAACATTTCCGAAAAGACGCTTCAGCAGTTGCTTAACTGGGTTTGCAGTGTGCAGAGGTGCGCCATCTTGCATAAAAATGACCCCACCGACACATCCACGCTGTTGGAGAGCTGGAATGACGTAATTGCGCAAAAGACACTCATAGCGCTTGCCAGTGATTTTACAGGTAACATGATCGGAAGCACCTGTCTCTTCGAAAAAATGTGGCCCTATAATAAATGATGCCGTAAACCCGCACCACACAGTGACCTTTTCAGGATGATGTTGTACTGGTTGATTTGCGTGTGGATTTTCCGTAGCCCATATTCGACAATTCTCCGTATTGACATATTCTGTCAGATGGAAGTGGGCTTCGTCTGCCCACAAAATCATCAACTGGGATGCTTTTCAAAATTATATGAATAATCGATAGACCAAGGTGCTCTGGATGCTAAGGCGCTTTGTGAAACAAGGCTTCTTTCTTCATTAATATACACTACGGGCCATTAAAATTGCTACACCACGAAGATGTGCCACAGATGCGAAATTTAACCGACAGGAAGAAGATGCTGTGATGCGCAAATAATTAGCTTTTCAGAGCATTCACACAAGGTTGGCACCGGTGGCGACACCTACAACTTGCTGACTTGAGGAAAGTTTCCAACCGATTTCTCATACACAAACAGCAGTTGACCGGCGTTGCCTGGTGAAACGTTGTTGTGATGCCTCGTGTAAGGAGGATAAATGCGTACCATTACGATTCCGACTTTGATAAAGGTCGGATTGTAACCTATCGCGATTGCGGTGTATCGTATCGCGACATTGCAGTCGAGATGACAGGCATCTTATCCGCATGGCAGTAACGGATCGTGCAGCCACGTCTCGATCTCTGAATCAACAGATGGGGACGTTTGCAAAACAACAACCATCTGCACGAACAGTTCGACAACGTTTGCAGCAGCATGGACTAGCAGCTCGGAGACCATGGCTGCGGTTACCCTTGACGCTGCCTCACAGACAGGAGCACATGCGATGGTGTACTCAACGACGAACCTGGGTGCACGAATGGCAAAACGTCATTTTTTCAGATGAATCCAGGTTCTGTTTACAGCATCATGATGATCGCATCCGTGTTTGCCGACATCGCGGTGAACGCACATTAGAAGCGTGTAGTCGTCATCGCCATACTGGTGTATCACCCGGCGTGATGGTATGGGGTGCCATTTGTTACACGTCTCGGTCACCTCTTGTTCGCATTGACGGCACTTTGAACAGTGGACGTTACATTTCAGGTGTGTTACGACCCGTGGCTCTATCCTTCATTCGATCCCTACGAAACCCTACATTTCAGCAGGATAATGCATGACCGCATGTTGCAGGTCCTTTACGGGCCTTTCTGGATACAGAAAATGTTCGACTGCTGCCCTGGCCAGCGCATTCTCCAGATCTCTCGCCAACTGAAAACGTCTGGTCAATGGTGGCCGAGCAACTGGCTCGTCACAATCGCCAATCACTACTCTTGATGAATTGTGGCATCGTGTTGAAGCTGCATGGGCAGCTGTACCTGTACACGCCATCCAAGCTCTGTTTGACTCAATGCCCAGGCGTATGAAGGCCGTTATTACGGCCAGAGGTGGTTGTTCTGGGTACTGATTTCTCAGGATCAATGCACCCAAATTGCGCGAAAATGTAATCATATATCAATTCTAGTATAATATATTTGTCCAATGAATATCCGTTTATCATCTGCATTTCTTCTTGGTGTAGCAATTTTAATGGCCAGTAGTATAGATTTGGCGCCACCTGAAATTGCCACACGGGGCAGTCATCGCCGTTTGCTCTCCCCTCCCCCCGCCCCCCAATGGATCTGGGCCTGCTAAACTGAGTAGACTACCCGTTATTAAATCATTACTTCTTAGCAGATAATTGACAGTGTTGCCGAATAAAGATATGACGAGAGTTAAATGTTCATAAAAACATGCGTTATACAGACTCGGGTACACTAAACATCAAGAATGGATCATTTTCCACCTAAATGTGACATTTTGGTACTTTTTATTGTTGTCATTATTTTGTAATAACTAATCTGCGCCGCACTTTTGTGATGTCCAAGGAACGTACTGCAATCAGAGTGGTACGAGAGATGGCAAGGAGGAACTTTGTGTACATACTTTGCGCTAAACTGAATTTAGCGTTGACTGATTCTATGAAGCTGTGTTGATCTGACCATTCTATTCGTTTGACTTTACTATTTGCCGTTTACATATAACTGTGTTTACATTTTTATATCTTTCAATTTTTTGATCTACTTTTAACTCATAATAAACTAACAATAATTTTTTACTTTCTCTGCGGGCCACTAAAGTACCAGGTCGTCCCACATTGCAAGCCCTAACGTTACACCACTGCACACCCGCACAGGACATACATTTCTGTTGTCTGCTCACTCGGAAATGAATACGGGGGCAACCCTGTGACCAAAACGACTCACTGGCAAAGGCTGTCACGATAGTGGGTTTGGATTATAATGACAAGTTATTGCAACGAATATTCTAAAAATATGTAATCGTAACATTAATCGATTCTTTCTGTACTAAATTATTTGTCTTCTTTCAGCTTTTAATTCACTAACAAAATGCGAATTACGTCTGTATCAGGTGTAGTATACTTTAAACAACTCACATACACAGTGACTGCAAGAGCAACGATGTTGTTGTTGTTGTGGTCTTCAGTCCAGTGACTGGTTTGATGCAGCTCTCCGTGCTACTCTATCCTGTGCAAGTTTCTTCATCTCCCAGTACCTACTGCAACCTACATCCTTCTGAATCTGTTTAGTGTACTCATCTCTTGGTCTCCCTCTACGATTTTTACCCTCCACGCTGCCCTCCAATACTAATAAATTGGTGATCCCTTGATGCCTCAGAATATGCCCTACCAACCGATCCCTTCTTCTAGTCAAGTTGTGCCACAAATTTCTCTTCTCTCCATTCTATTCAGTACCTCCTCATTAGTTATGTGATCTACCCATCTAATCTTCAGCATTCTTCTGCAGCACCACACTTCGAGAGCTTTTATTCTCTTCTTGTCTAAACTATTTATCAACCACGTTTCACTTCCATACAAGGCTACACTCCATACAAATACTTTCAGAAACGACTTCCTGACACTTAAATCTACACTCGATGTTAACAAATTTCTCTTCTTCAAAAACGCTTTCCTTGCCATTGCCAGTCTACATTTTATATCCTCTCTACTTCGACCATCATCAGTTATTTTACTCCCTAAATAGCAAAACTTGTTTACCACTTTAAGCGTCTCATTGCCTAATCTAATTCCCGCAGCATCACCCGACTTCATTCGAGTACATTCCATTATCCTCGTTTTGCTTTTGTTGATGTTCATCTTATATCCCCTTTCAAGACACTGTCCATTCCGTTCAACTGCTCTTCCAAGTCCTTTGCTGTTTCTGACAGAATTACAATGTCATCGGCGAACCTCAAAGTTTTTATTTCTTCTCCATGGATTTTAATACCTACTCCGAATTTTTCTTTTGTTTCCTTTACTGCTTGCTCAATATACAGATTGAATAACATCGGGGAGAGGCTACAACCCTGTCTCACTCCTTTCCCAACCACTGCTTCCCTTTCATGCCCCTCGACTCTTATAACTGCCATCTGGTTTCTGTACAAATTGTAAATAGCCTTTCGCTCCCTGTATTTTACCCCTGCCACCTTCAGAATTTGAAAGAGAGTATTCCAGTTAACGTTGTCAAAAGCTTTCTCTAAGTCTACAAATGCCAGAAACGAAGGTTTGCCTTTTCTTAATCTTTCTTCTAAGATAAGTCGTAAGGTTAGTATTGCCTCACGTGTTCCAACATTTCTACGGAATCCAAACTGATCTTCCCTGAGGTCCGCTTCTACCAGTTTTTCCATTCGTCTGTAAAGAATTCGCGTTAGTATTTTGCAGCTGTGACTTATTAAACTGATAGTTCGGTAATTTTCACATCTGTCAACACCTGCTTTCTTTGGGATTGGAATTATTATATTCTTCTTGAAGTCTGCGGGTATTTCGCCTGTCTCATACATCTTGCTCACCAGATGGTAGAGTTTTGTCATGACTGGCTCTCCCAAGGCCATCAGTAGTTCTAATGGAATGTTGTCTACTCCCGGGGCCTTGTTTCGACTCAGGTCTTTCAGTGCTCTGTCAAACTCTTCACGCAGTATCTTATCTCCCATTTCATCTTCATCTACATCCTCTTCCATTTCCATAATATTGTCCTCAAGTACATCGCCATTGTATAAACCCTCTCTATACTCCTTCCACCTTTCTGCCTTCCCTTCTTTGCTTAGAACTGGGTTGCCATCTGAGCTCTTGATATTCATACAAGTGGTTCTCTTCTCTCCAAAGGTCTCTTTTATTTTCCTGTAGGCAGTATCTATCTTACCCCTAGTGATTTGCGCCTCTACATCCTTACATTTGTCCTCTAGCTATTCTTGCTTAGCCATTTTGCACTTCCTGTCGATCTCATTTTTGAGACGTTTGTATTCCTTTTTTCCTTCTTCATTTATCGACAAGTTATTAAAAGAAAATAACACATTCATAAAATTAAAATGAAAAAAAAACCTCCATAAATCAGGCAGTTTTAATTTGTTGGAGAAATAACTACGAAAGATTTATTTGTGAACAGAACTACAAAGTAACTCACTTTGCATACCAAATAATAATCATGACATATTAACTTTCGGTATAAAACACTTTACTTCTTACGCCATTTGCACGTATGAATTTGTTTGAAATTTTGGTAGTGGCAGTATTTTTAGTCGTTTCTTTACGAACATGCAAAATTGCCAAATCGTTCAATCTTTTTTGTGTCATTGTTGACCGCAAAAACATTTTCAATCGTCAAAGTGCTGAAGGCGACCGCTCAGAGGTACAAGAAGTAACAGGTCTAGTTAAAACCATCCCAACAAACTTTACAAATTCTGTGAGCATTTCATTCATGGGACTAATGTTTTCTCTGCTTAAAATATTTGTAACGTCTGACAAGTTGGCCACTTCCTCTTTCTTCGTTCAGCGCACATCCAGAAATATGCCCCTATGCAGTGTTAGCTCGTCTTTATGAAAGTTTGTCCCCTAGAATTGCAGGATTCAATCAGCGCCAATTTGACCGACAGCAAAAGCTTCAAGTTGTAAGTTCGAGAACCTCTGAGTCAAATCTACAATTTAGCGAATCCATAGCCGTATCAATTGTTATCAAAAAATATTTGTCTGTACATTTCCTTCAGCGTTTGATACATATGATGATCGCTACCTACATTGTAGTATTGTGGCATCTTCCTATTTCTAGGCAAAGCTGATCCTTCAATGTGAAGTTCCTCCGCTTTCCTGATGGTTTCATTCCACAACTCAAAAAATGTATCCCTTTGTGAAACTCAACTTGCAGACAGAGCTTCCACGAATGTTTTGATTTCACGGTATGACAATGATTTCTTCTGAAACGAGTAATGAAGTTGCTCAATCCAACCGAAAACTGAAATTAACATTTTCAGGCAAATAAGAAATCTGATTTGGCGCAGATCTGAAAAATATCATCCAGTGTTCCCACAGATTACACTTTTTTCTTCTGACAGACCTTCCAATAATTTCAAGAGAACGTTGTAATTACTTTCCGACGATTTTAGTGATTGTATTCTGACACACCACATCGTAGAACAGAATGGTCGCAAAATCAGTCTGTGAAAGTTTTTTACAACACCATTTTCATTTTCTTCTTGTAGCGATTGAAACATCGCTAGCCTCTTACGTTTTATAAATGATATTAACTCACGAAGATTCATCAGAAAGTGTCGCACATGACTAGTACTTTGCATCACAACTTGTGATGCGAAATTCAAATTATGCACCGAACAACGAGCAAATATAGCTCTCGGCTCCAACAGAGTAATCGTACTTTGTAATCCTGTTAAATGTCCAGTGACATTGCTCGGGCCATCATAACATTGACCACGACAGTATCTTACAACATCGTGGATAACTTCAACGTCCTAGAACTTGTTGCGGCTACATCATAGAAGCCCATAAAACTTTTTCAACTTGAAGACATTTATCGACATATCTGAAACATATGGATAGTTATTTCTTAACTGGTATGTCTGAAGTTTCATCTACAATAGGAGAAAAATATAGTGCCTCCTTAATAGATTTCACAATGTTTTGCTGACATCGCTAGGCAACGGCCTTGCCGCAGTGGATACACAGGTTCCCGTGAGATCGTCGAAGCGCTGTTGGGCGTGGCCGGCACTTGGATGGGTGACCATCCAGCCGCCATGCGCTGTTGCCGCTTTTCGGGGTGCACTCAGTCTCGTGATGCCAATTGAGGAGCTACTCGACCAAATAGTAGCGGCTTCGGTCAAGAATACCATCATAACGACTGGGAGAGCGGTGTGCTGACCCCATGCCCCTGCTATCCGCATCCTCCTCTGGGGATGACACGGCCTGTTGAGATACGGAATGACACATTGGTACTTTGTTTCGTAGTTGCCAGAGCAGTCACGAGCGAACAGTGAAGCGTACATTTTTCATGAACTCTGAAACGTTCAATTGTGTGTTGCCACTGGGAAAATCCATTTCAAACAAATACATTACGTGAATCCCTGTGTGTAGAAATAGACGGAAACACAATGCTGAGTTTTTACCAACACTACAGAACACTTTGTCCTATTTTCTGTCGTAATAAATCCAAGGAAATTTGTATTTCCATCCTTCATGGTATGACCTCCTGATGGTTTCTTGACACTTCTTGCTGATGTACCATGGGAGATGGAAAAAGACACATTCTCGGGATCCTTATTTTATGGTTGAACATGATTTTCACTGTTCTCGCTGTTAGTATTATCCATCTGTGATGAAGACGACAAACTTTGATGAATTTATCCATAGGAACTAGGAAACTGTTCGAATTCGAAAGTATGTGTAGCAGCAATACCTACTACTGTGTTTCAGCTTTCCCCACGCGTTCAGTGACCGCGTAGCGTTAGGAAACTGAGATAATTTTTGCCCGGCCAAGAGCTTTTGCTCTACGCACCCCGTCAATAGACCCTCTTCTTTGTACTAGCTATTAATGCGGTAACACCCCTTCAGTCTACAATATAAGCTCCCACGTCATTCAACGCCATTATCTCAACAAACAAATAACGACACAGACTACGTTAAAAAAATTTCACTGAAATCTTAAACCTCGCCGCTGCCATGTCTTCCTTTTTGTTTAAAGGACGTAGCTATTGAGGTAGTTTGTAACAGTCAACTACTTTGTATCTCGTATTATCCTTTATTATTGCTCAATACTGGCAAGCAGATACTTTAAAACAGTTGTTGACGGATTGAGTGGGCGTGTTATAGCATGTCACTTGTAAGTAAACATGAAAGCAAGCCGAAAAGACGGAATTCAAGTCACTGTATACTGCGACTTTTATTCTGGGGAGTGCCTTTGATTTGGCCAGAGAAAGACAAGGAACGTGGGAGCGTGTTGCTCTTTCAAGCTCTTTCTTGACTCTGCCGAGATGACAGTGTTATCGTCAAACCTTCAAATCTTAATTTTTCTCCCAGTATTAAAATTCAAGCAGAAGACATTCACCATATTATTCCATGAATTCGTTTGCTGCTTGTTCTATATAGACACGGAATGACGTGGGTATAATCAATATAAACGTTAGCTGTGAATTCTTTTTTTACTGGGCAAATTAAAGTTACCACATCCGACATTGCACAAATACATATACATATACATATACATTTATACTCCGCAAGCCACCCAACGGTGTGTGGCGGAGGGCACTTTACGTGCCACTGTCATTACCTCCCTTTTCTGTTCCAGTCGCGTATGGTTCGCGGGAAGAACGACTGCCGGAAAGCCTCCGTGCGCGCTCGAATCTCTCTAATTTTACATTCGTGATCTCCTCGGGAGGTACAAGTAGGGGGAAGCAATATATTCGATACCTCATCCAGAAACGCACCCTCTCGAAACCTGGACAGCAAGCTACACCGCGATGCAGAGCGCCTCTCTTGCAGAGTCTGCCACTTGAGTTTGCTAAACATCTCCATAACGCTATCACGCTTACCAAATAACGCTGTGACGAAACGCGCCGCTCTTCTTTGGATCTCCTCCGTCAACTCGATCTGGTACGGATCCCACACTGATGAGCAATACTCAAGTATAGGTCGAACGAGTGTTTTGTAAGCCACCTCCTTTGTTGATGAGCTACATTTTCTAAGGACTCTCCCAATGAATCTCAACCTGGTACCCGCTTTACCAACAATTAATTTTATATGATCATTCCACTTCAAATCGTTCCGCACGCATACTCCCAGATATTTTACAGAAGTAACTGCTACCAGTGTTTGTTCCGCTATCATATAATCATAAAATAAAGGATCCTTCTTTCTATGTATTCGCAATACATTACATTTGTATATGTTAAGGGTCAGTTGCCACTCCCTGCACCAAGTGCCTATCCGGTGCAGATCTTCCCGCATTTCGCTACAATTCTTTAATGCTGCAACTTCTCTGTATACTACAGCATCATCCGCGAAAAGCCGCATGGAACTTCCGACACTATCTACCAGGTCATTTATATATATTGTGAAAAGCAATGGTCCCATAACACTCGCCTGTGGCACGCCAGAGGTTACTTTAACGTCTGTAGACGTCTCTCCATTGAGAATAACATGCTGTGTTCTGTTTGCTAAAAACTCTTCAATCCAGCCACACAGCTGGTCTGATATTCCGTAGGCTCTTACTTTGTTTATCAGGCGACAGTGCGGAACTGTATCGAACGCCTTCCGGAAGTCAAGGAAAATAGCATCTACCTGGGCGCCTGTACCTAATATTTTCTGGGTCTCATGAACAAATAAAGCGAGTTGGGTCTCACACGATCGCTGTTTCCGGAATCCATGTTGATTCCTACAGAGTAGATTCTGGGTTTCCAGAAACGACATGATACGCGAGCAAAAAACATGTTCTAAAATTCTACAACAGATCAACGTCAGAGATTAGGTCTATAGTTTTGCGCATCTGCTCGACGACCCTTCTTGAAGACTGAGACTACCTGTGCTCTTTTCCAATCCTTTGGAACCTTCCGTTCCTCTAGAGACTTGCGGTACACGGCTGTTAGAAGGATGGCAAGTTCTTTCGCGTACTCTGTGTAGAATGGAATTGGTATCCCGTCAGGCCCAGTGGACTTTCCTCTGAAACAAATAGATATGTTTTAGGGGTAAGAAATTTTAACTTCTTTCTCAGTGTTTTCATGGTTCATTACTTCTTGATAAAGGCATGTGAGAAATATTTATTTCACTCTGTTTCGCCAAATTAAAAATGTTGTGGGTGCGGCACACGCACAAGATTGTGTATGTGAGTGCTCGAGCCACGGAGCACCACGTAGTCAGTGTGCGTTATTCTTTTGCGCACCAACATCATTCCAACCTTCCAACGGCATGGATGTGCGGGTAGGAACATTTTTATCCCAGGCGGTCCTCCTCTGCACGTTGGACAGCTGGTGAAGCAGTTGCTGCAAAGCCATTTTGGAAATGCTGCCATTTCTCTGCAGCCTGGCCGTCCACATCACCTGACTTTATTTCATGTGTCTTCTGACTGTAGTGTTATCTTAAAGGTGCTGTGTTTAGTGCTGTGATTACAAGCGTAGGTGAACAAAAGGCATACGTTGCACAACACATTCTAAAGTTGACGCTTGAGACACTCTAATCTGTTGTGGAACATTTTGTTCCTTGATTTCAATTTGTCGCACCGAACGGTATATGTCATACTGAACATGACTTGTGCCAGTCTCCTGACAGTTAAAAACCGATTCAATGGTTGCTTTTCATGCGGTTTTTTTCTTTTTCTTTTGGACAGTTGAAATCCGAAGTCATTGTTGCTTTCTTTTTATGCGGTTTTTGGCCGTCGAACGATGAAAACAATTTTTCCCATTCGATTTCATATGACTGTGCTCGAGCTTATTTAACTAAACGGTGCGACAATTGTTGAATGCCAGACTTGTCTAATCATGCACGTTGCACAGTACGGTTGGTTTAAAGTAGAACTCACACCAGCAGCAGTACACAGATGGGCGTTGCCGTGCAACAACAGAACACATTTTGACAGCAATCCTCGGTGCTTGCTTCGAATTGCAGGCTTTAGACTGGCAGTAAGCATCTCAGTGTAACGTGCACTGTTTATTTTTGTGCCCCTTTCCCTATAATGGTCCAGCACTGGACTTAGTGCGTCCCAAAAAAACCATAAGCATCAGTTTTCCTGTGGACGGTTGGGTCTTCAACTTTTCCTTGCACAGCGAATTTGGATGTTCCTATTCCATACTCCGCCGTTCTCTCCGGCTCATAATGATGGGTCCATGGTTTGTCCCCAGTAATGATCCTCTCAAAGTTGTCCTCTTTGTTAACATAGTGATCCAAATATTTTTTGCAGATGTCCAGCCGACCGAGGTGGCCGAGTGGTTCTAGGCACTTCAGTCTGGAAACACGCGACCGCTACGGTCGCAGGTTCGAATCCTGCCTCGGACATGGATGTGTGTGATGTCCTTAGGTTAGTTAGGTTTAAGTAGTTCTAAGTTCTAGGGGACTGATGACCTCAGATGTTAAGTCCCACAGTGCTCAGAGCCGTTTTTTGCAGATGTCCAAGTGCGTTTGTTTATGCAACTGAGTTGTTTTGGGACCCATCTTGCACAAACTTTATGAAACTCAAGCCTGTTGTGGATGATTTTGTAGGCAGAACCGTGACTAATTTGCAGACAATGTGCCACTTCGTCAGTAGTTAGTTGTCTGTCTAAGAGAATCATTTCACATCAACACTCGGTGGTTTCTTCATTTGTGGCGGTAAACGGTCGTACAGCTCCTTCATTGTGCATGACACTTGTGCGACCATTTCGGAATTTTCGAATCCATTCGTAGACACTCCATTGTGGTAAAAAAATGAGGACTTTGTTGTCTTGGCAGCCAACAAAGGAAATGCAGCAAGCTTCTGAACACTGAAGACTTCCACCTTAATGTGTTTCATTTATTAGAAGCTGAAGTGTACCTTAAGCTTAGTCATAATCCAACATAGGCCATTGTCAGGAAGACAGGGAAGCTAGGAAAATATCCATCGTAGGCTCACTGTTAGAGCAATCAGCTCACCCACCTACAGATTGGCAAAAAATTTGATAAGGTTATTAGCGCCAAAATTGGGACACTGTAAACATCATATTGTAAACTCACAGACTTTTGCTGAAACACTCAAGAAAATGGTCAATCTGGATGTTGTGTCACTTTTTACAAGTATGCCAGTAAAAGACACAGGGTCTTTTGGCCCAACAGTTTCCACCTGCAATCATCAAGTTGCTCCATCGTGTTCCAAGGACAACGTACTTCTTGTATTGTCACAAATATCATGAAATGACTGATGGCACAACAATGGGATCACCACAGTCCTCTGAAGTCGTGAATTTCTTCATGGAGAACTTTCAGGAACTAGCTCTGAACTCTGCCATGTTGTGTCCATCTTGCTTCCTAAGGTATGTTGATGACACCTTTCTGATAATGCCTCGGGGTCAAAATGCTCTGCAGCAATTCATCAGTCACCAATATTAAATTTACCATGGAGATGGAAAAGATGGAAACCTGCCGTCCTTGGACGTTTTAGTTTAGCAAAAGGCAGGGCAGCTTGGTCATTCTGTGTACAGGAAACCTACAGATATTGATTGGTACTTGAATACAGTCAGTTTTCTCCACTTTGCGCACAGGAAAGCAGTCCTGAACACGTTAGTGCACAGAACAAAAGTTATATCTGACGATGAACCACCTACATTCTGAATTGCAGCACTTTAGAAATGTGTTCAGTGAGAATGTCATAGCAGGAAAGATACTGCAAACGTTTTCATGTGCCACCAAAAGATGCCTTGCGAATCGGCAAAAGAGGTCAAGCTGCCTGCTTTTCTGCCATACTGTGGGCAACAGCAGCACGCCAGAACGCCTGCTGGAAAGACAATGGCACGTCCCAGCCCACCCCCCAAGATACGAGACACGCTGCAGCCTGTCAAAGACGACATAACTCTTCATATGCATACCAAGCGAGGTGGCGCAGTGGTTAGCACACTGGACTCGCATTCGGGAGGACGACGGTTCAATCCTGTCTCCAGCCATCCTGATTTAGGTTTTCCATGATTTCCCTAAATCATTTCAGGCAAATGCCTGGATGGTCCCTTTGAAAGGGCACGGCCGAATTCCTTCCCTAACCCGAGCTTGCACTCCGTCTCTAATGACCTCGTTGTTGACGGGACGTTAAACACTAACCTCCTCCTCCTCCTCCATATGCATGGCGTCCATAGTGGTGTGTGTGGTGTTCCTGGTGAATGCGACAGCATCTATGTAGGTTAGATAATTTGCACAGTAGCAGAGAACTGTATCGAGCAAAAAGTAACCTATTAAACAAAGGGAACTTGACAAATCAGCCATAACTAAGCATTGTCTGGAAAACAGACAGAAAATACAGTTTGAAAACATGAAGTCTTGGCTCATGCATCAAAGTACTGGTATTCAGTAATAAAAGGGGCGGCAAAGATTAGAATAAACAGCAACAGTTTTAATAGAGACCAGGAGCACACATTTACCAGGGTGTGGGGGTGAACTCTGGACATTGAATGGAAGCAATGATGGATGCTTGACACTTGTAATGAGGTAGGAGAGGCAGTTTCAAATGTGGTACCAGCCACTCACACCATTTGACATCACATGGTCCCAATGCAGGCCAGAGCTGCTATGAGCTATCCAACTCACCTTCTGTGCACATGTCATTTCAGTCCTCTATGTCTATTGCCATAGGCTGTAATTTTACCAGTATAAGTGGAAAACTGTGCCAGCCCTGGCAGTCAGTGGTTTTTACTCCTGACAATGATGGTGGAGATAGCCGTTGAAAGCTCGTGAATTTGATTGATAGGGATAGAGGAGGGAATGAATGAAGAAGGGGACAGTAGAGGATGGATAGGGAGAGGGGAGACGAGGAAGACTGGCACACAGAGATAGAGGGAGATACTGGTAGACATGGACAGGGAGAGATAGAGAGGAGGGGATATGTTCTGCAGGTAGTATCAGCATGGCTTGCAGGAGCTACACATGTGGATGGGTACACTGAGCAGAGAGGGGAGGGAAGATGATGGACCAAGAGAAATGGGATGGAGGAGATGGAGAGTATGGAGGAGGAAATAGACAGATAAAGATGGAAGGATGTGATGGACAGAGATGGTGGAGGAAGATGTGGACACGGAAACGGTGGAGAGGAAATGTGTGCATTATATGTGTTGAATGCATGCACAAGTGAATCTGTGGAGTAGAGGCTGTTATAACTATATTTTCATGTGCAGATGAGTAGATAGAATATGATAGTAAGTGAGATTGTCATTAGGTGTCTTGTGCTGCTACTTACCTCATCAGCAGCACTTTGTTTCATGATGTGGTAAATGGGGGTATATGACATTCCATTTCTTCACAGCACTTTTTGAGAGAGTTGGCACATTGCTGTGATATCCATGAAATGCCAAAAACAAGTTCTGGAGCCCAAAGGTTTGAATGGTCTGTGTGGAGATGCAGCTGACAGAAGCATGATAGGATGCAAATCACAGCACTCGGTGGCTAGCCAGTCAGGTAGTTATGGAGACAGCAGATTTAGCCGCAGAAATAGCATGTATTACAAAAAATATGTGCACATATATGGGCAGCAATATCTTTTTGAGATGGAATAGACAGATTCAGATACCACATTTACTGTTTTGAAGCTCTGTTAAAGATGATTCTTAGGATATAAATACCCCATCTGCTATTCGTGTATTTTGGACTTTACAGGCAAGCAGTCTGCTACACATTAAGCACCTCTTAACACAATTCACTTAAAGCAAGAACTTGATTAACACAAACTAAATTTCTGTTCTGGCAACACTGTACGTGACCTTGTAGTCCTGAAGTTTTATCATTTATAATGAACTACGGACAATCTTTGCTGCATTGCATCAGATTTTTCCATTTTATCCAATCTTCCAAACTTTGTTTCTCTGCTACAGTTGCATGAGCAAAATTGTTCAACAATCATGATGCAAACAGTGCGCCAAGTAGCTTTTTTGTTTCTTAAAAGTAAGCTGGTACAAGGTATGTTAAGTAACCAGCATTAAGACAGTAGTCATGGCCAAGAGGAAGCAGCCAAGCATAGATCTGTAGTTCAAACTATAAACCCTATAGGAAGTCATCATGTATTGAAGAAAAGGACAACTGCTAAGAAATACAACTTTCCAAATCTACATTATCCACAATACTTATTACAGATTGCATGGCTAAGTAAGAAGATACTGAAACTTTACATCTAGAATGAACAACAAAATGCATATTTCCAATTTACCTTTATGTGAACCTATAATTAAGTCTAAAGCAAACAAGATTTAAAAAGAATTTAGACATTCAAGATTTCAGTTATATTGTCAGTTGGCAGTTCTGGCTCCAAAAGACATTCAGTTTCATTATTAGTTACTTGTGGTGAAGCAAAGTTAATGAAACAGGAGTAAGAAACTGGTTCCATGAATTTGACCAACCGAGAGAAAAGTGTGCCTTGTGAAATGTCTATGATATGGACGAAACTGGATCTTTTTTACAATCTTTTCCCAAATCATATCCTTGAAATAAAAGGTGACAAGTGTCATGGCAGAGCACATAATAAACATTGTTTAACTGTTTTATCAGTATGCCATACAAATGGCAATGATAAACATCATCTGTGGGTAGTTGGTAAATGTGAGAAACCACATTGTATTAAGAAAATAAACATTGATTCTTTACTTTGCACCTACTCCCATCATAAGACAGCTTCGAATGATCACTTATCATTCCGTCTTTATTTTAATAATTGGATGGTGACTCAGAATAGCCTTGTTGTTCTAACAATAGACAAGTGTAAGTCCCACAATATACATGATCTTAACTTGGCCAATCTAAAGGCTTATCACAAGAGGTTCATGAGAGCTGCAATTCACATTGCAGCACTACAGTGCATCTACCTGCCAAGTAGTGTTACCACATTGGACACCTCAGAATGTTTTGCTGGTGACCAAGCTACCAGGCATTGTTAACAATTAACCCATCACAACAGTCATTCCACCAAGCATGTCTCCACTCCTTTTTAAGGAGATAGTTTCTTTGGTAGTCTCAGTAATGTCTTTTTGAGGTTGTTACCAACATTTAGGTATTCTTTTACCCAATGCGTTTTGTAATAATTTTCACTAGGCAACTTCTGTATATCATATTTCTGGGTTGGTATTGATTTTCTTCTAAATATTGGTCTAACCTCGAATTTAATGATTGAGAGGTAGTACTCTGAATGTGAACCGGAACTCTTGGCAATTTTTACCTCCATTCCAGAATATCTACTTATAGCAACATGATTGAGTTGTTTTTCATCATAAATCAGATTTACTGATATGTAAGTAGTTTGTTCTGTACGAAGTTTTTTTTTTTGAAGAATGTAAATTTTAGTATTATGCTATGCTGCTTGCGTATGTTAAAGAGACTTTTTCCGTTTGCATTGGTTCTTTTATGGGCAGGGAATTTTTCTACTATTAATCTGTGCTGAACTTCTTTGCCAATTTCTATATTAATATCTCCAAGTAATAATTTTGTGTTCTTCGATGAAAGTTATCTGGCATGTTTGAAACATTTTGCCAACAATTTCTAGTTTGTTCTATTTGTGTTCTGTTTTTCCTCTTCTGTTGGTGCTGCTGTTGTGGCCTTTAGACCAAAGACTGGTTTGATGCAACTCTCTATGCTACTTTATCCATACAAACCTCCTCATCTCTGAGTAACTACTGCAACGTAATTCCTTCTGAATCTGCTTACTGTATTCATCTCTTGGCCTCCCTCTACAATTTTTACCCCCCATGCTTCTCTCCAGTACTAACTGGTGATCCCTTGGTCTCAGAATATGTACCACCAACCGATCCCTTCTTCTAGTCAGGTTGTGCCACAAATTTCTTTTCTCCCCAATTCTATTCAGAACCTCCCCATTAGTTATGTGATAAACCCATCTAAGCCTCAGCATTCTTCTGCAGCACCACATTTCAAAAGCTTGTATTCTTTTCTTGTCTAAATTGTTTATCATCCACATTTCACCTCTATATACAGCTAAATTTCATACAAACACTTTCAGAAAAGACTTCCTAACACGTAAATCTATACTCGATGTTAACGAATTTCTCTTCTTCAGAAATGCTTTTCTTACTGCTGCCAGTCTACAGTATCTCCTCTCTATTTCAATCATCAGCTATTTTACTGCTCAAATAGCAACACTCGTGTACTACTTTAAATGTCTCATTCCTAATCTAATTCCCTCAGCATCACCTGATTTAATTTGAATATAGTCAATTATCCTCATTTTGCTTTCACTGTGTTCATCTTAAACACTCTTGGCCATTCCATTCAACTGCTCTTCCAAGTCTTTTCTTATCTCTGACAGAATTACCATCACACTGGCAAACCTCTATTTTTATTTCTTCTCCCTGGACTTTATGCTACTTCAAGTTCTCTTTTTGTTTCCTTTACTGCTTGCACAATGTACAGATTGAATAACATTACATATGGGCTACAATGCTGTCTCACTTGCCTTCTTGACCACAGCTTCACATACATGCTCCCGCTCCCCCCCCCCCCCCCTCCCCCCCAACTCCTATAACTGATGTCAGGTTTCGGTACAAGTGGCAAATAGCATTTCGCATCCTGTGTTTTGCCCCTGCCACCTTTATAATTTGAAACTGAGTATTCCAGTCAACACTATCAAAAGCTTTTTTGTAAGTCTACAAATGCTATAAATATAGGTTTGCCTTTCCTTAACCTGTTTTCTATGAGAAGTTGGAGGGTCAGTAATGCCTCATGTTTCCCTACATTTCTCTGGAATCCAAACTGATCTCGCCTGAGGTCTGCTTCTACCAGCTTTTCCATTCTTCTGTAAAGAATTGTGTTAGTATTTTGCAACCGTGACCTATTAAACTGATAGTTCAGTAAGTTTCACACCTGTCACCATCTGCTTTCTTTGGAATTGGAATTATTATATTCTTATTGAACTTCATGTTTTGTCATGGCTGGCACTCCCAAGGCTATCAGTAGTTCTAATGGAATGTCATCTACTCCTGGACCCTTGCTTCGACTTAGGTCTTTCAGTGCTCTGTCAAATTCTTCACGCAGTATCTCCCATCTCATCTTCCTCTATGTCCTCTTCCATTTCTATAATATTGTCCTCAAGTACATCTCCCTTGTACAGATCCTCTATACATTCCTTCCACCTTTCCCTTCTTTGCATACGCTGGTTTTCCATCAAGCTCTTCACATTGATGCAGGTGGTTCTCTTTTCTCCAAAGGTCTCTTTAATTTTACTGTAGGTGGCATGTTTCTTTCCCTAGTTATATTAAGCTTCAAAATCCTTACATTTGTCATCTAACCAATCCTCCTTAGGCTTTTTGCCACTGCCTGTCAGTCTCATTTTTTAGACATTTGTATTCCCTTTCGCCAGCTTCATTAACTGCATTTTTACATTTTCTCCTTTCATCAATGAAATTAAACATCTCGTGTTACCCAAGGATTTCTACTAGCGCCCATTTTCTTACCTACTTGATCCTCTGCCGCCTTTACTATTTCATCTCTCAAAGCTGCGCATTCTTCTTCTACTGTATTCCTTTTTCCTGTTCTTGTCAATCGTTCCCTAATGCTTCCTCTGAAACACTCTACAACCTCTGGTTGTTTCAGTTTATCCATGCCCTATTTCCTTAAATTCCTTCCGTTTTGCAGTTTCAATCTACACTTCATAAATAATACATTGTGGTTCGAATCCACATCTGCCCCTGGAAATGTCACACAGTTTAAAATCTGCTTCCAAAATCTCTTTCTTACCATTATATAGTCAATCTTAAACCTACCTGTGCCTCCAGTCCATGTATGTATCTTCCTTTCATAATTCTTAAACCAAGTGATAGGTATGATTAAATTATGCTCTGTGCAAAATTCTACCAGGCAGCTTCCTCTTTCATTCTTCCCCCCTCCCCTCCTTCGTCCATATTCACCTAATATTTTTCCTCCTCCTCCTTTTCCTACTATCAAATTCCAGCCCCACATTACAATTAAATTTTCATCTCCCTTAACTATATGCATAATTTTTTTATCTCATCATACATTGCTTCAATCTCATCGTCACCTGTGGAACTAGTTTGTGTACCAACTTTTATTACTGCGGTGGATGTGGACTTCGCATATATCTTGCTACAATAATGCATCCACTATACTGTTCATAGCAGCTTACCCGCATTCCTATTTTTTTTTTAATCATTATTGAACCTACTCCTACATTACCCCTAATTGACTATGTTTATAATGCTGTATTCACCTAACCAGAAGTCCTGTACCTCCTGCCACCTGACTTTGCTAACTCCCACTATCTACTGTAACTTCAACCTATCCATTTCCTATCCCACTTGCCCGATTAAGTGATCCGACATTCCACACTCCGATTCGTAGAATGCATTTTGTTTTCTCCTTATAACGACATCCTCCTGAGTAGTTCCTGTTGGGGATCCAGATAGGGAACTACTTTACCCATGACGTTGCCATCATCATATAATGATACAGTAGAGCTGCATGTCCTTGGGGGAAAATTACGCCTTTAGTTTTCACTTGCTTTCAGTCGTTTGCAGTATCAGTACAGCAAGGCCGTTTTGGTTGGTGTTACAAGATCAGACCAGTGAATCATCCAGACTGTTGCCCCTGCAACTACTGAGAAGGCTGCTGCCCTCTTCAGGAACCCATGTTTGTCTGGCCTCTAACAGATACCCCTCCCCCTTGTGGCTGCACATACACTACACCTATATGTATTGCTATGGCACGCAAGCCTCCCCACCAACAGCGAAGTCCATAGTTCATTGGGGGGGGGGGGGGCACTTGTGTATTTAAAATAGTGTAAACTTACTTTGTTGATTTAAATGCCAGTGCGGAAAGTCTTTCATTAACTGATTTGAATTCTACTATTCAAACGTTTTTGTGACAATGAAAGCTGTTCCAAATTAGTGTACGTTTTTCATAACTCTTTGCCCTGGTTTTTCCAATAAATATCCTGAATCGAAAGAATGTTCATCAGTACATCTTGTTTCTTGCCATGCTGTTGTTATTTTTTCCTTTAGAAAGTATATTAAAGTTTTATGTTTTCCTGTTTTTAAGAGTGAATTTACATTAAAAGTGGCTAGGTAATTTCTGTTTCAGTATTTGATTCTGTGTGTTTGTTGTTTAAATTAGGTTTCAGAATTTCACAATGCTCCAACTCATTCTTTGCACGATGTTGTAGTCCCCCCAGAATCTGAAAGCATACTTTTCAATTCCTTCGAAATGGGAGATTGGGTTTTCCCTGGTGTAAAATCCACAACGTGCACCTCCATTGTTGACTGTTTCTTGAGTAAGGGAGGAAAAAGAGTACGGGCTGATAGCTCTGGGGAATATGTTACCAATCGCACCACTCCTGAACAGATGCTGACCAGTTCGCCACTTGTTTCATGTCAGACGCATCACGTATTTTTCCTTGTCTTGCTTCTTCCGCTAGTTTCAAGATCCATCCTTTCCACCTTCACTATGCTGACGAAGTCTTCACCATAACCCTACCATGGAGCCCTCACTTAATTTTAACTGATGATGGAGAACTCTACTGTGAGCTAAGTAAAGTTGACCACTTACCTCAGTGACAGATGTAAATAGTGTGGCCAGCCACTGTGGGGTTACTAGGTGTAAAAGGTGGAATACTTAACTGTTCTTCTGGCAACTTATGGATATGCACATCACACACCCATCAGCTGCTATGGTATAAATTTTGACACAGAAGTAACATGGATTTGTCATTGTGCATTACAGAATCATCTTCAAATGTGGTACAATATTTATAGCAAGGAATGTGAAATTAAATTACGGCTTCTGTAATACAACACAATGAGCAGAGAAAGAATGACATTCAAAACATTTGTGACAGTGTCTTACATTGCATAATGCATTTAAATTTAAGTAAAATTACTGTAATAACCAGTTAATCATCCTCTTACACAGAAAACACAAGAACACTTCATTATTTGAAAAAAATGTCATTATCACCTTGAGCTCACAGTAAAATACTTTATTTAGCTAGTTTCAGTCACATGAAAGTATTCACAGAATCATGTCAGGTGAAATTAAATTCTTATCATCAGGTGATAGAACCATGAATTATACACTGTTATCGTATCATAATATAAATAATGTCATCAACCTATAAAAACTGCTCAGCAGTGTACTCTTTCATGTTACAACTGTTATCAGCATGAATTCTGTTAACAGATTCGTACCACTCAGAAGTGAATGAACAGCTGATCGATGTTTACTTTTTAGCGTTCAACATTGATGAGCTGTTGTTACCTCTGCGTGGTATGAACCTGTTCACAGGGTTAACACCAATTACGGTTTTAACGTGAATGAATACCGTACCCACAAAGAAGTTTTTATAGACTGACAATGTAATTCATATGATAATGCAATGACAGTGTGTAATTCATGCTTCTATCACATGACGATAACCATTTTATAGTTGCCTAACATGATGCAATGAATACTTTGATGAACCTGATGATGGTTAGACAACTGAAACTGGTTGTGTAAATGAAGTATTTTACCAGTAGCTCAAGGCAGGTGTACATTTTCAAATACATAAAAGCTGTGAGATACCACTTCCTGAACAAATGAGTCACTGTTAGGCAATTACAGCGTAACGACTTCGAGGAAGCCGAGAGTGGCAGAAATCTGAAACAGGACAGTCAACACGTAGTGTTCCTTACCATGCCAACTGTATTTGGGAGCCAGCAGACAATTCATTGCACACTTACCATAGCTAGTCTAATGGGGGCTCGTAACATAGTAATTTATGTAGATTACCAATTAATAAGATGAATATATATGCGGCCCAAGGTCCAGTCAATGTTGGCTCTTGAGCAAAAAAGTGACGTCCATTGTTGTAAGCCTTTTTAATCTTCAGAGATAAGTGAATAGTTGATACTATAGTGTTTGTCATTTAACAGTGAGTATCAACAATCACCATTTTTTATGAGAAAGCAGTCTTGAATCAATAAAGTGCAGACTGACCACGTTACTGCAGCTAAAGCTATTTAGGACAAAATAAATTTAATAAATAAAACTTTTGTCGGTTACAGCATATCAGTTGCACCAAAGAATTTAATTTCAGGCATCTTAAATTTTAATACTTCAGATTCAGGGACAAAATACTCTGCTGTATGTGTGTTCTACTACAAGAGAAAGGGTGGTTAAAGGTTTTCGTTGCAGACAACACACTTTCCTGATTCCCAGTATAAGAAAAGTGTGTTGGTGAGGCTCACATATCCCAAAATTTCAAATGACTTACTGTCTCTCATAACCTCACTTTCATTGTTTAGTACTGGCTAGTGTCATGTCGACACTCCATATACTGCATGATGAAACAAATCTATTGTGACAATGACATCAATCAAACTATGTGCCAGTTGTAATGTTAGAAGTCCCCTGCTGCATTTATAATTACAAGACAATATCAACAAACTAATTCATGAAATTGGTACACCGCACTTCCAAATTACTGGTTAAGTAAACAAGAGTATTTTCATCTTTTTTATTAAAATTATATTTACACACAAAAACTGTGTTACAATAATCAGAAAAATTACTAACAAGTGTTCATACATTCATTCATTCATTCATTCTCTCTCTCTCTCTCTCTCTCTGCATATAGGACTATACTACTTCATGAAAAAAATATACATAAAATACCATAGTAGGCCTATCAAGCACGATCTGCAACAAACTCTCAATACTCATAATTACAATACAATCAGTCCTGCTAAAGCACACAATGAAGTAAAATTATGTCATTTTAAGTAACAGTTTTTACTTCCTGTACACGTATGTAAAGCTGTATTGAATAACTGGCACAGAGGAGGGGTGGGGGGACAGTCTGCTCACTAGGGTCTTGTTATTTTTGTACATAAACAGTAAGCACAGACTATGTACTACCCCACCACACTATTATTGCACTTTGCCTCCTGAGGCCATTATCGGAAAAATGTGGTGACAATACTTTAAACAAGTACAGTCGTGACAAACGGAAAAACAATGCAACGTGAATGCTTTCTGGACAGTTGTGCATATAATATGAAGTGGTTCAGCATGTCCTCGTGAAATAATATGATAAAAGATCACAGAAAGTTGACCAGTGCACAATTACTCCCAGGTGCAAAAATATTGTGGTCAACTAACAATCCAATTACAAATATTAAATGAATCTGATACAAATTACTCATCCCATGATTTTCCACACAGTTTCACAAAAAAGAATGAAAATTTCACACTTAAGCTATGTATTCTTATACATAAATTTATAATTATCCTACTGCATGTTACCCATATGATCACTCATTGAGGTGAAGAGAGATTTCCCAGATGAAGTATTTGCATCCATATATGTATGCTAATGTGTTTTCAAAAGATATCATTCAACTAAAAGTTGAGAAAGGTTCTAATTTTGCAAATGATACAACTTTTATATCTACTGGACTAGACAAAGTATTTGAGATATGTTGCATAAGAAAGGATTTTTCTTGCTAACATGATTTTATCACTATTTAGCAATGTTGCTCTCAAGCTTATAAATGGAAAGAGGAAGTCTTGAAGCTGAGTTGTTAAACAAATGTGTTGATGGATTCTTACCTGGGACTCTGCAAATAGGCTTAAGTTTTTATGAGAAGAGGAAGACTGGCTTTGAGTACTGCATGGACAGCAAGACCAGAAGAAATAAACATCAGCTCCTGTGCCTGTGAATGATATACAACATGATAGTTTAGACCACTGGATAGTGTAGGGGCCTAAAGCGAAGAGACAGACTTTGCTCTCAGGGATAGTCAACTGTACAATGTGTAACTGTTCCGTACTTTGTAGCAAAAAGGAATTGTTTCACCACATTTCATGTACGATAATGCAAAATACAACAATTTTTTCAGCCACAGGAGCAACAATGCAGTCCTTTTAATGCAGTCCCCGCACGCCTTCTGTGGGCAATGATTCTTATAGGTAACATACTGTGTTTTGAAACATCACGAGGAAAATTGTCCACATAACCATAGACACCTAATTTAAGTAACTTAACACTTTTTCTTTCCAGTATTTCTGAGGGTGCAAAATAAATGGTTAAAATCATCAGTTAATAAAACAGATATGGAGAGAGGTTGCATAGGAATGGATTTTTCTTGTTAACTCAATTTTAGAAGCAGCTGAAAGAAGAACAGGTTCAGAATCAGCCATTACAAAAGAACTAACGTGTGTAATAAATCATGAAAAGGAACTTGCTAACATGGTCAATGAAGTCTGGAAGAAAGCAACTTATGAAGGACCAAGGAGACAGTTTGAGTAACATACCACAATCACTTGGGCACATTATTGTTGTGGTTTTATTTATTTATTATTTTACACTTCACTACCAATTAGTTTCAGCCAATCACCATCATTAGAGTTGTTAAAATTGAACAAAATGTACTGTTACAATGCATGATTACATGCGAATAAAACATGTACTTTTCTATAGGTACCTGCACGTTGTAAGTAAAGCCTGGGCTGTGAGACCATGACTGGACTATCACCTGAATGCAGGTAGTGTGCAGCCCTTCCATCTGCTGAGTCACTAGGAGTGTGAGGGGTGGTAGGTCCCTTGCCCCCACACAACTTTTATCCCTGGGAAAGATCCCCGATACTCATTCTGATAGTAGACCTGGGGCCACCCTGTAGGGAATCTAATGAGGAAAATTCCCCACCCTTCCCCTTCCTCCAGCCTGGACTCTACTTCTCTACTCGCTAAACTGCCACAGCTACATTTGCAGCTTAGGCATGATACAATTACAAGGCCCTTTGAATTTCAGGGTTTACATTAGGTGGCTTGAAATATTGTAGTTAATATTTCATACTGTATTGTAATAAGTTTTGTTTCATTTCAACAGATCTGACAATGCTAACAGCTGAAACTGTGAGGTGTAAAAAATTAACACAGTTACAATCTACACTGAACACTGCAATCAAAATTTCCAATCCAAACCAATAATACTTCTTAACAACGAAACTCCCATTATATAATGAACAGACTTACTTATAACTTTCATGTAAACAGTGGAACCACACACTTTTGTTGGGGCTGGCAAAAAATGGTCACATATATTTCTCATCAGAATAATACCAAAAAATTTCTGTAAGTCTGGAAATAAAGCTAGGCATGATACACTTAGCATGAACATTATAAACAAAATAAAAAATTCAGTTAACCTCTCTCATTTTCACACAAAATTTCACACAAACATTGTATGTTACACACAAACCGTACATTATAAAGAAATTATCCTGTAGCTTACAAGTTGCTCACCACCAGTGACACAAAAAAATCAAGTTCTTTTTCCTTTCTACAATATGAGGAAATACAAATATTATTTGCCACACGAGAACAGAGGAACTTATTTATGTCGTTTGAATCACTGTCAAATAAAAAGTGTTTACAATTTTTGTACACTAACAAAATCTTGTGCATTAAAATACATACTTCCAGCTAATACTGTTAAATTTTATAATGCGACGTAAAACGTGCAGTTTACAAATTTTCAGTCAAAATTATTCCTCCTAATTTCTTCTTCAAGAAAGAAAAATTTTCAATCTATTTCAAATCAGTTTTTGTTGAAATAGCTGTAGAGTACCGACAATAGTGTCAGTGGTCCCTAGTATTTGGAAATTTGCTGATAATTCAAACGTAATATCCACCTAGTCCCAACAAAATACATTCCAATATTCTTACTTGATTTCTTCCTCTACTTGTCACAGTCTCTTCAGAACAGTGCAAGTAAGTATATACAACATAGCACATGATCACCGCAGTAACATCACATTCAAAACAAACAACTCAAAAGCTTTAGGTAAGACAAATTACAAACAAAAATATCCAAATATACACTATCCTGGAAGTGCAAGCAAACAACTGAGCCTGAGCCAGCTTTTTTTTACATAAAATACACAAACTCACAGAATATCAAACATGTACAAAATTTATTTCACATGCTTTTCTCTCAGTCTTATATCACTATAGAAGAGAGGGCACAGATCTCACTATTGATACATTTCTAGTTTCAAAGAACTGGCACCATATGTTACTGTATCCGACATGAAGGTAGCAATTTTCGAATACAAAATGGCCTGAAATTGCAGTATATTTATGTCTGCAATTTAGTCAAATGAAATATTTCTCCACATACAGCTATAGAGCAACAGAACAATTACACAAGCTAGCAAGAGGAACTTTTAAACACTTTCGGAGGATAAATGGAATGAAAATAAATGCACTCTCCTAAAACTTGATTTCACACGTATGTTCAGCACCAGTTCCTGAAGTGTGTTTCCTAGTCTCGTCGATGTAGCATTTTTTTACAACAAAAGATCAGAAATGAAACATGTGGACTTGGTCCAAACTATACAAATACTATGATTAACTTCTAAAAATCACAGTTGTCACGTAAAGTTGATCTTCAATGGCAGAAGATGTAGGCACACAACTTGTTTTGCTTGATTACCAGCTGTGCTGGGTACCGTCCAGTTGTAGAATGGTGTATCGTACCATCTACAACCACTATTTGAAAATGGACTGAAGTCAGGCAGGATTCCTGCAATTGCCTTCACCCAATAACTGTAACACATCACCACTGTTACAGTGGACACAACACCCATGAAAATGGTAGTACATCCAACGGGTGATCAAAACCTGGAAAAAAAGAATAATATATTGAACTAAGGAAAAGTTTTCAAAGTGGTAGTATTTGTTCATATTTACTACAGCCTTTTCAATCAAGAATGTAGGGAATACAGGGAATAAGGTCTGCCCCATACGTGGGCTCGTGGTGGTAGAATCCCTCCCCCTTTCATTCAGAACAATTACTGATTGAAAACTATCCTGCTGGGTAGTAATCACATGGATATTACAAGTGCAATTCATTCTGAACGTCCAAAGCTAACACTGAAAAGACAGACAACTTTAACACTTCATGGATGGAACCTGAATAGAACTCCAGCAGCAACAGTCAGACGAACTGCACCTGAGTCTTGCTCATGCTGTGCGTAAAAATTTGTAGCTGATATTGCACCTCCTGATCTCTGATGGCAGCCACGTAGACTGCACGAGGAAGAGTCTCAGTACTGTCTTACTATGTACTTTTCATATTCTAAATTGCTGCACTCCACATCCACATAAGTGCTTTGTAAGTTCCTACCCTGTGTTGAGCCCTCTACTGCTTTAATCTTTGTTGGCCCACTGCTTGTCTCTATACAGTTTTGACACCAGGAATTTTGGTGCTACTAATATCTTCCATGCCCTGGAAGTAGTAGTCTGTGTGTTCAGTTTAGTTGATGATCCTGATACCAATCCATATTTCTGTCTGGCTGAAAGCTCAGATAAGTAATAACTTAAAGAAAATAATATAGTGATGCTTTTGAAATAATGTTTGGTCTAAATGAACATTCAAACAATTGAGATAGTAAAAATTATCATAAAAAGTGCAGCCAACTGGCGTCTGATGCAGCTCGTTGTGTGCCTTAATGTTTCATTATATACCAAAGTATAGCAAATTGTGATTGAGTGTGTGTGTGTGTGTGTGTGTGTAAGTTTTCATCTAGATTAAAAACATGAGTCAGTAAAACATTTCATAATTTCTCTACAATTTTAATATGTCATAGTAAGGCTTTTATGAAATGATAAACCGAGCATCATAATTTCAAATGAAACACTATAAACGTTTATTGAATTTACAGTTATAAAGCTATGATTTTCGAAAAATGTGTTAAAAGCAGCAGTCTAGCTGCCTCACCCAGGGTGACTGGAGATAGTCTCAAATGTGTTTAAAAAAAAAAAAACTCTAACTGTCCTACAGTTGGTCCCATATTAGAGCACGGTTTGCGAAGGCCAGCAAAATCTGAACCACATAGACTATCTGCCTAAACATAACATTTGGCATCTGTTGTTTCTGCCCTAAGAACTCAGTATTAATTCAAAAGGAAAGAAATGGTATGTACCGAAATTGTTAATATGTGATGTGTATAGCAAAACCCAAAGAATCAAACCCAAAAGCCTTCCACCATGGTACCTTACTTTTCTTAGTTTTAATTTTTATATGTATTCTCTGTCAACTGCCCCACCCCCAAAACAAGGTCAAATGTCTTTGCTTCTGTCCACATCTGCACCATATGGCTTTTCAAGTCTCTATAACTACTACTTTCCACCATAATTACCCCTAAATTCTTTTACCAACCACCATTCACTTGCTATCCCTATAACTCTACAGCCCCCAAATCACTCACTACAATACTATGCTACTTTTATTTTATTTTGACAATTTGCTTTGTATTTTCTTCCAAAGTAACTATATAGATCTACAATTATATGCCTTTAGTAAATCAAAATTGGTTTAGGATACTGTTTCAGACAAGAACAACTTGGGCACTATTGCACAACCAAAATCGTAAGACCTATTTAAGTAGTAAATTCTAACAAATAACATACCCAACATTGAACTCCTGATCTGATGTGACCTCTTCACCATCTCCATCCATCGCTTCCTCTTCTTCAACTGTTTGCAAGCAAAAAGATAAGGTTAATTCCAACATACATACTGTGACAAAACTAAACTAACAATTAAAAGAGATGCTAGCAACACCTTTGGCCAGACATAAGATTTGCTAATGTTCATACCTCAAAATTTTCTCCTGGTATAAACTGTGCATTATTTTAAAATAACAGCTTATAAAATTAAATTAGGAAGGACAGAGCAGGTTGTTCTTTCACACAGAAAAATTGATAAAAACGGTAATATACACAGTGAAATTCGTAAGTCATTTAAAAGCCAAGAGGAAGAGTAAAGGGAGGGAGAGAATATTATAACCAAATGTGCTGAACCACCTATCACTGTTTCTACTCTGATCCTCTACAAATCACTATGTACTGCATGACAGGATACTTTTTACTGCACAACACATTAAGATTGCTTCCCATTATATTCATAGACTGAGCACTGGGGAAATGTTTAATTTTATCTGTAGGTGAGCAGCATATAGAGAACTGAATATTTATTCCAAATACACAGAATTCTTCACGTAATTTTTCAGGAGTTATTAAGTATCTCTCATATCTACCAGTTCAACAACATAAGGAAAAAGATAGATTGCTACTTGCCGTACCGATGTCACAGTGAATTGCAAACAGGCAGAATGATATATGGTTACACATTTAGCTTTTGGCCAAGGCCTTCTTCAGAAAAGGAAACACATACACACACACATTCATTCACATAAGGAAGCACACCTCACACACACATGGCAACCCCCTCTGGTAGCTCTGGACCGAGTTGCTGGAGATGGGGGTCGTGTGCATGAGGTGTACTTGCTGATGTGAATATATGTGTATGTGTATGTGTGTGTGTGTGTGTGTGTGTGTGTGTTTCACCTTGTCTGAAGAAGGCTCCGGCTAAAAGCTAAACATGTAACAATCTTTTCGTTGTGTTTGTCTGCAAGTCAATGTGTCCTCTTCACGTGAGTAACAACCTATCTTTTTACTTATATTCCAAACTGGAGTTTCCACTGTTTGATTTTATCTACCCTTCACATTTTTCAGCATTTATAGCTCACACCCATGTTAGCCAAAGAAGTGACCACTCATGTTATCCCTCTTTTTTATGATTTCCTCTGTCAGCATAACTTTTACTGGGCAGCATGTACATTTGAATATTACTCAAAGACATGCCACACCACAGTTCCATAAGCAATCTCTTTCCTCATCAAATGTAGTTTCCCTGTACCTATGAACTACAATGAAACCCCTATACAACATTTTTCAAGGGACCACAAATTCTGAACACTGTATAGAGGAAAACACTATAAAGGGGGAGGCTTCCAAATAATAATTATAGGGCATTACTGAAGATTGGGATACCACTAATCAGCTTTGACAAATGGTGCCATAAATGACATTTTAAATTTTCACAACACCGTAATATGATATTCATTGCAAATGATCAATGTATCAAATGATTAGTTTTTTGTAGTTAAAACATGGGGCCCGGTAGGTGGATAGGTGAAAGTAAATGGATCAGTTTGTACTGTAAAAAGTTATAACAGATTCTTAAGATATAACATCATTGCCTAAAGCTGACAGGTGGTATCCTGTTCTTCAGTTGACCCAATTATAGAATATGAGCCAAATTTTGTTTATGATATACTGCACATAAAAACACAGTAAGTGGTACGGATTAAAAAAGAATTAGTTACAAAAAAAAAACTTTAAAATTAAATTATGAAATTGAACTTAAATTTGCACAAAACTCTAGGAACCTATGCAATCTGAAAATCATATGCCTACGATTTTTTTTAAATATTCAAGTAAGCATGTTTGTTTTCTATTTCTCCTTGACTCTATGACAATCATTACTTGCTCGTTCTGTCCTCAAGTCTATGGGCCATCACATATCTCCTGAATGTTTCAAAGGCTTCAGCTGCCTTAGTATATGAGGGCACAGGGTCATCTTCCTTGTCACTGTCACTTTCACTACCACTATTATTCTCCAAGCTGCTCTCTGCAGTCAGCTCCTCAATACTTCGTACTCATGTGGTTGTCACATGGTCATCCACAGCCACAAAGTCCTCAAAAGTGACAGAATCACTCCCTATTAATTCCTGAAACTCTTGCAAATCACTTGCAACATCTTCCACAGGAGCTGCCATCTCATTCTCACAGAATCCGCTTTTGTGCAACAGTTTTTAATAGTTTCAGCGACGGCTTCCTTCCACGAGTACATAATTAAATACATTGCCTGTAAAATATTCAGCTTCAGTTGTGAGCTCTGCTGGCTACCCAGTTTTCTTTGGTCCATCAAATTCAAGGCGTTATTTTACAAGGGCTGTCCTATATTTAACCTTAAGGGTGTGTATTATTCCCAAGTCCATAGGTTGCAGGTGGCTGGTTCAGTTGGGTGGCAGGAAAATTACTTTCACATTTCTCAGAAAGGATACATCTGGTGCATGTGCCACACATCTATCCACAAACAGCAGCACTCCCCATTTTGGCGTCAAATTCTCTGAGAAAACGTAAAAATATATCACTCGTCATCCATGCCTTGGCATTGTTTGTATATTTGCACAGAAACGTGGAAATGTTTTTGAAGCACCTCGGATTTTTTGGCTTCCTGATAACCAAAGGTTTCAGTTTTTCACTGCCATTGGCGTTTGTACACAACAAAATGGTAAGAGGTTCCTTGCTCTTCTTACCGCCATGGCAATTTTCCCCACGAAAAGTAAATGTCTTATCCAGCATTAAATTGAAAAACATGCCGGTTTCGTCAGCTTTATAAATGTCACAGAGTCTGTAGCCATGTATCAGATTAGGGACAGTCTGCATCCCCTGAGTTACAGTTGGTTCGTCCACACTTTTACTTTCTCCACATTCCGCTTTGTGTACAATACCATGATGCTATCAAAATTTATCAATCCATCCATTGGACGCCTTAAAATTTTCCATTCCTAACTGCAGTGATATTTGAAGCTCCTTCTCCTTCAGAATAGTTCAGTTTATAGGAATGTTTGCAGCACATGCTTGCTGAAACCAAGTTAATAAAACTTCCTCCATATCGTCGCAAGTCGATGGTTTCAAACGTATACATTTCGAATTTCCACAATTCTCATACCCTTCCGTTATTGACGATCTGTTTTTCATAGTAGTGTTGAGTGTTGAGGGGGCCAATTCAAATTGCTTCGCTAGCTCCACGCGACATAACAAACCTTCTCTTCCAGAGAAATGTTCTTCCGCTTTTCACTCATGTCCACTGATGAAATCTTAAAAAAAAGTTATATCGAAGACACACTCTCACAAGACACACAAACTGTTTGCTGCTCAGCTCACACAACACGCTATGAATACAAATCATTAACTGAAATGGCCCCAAAAAGATTGCAAGCAGAATGCGCGTCACATGTCATGTGACCGGGTTCAGCCATTGACATATGAAACACGCTGAGCGCGGGCTTTAAGAACCGGTGCAAACGTGAATCCACAGAACGGAAAACGATATGTGTACATACAGTCACTTAAACGTTATAAAGAGGTAAATAATTGACCAGGGTTCCAAAAATATGAGCGTTACATGGAGGAAATTGTAATATAGAGGAAACGCAGTAAAGAGGAAAATTTAACATTGTTTATATGGGCTTTAAGACGGGACCGAAAAAAACGGACGTAATATAGAGGAAAACATTATATGGAGGAACGTTATAAAGAGGTTTCACTGTATCAATATTTGCTACTTGTTTTGTTCATAAATAAATTTTCTCTCTCTCTCTCTCTCACACACACACACACACACACACACACACACAGTTTTCCTATGGTACAATTGATCCTAATTACGACTCTTTATGACTGTAGTCAAAGACTTCTATATTCTTATAGTGCTCAACATTACATGTGTCTATATTTCAATCATATTATCAATCTCTGCACCAGACTTATTTTATCAAGGCCCTTCTATATGCACCTACCATTTATATATCCATAGTTTGTAACAAAATAAGTACATATGAAAAGTGTTAACTACTTTCAAAGTGATCAGTTTGCAGACCAAATGCTCAATGTCAAGGAAGTCAGTTCTTTGTAAATTTGCTGACTGAGTTTCAAGCTCAGAATAAATTATAAATTTTTCTTTTGAGATACAAAGATGAGTGCTGTATGGTAGCAGTTCTGTGGATCAGACGATCAACATTTTTAATTCAACTTTTCTGATCTCAATATGAGTCCCCATGTCATTGTCATGTTTCTGGATGATAGTTACTTGACAATGGGAACTTCAATATATCGCCAATTTGATGTGCAATGGAAGTGGTCTGTATGTGCTTACCCTGCCAAAATGCTGATGCCCTAAGGTAATGCTTAAGTTAATGTGACCCAATATTTCTGAAATGTGTAATTCTGATAATGTTTCTACTGTGTATAATATAAATTTTAGTACTGTGTTTTTGTGTGGAATGTCAAACTTATCAGCAAGACTACATGGACTGCCAAATGTTTTCCATCAACTTGATGACAAGTGCAATACAGAAGTAGCTATGTAAAAGCCTTACCAACAACAAAACATTCTTTCTGCTCTCTCAGACCGTAAATGTTCTACTCTCTTCTATACAAAGGACAGTTTTGCTACCATACTGCAGGGTTGGGTTGCTTGGGGAAGGAGACCAGACAGCGAGGTCATTGGTCTCATCGGATTAGGGAAGGATGGGGAAGGAAGTCGGCCGTGCCCTTTCAAAGGAACCATCCTGGCATTTGCCTGGAGAGATTTAGGGAAATCACGGAAAACCTAAATCAGGACAGCTGGACGCGGGATTGAACCGTCGTCCTCCCCAATGCGAGTCCAGTGTTTAATTACTGTGCCACCTCGCTCGGTCACACTGCAGGGTTTACATTTTGTCGTCTTACTTCTTGACATAGATGCTGTTAGCAAAGGCACTGCAAACTGTCACACAGCTATACAGGATGATCCACGACGATATGCAAATATTTTAATGTTATTCTACAAGCAAAACTAAAGAAAAAAGTTCATAAAAACATTGGTTCACAAATGTTTAGTTATGGAGTTACGGCTAATAAAAGATTTTGCCTGAAATTTAACAACTTCACTAATATAAAGCCATTACAAAACTGTACGAGGTTAAAGTAAAGCACAAATTCCATTTACTTTGTTGTTACTGGTCTGGTGAATCTAATAAAACATGTCCCAGACGTGTATCTGCAGTAGTTTTCCAGAACATCCAGGAAAGCAAAGATTATTATACAAGTAAATCTGTTTACTTTAGATTAAGAATATAAAAATATTTACGTCATTGTTGGCAACCGTTAGTGAGTTGTTTTAGTCGTTTCCTAACCTTGAAATGAGTTAGTTTTCTGTATTGTTCAGTGAAAGAACATAATAACAACAGTGTATTTAAGTGAAACCACATAGTAACTATTGTAGTTTGTAGGTTGGGATGCCTTTCAAATTTACGGCAAAGGAATACAGCAATATGAAGATTATTTATGGCAAATGTGATGGTAACATTAGGGCTGCAGTTAATGAACATCGCATACGTTATCCAACTTGGAGGATTCCGACTGCACGGACCATTTGCGGAGTATTTCGAATGTTACAGGAGACAAGTTCTCTACATAGCATTCATTATCAGTATGAGTGCTAATACATGAAGACGATGATGATATTATGGATGCTGTTTAACGTAGCCCAGGTACCAGTACTCTAATTCTCTCTCAACAACTAGGCATTTCACAATTTAAGGTATGGCGTACACTGAAATACAATAATCTGTATCTTTACCATAAACAAGAAAGTGCATCATTTACATCAGGGAGAGCCTGCCCTTCGCTTGGAGTTGTGTAATTGGTTAAATAGTAATTGGCAGTTACACAAATACATTTTATTTACTAATGAGGCAATTTGCTTGAGATGGTATAAACAATTTACATTACAAACACATACGGTCTGAAGCAAGACCACATGTAACATGATTTCCAGCAGCCATTTTGCATAAATGTGTGGTGTGGTATAATCAACACACACTTTACTGGTCCATTCATTTTTCCAGGATGTCTAACCTTCAAGAAGAAATGCCCCGCTTGCTAGAAGATGTTCCACTTGCTTCGTGATTGCAAATGTATTTTTGACATGACGGCGCACATCTACATTTCACCAACGCCATTACTACACATTTAAATGAACACTTTCCCCAGAAAGGATTTGCTTGGTGCTACACGTCTGTGGCCACCGAGATCGGTCGATTTATCACCAATGGATTTTTGTGTATGGGGATGGATGAAAGACATAGCTTACGAGGACAAAGTCAATACACATGAGGCATTACTTGCTCGCATTAGGAATGCAACAGACAAAATTAAGAACAACCTTGTGAAATTGAAACGAGCAACAAAATCTGTTCATACACATGCAGCTAAATGCACTGTACTCAGAGACATTTTGAGTATTTATTGTGAATGTATTGTGAAATTGTAAAACTTCCTTAACAATGAGCTTTGTTTTTTCCAGTTTAACATGAATTCACATGTGCTATGGTATTAACAAAAGCAGATTATCTGACACATTTGTACAGTTTCTGTCAACATTATTACCATCATTTTTCCAAAATTAAATGCTCAACAATTTCTGTTGCAAACTTTGTGCAATTGTCTGGAATTAAAAAAACAAATTGGAACAAGTAGTTATTAAATTAAAAATTTTAGAAAATTGTGTCTTTGCTTCTCTGGATGTTCTGTTAAACTACTGCAGATACACATCTGGGAAATGGTTTATTAGATTCACCAGACCAATAACAACAAAATAAATGGAAATCGTGCTTTACTTTAACCCCGCACAGTTCTGCAATGGCTTCATATTAGCAAAGTTGTTAAATTTCGGGCAAAATATTTTATTACTCATAACTCCGTAACTAAATATTTGCAGATCAAATGTTTACATGAACTCTTTTCTTTAGTTTTACTTGTAGAATAATATACTAAAATATTTTCATATCTTCGTGAATCACTCTGTACATGAGCAGCAGGTACTCTTACAAAAATTTTATATACTTCAAAAATAATTTACCTTCTTTCTTCTTCCTACCGTATGCTCGTTTAGAGGTAACTGGAGGCTGGTCAGTTTCTCCATGAACTAAACTGTTCCTGTACATAAGTAACGGCTGCCAATCTTCGCCCCTGCTAGAGGGCATCCCAGCAGCAATCCGTCGATCCAGGAAATTCAATCTGTACAAACAGTAAATGACAACCAATAATCATAATTTAGAAGTATTTGACTGTCATATTTCTTCAAGCAAAAGTAAACCAAAATTTAAACTGGAATATAAACATCAAGCACCTGGATAATAAATTGAGCAACTTTGTATTTACAAACGTAACATTTATTGGAATACTACAGGCACGTACATAAATTGAGAGTTTTGGCTCTTTGGATCCATTGTTAGGTGCAGAATAATTTTGGGAAAAGGGGTAATAGTTAATAAAGAGAGAGATAGAAATTGCACAATCGAAGGATTCATTCATATTACTCGTTTAGAAACTTGCGATTATTATGCATAGTAACTTCCTGCATTATAAAAATGTAATCTTTTTCGCAGAAAATCCAAGTTATCTGTGGAAAATTATGTTGTTAATGTGTTGTTGTGGTCTTCAGTCCTGTAAACAAAAGTAATCATGTACTACATATTAACACACAGAAGATTTTTTGCTCTTGACCTGTACATGCAACTATCCTCAATATTATAGAAACTAGACACTGATGCCAGAGTACATACAACAATAAAGATAGTATCAGGATTAATTATTGTCTAAAATAAGACAATGACAGATATTAATGATGTTAAAAAATATATAAGGTGAACATTAACAAAATCAACAAACTGCAGGGACGGATTCCTGACTGGAAATGGAGGAAAAAAGGCCCTACGAACATGTGCCCAGAAATGAATCACTGCCATGCTAGAAGGTACTGACGAATGACAGCTCCTCTGACCACGTGCCATCTGTTCCTTGTGTGTTTCAGGCTGTGCGATTGACACAGCAGATTGGTTCAGTATTCATGTTGGGAACAAGCTGAGATGGTGTTCGTGAATGCCCAAGCAGATGGAAACGGTCGAGAGAGAGCACAGTTATACGAAAAGAAGTAGCTCACAGGCACCAACCACATCACACAACATTTCAAGTCCTTTTTGGGCATTTGTGTGATCATGGGTCCTTTCAGACAGACGAATGTGCAGGGAGGGGAGGCAGTGAACTATGCGTACACTAGATTTGAAGAACAGAGTTCTACAGGATATTGGGACAAACCTTATTACAAGCTCCAAATCTGGTATACGCACAGCATGCCACCTCCCTGCATAATGGTCTGACTGAAAGTACTCATGATCACACGAACACCCAAACGGGGCCTGAAACGCCGTGTGGTGTGGTTAGGGTCTGTGAGTGTACATGTTTTGGTAAAGCCATGCTGCCTCTTGAGTGATTTCATGTGCTTGGCAGTATACAAACACCATCCCAGCTTGTTCCCAGACCATTCTGCTGCTTACAGTACACTGCATCAATCACACAGCCTGCAACACACAAGGAACAGACAGTACTTTGTCATAGAAACTGTCATTCATCAGCACCATCTATAGTGGCAACAATGCATTTCCGGACACATATTCAAAAGACCTTTTTTCTCCATTTTCAGTCAGGAATCTGTCCCTGTCAGTTTTATTAATGTCCACACTGTATATAAGGTGCTGAGAATCATGAGGGCCTAAAGCACATCATCACTGATCTGCGACAGTAGCATGGGCTTACATTGTATATATGAAAATTCACAAAAATCTGTCTCACAGATTTCTCTGTGAGTCAATTTTATGTGGGCTTAATGACAGTTGCTCTAAGCCCTTGTGGTTCTCAGGGTCTCCTCTAAAACGAAGCAAAAAATGCTCATATTACGTGCACTGAAAAATATCCTTGTGATTGGCGAAAGAATTTGAACGCAAGTGACTACTGCCTCCTTTCAGAAGTTGCTGATCCTTCAATGAGTGCAACCTAAAGGCGTTTTTGTACAATGTTTAAATAATTGCATCAAATTTATTCAGATCAAGGTTTGGCAATCTAAGATGCTCTGTCTCCTATGTAGTCTAGTCATAAGCAGCTGCCTTAGCTTTGTGATTGTTAAACTCTTTACAAATGTCACACCAACCAAATACTCAGTGATTCAAGGTCTGAAATGGAAAGACTGCTGGAGATTTGACTTTCAAATAAACTTTTGGTACCCCTCAGAAACTTCTGATCATCTGGGTGGAAGAAAATCACCCCATTGTTACACATACATAAACAAGACGCCCACATTTTTGTAGATAAACCATAAATGAGTACACAATTTTTCCCTATAGTAGAAAATTTAAGATAATGTGTACAGGAAAGATCCAAGATTACTAGACAAATTTTAACCATTAATCAACTGAATGGAAATTCTAGTTGCGGCACTGATTTGTAATGATGACATCTACGATGTACCAAAAGTTCATATGCTAGTGGACATGAGGTACTGACAGAAATAAAAGGGCAACTGTATTAAACATAACAATGAACTGGCAAAGTATTTAGCAAGCAAACACGTAGAAGATAATGTAACTGGATAGAGAAAAAAATTTTAAAAAATATATTCTACTCAACAAGCTGCAGCAGGAAAAAATACACACCAAAATTAAGGTAATGTGTAAGCTTTCATAACCAGTGGCTCCTCCTCCTGGCATAAGGTTTGAAAGGGAACGAAGAGGGATGAAGGAAAGGAACTGGCGAGACTTGGGGAAATGGGGAGAGTTATAAAAAAAATTGCCCAGAACCCTTGGTCATAGAAGACTTACCTGACAGAATGGGAAGGAAAGACTATTTCAAGAAAAGAAGGTTTGGAGTATAACAAATGGTAGAAGCAGTGATAAAAAAGCACAATAAGAGAAAGAAGGAAGACAAGCTAAGATAAAGATCAGAAAAAAAAAAAAAATCAGAAAACTGTAGGAAATTTCAAACAAAAGTTGCGAGAACAGACATGGGTTAACCAAAGGCAATGAGTGTGTGAGAATTTCTCATGAGGAAAGTGTACCCTATGATAGGAAAAAATTACAACAATAAAAGTGTGATTGGCGAAGTTCTTGGGAAAGACAAGGAAACAGACAAAATTTTTTAAACAGGGAAAACAAAGAGAGGAAGCCACTGAAGAAAATGGAATCGACTGTGTTTTGGAAATAAAATAATGCAAAAGACAGCAGTAACAGATGATCATTGGAAATTGGTAAAAAGCAAATGTACAAAAACATAACTGACTCACCTAAAAGCAAATGGCAATAAGGAAAGAAAAGTGCAGTCCAATTAGTAAACAAACTGGTGACAGACGATCAGCAGGAAGTCTTGCAGTGTACAGTGAAGCTTCTTTGCATCTCATCCCATTCGGTAAGTCTCCCCTGACCCAAAGTTCTGGACAACTTTTCAGTAACCCCCCCCCCCCTTTCCTAAACCTCTTCAGTCATTTCCCTTCACCCCTCTTTGTTCCCCTTCAGGTTGGTAGCCCTGCACCTGCTATACGGACGTCTGAGTCACAGCTCTCGTACAAGAAATTTAAGTAGTAATAAACTTTTTTTAACACTTTAAATTAATTTATTACGTTAATTATAGTGCTCTTCAAGCGTACCATTAAAGGTTTTTGTCTTACGTATTTTCACAGTAATCACGTAAAGTTCGTTTTGTTTACATATCGCGGCCAGGCCGAACTTTTGAGCTTTCAGATTAAACTTCATACCGCAGTTTTAAGTGCATTTACTGATAGTTTAGTGTGATAAATACGTCTGCTGCCCCTTTATATCCGTAGAGTATCATCATCTCTTAAGTAATTTCCACTGTTTACATTGTCGCGAATAGGCCTAATTTTTCGTACACGTATTTTCATTGTTTTCCGGTAACTTAATTGTCTTTCTGTCACTAAGATCGATTTGTACCATGAGTGTAAAGTGCCTGACATGCCGTAGAATCGCTAGCTCCGGGGTCTGGTGTGATGGATGTAGTAACTTTTTTCATTGGGGCGATTGTAGTGGCGTGGGAATTGGGAAAATGAGCGAGACTCATCAGTGGTTCTGCAGGTGGGAAGGGGCAACAGGTATAAGGAACAGGCCAAGAAATTCTTCTGACAGCTTTGTTATTAATGTAAAAAATAGGTTTGACCTGTTGCCTCAGTCAGAAACTGATGAGCCTCTCACAGAAGTAGATGTAGACAGGGCTCAACAAGCTTTCAGAAGCAAATTGAATAAGAATGTAGGGCAGTCTGCAAAGAGAAAGAAAGTCTTGTTGCTAGGTAGTTCGCATGCTAGAGGTGTGGGCCAACTTCTGCAGGATTAATTAGGGTCAGAATACCAGGTCACAAGTTTTTTCAAACCTAGTGCTGGACTGGGGCAGGTTACAGAGGATTTAGGTTCACTATGTGGAGGCTTTACTAAGGAAGATATCGTGGTTATTGTGGGTGGGACAGGCAACAGTATTGACAGAGATCCGGGATACAGCATAGAGTGTGACCTGGCAAAGATTGCGTCAACATCGAGTCATACCAGTGTTGGGTTTGTGTCGGTTCTGGAGCGCCACGACCGACCTCATTTGAGCTCTTCTGTCAGGAGAGTTAATTTGGAGTTGGAACGGCTACTTGGATCTGGTGCAGGGTCACACATTGGTGTGGTTCCTGTTGATTCACTCTGTAGGTGGGACTATACTAGACATGGCCTACACCTCAACAAGAAAGGGAAGGGTAAACTGGCTGGGCTGATAGCAGGATATTTAAAGGGGGAAGGAACTACATCTCATGGTGGAAACTCTTTTTTAGTGTAAAATCAGTGTCCAGTGGGAAACTCAGCCATGCAAGTACTAAAGATGTTTAAAAAAATTCAAGATACCCACAAAAGTAAAGTGAAAAATAATGTTAGTATATTTCATCAAAATATTGGGGGATTGAAGAATAAAATTGATGAGCTTCTGCTTTGTTTAGAAGATATAGAAACTGAGAATTTAATAGATGTACTATGCCTGTCTGAGCATCACATTGTCACTGATATGCAAAAGGTTAGCATCAATGGGTACAAATTAGCTGCACATGTAAGTAGAGATAATATGATGAGAGGAGGAGTTTCCATATATGTCAAAAGCTTCCACAGTGTAAAAAATTTAGAAACTAAAAAATTTTGTGTAGAGCAACATATGGAAGCATGTGCCACTGAACTAAAACTAAATGATGGCACTTTCATAATTGTAACAGTGTATAGGTCCCCCTCAGGGAATTTCCAGCTATTTCTAGAAAACTTGGATGCTTTGTTGTGCTATCTGTCAGACAGGGGGAAGCAAATTATCATTTGTGGGGATTTCAATGTTGATTCCCTGAAAGAGTGTAATAGGAAGAATGACCTTGTAGTTTTACTCAGTTCTTTCAATTTGAGCTCCGTCATTGATTTGCCTACTCGGATAACAAAGAACAGCAGGACATTGATAGATAACTTTTTTATAGACCAAGATAAGTTTAAGGACATAAATGCTTATCCTGTTGAGAATGGTCTTTCAGATCATGGTGCACAGCTAGTTACAGTACATGACATAGCTCCTTGCAGTACATCAAATCAGAATTTCAAAGCAGTGCATTCAATTAACAATATAAATATTGCAAACTTTAGGGAAAGCCTACAGCATCTAGACCGGGATGAAGTGTATAAGGAACCCGATGCAAACTTGAAATATAACTTATTTCACGATACATTTTTAAGGGTATTTGAAAATTGTTTTCCCAAGAAAATAGTTAAACATAATTCCAAGAAAACATATAAAAAACCTTGGCTAACTAAAGGAATAAGAATACCTTGCAACCATAAAAGAGAACTGTATCTAACAGCAAGAGGGAGTACTGACCCCGAAATTGTTCAATATTATAAAAACTATTGTGCAGTACTAAGAAAAGTTATTAAAAAGTCCAGAAGCATGTGTATCATGTCTGAGATCAGTAACTCTGATAATAAAATTAAAGCAATTTGGAATATTATTGAAAGGGAAACAGGGCAACCAAGAGCACAGGAAGACTTTAGTGCCATAAAACTGAATGACAAGTGTACTAACAAACAATCAGAAATTGAAAATATTTTCAATAATCATTTTTTAAATGTTGTGGAGAAAATAGGATCTAGATCTTCACTAGAAGAGGCAAGGCTACTAATAGAAGAGGCCATACCTGTGCAGTTTGAAACAACTGTATTTCCACCAACCTCTCCCTCTGAAATCAGTAAAATAATAAACTCACTGAAAAGTAAAAGCTCTTACGAAATTGATGGCATTTCCAGCAAGGTACTTAAAGCTTGTTCCCCACAGATAAGTAGGATTCTCAGGCACGTATGTTATAGCTCTTTGGAGCAGGGTGTTTTCCCCGATAGACTGAAATATGCCATTGTAAAACCATTGCATAAAAAGGGGGATACGTTGGATGTCAACAACTACTGCCCAATCTCTCTTCTGACAGCTCTATCAAAAATTTTTGAGAAAGTAATGTATTCAAGAGTAGCCTCCCATATTTATAAAAATGAAGTACTAACAAAATGTCAGTTTGGTTTTCAGAAAAGGCTTTTCAACAGAAAATGCTATATACGCTTTCACTGATCAAATATTAAATGCTCTGAATAACCGGACATCACCCATTGGTATTTTTTGTGATCTCTCAAAGGCCTTTGATTGTGTAGGTCGTGGAATTCTTTTAGATAAGCTAAATCATTATGGTTTGAGGGGGGCAGCGCACAAATGGTTTAATTCATACTTAACTGGAAGAATGCAGAAAGTTGAAATAAGTGGTACATGTAATGTTAAAACATCAGCTGATTCCTCAAACTGGGGGGCTATCAGGTACGGGGTCCCACAGGGTTCGGTCTTAGGTCCTTTACTGTTCTTGATATACATTAATGATGTACCATTCCACATTGATGAAGATGCAAAGTTAGTTCTTTTTGCTGATGACACAAGTATAGTAATAACATCCAAAAACCAAGAACTATGTGATGTAATTGTAAATGATGTTTTTCACAAAATTATTAAGTGGTTCTCAGCAAACGGACTCTCTTTAATTTTGATAAAACACAGTATATACAGTTCTGTACAGTAAATGGCACAACTCCAGTAATAAATATAGACTTTGAACAGAAGTCTGTAGCTAAGGTAGAATTTTCAAAATTTTTAGGTGTGTCCATTGATGAGAGGTTAAACTGGAAGCAACACATTGATGGTCTGCTGAAACGTCTGAGTTCAGCTACGTATGCTATTAGGGTTATTGAAATTTTAGTGATAAGAATCTCAGTAAATTAGCTTACTATGCCTACTTTCATTCACTGCTTTCGTATGGCATCATATTCTGGGGTAATTCATAGTTGAGCAGAAAAGTATTCATTGCTCAAAAACGTGTAATCAGAATAATTGCTGGTGCCCACCCACGGTCATCCTGCAGACATCAATTTAAGGATCTAGGGATCCCCACAGTAACCTCACAGTATATATATTCACTTATGAAATTTGTTGTTAATAATCCAACCCAGTTCAAAAGTAATAGCAGTGCACATAGCTATAACACCAGGAGAAAGGATGATCTTCACTATGCAGGGTTAAATCTGACTTTGGCACAGAAAGGGGTAAATTATGCTGCCACAAAAGTCTTTGGTCACCTACCAAACAGCATCAAAAGCCTGACAGATAGCCAACCAATATTTAAAAATAAATTAAAAGAATTTCTAGATGACAACTCCTTCTACTCATTGGCTGAATTTTTAGATATAAATTAAGGGAGGGGGAAAAAAACCAACTTAAACATTAGTGTCATGCAATATTTTGTGTAATGTAATATCTTGTACAGACATCTTTTATTAACCTGACACGTTCCACATCATTACGAAGTGTCATATTCATGATCTATGGAACAAGTATTAATCTAATCTAATCAACCCAACTGCCGACTAGCTATAAAAGTTTACACATTTCCTTAACTTTTTTTGTGCATTTGTTCCTGCCACCACTTGGTGAGTAGATTTTTTATCTATCCAAAAATACTTTCAAAAATTAAGTATTTTCAAAAATGCAACAGAGGAACAGTAAAGTTGTGTCAATACGGATCCACTCTCCAAACTTCTAATTGCCAACGGAGACGATACAACTATGACTACCTATGAAACCTATAGTCTACATCTACACCTACATCTACATTTATACTCCGCAAGCCACCCAACGGTGTGTGGCAGAGGGCACTTTACGTGCCACTGTCATTACCTCCCTTTTCTGTTCCAGTCGCGTATGGTTCGCGGGAAGAACGACTGTCTGAAAGCCTCTCTCTAATTTTACATTCAGGATCTCCTCGGGAGGTATAAGTAGGGGGAAGCAATGTATTCGATACTTCATCCAGAAACGAACCCTCTCGAAACCTGGCGAGCAAGCTACACCGCGATGCAGAGCGCCTCTCTTGCAGAGTCTACCACTTGCGTTTGCTAAACATCTCCGTAACGCTATCACGGTTACCAAATAACCCTGTGACAAAACGCGCCGCTCTTCTTTGGATCTTCTCTATCTTCTCCGTCAACCCGATCTGGTATGGATCCCACACTGATGAGCAATACTCAAGTCAATGTCACAGACTCAGTCGTTCATTCCACTTTACTCAAGTACTGTTGCAATTCATCACATGATCACATGCTCAGCAATCATTAAAATGACAATAATTCAATTCTTTCAAGTACGCCTATTTTTAATGAGGCTCCCCAGCTCCTTTGCACAATGTAGTCTCTTCGTATGCCTCATATCTAGCACTTGTTAACATTATGAATAATAAGGTTTCCTTTTTTTTCTTTTGAGATGTCACAAGTTACATTCAAAGTTGACCAGCAAGCTTTTCATCACTATTCCTACACACAGCACCTGAACACAGGAGAGCACAGTAAAATGTAGCATTCAAAAATGACTTACACTGCTACTGTGCACATTATTGTTTGAATGCAGAAGTGTGCAGTTAGCAAAGAAAAAAAAAAAAACAATTTCTACCAATTCAGAGCAAGGGACTGCACTGCTAAAGAAACAATTTACAACTATTAGTTATTTGTCTTTACTCCAGAAATTTCCTATACAATAAATTTAATATATAATTCCTTACATTCTACTTACACAACACGTTTATCCTGTTTCAGTAGTTTATTCGTAAATTCAGTGAGTATCTCAAGGAATGGTAGGTTGGGAGGGGGGCCTGTAGGGTCTTCAATATTTTCCAGTGGATCAACTGCAAACAATATACCCTCACGATGAAGTGCTGTTATTGCTTCACGGTTCTTCACAGCATCCAGTCCAAAAGATAGCGCAAATCGCTTTGCTAATTCCTAAAAAAAAACACACATCATAAACAATATGAGACAAAAATTTGAGATGAGACTGGAATCATGAAATGTGCAACACATTTAGTAGATTTTTAAATTACATTTTTAATATTACATATTTGAAGTAACTAGGAAGTAATCAGAGCGTATATCATTACCTCTAAACACATACAAACCTCAAATTTGAGGTTTTTAAAAATCTGTAACTGAACACAAGCCTCTTATTACAGATGTATTTATTATGACTTTCTTCCTACTGAAAGTATTTGTAATTTTTAACTGATTAGATGTAGCAAAATCTCCTGAAATGTGACTACTGTGTCTGCTACTGGCACTTTTTGCATTCTTTCACGTAAATCTCTTGATATTAACAAACTAACCTTTTTATTTATTTACTTGTTTTTTTGCAATTCTTCATGAAATATTTAAGAAACCTCTCATTTTGAGGACACGGAGCACAAGTTCTGAACTGTTTCAAGGATGGAGAAGGAAACTGGTTATGCCAATCCATATGAACCACCCCAGTGTTTGCTTGGAATGATTTAGACAAATCATGGAACACCTAAATCTAGATGGCTGGACACAGATTTGAATCATTGTCTTCCCAAATGTTCTAGTGTGCTAATCACTACAGATCTCGCTCAGCTTGACTGACTGAAGCACAACAAGCATGCGCCATGTTGATTGGTGTGATTTTGAAGCTGAAGCACCTTATTTGGCAGTTTCTGTATTTACATTTATGCCTTACAAAAAGGTGCAGTTTAAGTCAGGCACAAAATTAAAACTCTCCAAAATAATGTCGCTATCGAGATGACTTGCCGTGTAAAAATTTTGTGAAATATGGAGTCAGCAAAAAAACTGATATTCATTCCAAGTTATGACAGTGTGAATTTGGATTCATTAGGATTAATTATTATGGAAAATGAATTCTTAATGAAATGACAAAGCCAATTAAAATGTGGAGAGAAGTACTTTAGAAAGAGCTGAAGAAAGAGTGAAACAAGGGTTGCACTTTCAAACTAGGCTTCCAGCTTTTATGGCCACATATATCAGCAGTAGTTTCTTGTTTTAGCAATGGGGTGGTGGTGATGAACTCTGTTAATGATGACATGGCAAAGAGCCTGTTACATACCTGGAATGGCAGGACTCTGCAGCATAAATATTCTGAAGGAATACAAATTCCTTCAAAATTCTGTGAAACAGCAACTTTTCATGCTAGTAGAAAATATGTACATTGTCACAAGTCTGCTGCAGTTTTCCTTAGACGCACAAGTGTATATCTGAGTAGTACTCTTTACACTATGCAGGGTGTTCCATTTACCTTTATTACCCAAAGTAACTTTTTGTCCAGAAGAAAAAAAATTGTACCAAGAAAATGTTGTTTACCTACCAGAGGGACATTAAACCGGCTTGATTGTCTTTCTTGAAAATTTGTTGGTTACAAAGATATGAACAGCAAAATGTCTTTTTAAATAGCAGCAGTATTTTTTATTCAGTATCCACTTCTTCTCCTTAAGAACACAAAAGAAATGTATCACCATGTACTAATAGCGGGTACAGGACAGTAACACAAATCTGATTGACTTACAGTTCACACAGCCTTAGTAATGCAACATGTCCACTTCCTGGAGTTGACATTAGACAAAAACAGAATGAAAATGCACACTGTTCACTCAGTCACCCATTTTCTGCTGAAGCTTTGTGAAAGTACAAGGTACGCCACTGAACAGAAGTTAGAAATGCTACTAATCTATTGACAATGTAAGTTAGCAGAACAGTGACTGCAGCAGTATTTTACCATTTATAACACAGCTACATATAGAATAGTAATATAGTATACATGATGTGTACAGTAAAGACAGCCCTTGATTAAAGACTGCATCTTCATTACTTTTCTATTATTGCAGTTGAAGGTAGGCAAAAAACTACTCAGGCAAAGGAACTCTACAGAAAGCAATTTCCATAGAAGAACCTCCTTTCCTACCTTATTGCAATTACTGTTCCACTAACACATTTTCCATATATAAGTAGCATTTTCACTTTCTCTTTGTTGACACACACAGTTTTTCCACAACACTTCAGCTGCAAGTGATTGACTGAATGACCGGCATGCATTCCCTTATGTTCCCATTTGTTTAGTATCAACTCTAGCCAGCAGATGAGTTAAGTTGCCTCAGGTACTTTTACCATCTGTTTGTACAGTGAAGTCAAAGTAAATGACATCTGGTTTATGTGACTGGTCACTGTGAAATGTTTCTGAACAGGTCTTAAAGAGAGGAATTGGATCACTGGGTATAGAAACATGCACGCGCGCGTGCGAGCTCGCACGCACGCACTCACGCACGCACGCACACACACACACACACACACACACACACACACACACACACACACACACACACACACATTCTTTGGACATAGCTTACGAGGACAAAGTCAATACACATGAGGCATTACTTGCTCGCATTAGGAATGCAACAGACAAAATTAAGAGCAACCTTGTGAAATTGAAACGAGCAACAAAATCTTTGGAGCAAAGAAGTTAAGGAAAGGAAACCACGATGGTTAATGTCTCTCTGGTAGCTAAACAATGCTTTCTTGGTGCATTTTTTTATTTTGCTGCTGGGAAAGAAGTTACGTGGGGACATCAAGATAAATAAGGCACCTTGCATTAAGCCTTAATAGGCTTGAAATTAAGGTTTGTTTGTAATGGAAATGAGATGTGTTATGTCAGTAAATGTAATTCAAAGGTATATGTCCATTTTCAACGTAAGACTTAAAACCAATGAAATACCACAAAAAGAAAGAACGTAACTGAAAAATTAGCAGTCTGAAGATAACACTGGTCTGGACAAAAAATAATACCACTTTTCTCTGTCCTTACCTATACATAATACATGTAGCTTCAACGAACAGTTGATTTATAAATTTTAGTTTCATTGCTTTCAAACCAACAGAAGGATGGAACTGTACTAATTAAAAAAAAAAAAAAATCCTAAACATGTTATGGATACACAGAAATGTTAGACAATATAATTAAAAACTTCCTAGTAGTAGTAGAAGATTAGTGTTTAACGTCCAGTCGACTACCAGGTCATTAGATATGAAGCACACACACTGAGTAGGGAAGGATGGACAAGAAAAGCAGCTGTGCCCTTTCAAATGAACCATCCCAGATTTTGCCATAAGCAATTTAGGGAAATCACAGATACCTACATCAGAACTGCCAAATGTGACTTTGCACCGTTGTCCTCCTGAATACAAGTCCAGTGTGCTAACCGCTACGCTATCCCACTCAGTAAAACTCCTGAGAGGCACAAATATCAGCACTACTTAAGTGTTTGTGAATGCTATGCCTGTACGTGATTAATTTTACCAATACACAATGTTTCAGTAATGTGGGTAAACTATTAACCACATCGCAGAAGTCTAAAATATACACCATCTGATCAGACATGTCGGTACATCCCTATAAATTGTGAAACTGTAACAGTAGAATAGGTGGGTCAGGAGAGCTCAGTGTCTTCAAGCATGGACTAGTAATCAGATGTCAACTAACTAATAAATCAATTGCGGACATTTCAACCATTCTAAAGCTGCTTACATTGACTGCTGGTCATATGACTGTGAAGTGAAAATGTGAAGGAACAACCACATCTAAACCAACACTATAGGACCCTTACATACTGACAGACAAGAACTGTCAAGCATTGCAGAGGGTCGTCGTAAACAATCGCATTAAATCAGTGGAGAGAATCATTCATAGTTCCAAAGTGCTCTCAGCAGTCCAGATAGCATAATGACTGTGTGTAGGGAATTAAAAAGGATGGCGTATGGTTGAGCAGCACCTCAAAAGGTACACATTTCTGTATTCCCTGCAAAGTGAAGCTCAATGTGACGTATAGCATGACACTACTGGACAGTGGGTGATTGGAAATGAGTGCTTCGGAGTGATGAATCACACTACACTCTACATCAAATTGATGGAATGGTTTGGCAAATGCCTGGCAAACATACCTGCCATCATGTGTAGCGCCAGTTGTGCACTACGGAGGTGTTATTACAGTGTGGAGGTGTTTTCCACGATTAGGGTGTGGTCCCGTCACAGTGTTGAAGAAAAATCTAAATGTGGAAGGATATGAACATATTTTGTAGGATTACATACTGCTTACAGCAGGTGAACAGTTTGGTGACACAGCACGACAATGCACATTGCCATAAGGCATCATCTGTGAGGCAACAGTTTGTGGATAATAACACTCCTGAAATGGACTGGTCTGCACAGAGACCAGACCTGAACCCAATACAACATCCTTGGTGAGAGTTAGAATGTCAATTTCACCCTAGACCCTAACATCCAACATAACTATCTTCTCTTGTTTTAGCTCTTGAGGAGAGATGGACTGCAATTCCTCTACAGACGTTTAGACATCTCACTGAAAGTGCCCCTAGCAGAGTTCAAGCCATCACAAAGCCATCAGTGAACACATCCCACATTTATGTCTACTAATATGGTGTTAGGGCACATAATAGTAATGGGTAGAAATTAGAAATTTTTTAATAAAACTTATTCACACTGTTACACACAAACTCTAGTCATGCCAAAGACAAGAAACGGAAGCAGGATGTAGGCCAGTGTGTCACGTAATGCAACACTGTCTGCTGAGTTAGGATACGCATTCAGCAGAAAGGGGACTGCAACAGAAAACAAAAGGAAGCAGGACAAGCATATTCATTAGCTCATAAGACACATTGCATGAGGCTCACTCCCTTCTGGAAGAGCACATAATAAGGACCTGATGCAGTAGTTAATGGTCTGTTATGTGAATATAGCAGATTAGAGACACAAGCAGTTGTTACAAACTGAGCCTTGCATCATAGGCTCGAGCCAGCTCCCTTTAAACACCCCAGCTCTCGTCATGAATGGATCATCAGGATCAATGGCATTCACAGTAATAGCACTCCATTCCATGGTGACGATATTGTAGTGAATCTATGTCCTAAATGTCCAGCATTGTCTATGAAATAGCCGAAGATGTACTCAAGATGATGGCCTTCACCTGATGAACATCATGCTGCCCACTGCATACCATCTACTGATGGAGGAGCTGACATCTTCCAACAACTCCACATCACAGCACTGAACTTCAACACGAAAGCCAGTAACAGCGCCTCTTGTGGTTCATGTTCTAGTTCAACACTGAGGCACCTCCAGGTGCTGAAGCCTACCAGTGGTAGTCGAGGAGATAGACTGACCATACAACTACCAACATCAAGTACATTTCGAATGGGTCATCAAGTATCATCGTAGAATTTGGAGAGGGACCAAGCAGATCCCAGCAGCCAGCCTGAGTCCACTTTGCACTGGGCAATGGCCATACCTGGTTGTCGACAACCTGGCAAGACACTGGTGTTGCTAAATCTCACCTGAGCATGTGACTGCAGAGCTGATTGGACAGATGTCAGCTATAATCCAACACACAGCTGAATGAGTGACAGTCAAGTCTGGTGCAGAAGAACGACAATTTGTAAACATTGAGAATGAATTATTGAACTCTAATAATAATATTTTACTAGTGCCATTCATGCTTCACAGGTTCTAACAGCTATCCTGTGACTTCCACTAAGCCTCTGTAATGGCATCCAGATACTTTTGAACATATAGTGAAGTTTACATATAAGTAGTGTAAGAGATATGAAACTTGCACAATCTCTTATTACAAAACCTTAACTGGATTAGAGTTTTTATATCCATTCATACAGTTCTGAAAGCATGTTTTACATAAAAGCCCTTCCCTGTATTCCATGCTTACATTTTGCCACTGTCTGATATGGAAAAGGTTCAGATGTTGGACAAAAATATGAAAACAATGTGAAATATGCATGCTAATCAAGCCTGCTGATTCGCTCTCGTATCTGACCACAAATGGCACTTATGCAATGTTCTCAATATGTTGCAACTGTCAGTTATAGTCAGTATAGTATTCTGCATAGTTATGAGTGCATTATGTCAGAGTTAAGTGACTTAGAACATGATAAAATTGTTAATGCTCATATGGGGAATGATTCAGTAACTAAAGATGATTAAGTGTCTGGTATTTCAAGAGGCACCATATCAAAGATTTATACCACACACAAGAAAGCGGAGAAACACCATCTACTAAATCACAACAAGGACCAAAGTATGTGTTGGGTGAGCATGACAGATTGTCACTGATTGTGATGAAAAATAAGAGAAAGACAGTTGCAAAAGTCACTGTAGAACTGAATGTTGCGCTTTTGATTCCTATTAGCACCAGAACATCACAAATATAATTCCATAAGCAGAGAATTGCAGGGTGAGCTATAATTCTAAAACTACTGATCAGTGATGCAAATGCTCATAAAAGGAAAATGTGGTGCCAGAGCCATAACACCTGGACTAGGGAGCAATGGAAGTCATGTGGTCCAATGAGACTTGTTGCACACTGTTACCCACTTCAGGCTGAGTTCACTTTCCACAGTGAAATGTTGCATGGGTTCGATGACAAGTTGGGCAGTCATATCATAGAATTCCACGGGTTCCATGGCTGCACTGCAAGGTCACATTACTGCCAAGGTTTATGCGACCATTTTGGCTGATCAAGTCCATCCTATGGTACACTATCTGTTCACCAACGGTGACGCTGTGTTCCAAGACGACATGGCATCTGCTCCCACCGTCCAGGACTGGTTTTGTGAGCATGTGGATGAATTGTCACATCCCCTCTGGCCTCCACAGCTAACAGATGTCAATATTATTGAGCCTTTAGTGTCTGCTTAGCAGAGATTGGGGCATCATCGCTATCCTCCTGTATCATCATTACCTGAAGTTGCCACTGTTTTGCAGGAAGAATGATATAATAATCCCCTGAAAACCCTACAGGACCTGGATTTATCCATTCTGAGACAACTGGAAGCTGTTTCAAATGCCAACGGTTTTCTTACAACATATTAGGCATGGAAATGTGTTGTGTTTTTGGTATTTCCATATTTTTGTGCATCCCCTGTAGGAAGTAGATGCTTCATTAACCGAATCACTTACTACCATGGGTCACAAATCCATACCAAGTGGTCCGGCAGTGGGTGCTTGACCTTCTCATAAAAAATTTTATGTTTGCTGGGTGAATTACCCAATGTTAAGTAGCCACAAAATTTTTTTTTAATTTATTGTTTATTATTTTAAAATGGCAGCCATACTTGTTCCTGGCTGCATGCATTTTTTCGTATTTGCAAGCATCTACATTTTTTACAATTATTCAGTAGTGGATTGTCCCATAAAATGCATTTAGTTCAACACATTCTGGGCTACAAATTAACATCATTATCACTTAGCTGAATGTATTCTTTAATATATTTTTAATAGTTCAAAGTTATCAGCCACAAATTAAAAAAACTCAATTTTTGAACAGTAGTTTTTCAAAGAAAGATTAATTTCTCAGCTTTAATAATTTTTCTGCTATTCACTGTATAATATAGTTACTTTTTATACAGTATCAATGGCTGTTATTGTCATCGCCATAATACTTAATTGATTGTGTTTTCCTCTACCAAATTAGATGCACTTTTCCTTTGCAATGCTGGTAAAAATCCCTGTCCTTTTACTAATTGCCTTCGTAACTTAACAAGACGTTCTGACACAACAAATTCATCACTAACTTTTGCTCAATTCCAAGAATTCGGCAGTAAACTGATAATCTTAATTTTATCCTCTTTGTTTTAAGTACTGCATTTAGTTTTTAGTTTTTCTATCAAATCATCATATTCAGTTGGTGAAGTTTTAGAACTTAAATCTGTTTTAGTACAAATTATAATTTGAAATTAAACTTCCAAATTCTTTTCGACTGTAGCTGCCACTTTATCAATTTTTGTATCCAAGGCACTTGGTCTTTTATCTTTCCTAATTTTACTAGCAGGCAATATACCCACGATTTCACAAACTGTATCTATGAAGGTGAGTCAAATGAAAACTTTGAATTTGTAATAACAAATCGAAATTTCGTGCCGTTATGCAGTAAGTTGGTAAACGTGCTACAAACAGCGTGCAGAATGGCCTGTAGGTGGCAGCATAGTGCAGATGCACACATACCATTGCAGTATCAGTATAAAGATGGCTGCCCCACTTGCAACTTGCACCAGGGAAGAACAGCATTCTGTTAGTCGGTTTTTGCGTAGTGAAGGTGTGAAATCCATCGACAAATGAAGGTTCAGTACGGTGATGCATGTTTGTCACAGCAGCAAGTCTAAGAATGGAGTAGGAAGTTCGCAAATGGTGTGACTTCAATGGAAGATGCTCCTCATCCAGGTCAGGCACAACGAGTTGTGACTCCACTGAACATTGCAAGAGTTGAAGCCATAGTGAAGGAAAACCATCAAGTGACACTGAATGACACTGTAGAATGTTTACAGATTAGCCATAGGTCAGCACACCACATTGTGCATGATGTGCTCCAGTTTCACAAAGTGTCTGCAAGATGGGTACCACGGCAGCTGACTCCTGAAATGAGAGAACAATGTGCTGATGCTTGTGACGAACTTCTTCGGCACTTTGGACGAGAAGGTGATGGCTCCCTTGCAAGAATCGTTACTGGGGACGAAACCTGGGTTCACTTCCATCAACCGGAAACGAAGAGAGCAATCAAGGAATGGTGCCATTCCTCATCACCAAAACCAAAGAAGTTTTGAACAGAACAATCAGCAGGGAAGGTTATGCTGACTCTTTTGGGACGAAAAAAGCATCATTTTGGAGCATTACATGCCTAGAGGGAACACTGTCACCATTGCATCATACACAAATCTCCTAAAAAATCATCTGCGGCCTGCAATCAAATCAAAGCGATGTGGATTGCTGTCAGCAGGAGTCATTTTGCAACATGACAATGCAAGGCCCCACACTGCCCGTACAAGAGCTGCAACAATCACAGACCTGAATTTTGAGTGTCTTCCTCATCCTCCTTACTCACCAGACCTTGCACCAAGTGATTTCCATGTGTTTGGACCACTCAAAGATGCAATGGAAGGAAAGAAGTTCCACTCTGATGATGAGGTACGCCACATGGTGCACGAGTGGTTGTGCGGACTACCAAAAGAATTTTTTTTTCTAAAGGAATTTATGTACTTTGTAAGCTCTGGAGGACTTGCATTGAGCGTGGGGGAGATTATGTTGAAAAGTGATAAAGCTTTGTGTCACTTCTGCGCAATAAATAATATTTAAAAAAATATTTAAGGTTTTCATTTGACTCACCCTCGTACTTTTTTAGTGGTTGCCAATAAGTCACAAAATTCTTTATCTGAGGTTTCACTATGCTTTCTCTTCTGAATTGCAAATATCTTAGAATAACATGTTGGACACAATGATTTTTCTGGTATGAGATTGACAAAAGGGCTTTTATTTTTAGAGTAATGATCAAATGAGACCTTTTGTTATAGGTTTCTTATGTTTCTTAAAAGGGTCCACGCAAGACTGACCAAAAAGGTGATGAAATTTTTTTAAGTATTTCATTTCATAATACTCACACGCTGATTTGACCTCTGGGCCTGCTAGTAAGTGAAACAACGCTTTTTCTTCTTCACAGTAATCTTCGATTAAAGTAATGTCTTTAGGATGCACTCCATACACACTTTTATGACATGTTTCATTAATATTAACATCAACAGAACACTGAGACACCATTTTTCAACTGCACAATCCAAGAACTTCTAGCTAAATGACCAGACTATGGAAATGAAAATTTGTATGATGCTGTAATAAAATATTAAATTAAAACTGTACTAATAATACAAAGTTAAATCTGTTTTATTTTCAATATCAAATTGTAAAAAGATTTCATTCTCATACTCACATTTAAGAAAAGTAAATAACTTTTGATTTAAACAAGGAATTGTACTACTGTTATTAAGGCACAGTCAAGACTATTACCGATATTTGCACTGTAACTTAGTTCTTGAAGGGTAATTTTAACTTACCCCTAACAAAATTGCAATGTGCTTGCTTGAGAGACAATGTAAATTGTCTTAACATTGCTGGCATCAACAAGGAGCAAAATTTAAGTACTGTGAAACTTTGATTTTAAGTTCTCAAATTTTGTGTTTTTTGTGATTCTACACCATGAATTTGTAGACCTTCTGAAAACCCCATACGATCAATGGTAAAAATTCCCTAATTTTGTGTTTCTTCCTAGAAAGGTTTGCTCGATTCTATGTTCTTATTTGATGTCTCGCTTGACTTCATCCCATTTTCTTCCTATTGACATTTGATGAGACTGAATGAGTTGTAAGTAGCACCAAAGACAGATGGCTTAGACTGTGGGTGGTGGCAGAATTAAGGGAATATTTTAGGCCACTGCATAGAAGGGAGATGTGAAAGAGAAAATGCTTACGTAATCCACACTCGGCATGGCCAACACAACTTACAACATTTAGCTTCACTGTGTAACGATGGGTCGAGTATGTTTCACACTACTTTTTGCAGGAACTGACACCATCATGACTTGTCGGCACCATGAAGATGACCAGGAACGAGGCAATCAATTTGTCGATCACTGTAGTGCCAAGCTGATGTTTATGGATGTGTTAGTGACAGGAGAATCTCAGCTGTAGTAAGAACTCTTTAGAGGAATATGTTTGTGGTTGCACAATGTGCGAAATATTTGTGACAAGGGATAATTTGAATGTTATCGCCCATTGTTTCACTTGCAGCAACTGAAGCTGTCCTTTTAGGTTCCTGCCAAAACACACACTCAGAAATCATCACACATTTGGAAATAAATGGACAAATATTTATTTCATTGTTCGATCTCTCATCAGACGGAAATGTTTACTACCAACAAATAATGCAGAACATATTGTATTACAATCAAAACAGAATTCCAGAACATGATAGCAATTCTAAGTTGAAAAAATATTTGCGCACAGCAAGTTGCGAACCCATAACCTTGAACTCAGCTAACCAAAACATCATCCATTATGCTACAGCTTACTCATGTGAATTTTGTATTTGAATGGTATGTGTGACGTTTTTGTGATATACTTTCAATGCACCGATGCTTTGATATGACATACTACACATATGTCACACATCACGAAGGAAATGAACAATCTAAATGCACACAGTTCGCACAGGGGTCATTCACAAGTGCTCACAAAAGTCGATAGTCGAAAGCCCGCAAGTGAGGCCATCACTGCAAAAGGTAGTGTGAAGCCACGGCCACATAGCCACTGGAAACATGTTTCTGTTTCCAACTCTGTTTCTTGTCTCTGTTTCTGTTCACACTGGCAGTAAACATTCCTCAGAGTATTCGCATCGTCTGCAACACTGTTTGTTGTACTGTTTTCATATTGTTTGCCACAGTATGTCTAGAGATGAGGAAACTGTAATATGTGCTGCTGCATTGCTAATAGACAGATTCACACCAACAAAATGAAAGACTTCTTCTTTATTAATTTAGCATGACTTGTTACCTGAAGTCGATAAACATGTCTCAGTGTTTCGTTGTTTTACAGAATAAGTTTGCACTTACCAAAGAATTCTGAAACTGGTTTTAAAACTATGATATTATTTTGATGGAGAGTTTGTATAGTAGTTGTAGTGGTTGAGAAAATCGGATTAGTAGTTGTATGAAATCTATTTGTTGGTTTGCATTCAATCATCGTCTATGGTAAGAAAAAAACATACTATAGAAAAACTGATGGGAAAAAGTTCCTACGTATGGGAACTGCATATGGAAAACAGCTACAGTTTCCGTAAGTTCACTTGGATATTTTTTAATGATTTTGAACTTTTAAAAAATATGGTATCATAATTTCTTTAAAAATTGCAGGAAATCAGTTATAACAATACATGTCAATGGAAGATTCGTTCCAGAGCCCTGAATATTTATTTCACGTTCCGAAGAAGGCTACGATATACAACCGTATTTTCTTTTCTATGCAGCATTTGTCAGTATTCTACCAAATGCAGCAGTATTCCACAAGCTGCCATCAGCCTGGTACAACAATAACAAATCGACAGTCTGCTGCCTCATCCACTGCAATCCCCCTCCCCCCCCCCCCCCCCCCCCCCCAATTCTGTGCGGTTTTTAAGCATGGATCACACAGAAACGTAAAATAGGGGTTTCACTGTAATCTAATAAATAAATAAAAACTGACTTGACCAAGACAGTTTCTTACATAACTTAATGTACTAACTGTACAAAATATGTTTAAGTTACGCAAGAAGAGAATGCTAGCTTTTTTACAAGCTGTTCTGGAATCCTAAGGGGCATTTGTACATTCTTATACCCTTATTTAACAATGCAAGCTCTTCGAGTTCCATAAGTTTTGAAAACAAAAAAAGTGTTTTCTCCAGCACCATCAAAAACAGCTTCGTAACTCTGTGATCAGTTGTCCTATTATCCTCCTCTGCCAACAGTGTCATTTGGATCCTATACGGAAGGCAGCACATCGCTCTGCCAGCCATTACCAGCTTTCAGAAACTTGGGAACCACTACTACTTAACTCCTTTAACTCAATTGAGTTAAAGCTGAGTGGGTCCCGTTCCCATCCTCCCACCAGAGAAAAATCTCTGATGGGACAAATCAAACACAGGTACTCTGCACAACAGTTTGACATGTTGACCTGTCATTGTCAGCTGTCCATCATATTTATCAATTTGTATAGAGCCACTTGTTTGAATACTACACAAGTACCAACTTTTGCCTCACACAAGTGAAGGCCAAGAGGGTGACTGAAATGATCCGAACAATCTAAGGACAACATTAGCAACCTACTTATAAAAAGACGACACGTGACTGGTCAAGCAGAAACACATTAACAATACAGTCTGATTATGAAAACTCATTGCAGAGTGACTAATGAACTGAATATATATACAACTTCTGCTTCCTTCTTCCCATGCACGGTTTATCTCAAATAATCCTTTTTGTCCTACATTCATTACACACTGATTAAATGTCATGTCAGCAGCCCTCTCACATATATGCTTGTAAATTTCTTTGTCTTGTCATAAATGTTCATCTTTTGAAAGGCAAAAGAACCAGGGAAAACTTCACATACACTATCAAACACACTAATACAAAATTCTGACTTTTTTTTGCCTATGGTTACCTTCAAACTTATGAAATCTTCAATTTGTCTATTAATCCGACTCCCATCTCTCTGGAGATCACGGAAGAGCATTGTGAGACTGAGGGCCATGGTCCGAGCACAATTGGTCTTGTTGATTTCACGAGCCTTTCCTAAGGTAGCCTTGATGATATCTCCATAATCATTGTAGTACTGAAAAAATAAACAAAAAAATAGTTCAGCTATAACACATCCACTTCTGCTTAATTAACAAGACCAAATTGATGACTGTTTCTTCAAAACTTGATTTCTGCAAAATTGTCATTTTTCTGAAAATGCAAAAAACTCTTTAGGGATTTTTATATGGATGAAACTTTTGCAAACTTCACATGTAATGCATTAATTTGAAAACAGTTATTGACAAATCCATAAATCAAAATAACAATCTGCATACACACATTTAAAAAAGACCATGAAAATATCATGTATTTCAAAATATACTTTCTGCACAACATATTGATGTACAACTTTATTTTGTATCATCCACTTACCAAGAAAACACAATAAACAAGTATATTACAAATAACTTCTTAAGTAATACTGATGTGGAATGCAGTAATTAAATTGAGGCAAACATTTCAATATTTTAAGTAAAGCCAACCGATATGTTTATAGTTGAGTGTCTCAAAATTGTTTCCCCAGCATCTACTTTTTCCGCCACACCACTTATATCTGCACTATCCCCTGCAATATTGTTTTGTAGAGCTCCCTGGCATGTTTGTATATGTTTGTCCATTTATTATGAGTATGTGTTATGTGTAATCAAATGCCAAATCCTATATCACATGTGTGATCTATTGGATGCTAAATAAATAAATAATCAGGTATTTCAATGAACCTCATCGCCTCTGCATATTTTGACCTTTCTTTCCTGACCAGAGACATTGTTTCCATTTTTTTTTGTGTTGCATCCATGGCTCTGGAGTTCTTTTGGTCTTTCGTGAGAACCTCTGCTACAGCTGATTGCCCACAATATCTACCAGAAAACTGAACCTTGACAATGCTTTTAGTTGTGACTAACTTGGGTTTTGGCAATGATGAAAGACAAATTAGACTTTAAAATACCACTTTACTTCCATTTGAGATTATACACATTCCAGTCATTTTGCAATACTTTGACTTTTCCAGGAATTTTGATGAAACTGCCATTAAAATACTGTTGTTATTTTGTGAAATGTGTGAGCTGGGGAAGTCTTAGAACCCTATTTTGAACTTCTTCCCTTTGGAGATTATTTTCTAGGTGGCTTCACCCCTGAGAAGACTTCATTAGCCCCATGAGCTGCTTGTGTCTCTGGCCATGTGTGAAATTTTATTTTTGTCTTATGTAATGGCATTCCATTGGTCATGACACATGATACATACATTGTTTGTACTTTAAGAATGAACACTCATACTTCCTTCCATGGCTCTCTCTTGGCAAAACTGAATGTGCATTTTATTTAAGACCTGATGGGAGATATGCCCTTGTAAACTTCTTACAACTGTAATGACTTTGCCTGCACTTCCATATCTCTATGTGATATGTAATAAAACAACAGAAACTCTAGGTGGGGATATCAATAATATTAGGAAAAGGATAGTTTGCAACTCACCATAAAGATAACCTACAGAGTTGCAGACAGGTACAACTTAAAAGACTGTTACACATTATAGCTTTCGGACAAAGCCGCTTGAGCAGAGAACATGCACAGACACGCGCATGTGCAGGTATGCCTCATGCACACATGATTGCAACAACTGGAACTGTAGCAGTCATGTGGCCATGAGGTATGCCTCCTTGTATATATATATATATATATATATATATATATATATATATATATATATATATATCGCTCCCGGGATTGGAATGACTCCTTACCCTCTCCCTTAAAACCCACTTCCTTTCGTCTTCCCCTCTCCTTCCCTCTTTCCTGATGAGGCAACAGTTTGTTGCGAAAGCTTGAATTTTGTGTGTATGTTTGTGTTTGTTTGTGTGTCTATCGACCTGCCAGCGCTTTTGTTCGGTAAGTCACCTCATCTTTGTTTATATATATATATATATATATATATATATATATATATGGAAGGAAACATTCCACGTGGGAAAAATTATATATAAAAACAAAGATGAGGTGACTTACCGAACAAAAGCGCTGGCAGGTCGATAGACACACAAACAAACACAAACATGTTTGTGTGTCTATCGACCTGCCAGCGCTTTTGTTCGGTAAGTCACCTCACCTTTGTTTATATATATATATATATATATATATATATATATGTGTGTGTGTTTCTCTTTGCTGAAGAAGGCTTTGGCCAAAAGCTATAAGTAACAGACTTTTCGTTGCACTTGTCTGCAACTCAACAGGTCATCTTCACAGAGTAGCACTCTATCCTTTTCCTAATATTGTGATACACATCTTTGCAACCTAATAATAATACAAATGAACAGAGAGCAAATGCCATGAGGCAGCAATTCTAACAATGATGAATATTGAAAATGGTATCATTAAAATTTTGGTACAGTATAACCCCACTTTTACATTCCTGAAATTAACATTTTCCAGACATTAATGACATTTTTTATTCCTACCATTACTTTTCCTAGGTTCACAATGTTAATTCGCTTCTGATTTTGTGTTAACTTATTGATAATTTTCCTGAGATTTACACTTTATGAAACAATGTTTGTGGAGAAAAAAACTTAACTGACACAAAACGATGCTGGAGCAATGTTGGCCTTCAAGAAGCATTCCCAAACATTATAGGGTTAAGTTTGTTGACACCAGGGCACTCTAATCAACAGATCTGCATCAGTAAGACTTGGAACAATTCATACTTTATCTTCTGCCACTGCCAAGGTCTATTCAGTATGGTGATGGGAGTGACAAGGTTCATTTGAACAAAGACTCCTACACATGCACCAATTTATCAGCCGACCAACTGACATGTTTCATGGTAGCCTACACAGATACCAACCGACAGCACTCAGCACTGCCCTATTATTGTGATTTATCTTTAAGTTAATTTTGTTTATGTTGTACAAGATCCTGCTTGGTTTTACACAGAAACAAGACCAGTTGTTTGCCTTGGCTGTTTTAAAGGTAAGAAAGCATAGGAAGCTGCGGGCACATAAGGGGAAAGAAATTCACCCACATTCTGTTACTTCAACAGCTGGGATACAATAATTATCGTAATTATCTAAGAATGGATGAACCACGCATTTCGGAGCTGCTGACTTCTGAACATCAAACCATTCTTAACAAAATAGAATACAGTCATAAAATGATTCCTGGAACCTGCAAAGTGATTTTTAGTTGCCTGAGGAAATAAACCATGGTAAACCAAAATAAATAAAACAAAAGATGTTCCTGTAAAAGTCACTAATTTACATGTAAATGTTATTTATTTATTTATATAGGTAGCATAAAAGATGATCTTTCAGCTAAAGAAAAAGACTAGACAGTCATGACGCACATTAAGTAATACATTCAAGAAATACATAAGAAATGAAGCATTTAGCAATTGTTATAACTGTATACAAAAATCCCACACTTCGTTTCCACAGCATGAGGCTTGGCTATAGGCCGGACATTTTTAACACTTATAACAACGAAATAAGTGTATTTTCTGAATAAATGTCCATCGAAGATCAATGTATCTGTTTTTAGATTTCCTTTTCAATGAATATCAGAAATAAAATCTAAAACTAGAAATACAGAAGGTTGACAGACTTTTATTCTCTTTATGTGTCACATGAAACCATTATGGATTTGTTAAAAGAATGAAAAAAGTCCTCCTTTACTGGCATGTCTACTGCTATACTCCTCACTGACAAGTCCCACAAACATCTAGTCTTTAAATTTCTCCAGAAACTATGTGTCTGAATTTTTATCCACTTCACATCTCAAATTAGAACAGCATTTAATCCCATATATAGTGAAGAGAGAACAACTTATCAAGCGCTTGGTACGACAGTGCAACACATAGTACAAAGAAAGTTCATCGATCGGTCAGTCAAAACATCTACACACATCAAATCTGTCGGTTAATTGGTGCTTGTGTGTGTGGTTTTCTGAAGGGGAGACAAAACCTTATAATTTCACAAGGATGACTACAGTGCAACACACACAGAACAGCACATATGCAAACATCACACAAAATACTTACATAAATATTTGCATTTGACAATGAGAATAAATTCTCGAAAAGCGTGGTGCTAAGCACGAAAAAATATGTCACTAGTGCTTTGTTTCATTCTGAAATAATGAGTGACACAACTGCAGGCTTTCCAAAAGACATCAATAATGTTTTATGAAAGTAAATCAAACTTTTCCACTTCCTGGACAGTTACCAGATCTCGTTATGTCGGAGGATAAGGATTGTACAAATTTTAAACAGCCTTTACAGATAATAAACAAGTCCCTGACAAGTATTTCGATGCCTATTACATACATATAAAATGTAAACTACAAAAATGCAAGGGGGATCATATACATAGCTTTTACCGCTTAAAAAGTTATTTACCAGATTTTACATTATTTTTTGATGTACCTTGAAAAGTGTAAAAGCAGGGTTTCACTGTACATCAGTTTCACGGCAGAAAGCTAGTTTTGGAATAACGTGAGGGCATTTGGTAACTTCTAGCCATGGCAGTAATTGAGATTTGAAGCACAACTCTTTTTCTCAATAAGAAAGGTGGCTATCTCAAATACTAAACATCACAAAAAATTCATTTTTGCCATTTTTGCAGAGAGCTGGTTTTGCAAAAATAGTCCTCAATTAGTTTTGTGTGTGTTTGTCCTAATAACGTTGGATGACACAAAATATAGATGATATTGACTGTTGTTCTAATAATTTCCGGGTATGCAGCTGGATCCCGTCGACATTCTGCCACGATATTTCGGCCCAGAGACGTCCGGCCATCATCAGGTGAGTACACAACTACTGAAGAGCCCAGGTGCAGTCGCGGTATTTATGCCGAATCTTGCGCATGTGAAATGTACTGGCATCCTTCAGCGCATGCGTCAGGTGTTGACATGCGCAGCATAGCCGAGTTGTACGTGCTGCCCTCGGTGGTGGAAATAAAGGTTCATCTAGTCATTGAGTATCGAATGACACTGTCGATTCCGCTGTGATTGTATAATTTTAATAACAGGATTCCAATTTTTATCCAGCTGAAAGCCGTTGTCACGATTTATAAGATTATTGGCAAGACGTATTTCCACTGATTCCTTGATTACGGAATCCCAAAAACCGGAAACCGGGGATAAAATTTTTGTTACATTGTATTCCATTGAATGTCCCAAAGAAATACAGTGCTCTGCTACTGCCGATTTTGACAGTTGCCGCAGACGGGTGTATCTTTCATGTTCTATACATCGTTCATGGACAGTTCTTGTCGTCTGGCCAATATATGCAGCGCCACATTCACAGGGAATTTTGTAGACGCCTGCCTTCTTCAGTTGTAAATCGTCTTTAACGGATCCAACCAGGGCCCGGTTCTTTGCTGGTGGACGGAAGATAACCTTGATATTGACTGTTGTTCCTATCACCACAATCTACCAATGGATAAAAATTTACAAAATAAAATTTGCAAAGTTAGGTAAGACCATACCACATCATTCTTCTGAACACGAATATTTAACGCATTGACAAAATCAAATATGATTGTCTTTATAAGTAAATAATGAATATAACCCCAATACAAACCCCACCATACTCACTGTATTGCACAAAATAAATATGCTGTTGTTGAAAATCACCATCTACTTGTGCAGTTATCCCAACCTGAAACCTCCTACCTCAACAAGAAAGAAGCTGCATTGCTTGCATATAGCTGATACTAAAACTTTGAGGAATAGAAATATACTATTTATTTACTGAATGTTTTACTTTTGAGACAAGCAAAAGCCTGATAAACTGGATGTGTGATACAGTACTCAAGTTCTGAATGGCACCAAAACTGTGTGTACCACAGTCTGAAGAGTGTCGGCACAGACATTTAAACTGACGGTAATGCTGATAACAGTTTGTTTCAAGAAATATGGGGCTGAAGGTGTGCAGTATGAGAACTTACAAGAGGGATACCTAGTGGAAAGAAATTTAGAAGTGACTGGAGAGACAGAAAAATAAGAACAAATACTACATAATGGGGCACAGACAGATGCATTTGATGTAGATCAGCTAGTTGAAAGGTGTAACACAGTTGGAATAAATTGTAGAAAAGTAAAAGGGAAGTCTTAGTAAAAAGAGGAAGGGGAGGGCAGGTGAGGGAGGTGCAGGACTGTGAATAAAAGAAAAGACTTACACTACAACAGTAAGATGTCAACTTGCAGCATTAAGTTCAGTCATATGTTGAAAGAAACTTTTGTATAAAATCCATAAACATTTAGTACCCCATGCTGTATTCCATAATGTAAGAACCTTAAGCATCATTTAAAAATTGTTTTCCATTTAGCAACCAGCTAATAGAAGCCAAAAAAGCACATCTCGATGACAGTATTTGCAACTACAAATTGATTTATCTCCTGAATTAACAAACTATTTCTTACCTTGACATAATGTTTGAATACATCAGCAGCAACTTTTGTGGGCATTATATTATATACTATAAGCTTGCAGAATGACGCAAGAAAATTTCGTCTTTTGTGGAGTTCTTCAATTTTTAGGTGTTCATCATGCTCATCTGTGGAAGCAGATAAAGTGTTACATTAGCAGAGTGATTTTGAGGGATGCATAACAATATGTACAGTGAAACCTCGATCACACTCAATTTCAAACTGGGAGGAGAGACCGGGACTGGAGAAACTATCTTCTACAGTAACACCTCTTTCAATTATTAGTACTGAAACTTACTTTGTATGAAGTTAACTCTGCACAAATTAAAAGTTAGCATGCAAATAATCAAGCAATAATACAAGTCTGAGCTCACAACTTTAACTATTCAGTAACTTTTATCTAATTTTATTCCAAAATGAGGGACCTTCTGAAATGTCTTTCTCTCTGTTCACTTAAGAAGATAAATGATTGAAGAAGAAGGCTTGGGAGGAACAACCGATAATTCAAAAAGAACCAAAATAAAACAAAAGCTACTGAGAAATTCCAGTATCTGGGAGTCCTCACATACGCATACAAGCACGATCATACAATTTATGTGTTAGTTTGGATACTAAAATTTTTGGCTGTGTGTTGTCAAATACTTTACTGTATTCAGATAAAAAAAAGTTGATTCTGACAACTGTCAAACAAAATTACAGACCTCACTGACTGCCTACCAAGCCTTCATACAAGCCCATATTCCGGACTAATATGTAGCACAATTGAAAATATTTACGAAGTTAACATACCTTGGGGCTCAGTTGGGATCCCTACGCTTCCTGCAAACAAAGAGAAAGAAACGAATGTTTCAGCCTGAAGATGGCATCACAAGGCTTTAGAGCAATGGCCTTGCTTTCTCACATGTTTCAGACAGAGTGGTCTATTCACAACAGCCCCATCCATCACAACCCATAGTTTCTTAGTTAAAGTTATATATAACAAAATCATATGCTTTAAATTTCAATATTATCTGCAGCATTTAGCATGTTTTTAATTGCCATAAGATAATGTACATTTTTTAAATCTCAACTGAAGATGTGAAAGTGCAGGACCAGTGGCTGATTATAAACTATATTACAATACTACTAATTGCTTTCTAATTTTACAATGACAATTTACAATAAAAAATGGTGACTTAATGAGACTAAAATGAGCATGATATTAGAACTTACTGGTCAAACAGTTCCTCAATGTCTATCCATTATTAGAAAAAGTTCTCTCTAAAACTATACAGAATAGTTTCACAATTTTCACATCAAAGTAAACTACAATACACTATTCAAATGGTGATAAATTCATGGAATAAACAGAGTATTATAATGCTATACTAAAGCTACACACAATCAAAAATTGTAGACAGCATTAAGTGCAAGTACTTCAATGTGTATGACAGAAATTTGATGGAAGGGGGAAGAGAGGGATGGAACAGCATCATCATGGCCATAAAAATGGAAAGAAAAGCAACACTTATCTTCTTAAAAGAACTGTGTCGTGCATTAAGGAGACGTCGCTGGATTAAATAACGTAACTCAGGCTCTAGCAACAAATGAAACACTGAGGGGAGTGGGGACACTATTACATAATGAAATACAACAGAACTGATTTCCAAGAATAGCAACAACAATGGCATGCAATTACAGTTTATGCATGTTGAAGTCATATGGACAGTGACGGCATCCTAAGGATACAGGTATTGGTAATGGATCTTATTTCCTTCTGTCAATACATATTTCATACTATTTTCTGACTTGCTTAATGAATCCAAGGGTATAGCATTAAGAAGAAGAATTCGAGACATACTTCACTTTTGTCATCACAATACTGGCTGAAAGACGAATTTTCCAAGATATAACACTCTAAAGGGGGAAAAAAAAGTCCAGATTGAATTCTACAAAGAATTGTCACAACCATACAATTTTTATCTGATTTACTCCCTATCTACATAACCTCATGAACCACTTCATGAAACCAATTGTGAATTCATACCCAGAAACATATAAATTTGTATTTACATCAATGAATTTACAGAATTTACTCCAAAATGATAACTACACTACTTACTAACCCATGGCTTTATTCCCACAAACATGGATTTTGTATTATTTAATTAATCATCCCTCCTAGGCTTAAGATAATTGATGATGACTGACCACAGCAAAAGGTGAATCACTGTTTTCAGTCATAAAAAGCCAACAATTTCACTTACAGATTTTTAGTGACCCGCATCATAAAAAAAATATACTTTACACAAAACATACAGAGTAGCATCACAGTTACAAGATCAGATCAAGGATTACACCACACCCACTTTTTCCACCTGCACCCACAATAAAAGTCTGAATTTGGGATAACACTGGAAATGTATACCCTCCTACTCAAAATGACTGTCACAGAAAGCTCTGCATTCATCTCATGAAATAGATTTTTGCTAACAACAGAATTTTTAATGCTGAACACCGATGACCACAACACTAGCATCTGTTCTTGAAAGTGAATTTACGATAGAAGTACGAAGGAAGATCAGGCTTTAACATCACATCAATGACAAGGTCAATACAGAAGAAGCACAAGCTTGGACTGGGAAAAAATGGAGAAGGAATTCAGCCACACCTGAGGAACCATCCTCGCTACAACCAAAGTGACTTAGAGAAATCATAGAAAATCTAAACCTGGATGGCCATAGAAGGTAGTGTATTATGACTGCACCAGCACCCTCAATTACGATAAAAGAAATCACTATTACTGTTACAGTAAGGACCATTTCTAACTGTGCTATGTGATAGAGCACTCTCTCATGGAAAATGTGTTGCACTGAAGTGGCACTTACATTACCACACCAGTCACTTCTCACTTCCATTAGTTTTCAGTTTCAGATTTTTCACAACAGGGACATGCCCATAAAACTACTGTGGTGTTCAGCCACTTATATTTTTGGCTGTAACACCAAAGCTACTAACAACTGCGAACTGTGTCAAAAATTTGTGGCCTACTCAGACAAATCTATTAAATATTTTGATTACAATATAAGAAAAGGAAACTTGCTACTCACCATATAGTGCAGATGCTGGGTCACAGAAAGCCACAACAGAAAGACAGACTGAAAGTTAGCTTTCTGCCAACAAGGCCTTTGTCAAAAGTAGATACACACACACACACACACACACACACACACACACACACTCACACACACGGCCACAGTCTCTGCAGCTAGAGCCAGACTGTGTATGCTGTCTACTTTTGACAAAGGCATTGTTGGCCGAAAGCTAACTTTCTGACAGTCTTTCTGTTGTGCCTTTCTGTGGCTCAGCATCTCCGCTATATCGTGCGAAGCTACTATCATTTTCATTACATTGTTACACTCCATCCTGGATTTTCCATTGTCTGAAATATTTTGGTTGTCATTAGATACATTGAGCTATGGGCAAATGTTACCATAATCAAATTACATCAGTTTGTGAAGCACATACCCAGCACTGCCTGGCACTAGGACACAAATTAAATCTCTATACTTTCTACAAAGGTCATGTGTTCAAAAAGAGTTAAATTTAAATATATGAAGCATTCTGGATGCTACTGAACTAGCTTACTTTCACCCTGTTAGTTCTATGTTTTTTCTCTAGAATCCATGTCGAAACTGGCATGCAATTTTAATTAAATCTTATCTGAACTACTAGAAAGAGGAACTTGTTTATTTTAGTTTTATTTGTACAGAATACATTGGTCTATAGTCATACATGAAATGCACATTGATAAAAGTCATACTTGGAGAGGAAAGAAATATTAGCATGAGGCTTTCAGAACAAAAAAGTTCAAATGTCACACTATGCAAGATTAAACACTTACTTAAATTCATAGCGAGACATGCACTTCATCTTTGTTGTTTCTTAGTACACGCTCATGACTCTAGAATGAAACTACGTTATACATTTTAAAATCTCTGATCCATATTACTTTCTCACATCATAATCAAAAACACAAATTTTTTTATGAAACTTCTTCCTTGACAACAGCACAATAAGGACTGACTCTATAAAAGAAACGTCATTGACTGGAGGTCAATTTTAACCTTAGTTCAGAAATAAAATTCTGCTTAGGGCTCCACTTTATTGCATAACATTTAACAAGGATTCACTGAACGAGGTTCAGTACTGTTCTAAATTAGCACAAAACGTTGCTATAATCTACTATTGACACGATTATCGCACTTCAAATGCAGGTATCAATCGTACATTGTAAATACACAGCAAACGAGAGGCATGGAAAGAAGCTACTGCTGGCTAATTCACACAATATACGGACAAATTCTTGGGAATATTTGAAAATGTGTTACGACACTATTAAGGGAAGAACCAAGAAAGCATTCACGCATGACAGTGTGTAATTTTAAGATGCATCTATGTAATTACATCTACCGCAAAAACTGGAGCAAAACAATTGTCATAACTTTTCAAGGTTGAACTGCAAAAAATTGAAAGTGGTAATTTCATCAGGCCTACTGTTACTGCAAAATGGGCAGATGCTAATTTTGGGCCTGAAGAAACTACTGATTTCCATTTCCAAACACTACAATGACAAAGCAGATTTTCATTCCAAAGTTACATTTTAGTACAGTCTGATAAAGTTTTTGAAACAAATTTGCTGCTTGAAAGGTAGTTTCTGTTATTCATTACATCCTTGTCCATTTCTTGTTTTAACACCAATTTAAATAACACCAAAGGTTATAGCTCATTCACACCAGTAAATGAGTAGATGACTGTAGCTTCAACTCATTCAAAATATTTTTCTCCTTGGTGATGACAGTGAAAGATGACAGTGTTTACAATGAGCTGGTAAGACAGTAGTGAAAGTTAAGTGACAGCAGTATATTTTGTATTTTGAACTACAAATAACCTCTAATTACCAGCAGATATGGAGTACACAAACCAGGATTCTGTCATGGCATCTACAGTGTTAGAATTGCATCCCAAACATGAAAAAACAAAAAATTGTTTTCAAGTGAAATTCAAATTTTATGAAAGAAGATTACAGAGCATAGAGTGCAAACATAAAAAAGTACAGTATTACTTGAGGAAAATAAAATAAGAATGGTAGCACTGAAAGTAGATAGAGAAATTAAAGAACTGGAAATAAAAGACATGAAAAGAAAGTAATGTTTTCAAACTGACACTTTGTACATTTATTCCACTTTTGTAACCATTTGTATGCAAATCCCTCATTGTGTTGCAACTCCAGTTAGCTTTATTTTCTGTCTCGTGTGGGTATTTCTTCATAGACTCTTCTAACAAATAGTATCAACAGTTATAGGCTCCTCCTCCAAAGCACTGGCAGCTGTATTGTATTGTGCAAGTCAAATACTATATTTTGCCACAATTTATTTTTACTCTGTGTCCTAAACTTGAATACCTCAGCATTTTGCACTTTAACAAACACTGTCAAAATCAAGAAAAGTGGCAAGAGGAAAAAATATTCCGCACAGTGATGTGGGATAGAAGAAATGATCCTGTGACTGTGTTCCAGGACACTACCACTGAGCCACACTTGGTAGTAACAAAATGACTTAAATATGAGTACTGCTAATCTTATTAATAAATGACTATGCAGTTGGCATAGCATTTCATGCACTTGTTTTGTAGTTAACAATTTAAAGTGAATTGTGAAGCTGTTGGTATTCAAGTATATATAGAGATTATTTTTGTAAGAGGTTTTCGGTCACTACTGGCTGCTCTTGAACTTCATATACTTAATATCCAACTGCAAATATTTTGAATTTCCCCTTCTTATACTGCCAGTGTCTATAAAATGCCTTAAATTAATCATATCAATTACCAGTTGTGTCCAAGAATTGTTATGAGGTCAGTTATTATTTGCACTCATTACTTTCACAGTCGATAATCGCATAACTTAAAAAAATTCGAGTTTCAGGGTGTGACAGTGGTATATTCACACATTTACGTTAATTTTTTATGTTAATAACAATTTCTTTAATGTTTACTTCTTTTTAACTCATATTTGCACAAAAGGAAACTTGTTTTTTAATGCCACTAGGCTGTGAACCGATGACTGCTGCTGAACGTAACTTGATCCACAAAATTTCCGAAGTCAAAACTGATTCTATTTCAAGGCAACATAATTTGAGATTTACATTTATACAACACATCTCATCCTTCCCTCTCTCCTTGTCCTCCTTCCACTCTCTCCAACCTCAAGCCTTTTTGACTATTATTGCCACTGAAACAATGGTTAGGAATTGAAGTCGCTTAAAATGAATGGATACATTGTTTGTGATCATTGGTGTATGGGGTATGAAAAATCTATCTTGCTGCTGGACGTGTGAGGACAGTAGCTTCAATGACAGTATTCAGCATAGTTTTAGTTGCCAAACGGGTTACCAAGTTCGGACAACTGATCATAAGCCGATAAGCCATAAGTGTAGCTTTCCTATGTTCTGTTAAAACTGACTGCGAAGAAGAAAACAAAAAAGCAGATAGTTCTGTATACCATTTTTGTTTAAACTTATATAAGAATAAAGAATATATACAAGAGAAACAATTTGTTTAATGGTTTAAATGGCTTGCTATTGCAGTTAAACTGAATGCAAGAAAGAAAATGAAACCACACATTTTCACAGCACAGCATTTTATTTCTCACAGTCGATTTTCAACGGAAATCCTGTGCACTGTTGATTAAGAAAATATACAGCCCATATCTATCTGTGTTTATAAGAGTATCATGTAAAAATTTGCAGTCAGTGAAGAACTTTTCAAGATTTTTGATACCAACTTTTCACTTACATATATAGCTTATGTCTGTCCGAATGTTTATTAGCATACTGCGTAACAATGTGAAGCAAATCAGTCAGAACCTTTGAGATTTTTGGTAACGATGTTAAGCGATGACTCATCTTTATTTAGTAGTGCAGGTGATATTTGTTGTGAAATTGCATCTATTACTCAGGAGGGAAGAACGAAATGTTTGCAATAAGTTTAACTGAAAAAATTTAAAGCAACTGTACAATTTGGTAGAAGAATTCATTAAAAACAAACTCTGAAATCTAATTTACATGATTAAATTACATAAATTACAAATAGTGGGCATAAAGTATCCCTCTCTGGTATTACCAGGGTTAATGGCAGAAAATTATTAAAATGTTTGTCTTAATTTAGGTGGGGGGGGGCATGACAACAGTGTCTGAGGGAGACTGTGACTGATATTTTTAGTATCACAATTAGTTTGCAATTCTCACTAAAATAATCAACATATTATATTACTCAAAGAGTGGTGGTAAATAGTTATTATTAAAGACATGCAATAATAAAAAAAGAATGAAAGGCTAGTATTCAGGAATTTAAAGGCAACCACCATTCAGACTTGTTCATAAAGACAAAGCCATCCACCATGGATGCGTTAAAAGTGTCATAACGTAATGTACTAAATTTATTCTTTTGTACCCATGCACAACATTTACAGCACACGCATCCTTTCTCATTACAGCTTTCCTTTAACAGGACAAGGAAAAAAATTCCCGGATTTCTCCCAGATTTCCCGGTTAAAAATACCCTTTCTCCTGGGTGAAAATACACTTTTTCCGTGTTAAGTGACAGTATACTTTTCCTCAGAAATGTAAAACTTATTAACCATTGAATCATTATGGTTTTCTACACCGGTGTAGAATTTCCCGGCACTTTACAAAACGAAACTTATGGGTGAAAAAACACTTTTTCGAAAGATCTGTGATGTGCAGCAACATGTAGGCTGCATATTTTCATATGACGAAACTATAAATTCGAATTCCATGAAACACCTGATGTTACTTTCCGAAGCATCGAAATCGAGATTAGGATGTGCAGCCAGTCATAGTTCATGCCATTTGATCTCGCCAGCCAATGACGGCGGATATTCATAGCATAGGACATATGATGTAGTCAGCCAATAGCAACATTACTGTTCAGTAATGTGACCACACACATAGGAAACGTCAATAGATTAAATTAATATACATGGTGTTACAAGACAAGCAAAGATATCACATATAATATTGGTCTCAAAGATTAATAAGTTGCAAGAAAATCTAAGTTTTCACATATAATGTTGATCTTTTTTCCGTGTGTTACATTTTAAGACATCACACAAATGGGTCAGTAAAATTTTTAATAACGACGTAAATGTCTGATCCTCTGGGCTCTAAATTCTTCACAAAGAGTTGATTTTCAAATGAGAGTCAGACACTGTGATTTAAGAAATTCATCGTACATTCTCACACATAGTTCATCTTGCATAAGAGGAAATTTACTTTTAAAGTAACGCTTTTCCAACTACCATTTGCAATATTTTCCCCACAACTGCTAGAATTACGTTCTTTTCAGCAGTTGCCACAGAGCGCCAGGTAACAGGTGCCACCGTGCTTGCGCAGCTACAATGACGGGGGAAGCCTCTATGTTCATACGTGTAAAACAGTAAAATATTTTATATCATAAGAGAAACAAGACATCAGAGGATACTCCAAGAGCATCGAAATTCCATGAAACATACTAAAATGCATAATTCGGCCTAAAGTGCAGATTTGTATGACCAGATTCGCATGTAAATTTTCTTGGAGTATCAGTGCTGTATTATCTCATGTTTGGTTCTTTATTATGGCATAATGCCATACATGCTAGAAGATGAAAATGTGCACCTGAAATCTGCTAACAGCTGAAATTAGCCAACGGCATGGAATTAAACACTTCGTTTCAAATAAATGGGCTGTCTCTGCAGAAAAGATTAATAAAAGTCAAATTTTTGTAGCAAACTGACAAAAATAACTTCATTGTTCTGCAAGGTGATTAATGCTTGACCGTGAGAAAGATGGAAATATAATAAAAACTGAAACAAATAACTTATTTTAGCCTTCCCTTCGGTAATTATGCGAATGTATTTTAATTCACTTGATAGCTCCCAGCCACAGAAATCTGTTTCGTTTCCATTTGACATGATAGCAATAAACAATGAGGAAACAGCAACATCACTAAACATAAATACAGGGCAAATGGAGACTACCCACCTCCCCACTACAACGCAGACTGGTCTGTGTATCAGTCCCGAATCCACATAAACAGCGATTGGTACTCAACCGTTTAGCTTTATTCTGCTCCGCTCATATAGCCCTGTCGCCTTTTGTCTGCAGGAAAGTTTAGTTCTAGATGCGACGGGGATTCCCCTGGCAAAGACATCACGTACACTGTGTACGCATTCAAAAATCAATTTATGATTCATTCAGAAATCCACTTAAAATGTGTTCAAAAACTAATACGGATGTGTTTCAAAATCATATGAATAAACAACAGACCAACGTGCACGGGATGCTAGGCGCTTTGTGAGACAAGGGTCAACCCCCCCCCCCCCCCCCCCCCCCCCCCCCCCCCCCGGAATTGCTGCCCGCAGCGAATACCACGGTTTGCCTATGCCCCTTAGATCCGAGCCTGTTGCGCATGCATGAAGATGAAGCTGGTAGCTTGGGCGCGCCAGCAAAATTTTTCCGGATAGCATCTGGCCGCTTGCTGCTATTGCTTATACAGCTAACAGCTACATTTCTGTAGCCAGAAGTGGAAGAAGATACTACACATACATGACTGAACTGTGCATGTGCATGGCCTGCTCAAATGAATCTAATGTAAACAGTTGTGACATCATGCTCATCGTAGGCAATTTGTTGTTCTGCAGCATTCCACAGTCTTCCTGAAGCCTTTGACACATTTTGCTGCTGGCAGACACTTGTATGAGTACTGTGTTTTGTTGTTGTATATGATGCATTTCATTTGCAACTGCAGTTTTATTTTAGTCTTTTTACTCTCTTTCATGTTTTATTGGTGCAGTAATATTTTGCAGCACCATGATACAGTAATACCCTTTGTTATAGTATCATATATCAGTAAAATTACATAAAACTGACAGAAACCTAAAACAATGAAAAATTCCTGGAATTCTAAAAAAATTCCCACGTTTTTCCCGATTTTCTCCTGGATGAAAAAATTCCTGGGTTTTTCCCGGATCTCCCGAGTCGTATACACCCTGTTTAATCGGCCTCCACATATCACTACAGAAAACAAAACTTAAAATTTGGTAATTTATATTTCATTTTTACTTGACTCTTATTATGAATTGTTCCTGACAAGAGGTGTGGAATAATTTTATTTTCTTTCTGATACCTGAACGGTTCTTTTTCCTCATCTCTTGTTTGTAATGAAAAAATCTTGGTGTCACACAAATTCCAGATTACAGACTACCCCAAATTAACGAACTTGCTTTTAAGGAAATCTCACTTTTAACGAATATTTCCAACAGTCCTGGCAAAATTCCCGTAAGAACAATGTTGTTTCTCCCGGCTTTTAACTAAGCCTGCTTTAAGTAAACATCCACTTTTAAGGTGTAAATATGAAACAGTTTGCAAATTCAAATCCAGTTTTTATGTAACTTCTAACATGTTTTACTGAGATTCCGATTTCTTTCCACCCCATGCTGATCGTAAATTTTGTCCTGTGATGTCTTAAATGGTAATCAGTTCAACAGGTCAATGTGTGCCAAGCACGTAGCCAATAACTTGACTTTCCTTGTAGCAATAGAAACAGATGCTTTGAAAGAATTGGAAATCAATTTCTGTCCAACATATCCAGATGTTAAAGTCACTGACCTACAAGTACGAAGTGTGGAAAGTGTAGTAGTTTGGTTACTGAAGTGTAGAAAGTATCAGACTTTTGTGGAGTTATGGCCTGCAACATACAAAGTTTATAGTTCAGCAAAAACTGACGAAGACAGTCTTAAGATGAATCTTTCCACATGGTGAAGAAGTATGATTTAGTGCCACCTACTGTATTTACTCGAATCTAAGCTGCACTTTTTTTCCGGTTTTTGTAATCCAAAAAACCGCCTGTGGCTTAGAATCGAGTGCAAAGTAAGCGGAAGGTCTGAAAACTCCGAAAAATGTTGGTAGGTGCCGCCACAACTAACTTCTGCCGTCGAATATATGTAGCGCTACACAGGCATGCTTTGCAGGCACAAAGATAAATATTGGCGCAAAACTTTCTGCGTCAGTAAATAAATAAAAAAAAAAAAAAGGTGGAAGACGAGCTTTTTTCTCCGCCCCAAGTTTCGACCGTTGCATTTTTATACATTATCCAACGAAGTAAATACAAATTCTGTATTGTTCATCTTCGAATGTAGCAGCGTTTGAATGTACTACGAAAATCCGACTGGCAAGACTGTTTGGGATGTTTGCCAATATGGCCAACTCTACATTCTGAATTTTTTCCTACCTGTGAGAAGAGATGGTTGCTAATAGGAACTTTTATGAATTGTGAATCACCTGCAGTATTCTCTTCACCACAAGAATAATACGAATAGAAACATTTTGCCATGAATTCTTTCATGTTTGCTGCTAACTGATTTAAATCCTGTCTGTCTAATAAACTACGAAACTAGAGTGAGACAACAGCAAACGCGGAAGAATATACATATCATGTCATGTTTATATTCGTATTATTCTTATGCCTAATAATGATACAGTCAGAAATGAAGCACGGCAGTTGACTAGATTTTTAAATCTGAGATGATTAATTTCTGTGCAGAATGTGATGTACTAAAGAGACGTCTGCAAAGATTTTCAGACGGAGAAAAATTTTCGCTAAACTCTCGTTCAGAACATCTTCTATCACGCGCAATTTATTATTTGGTTCTTGTTGATCATTATCAAAGAAAGCAGTAGTGTAAGTAACAACAAATAGCAGTTCTTGCCATTGTTTCGCCAATGAGACTAGCGCGCACAAAAGCAAGCCATGCCGCGAGCGGCGACTTGTCATTAACACTCATTATCAGAATGCGACTAACAATGCATGACACAGTACATTAATGCATTTTCAGCTTAGAGTAACGTAAACACCTATAACAAAGAGAACGGCACTTACCAGATCAAAAAAATAAGCAATCAATTCAAACTAGATGAAGCAAGTGAAAAAGGAAGGGTACCCATATAAATACGGACGGAGCGCCTGACACATAGCAATGGCTACCTGGTAAAGCTTAACTGCTAAACTTACGACTCGAACCAAACTACTGTAGCTGTATCGTCATTCATTCGACCTAAATTGTTTCTCATATTACAGTGGACCAACTTTGTTTCGATTTGAAGGTGGGGCCTGAAACTTTTCTCTCCCCTTGAATTTCGAGTCACAAATTTCAGGTGCGGCTTAGATTCGGGAAAATTTTTTTTCCTTGATTTCGAGTCTCATTTTTCAGGTGCGGCTTAGATTCAAGTGTGGCTTAGATTCGAGTAAATACGGTACATATGCCCAACATTTAAAGATAGGGCATGTCAAATGCTGAAGTTAAAGATTCGTGCAGATCCGAAAAAGAACATTCACATGTCTATGTTTAATGCTGTGGAAAATATTATTTTAAGCAGCTTCAAGGGCTCAGAAGTGAAAAGATTCCTATAAGAGACAAGAGAAGGCTTATGAAATCACTCTGAAGATTGGCACAGAAAACTTCAGTGTATCGAATGGCTGGTTGAACTGTTTTAAAAAAAACAACAATCGCTGTCATTTCAAAAGACAAGTTGAGAAAGTGAGTCTCTGCTCACGCAAAGTGTGAACTATTTCAAAAACATTACTTTGCTACAACTGATACATGGTTATGAGCCTAGTTGTATTTATAATGTTGATGAAAATAGCATCTTTAATAATTTACTTCCTGCAAAATTATATTATGTTAAGGGAGAGAAATGCCAAGTTGGTAAAAAATGCAACAAAAGCTATTGTGCATAAATAGTGATGGAAGTGAAAAAGTTGCCACCACTATTAACTCCAAATGGTTCCAAAACATAAAAATGCTACTTTGTACTTTTGAGAACAATAGCAATCCCTGGAGATGTCAGCAATTTTTAAGACTTTTTTGGGGTGTTTAGATGCCAAGACTGGTGCAGCAGGAAGGATAATTGTGCTTATCAATGACCTATACCCTGTACATCCTAAAGAACCATAATTTCAGATGAATGCAAATGATGTGTTCCTTCCTTCAAGCTGCAGAATTCATCTGCAACCTCTGGACAAGTGCATAATAAACTCTGTTAAATCCAAGTACAGAGTAGCTGTAGTGTACGAGTCAATTACATGCTTTGAGAGGAAGGAAGTGATGAGACTTAACACTGAACATGCTATGTGAAAGTTTGCTGCTGCATGGAATTCAATAACACAGCAGACTGTGTTAAACTGTGATGCATCATTTGATGTTGAAGACAACATTGTGCCTGAAGAGGAACGGAGTAGCAAAAGTGATATTTCTGAAAATGTGACATTCCAGAACACTGTTTGTTGTGATGATGACAGCCTAACTTCCACACCCAAGATTTAAGAATGTGAAATGCTTGTGAAGGAATACAGGTAGGAGCTGGCAATGACACTGATGGAAAAAAGAGAGTGTTGCGTCAAGCTTTGCTGCTGCTGTGCAAGGAACTGATACTGTCAGGAATTTATTTTCCTCTTTAATGTAGATGAATCAATTCTAACTAATATCAACCAGCTAGAGCAACAACTTTTTCCACTACAATATCTGGAAGGACCAAATAAACAAGACTACCGTTTTTTAAGGCAAGGACGTGTTCTGTGCAAAGTGTAATAATAATATATTTACTGCATTTAAATTTGTAGTAGAGGAGATTGCTAATTTTGTAATTAAACAGCACTTGTATCACCTAAATACACTTGACTTATTATTCTGGGTCACTCATTTCATGCTCTCTGCCAAAACCCCCACTTACGAAAATCCCTATTTAAGGGAAAAGTATCTGGGTCCCCAGAAATTCATTAAAAAGGAGTTTTACTTTAACTGTCTTTAGTTCTTTCAAATTCCTAGTGGCTGCTGTCACTTTGTTCATTAGTGTATACATGTTTATAGATAACTGCAACCTAATTACAATTCCTTCCTATCATTTCAAACTTTCCACACACATTTCTTATCTTGAAAAATCTTTAAAAAGGCACATTAAAACAGCAAGCAAGTACACTGTTCCTATAGTAGCATTACAGGTATGGGAGAGAGAAAGAACAGTGCATACCCAGAAACTAATTCGCAGTTCTTTCCCCAAAATTAAAAATTTGTCTTCTAAACCAAATTTTTAAAGCTTCAGGTTATGGACAATATTCATGTGGATTATTTAACCAAGACTATTATTTTGGGCAGAAAAACAGAAAAGTCCGTGGATGTCTTCATCAATGTGAAATGGTAACTATTTTTCACATTTAACATTGACAACACCTAAATAAATTCATAATGTATTTATAACATACCAATGTTGTCATTGAAATTGTACATTCTGAAACGTTGAGTTGAAACTGAAAATTTGCCATTTATTTAATAACTGCCAGAAAAAAATCATAACCAAATGGTACACATTGAGGCACATCAATTCAATTACTTTAGAGTCCCAGTTAACAAAAAGTCACTGTAAAGTAAGCCACAACAAAGATATATATTGCACTACTTCATGTTTGTTATTCACTAGTTATGAATTCTGAATTTTTTCAGCTGAACTGTTGTGACAATGAGATTCAAATGTCATACTTGATATATGTCTTGTGAGAATTTCATAAAAAATATTCAACAATCTGAAGTAGGATATTGTAAATATACTTTCTGAACAAAAGCTTTACACACAGAGAAACGTGATCCCTCAGTCAGTTTACAAGTCATTAACCATTTCTTTGTGAAAGACTCATACTGACATACGCATCTAGATACCAATACATTTCTAAAATGTAAGACTTTCTACAACACTTCAATGCCCTCTACCCAGTGATATTAATGGTTATAAAAGCAAACACATGAGTGAGGTGATTGTTATGAACAGAATGTGTGTAAAAATAGATTGTGAATGCAATGAGAATATAATGACCAAATGACATCAATCAAAAAATAACAAGAATAGAAAACATGGAAAAAATTGTGGATGGCTCTGAAAATGCCTTGAAATAAGATTGTAAAATCGTGCCATGCAAATAAAGCAAGTTACACTAATAATATGGACTACATATACAATTCTAAAAGAAAGGAAGAAAAAATAATAATGAGAAAATGGAGAACTACAATAACAAGTTGTTTCCATTCCAGTTTATGTGAAATATTCGCTATGATCAACAAAAGAATTTAATTGTAACAGAAAAATATGTAAAATAATGGAAGGTCAACCGCTTACCCATAGAGCTCTGCTGCATGGCACACACAAATACATAGCAGAAAACACTTAACATTAGCTATCAAGTTCTTGCTGTTTTTCTAGTAAGAATTCACATATTCACACACACAACCACAGACATCCAAATATACACACTTGAAGTAGTGGCGAGACTCGCTACCGCAAGCATGTACATTTGGGTATGTGTTGTTCATTATAGTCTTAATAGAAAAAGAGCAAGAACTCTGAAGTTAGAATTAACTGTTTTCTATTACATGTTTGTGTGTACCCACACCAGTCCTCTATAGATAAGTGATTGCCTTTCCTTATTTTATATATTTTTTCACCAGGGCTTTCCATTATTGTTATAATAATATCAGAATATTGTTCTCAACAACTAAAATGAAACACTGTTCTTTACTTACGCATAAATTCAATCACAGCATGTTACCTAGCTTTCCCAGTTGGTCAAGGTTACAGTGACATCAGTAAACACCAGTACCGACCAGAAAAACTTGCATTTGTGGCAAATATGAATATGCATGTGAATTCTATCTCAAAACATGAATATGAAAATTTGTGTAATAAATGCTTTTCCAAATAAAATTGTATTCAAATGAACTACTTTATCAGAGATGGTTTGTAAAAGCTTTATTTTTTGCATGCAAATAATGAAAATTTTTGATTATTAGTACTGTACATCTAGCACAGCTCAGTTTGGAAAAAGAATGTGCATAAGAATGCATTGGCACAACAAAGAGCACAGCATTGCATGAACACAATCACATGCCAGTGCATTCGTTACTTATATTCTGGTGCCATGTCAACAGTAGGCAGTTGAATAGTCCCTATAACATACAATGGCAATAATCAAACAATGGAAAATCCAGGATGGAATTTAACAATATTATGAGAAGGAAAGATGCTACTCACCATATAGCAGAGATGCTGAGTCGCAGATAGGCAGAACAAAAGGACTCTCACAATTCAAGCTTTCAAGCGTTAAGGCCTTTGTCAACCACACACACACACACACACACACACACACACACACACACACACACACACAACTGCAGTCTCAGGCAACTGAAACCATACTGCGAGCAGCAGCACCAGTGATGTGAGTGGCGACTGGGTGGGGTAAGGAGGAGGCTGGAGTGAGGAGGGGGAGGGATGAGGGATAGTATGGGGGGGGGGGGGGGTGTAGACAGCGAAGTGCTGCAGGTTAGACTGAGGGCATGGGAGAGGTGGGGAGGGGGGAAGTAGCGGAAAAGGAGAGAAATAAAAATATTGGGTGCGCTGACAGTTATGTACTGCTGGAATGGCAGTAGGAAAGGGACTGGATGGGTGAGGACAGTGATTAAAGAGATGTTGAGTTCAGGAGGGTTACGGGAACCTCTCCCCTGCCCTCAGTCTAATCTAACCTGGAGCATTTTCCTGTCCGCCACCCCCACCATACTATCCCTCTCCCTCCCCACCCAGTCACCACTTTCATCAAGCACTGGCTGCTCGCAGTGTGGTTTCAGTTGCCTGAGACTGCAGTTGTGTGTGTGTGTGTGTGTGTGTGTGTGTGTGTGTGTGTGTGTGTGTGTTTATTGTTGACAAAGGCCTTAATGGCTGAAAACTGATTCTGAGAGCTTTTTAGTTGTGTCTAGCAGTGACTCAGCATCTCCACTATATGGTGAGTAGCAACTTTCCTTCTTATAATATTGATACAATGGCAACAGGAACATATGATGCAGCCTTTGTATCTTAGAACAAAGAAACACTAATGTTTGTCTGCTAACTAAAGTTGGTATCATGTGGTCACTTTAACACAGCAGCTTCAGGTGTGGAATATTTTGAACAACGGATGCGTAAGATAGCAGTACAGATTTCGGTCCAAACTTTCTTGGTTACAATGCTGCCAACTTCAACCAACAACTGAGTGGTAAACCATTACCAATGCTTCATGCACTCCATTTTGTTTTGTTTTGCTTTCCTCATTTTTATTTTAATATTTGAAATGAGTGAAAAGACTAATCTTGGTCTATTACAGGGTTCGAGTATGACACACAGCACCAGACATGATCAGTAATCCCTTTGACCATGCATAAGTTTGGCTTTTGAAAAAACACAAAACACAGGTGTAAAATGAGAGCCCTGCAAGCAGAGGGTGCAGCTTGCTCCTCTGTACTGCTCCTTTCTCTCAGGGTGCCAAAGTTCTTGTTTGTTTATGCTCACAGATTACTATCACACTGTAGTGTTCACAATACAGTGACTAGAAAAAACAACTGGTAATCATACTTGGATCAAACTGAAAGTCTTCCTGTAAAGTGCGAACAGCGTTATTTTAAGTTTTATTTCTGTTGCGCTGTCAAGTAGCAGATTTTGTAACTAACAAAATGAGTGAGAAAAAAAATGATGTCAATAAACACTTCAAATCAGAGGGCATTCTGTTCACCACTGAGAAAATGCTGCTTCTCCACAGCAACAATTATTTGCAGAGAACTGAAGTACAGCCAAAGGACAGATACAAGCAAAGCTAATTTCAGAAAAAAAAACTGATGATTTTTCAAAAGCAAACATTCCACCCTAAGAGCTCTTACTGTAAGAAGCAGGTAGTAAATTTATTTTCTTTCATTAATACTATACAGCAAAACCCTGTGGGGACTTTAAAAAAAAATGGCGTAAAATATGGGAAAATGTAAAATGTGGGAAATAATGTTTTAAGCTGTTAAAGTTATGTATAGGCTACCCCCTTGCATTTTCGCATTTTACGTATGATATATGTATATAATAGGCATCAAAATACTTCTCAGGGACTTGTTTACCTTCTGATAAAGCTTTATTACCTAGTAAAAACTGCTGATGTAACGAAGAAATGTGACTCAGTTTCGTAGATGGTAATCAATGTTGCTGGAAAGCCTGCAGCTCTTATTCGTTATGTAAATAATGAAACACTACAACAGTTATGCATTTTTTCATGCTTGGCATGACATGCTTCTAGAATTTTTCCCTTTTTAAGGTGCAAATATTTGCATAAGTACTTCGTGTGGTGTTTGTATATGTGTTGTTTTGTCTCTCTTGCACTGCAGTCATCTTTTTGAGGTTATCCGGTAATGTGCGTCCTCAGTTATGTAGAAAACCACACATATGCAAACTATCACTCACTCTGTTTGTTTGTGTAAAATCACATTAAATACATACGTAAATACTGCACTTTATGACAGGAATAAATTCTTGAAACCTGTTTTGTTCAGCATGAAAAAACACATAACTGGCATTGTGTTTACACCAAAAATATTTCAGTCACGGAAAGTGAGTGAAGATGTCAACTAACGCTACAAGTGGCCCAATGATGAAACAGGCAAACCACGGTTCAACAAAGGTGTCACGACAATCACGAAACTGCACATGCACAGTAGAGACAGTTTGGAAATGGTTGTGATTGGTCACGATTTTATTATTATTAGTTTTTTCTTTTGAATGAACCTAGCTATCAGCCACCAGGCCAAGTAGAGGTGGCACTGGCATGAGATATGGCACGAATTGTTCCATCTTTTACTCATTTCAGATCCACTGAGTACAGCACCTGGTCTGAAAAACTTACCCATGTAACATTTGTAAACACTACTTGACGCCCAATGCCATTTTATTTTTTCATAAAGTGTAAACTATAGGAAAACTGTAAATATGTTGATGCAAAATTAGGTGCAAATTAACATTGTGGATACAGGGAATTTGACGGGAGTGATAAACGTTGTGAATGTCAGGAAAACATTAATTCCAGGAAAGTAGAAGTGATCAATTTCGTCGTAAGACAAACATTTAAACATCTCTAATCACGAAGAAAAGATTCTAATTTTACCCAACATAGACGCTACGTTTTCACATCACTAACTACCAATTACCAGTTTCAACAACTTTTTTGTTTTTATTTGCTTGCCACCTCTCAGAAGGCACACTGTTAGGTTGCTATCCAAAATAGAGGAAAGGGATTCCAATTGCTCTGACAGTGTGGTCAATAAGTTCAATTGTTTCTCTGGAAAAGTACTGAAACAGATATTAAGAATTTTTTGTTTCAATAGCATATATGTAATTAGGGACGAAAAAATGTCTTGAACTGGTCAACAGTGAGATAAGAAACTGGAAGAAATTGGTTTTATGGCAATCTGATCATCAGTCTTCTGAAACAGAAATATGGGTTAAACTCCTAAACTGACATGCAGAGTTGGCATGATGTGAGTTATTTTAGAACATACTTCATTCGGAGACAAGGATAGAATATGGTACCAATCTAAGGGCTGTGGCTATGCCGCTTTTCACCATATTTTTTATACTAGAGGACCTACTCTCACAGCAGAGTATCACACGACGTAAGTGCTGGGACACAAACACCAGAAAACCATACAACATTGAACTTTTATGTTCCTGGAATTATGACTATCATTCCCATCAAATTTCCTGTGTCCACAGTGTTAATTTGCACCCAATTTTGTATTAACACATCAACAATTTCCCCACTTCACAAAAATATGTTCATGGAGAAAATAGCTGATATAATGCACACAAAATTACAATGGCCGTCAAGTGCATTTACAAACATTACTTGGTTAAGTTTCTTGACACCAGGGCACTCTACGCAGCAGATCAGAACCAGTAAACGGATGAAGTCAAAACAATTTGTGCTTTACTTCCTGCCATTGCCAAGTGCTACTCAACGTGATGGCTGATGGGAGTAACTAGGTTTGCTCAAATCACAGTCTTTGAATAAAGATATCATGTCCAACCACAATTATTTCCAAGTTGTCTCTGTTGTGCATGCCCAGCTTTGTGATTGTTGTGGTCATCTTAACACTTCTGCATTGTTTGAACCACATTTAGTTGTTTTGTTGCTTGGCCACTAGCAGCACTGGTTGACACCTTAGTTCATTTCACATTGCTCAAATGCTTTTGGTTTAAACACAGCATCAGTTATGTATTTTTTTCAAGCTTAGCAAGACAGGTTTTGAAAATTTATTCTCATAGTCAAGTACAAATATTTACATCTGCATTTTTGCGATGTTTCACAGCAAAGCATGTAAGTGATAGTTTGCACGTGTGTGGTGCGTGGTAACTTTAAGAATACGATTACAGACCAAGAGATACAGAACACCACATATGCTAACACAACATAAAATACTTCTATAAATATTTCCATTTGCCAAGAAGAATAAAGTCTCAAAATGTGTCATGCTAAGCACAAAAAATATGTAGGTGGTGCAGTGTTTTATTACTTATTTAATGAATGACAACTGCAGGTTTTCCAAAAACATTGATATGGTGTATGAAATTAGGTCAAATGATTCTACTTGCCAGACTCAAACATCAATTGTGAAGTAATGAATTTAAGTCAAATGTTTCTATTTCTCACACAGTTGTCAGTTCCAGTTACATCAGTGGTTTTTATTAGAACAATTATCAGAAAACAAGTCTCTGAAAAGTATTTTGATGCTCGACATGTACACATATAATGTATAACGCGTGAAAATGCAAGTGGAAATCCTATGTGTAACTTTTACTGCTTTCAACATTATTTCCTAAATTTTACAGCACCTTGTCAAGCCCCTTGAAAAGCATAAAAGCAGGGTTCACTGTACTTCAATAGGTCTGTTCATAGTGCACTGATCATGGAAGGCAGATAGCCATAGGCTGGTTCTGCTCAACATTATTAGTAGCAGTTTATTTACAATTTAGGCATCTGAATTTTTTAAATGAGATTCTATGTTTTTTGTTTTCCTTGTTATTATTTTCAGAGCACAAAATCTCACCATGTTCAAATTGTGAGTTAGTCTCTCTAATTATAGACACATTTTATATAGCAGATTTTCTGTTCACTTCCCCCAAATAAAAAAATAAAAAATATTCCAAAAAATGTGCAGTTACATGTAAAAAGATAATGTGCTCAATAGCAGTGATTATCGTGTTTGGTATTTGCTTAGCAATCAACATGCAGGGATTGCTGACATTCTTCGGAAACTCAAATGGGAATCCTTATAGGGAAGACGACATTCTTTTCAAGGAACATTGTGGCGAAATTTAGAGCTGATTGCAGAGAGATTCTACTGCTGCATACAAGCATTTTGTGTAAGGACCACGATGATAAAGTAAGACACATTAGCACTCTTACAGAAGCATACAGTCCTTTTTCCCTTGCTCTATTTGGGAGTGGAACAGGAGAGGGAATGACTAGTAGTGGTACTAGGAACCCTCCATCATGCACCAAACAGTGGCTTGCGTAGTATGTAGATGTACGAACAAGAACTGGCACTGAAAGAGGCTTACTCTGAAAAATTTTAACTACTGCACATAAAACATGCAAGATTATGGGAGCAGAATATTCGTAATTGATTTCCCTTGTAGCTTTACTCATTTTTTACCCATCGATGTATGAGAATCCTGACTCTTAGATGCATTTTTAAGTCAAAGCAGTTACAAGAAATGTGTTATTTCTCACTTCACATGGAAGAAGTATTTAGTTGTGATGTTCTCGGTAATTTAATTTCATTAAAGCAAACACACAAAAAGGAATTAATTTTCAATTGAAAAATTTATATTGCCCAGAACACCTATTAAGAGCAGTTTCAATAAAAAAAATTCAATGATGAAAATCTATAAACCAGTTCTTCTAAGCTACGTAACTGTTCGAAATATAGTGAACTTATCAAATGATATTACTAATGTTTACAAATGCTTGTAACAAATACATGTTGAGAAACTTCACTTTCTCAGTGTGAAGACCAACTACCAGAAATCTGAACACGATAATCCAATTCACTGCAATAATGAATAACAATGGTCACAGACCATTTAGATTTGCAAAAACTTTAAATCAAATCTAATCACATCACTAGCCACACTAGGTTGGAGCTTAGTGTACTTTTGCACAAATTGTAAGGTAGTAAATTTTCTCAAAACAGAGTATTCAAAATGTAGTAAAAAAACAGACATTGAATGTACATATGAACTATTATGTAACATATAAAGGTAGCCCGTGAAAATAAGGTAACTAATCTGGGCTTGACAAAGAAAGCATTAGTCAAAAGTCAAGCAACTGATACACTATCAAAACAAAAGGAAAATGTTCATGAATAATGCTGGTATGTGTGTACACACACACACACACACACACACACACACACACACACACATCCCTAAAAATGCAAGAGAACAAACAAAGATGCAATATCCAAAAGATGAAGTATTTTTAATTTTTATATAAGTGGCCTCCACAAGGCCACATAACAATGATTATTACACTGTGGTCATGCTGTCACAGTTGTATAAGGCGCTCAAAAAAACCACACTCAACTTTGGTAACTTAACTGAGTAATTGCTAGTGTCCTCTCGCAGACACAGCGCTATTGAACTTCACGTCACTGAAGTGGCAACAAAACAAGAGTGATTGGACGTTTCTTATGAATTATGCTTATTTGTGGGATATATAACTATTATTGTGTTTCAACAAGTACTGGTAATGGATAAATTACTTTTACTGTTTCTCTTTTTTATATTACAAAGAAATAACAAAATATTTATAGTTTATGCCGCTATTATACACACAGTAGGTACTTTACAATTACTCTAAATACAATTACTCTAAATACATTAACACCACAAAACTCATAAATAAAAGCCAGATACAACAGACCTGCAGATACATTAACAAGTGCACATACCACACATTATAAAAAGACTGCCTTTAAATAGTCTGCACTGCACTTGTTAGAACGGAAGCAACAGGAAAGGAAGCCCACAGAATGAAGAGTACAAAATACCATAAGGTATACAGATAAAAGCTGTTGACACCATGCTCTTGCATGCCATACAGTTATGGTTGCTTCTAGTTAAGACAAATACAGGAAAGAATACAGTGGAGAAATAGAAAAGAAAAGGAAGATCAAAATGAGAGATGAAAAACGTCAGAAATTTGGAAGAGGCAACAAAATTAAATACCACGGGAGCCAATATTCTATGATGATCACTGCAATATATGTATTTTTTCCCATAGGCAATAGAAATACCTGTGATGGATGGAGGTTTCACTGTATTTTTACAATACAACACTTATGTACAATACAGGGCAACAATATGCTCCACTGTCTAGACATTCCATTAACAAAACTATATGTTTTCATGACAATAAACATCTAAGGGCTGGCAAAAAATACTGCTTTAGGCATATATAAATTTATACAGGGATATAACCAAGAATTAAAATATTAGAATGTACATTTGATCTACATGCAGTTCCAAAATTCTTATTCTATAATTTCATTTCTTCTAATAAACTTATAATACTTTATGCAAGCATTTACTCTGTACAAAATAACAGAAAATTCACTTCCAAGATGCAAATAAAAAATAGTTTGGTAGATTTGTTAAGTACTGACCATCTTCTTCAACAATAAACACATACTGCTGAATGAAGTCATTGAGCATGCTCTGCAAGGCTCTGTCTGGCTCATACACGAGGTCAGTTAATGCCTGATTGCTTGCTAATTGGTTACAGAAAACCACAAGAAGGTCACACACAGTGATATATGCCTGTAATAAAATAAATATATAATCGAACAATTGTACATATAGCCATAAGTTGGTAAAACAGCTGAAAATTACATTAATCTATGTCTGTCAAATATCTAAGTAACTATAGCAAGAAAAATAATCAAATGAATGGCAGTTTGTGCAATTGCTGTATATGTGTAATAGTAGAAGGAAAAGTTTCCAGAATGAATTTTCAATTCTGCATGTGAGTGTGCATTGATATGAAGCTTCCCGGGACTCAAACCTGGTAATTTTGTCTTTTCCAGCATAGCTTCACAGTTTGGATTTATGAACTCCTCTGAAGATTAAACTGTTCTAAATGGAGTTCGAACCTTGGACCTTTGCCTGTCACAGACAAGTGCTCTACCTACTGAGTTACCTGAGTACAACTCAAGGACCCATCTTCACAGCTATACTTCTGCCAGTACATCATCTTCTACCCTTCAAACTTGTGGGGCTAATACTCCTGGAAGAAAGATATTGTGGAAGCATGGCTTAGCCATAACCTGGGATATTGTTTCCAGAATGAATTTTTCACTCTACAGTGCAGCATGCATTGATATGAAACTTCCTGGCAGAATAAAACTGTGTGTCAGGCCAGGACTCAAACCCATGACTGTTGCTTTTGATATGAAGTTTCATGTGTGACCACTCTGCTGCAGAATGCAAAATTCAGCCTGGAAACATTTCCCCAGGTTGTGGCTAAGCCACGTCTCTGCAATATCCTTTCTTCCAGGAGTACTAGGCCTGCAAGGTATGGAGGAGAACTTCTGTGAAGTTTGGAAGGTAGGAGATGAGGTACTAGCAGAACTATAGTTGTGAGGATGGGTTGTGGGTCATGCTCAGGTAACTCAGTAGGTAGGGCACTTGTCTGTGACAGGCAAAGGTCCAAGGTTCGAACTCCATTTAGAACAGTTTAATCTTCAGAGGAGTTTATAAATCCAAACTGTGATGCTATGCTTCACGTTATAAACAATTGGGCACTGCAAAGATCAAATACAGTTAACAAATAAAACAAAGAAACACTGTGCTTCCTCAAATATGATATCAGGTTTAGTAAGACAGAGATAAATGGGGAAAAATGAGAGAAAAGTATGCTATGTAAACCATAGAATTGACATAGTAAACAAACAAGGGAAAGCAAATACAATTTTGTAAGTAAACATTTAAATCAACTGCATCTTGCAAGCACACACACAAAAAGGAGTGTAGAAGGGGAAAATGTAGGGAGGGAAGATGTCAAGAAAAAAATAACAAGTAAGTGTGAACAATCATAAAATTGTCAAAGACAAGCGATTTCCCAATTTCCATACTTAATCGAACAAATAAAACTGTGAAATGTGCATCATACATGCGACTAAATTTAAAAATATAATACATCTTAATTTCTTGCCTCTTCTTTGTAAGCTTGAACCACTGCTGTCTGGAGAAGCTGCTTCATGGTGTCCATGAAATTATGTAACCTTCCCTTTAAGGTAGCCACTTCTTCACTGCCACTTGCACCTCCTTCGATCAGCTCCTCAATGTGGCGGAGATCCCACAGTATTCCAAAAAATGCAGCAGAAATGCAGTATTTAATAGCCTGTGAAGATAAGGACTTTTTCTCACTTCTCCCCAAACAACAATGTAATTACATATAAATCACAACAAAATAAATGCAATAATGTTCAGCTGTAGTTTGCACACTCATATTTTCTGCAGGAAGCATTCTTCTTCCAGTAATTATGGGTGTTACAGATGAGAGAGATAGAGGACAAAAAGAAATAAGACATGAAAGGAACACCACAGCCTGCAGTGATTTTGGTTTAAAAATATGCAACTGTGACCCAAGTCTGTCACTTATGTACCAGTATATTTGATTATTACCCATAGCTACTTGTATTCCTAAATTAATTACCAAACAGATAACTATATAAAGTTTATGTTCCATAAGCTGAAGTACCCAAGAGAAAATTCCAAAATGCAGAGATTAGTAGGCTGATGTTAAATGTTACAGCAACAGCTGCACCCTGTTTTACATACTACTGTGTGACTAACCAAACAAGAATGAAGATATCAATTTTTTATGAAAATTGTAGCCTACTGTCATCTGTTCCCAAAATCCATAGTTCAACGGTACACCTGCCAGTCATCTTCAGATGAGCCATCAAGGGCAGACACATGGTTCCCATGTTGCACAATTTATAAGTGCACAGTACACGTTTTGAGCAAGTGTCATGATTTTAATAAGAATATTACCATAGTAACTGGTGACACAGGCAATGCCATAAATCAAATGATTTAGAATAATGTGCTTGGACGTAACTGACTTTCCGTTCAATATCAAACTGTCATCACATATTCCAGTGTGACAGAAAATTTCAAGATGCACATAAACAAAGAAAACAGTGGCCCCATCATATTGATCACACAAACCTAAAAAAATTACAGTTGAAGGAAACTGCAACTGTATTTTTTCCCAAACAGATCACAATTTTGAATCAATTTGACTGAAATAATTTTACAATAAGTATTCAATAAAGTGATACAGACAAGAAAATGTACTTGAGTGATTCTACGAAAATAAGAGTTTACAGGTCCAACTCAGTAAACCATAGGAGAAAATTCTGAAGAATCAGTAAAAAATCTTATGGTACATGCAAAATATCTTCACACTTTCTCACTGAATACACTGAAACAGCTGAACTTTCTCTCACTGTTATAAACTCCCTAGGTGTAATTGTTGCAGTCTTCATTGCAAAAATATACAGTAAAATCCTAAATTAATGAACCCATATTTAAGAAAATCCTGCTTTTCACGAATATTTGTCCTGGTCCTGGTGAAACTATCATAAGAACAGTTATTCCTCCCCACTTTTAACAAAACCTGCTTTAAGAAAAAGTCCACTTTTAAGGAATAAATGTGAAACATGCTGCAAATTAAAATCCAATTTTTAAGCAATTCCTAACATGCCCAAATGAGTGTTTGTTTTCATACGCCTTTCTTGTAGTGTGACAGCAGTACAAGGTAATCTATTCTTTTGGTCGACACATATCTACATCTAATTCCATTGTGGCAATATTGGAAAAGGGTTGAAGGAATCAGAAATGGGAGTGTTGTCACATGATCTGAAACCACACTCACGGAGTTATGAAGCGCAAAAGTGTTGACTTTGTTCTTGTCAAATTATTAATTTCAGTGCCGTGAAGTTATGTCCCACAAACATAACGCAGAGAGCTTACAATTTAACAAAAGCTGTTGATCATCCACAAAACTTTCCAATAGGGTGAAGAAGAATGATTTGGCCCCACCTTCACAGTGCGGCATTCTCAAAAACAAGGAAGCACTGTTAAATGCCGAAGCTAACAATTCCTCTAGATGCAAAAGCAAGAACATCTGGATGCCACAATTTAATGATGTGGGAAGTATTCTTTTAATATGGTTTTCAAGGGATGAAAAGTGGCAACAATCCTAGTAAGTGGAAATATACTGCAAGAGAAGCCTCAAGAAATTGCCCAGGTAAGTATTGAAAATTTCGGTGTCTTAAACAGCTGGTTAGATAGGTTTTAAAAAACCTCATAATCTCTCATTTCAGAGAGTAAGCAGAAACAGTGAGGCCATGGTTCTAGAAAATTTTAACCATTTGAATAAACAATTAATTCAGCATTATGAGCCCAGAGACATTTTTAATGCATATGAAACTTTTGACTTTTACATTTTACTTCCTGTGAAAATATGTTCTGTTCACAAAGAAAAATGGAATGGAGGTGTAAAAACAAAAAAAGAAAGAGAGAGAACATAGAATGACTGTACTATTGTGTGTAAATACTGACGGAAGTGAGAAGTTGCCCCTCTGAAAATAGCAAAATTTAAATTTTCCAGGTGTTTTTAAAACATAAATAGGCTGCCTTGTATTTAAACTGTTCAACATCAATGCCTGAATGACATCAGAAATCTTTACAAGATTTCTCAGGTGTTTATATGCCAAGATGGGTGTAGCAGGTATAGTGCTTATTATTGAACAAAGCCCTGCGCATCACGAGAAAACACAATTTCTAGGAATGTAAATGTTGTATTCATTCCACCAAACTGCATGTCATCTGCAGCCTCTATATGGAGGCACAACACACTCTGTTAAAACCAAATACAGAATAGCAGTTGTACAGAAGTCAATTACACCCCTCGACAGGAAGGAAGGGGCAAGACTCAACATTCTGCATCCTATAGATATGTTTCTAGCTGGCTGGAGTTGTGCAAAACAACATATTGCATTAAACTGTTTTGCAAGGGCTGGTTGTGGTATAATAGCTGTTGTTGATGACATTGTTCGAGAAGACGAATAGATCATAATCACAGATGTTATTGAACATTTGACATTCCAGGACTGTTTCTTGTGATGACGACATTTTGATTTACACACCCAAAATGAATGTAACTGAGATGTGTGAAATGCTAGTGAAGGAACACTGTGAGGTAGGAAGTAGTGTTGACAATCATGAAAGAGAGGACGAGCCTGTTGTACAAAGTTTTGTAGCTGCTGTGCAAGGAATATACACCATCAGGGACTACTATTCCTCTTTCAACACAGATGAGTAAATACTAACAAACATGAAGCAACTGGAACGAAAACTTCTGACATTAAAATTTAAATTTGTAATATATTATTGGCAACTTGTGACTAAATAGCTCTTACAACACATAAACATGCCTGAACTAAGATTCTGAGTCATTCCTCCCAAGTACCTAAGCTAAACCCCCATTAAGGTAAACCCCTCTTTCAGGAAAAAAATATTGGGTTCTGCGGAGATTCACTAAAATAGGTACTGTAGTACGTTCCCAAGACATTTTATCTGACTCTATTTGTGTTGTTCTTAAGCCTTAAAAACTTCTACGTACCTAGGTTATAGAAGTCCTTTCACAGACACCACAAACAACAAACAATAACAGCCATCAACATTTGAGCTGATCCTCTTTAATGAAATCATAATAATTGGGGGGTTAAAAAGTTGTAAAAATGGTTATTTAGCATTTTCTCACCTCCTGCGGTAAACTCTTCAAGCTAGAGCCACCCTGTGCTTCAATTATATCTCTGAAGACAGGGTCCCAAACGCCCCAGTGACCCATATTGTGACACTGGTAGAAAATGGCAACTTTTTTCAAACTGTAGACAACACTGAATGTCTCATCTTCATCTGGTACTTCATTCTGAAATGCAAAAAATTACTGTGTAAAACAAGCCCATGCATTACGAAGCCTGTGTGAGGCTGGACATGAAATTAGTGGGAGTAAGCATACAACATAACACAAACACACAAACAATCCCATTAAAAAGGAAAGGTACACATTTCACAATGCCTCTGCTACCAAAACCATTAAATCCCAATACTATCCAGTGCCAATACCAGTGATGAGTGGCATTTTCATTTCACAAAGTTGGTTGGCAGAGAGAGAGAGAGAGAGAGAGAGAGAGAGAGAGAGAGAAGAGATTTTCTATGATTTAAATAGCATGCACAAATTCTGGATTTAAATCAGATGCTTGCTGAGTATAGATGTAAACGTTTAATGGTGGCGATGGGACAGTCTAAAGTCAAGGAATTAGGTTTAGTAACTCCCTTGGCACTTTCAACAAAAATATCTTATTTTCTGGTAGTAGTTTTCATTCTCCATACTTTTTTTCCTCCATTTCAGTACTCATCACTAATAATAAAAAAATAATGTGTTCACTGCCATCAGCGTGATATGCAATTATCAAATAGTGGTTTCTGTCACCAAGGTTTTTCCAAGAGGCTCCTTGAGAAAGTATTATTTTTAACATATTCTGACTGATCAAAATTACAAACTGTTTTTTTGACATTACATATCTGCCTAAAATGTTATTTTAAACTTAGGCCATTTATTGACTGACACATTTTGATAATACACGAAGAAATAAAATGAATGAAAAGAAATTGTTTACATTACTTTTTATCTTCACTACCTTTTTTTTTTTTTACTTAGTCTGTTGACTGTGGTATACCTGTTATTAATCATCACTATCAGGCTAACAGCACAGCTGTGAAATTTATATCTTCATCTTCATTGTCACAAATATTTCATGACTTCTTCCAAATATATGTTAGGCTGTCGTTATGGTGCAAACTGGGAACCCATCTGCTTTATGGCCGAATACATATAAGTTTTCACTTCTATGCTGATGTGAAAATGTTACGTCTCTTGCTTCCCAACACATTCTGTGCCCACCACTCTATCACTGGCTGCATAGAACCAGCAGCTGACACACCCCCATTCACTCCAGTCATATGTCATGACGGAGGTCAACAATACTGCTGCAGGAAACACGTACTCTTAAGTACACCACTAGTCCCTATCCAGGCTTTTACACTCTCCTGCAGAAACGTATATCATTGTTGTGTATTTGTCCAATTTTAAAATCATTTCAAATGGACTAGGTCACTCTACAGTTCAAATATGATAAGTGTTCATATAAAGCCAAAGTACACAGTACAGGTTCCAATGGTTGGCAGTAATGACGTAATTTGCTGCTTTCTCACTATTTCCCTACCCGTACTCATCCCAGTTTTCAGACAAGCTGATATCACTGTTCCCCTTCCAAACATGTACTACTGTGCTTGAGAAACTGTGAAACACAGATTAAAATACCTTCTGGAGTGCAGGTCATATTTAACAATACCAACTAATAAATAAAAGATCACAATTGCACAAGCGGTGTGTGGCAGAGGGCACAATTTGTGCCAAAGTCATATCCCCCCCCCCCTCTGTTCCACTCATAGATCGCGCGAGGGAAAAACGACTGTCTGCACGCCTCAGTACAAGCTCTAATTTCCTTGTCTTTGAATGGTGATCATTGCACGGTTTGAAAGTTGGTGGTAACAATATATGCTCTACATCCTCGGCAAAGATCAGATTTCGGAATTTAGTGAGCAGCCCCTTCCTCTTAGCGCGTTGTCTATCTGTAAGTGTCCCACTTCAAACTTTCTACGAGATTTGTAATGCTCTCACGATGGCTAAATGTACCAGTCATGAATCTTGCCACTCTTCTTTGGACCCTCTCAATCTCTTTAATCAGACCCAATGTCTTTTGGTACTATCTCCATGACTGGTCTTGCCACTGTAATTTATTCTTGTGATACCATTTACAGACAGTTTAATATAATTTATTTCATTTTTTGATATTTAATTCTGGATTAATTTCCTTTGTTTGAAACTCACCAACTTGTTCTAAAGCCAACTGAATAGTGGTAACAATTTTACCTGGTATTCTAGTAAGTGATCAGCGATAATTTCTCTTTTGCAGCCCACTCGATAAATCGTCACAGTATCTCATAATCAAATAAAATAAAATACTGACTTGCATTCAGAAAAGTAATGTTTTTTTCCAGGACTTGTTCCAAATGGTTCAAATGGCTCTGAGCACTATGGGACTCAACTTCTGACGTCATCAGTCCCCTAGAACTTACAACTACTCAAACCTAACTAACCTACGGACATCACACACATCCATGCCCGAGGCAGGATTTGGACCTGCGACCATAGAGGTCGCGCGGTTCCAGACTGTAGCACCTAGAACTGCTTGGAGACTTGTTCCCCTTTCACTGTTAACTGGTATTGATTCATGTATGAAAACTTTTATTGCAAACAAACAATGGAAAATCCAGGACAGAATGTAACAATACAATGAAAAGGATAGTTGCTGCTCACAATATAGTGGAGATGATGAGACACAGGAAGGCACAACAAAAAGACTGTCAGAAAGTTAGCTTTCAGCCAACAAAGAAACACAAACACCCATAATACTCCTGGCCTCAACCTTCATTAGTTATTGCCCTACCCATCTAGCAACTTCCCTGTTCCCATTCCAGAACCATACAGCCCTCTATTCCACCAACGCACCCAGTCTTTTTACTTCTCTCCTATTCCGCTACCACCCCCTTTCTCCCCTGCCCTCCGTCTAACCTTCCGACTGCATCTAGCTGCCCTACTCTCTGCCTTTTCTCTGCATGCTCCCAGCAGCACTTTACTGTCCCCAACCCCCACACTGCTAACTCTTTGCCTCCCCGTCCCAGCCTCCTCCTTACCGCCACCCAGTTGCCTTTCCCATAATGCACTGCTGCTCGCAGTCTGGCTCCAGTTGCCATAGACGTGGTCATGTGTGCAAGTTGCATTTGCATGTGTGTGTAGTCTATTTTTGACAAAGATCTTGCTGGCCTAAAGCTAACTTCCTGACAGTCTTTTCATTGTGCCTTTCTGCAACTCAGTATCTCCGCTATATTGTGAGTAGCAACTATCCTCTTCGTTGTATTGTTATAACAAACAAAGCTTGTTCAAATACAACAGAGTTTGTAAGATGACAGCATTAAATTATCTGTCGTCCCGTGTTTCACGAAATTATCAACTTTTAAGCAGAGCAACAGACTGTTGTGCAGATGCAGAGTTTCTCGCATATACCATGCGCTAGCACCAGATGAGTGAAGTGTCACCGATTGTTCGAGTAAGGTCAATACTTTATCAAGTGCTTCGGCATATTAGGAAATCTTGAAACCGTTTGAGTGAGAGTCTTGCTTGCCCTACCCACTCTTCCTAATTCTTCAAAATAAATCGGCATGTGACCTCAATAGCCCAAGCTTCAGCTGTAAATTTAGAATGATCCCAATATCAATCTATCAAATAACATAAAAATTTTGACCTCAGTAGCAATAATTTAATGTGCAAATATAAGACAAACCCAAAGGTTTTGAGTGACAAATTTGGGGAAAAAAACCTGATCTTATAATAGAGTATATAAGATAAATGCACCATGTTGACATCAGATGGAGCAGTCTCTAGCCAGTCAAGCAAAAATTATGCACACAATAATGAATGTTCGTGTGAAAAAATGTTTTTAATTAAGTAAAATGTTGAATAACGCTATACCATGTTTGAAATTGTAGGTTTCTTTATGGTTCAATATCGTGGCTTCTAAAAGTGAACATTTTATGCCACACCTCAAGTGGAAACTCGAAATTAAAGATAAGTTGAACTGAAGTTTTTTTTGCAGAAAATCATTGCTACTGAGCACAATGCCGGATGAGCAACTTTTTATGACCAAACTTTAACAGAAACATATGGTATCAATGTAATGAATGCAAAGCTGTTGTGTGATAAAGTATACTGCCATTGCAATCATCACTGCAACAACTAAAAGTTTGTGAGTTGTTTGACAGTGAGCGGTACCAGTGTGTATGTGCACATTCAAGGACTAAGTGGTCTATGAATCATCGTCATCGTCATCGTCATCGTCATCACCATCACCACCATCATTTAAGACTGATTATGCCTTTCAGCGTTCAGTCTGGACCATAGTCCCCCTTATAAAATTGCTCCATGATCCCCTATTCAGTGCTAACATTGATGCCTCGTCTGATGTTATGCCTATTACTTCAAAATCATTCTTAACCGAATCCAGGTATCTTCTCCTTGGTCTACCCCGACTCCTCCTACCCTCTATTGCTGAACCCATGAGTCTCTTGGGTAACCTTGCTTCTCCCATGCGTGTAACATGGCCCCACCATCTAAGCCTGTTCACCCTGACTGCTACATCTATAGAGTTCATTCCCAGTTTTTCTTTGATTTCCTCATTGTGGACACCCTCCTGCCATTGTTCCCATATACTAGTACCTGCAATCATCCTAGCTACTTTCATATCCGTAACCTCAACCTTGCTGATAAGGTAACCTGAATCCACCCAGCTTTCGCTCCCATACAACAAAGTTGGCCAAAAGACTGAACGGTGTACAGATAACTTAATCTTGGTACTGATTTCCTTCTTGCAGAAGAGAGTCGATCGTAGCTGAGCACTCACTGCATTAGCTTTGCTACACCTTGCTTCCAGTTCTTTCACTATGTTGCCATCCTGTGAGAATATGCATCCTAAGTACTTGAAACTGTCCACCTGTTCTAACATTGTTCCTCCTATTTGGCACTCAATCCATTTATATCTCGTTCCCACTGCCATTACTTTCGTTTTCGAGATGTTAATCTTCATACCACAGTCCTTACATTTCTGATCTACCTCTGAAATATTACTTTGCAAACTTTCAATCGAATCTGCCATCACAACTAAGTCATCTGCATATGCGAGACTGCTTATTTTGTGTTCACATATCTTAATCTCAGCCAGCCAGTTTATTGTTTTCAACATATGGTCCATAAATAATATGAACAACAGTGGAGACAGGTTGCAGCCTTGTCTTACCCCTGAAACTACTCTGAACCATGAACTCAATTTACCGTCAACTCTAACTGCTGCCTGACTATCCATGTAAAGACCTTTAATTGCTTGCAAAAGGTTGCCTCCTATTCCATAATCTCATAGAACAGACAATAACTACCTTCTAGGAACCCGGTCATATGCCTTTTCTAGATCTATAAAGCATAGATACAATTCCCTGTTCCACTCAACAATTCTCCATTATTTGCCGTAAGCTAAAGATCTGGTCCTGACAACCTCTAAGAGGCCTAAACCCACACTGATTTTCATCCAATTTGTCCTCAACTAATACTCGTACTTTCAACAATACCTGAGAAGATTTTACCCACAACGCTGATTAAAGAGATACCTCTGTAGTTGTTACAATCTTTTCTGTTTCCATGTTTAAAGATTGGTGTGATTACTGCTTTCGTCCAGTCTGATGGAACCTGTACCGACTCCCACGCCATTTCAATTATCCTGTGTAGCCATTTAAGAACTGACATTCCACTGTATGTGATGAGTTGCGACTTAATTTCATCCACCCCAGCCGTTTTATTGCACTGCAATATATTGACCGTTTTCTCCACTTCCTCAAATGTGATCCTATTTCCATCATCATTCCTATCCCATTGTACATCGAAATCTGAAACATTACTCATCGTATTTTGACCTACATTGAGCAACTCTTCAAAATATTCCCTCCATCTGCCCAAGGCATCAACAGGATTCACCAGCAGCTTTACTGATCCGTCCATAATACTTGTTATTTCCTTCTTACCTCCCTTTCGAAGACTGCTAATTACACTCCAGAATGGTTTTCCAGCAGCTTGACCCAAAGTCTCCAACCTGTTTCCAAAGTCTTCCCAAGATTTCTTCTTGGATGCTGCAATTATCTGTTTGGCTTTGTTTCTTTCTTCAACATACCTTTCTCTGTCTACCTGAGTGCTAGTATGTAGCCATTTTTGATACGCCATCTTTTTCCTTTTACAGGCTGCCTTGACTGTGTCATTCCACCAAACTGTTTGTTTCATCCTACCTTTACATATTACTGTTCCAAGACATTCTTTAGCCACTTCTAGTACTGTGTCCCTTTTCCAATGACTGTAATTGCCTACATTCAACTAACTGGTACCTTTCTGAGATCACTGTTAAGTACTTGTGCCTGATTTCCTTATCCTGAAGTTTCTCCACTCTTATGCTCCTACATATGGACCTGACCTGTTCTATGAATGTGTCCTTGAATTTAATAAAGTATAATCTCCAGGTGTTTACACTAAATTTTAGACACTCTCAATAAATCAGCACTTCCACTAATCTGGCTCCAATGTGTGCGAGGAATGGCCGGATAAGCAAGAGTCCAATGTAGATCTGTTCAGGATAGAGGTACCCATTAAAAAAAAGGGCGGGGGAGGCCAGAAGGATGTAAAAGACTGTAGTGACATTCCTTGCAATAGTGCAAAGATATGAGAATATTATGGTCAGATGAATCTGGAAAACAATGCAAAAGCAGCTGAGAAAAGAATACTGCGGCTTCAGACCAACAAGGTCCACAGTAGAGCTCATATTTGCAGCGAGACAGTTGCAGGAATACCTATATGAGTATGAGAGAGAAATATTGGTAGTCTTCCTGCGTTTAGAGAAAGCATACAACATTGTATTCAAAAGTAAAGCTTGGGAGGCACTAATGATGCTGTGTCACTTGAATAAGACAGAGCCAGGGCAAAAGTGCCATAGAAGCAAAGATGCTAGCTGGTATCAGTGTCATAGACTCGCCACTTGTGCGAGTTCCACCAGTGCCATGGGCGGCACTAAGAATGAAGATTTAGACTTCGCCTTGGCCAACTGCCAGCCAAGAACAATTCGCCAATGACTGGACGACAACCTACAGAAGCCTACTCAGAAGACAGAAGAGCAGCTCTCGCCCACTTGGTTACATATCATCATCCGGGGCTGACCTCGACAGAAAACATCTGTTAGTGAACTCTTGGAAGTGAACAGACAGTTGTTGCAAATTGCATTTGTTATGAACTGTGAAGTTTACCTATGATATTTGCACTTAGCCATGAGGGCCTTTTTTTGGTGTTATATTAAAAGCAGTGTTGCAGACTTCACTATTCAACAAGTCACAAAGATAAGTAAACTTTTCAACTCATTTGTGTGACTTTGTTACTAATTTGTTGGAGTATTGTAGAGCATTTGTTCTCCTATTCTGTTACCTGGCCCTGGGGCATGGCTACGTAATAGTGACAGGGAGAAATTATCTTAGTTGTGTACTGCACCAGAAGCTGTTTCACAAACTCTCAAACTTGGCCTATCATAACAGTGGTAACTCGACCTCCACAGTAGTAGTGACAAGGACTTTACAAAACTGGCAATGACAGTTTACAAAATATGAGGATAGGGGGTAGAGAAGCAGACTACTGAGGCAAAAGGACTGTGTAATGGATGTATAAGTTGTGTAAGAGAGTGAGCAGAGAGAACAAAGCTGACACAATGAAATGGTCTGAAACAATGAAGTGCTATCTCTTACTTTTCACAGTGGTAATGGATGATATAATGACAAGCTGCAAGAGAGGCAGGAGACAGATGACAGAAATGATGTTTGCTGATGGTTTGATGGTGCAGGGAAACAATTAGATGACTGTAAAGACAGTTTGCAGAGGTATTTCCTAAAATTTAATGCAAAGAAGCTTGTGCTGTCGGTCACAAGGAGAAAGGCTAAACCTATAGCACACGACACTAGATGGGGAGCCACTGAGAACAGTCTGTAGTTTCGAGTACCTGGGAAGTATAATACAGAAAACTGGAAGAAATGGCAAAGGGGCAAGGAAATGTGTGAGGCAAGCTGACAACTTTATACGAAGAGTGAGAGAAATGACATCATAGAACAAAGAAGTGCCTCAGAAAAGTAAAACAGTGATATACCTAATGATTATACACAGATTCTGTTGTGCCCTGTGGAAATCTGAACCACGAAGGAAAGGGAAAAAAAGTAAGTGTTAATAAATGAAGGTGAACAAGTGCCACAAAAATGGAAAAGATGAGAAATGGTAGTATTAGGGAGATAATGCATGAGAAAAATAAGATGGTAAAATGGTACGGGGATGTGAAGAGAAGATTTGGGCAGTGAAGTAATACAGAAGAGGTGGGAAGACTGGAGGAAAGGGAACGCACTGTGTTCCAACCAGATCATCCCAGTGGCAAGGGACTGTACATGATGTGCTCAGAATCAGCTTAACATATCTCCTCAAATTGTCATAGACAAAAGATTAACAATTATTGCACCTGTCAATGCTTTCTTCTTTTTCTCCATTTAATATAAATTGCCTAAACAAATTTGCTGTCATCCCCCCTCCTCCATTTAATTCCACCTTATGCTTTTGATTTACACATATGCCAAATTCTGCGTTAATTTCCTACATTCACAATGTTAATTCGTACCTGATTTTACATGAACATATTTGTAATTTTCCTGTGATTTAAGCTTTATGGAACACTGTTCCTGTAGAAAAAAACTGACGTAAATGATATAAAATGACACAGGCATGCCATTGACCTTTAAACATGTTTGCAAATGTTATGCGGTTAAGTTTCTAGAAATGGTGAGACACTACTCAAAAGGTTTGAATTGGTAATGGGAGAAGGATTCGTGTTCTATATCCATCTGCTGCCAACCTCTATTTGGCATAACTTGGGAGAAACTAGATTTTTTCGAATAATAATCAATCACAGTAGTTTTGAGTCTACCGTGACTGTGCAACTTCGTAATTGTTGTTCTCGTCATGGTGGCTCTCAAGCACATTTCATGTGCCTCATCATTTGGCAATTTGTAGCACTAGTTGACACCAGTGTTGTTCAAATGTTTAATAATGAAACACTGCACCACTTAAATATTTTTTCATGCTTAGCAAAATGCATTTTGAGAATTTATTCTCATTGTCAAGTGCAAATATTTAAATAGGTATTTTTTTGGGTTTCACACACAAATCATGTGAGTGATGGCTTACACTCACAGGTGTGCGTGCGCGCGCGGTCACACGCACCCACCCCAAAATGAAGACATAGTAGAAAATTTGAATAACCTTTACTGGATAATAAATAATGAGTATTTTGACCCCTATTATGTACATAAATCATAAATAAACTATAAAAATGAAAGGCGGGCTCCTATATGTAGCTTTTTCCACTTAAAAAGTTTTACATTTTTCTGCGTTTTACTCCATTTTTTTTAAGACCCTTGAAAAGTACAAAAGTAGGGTTTTACTGTATAATTTGTCAAAGTGATGAAAAAATCTTAATAAAAATTTTCCACATTAGCTGTCTTTTATGAAAACAGTTACTGAACCAGCAATTTGAGGCAAAGTTATTGAGAGAGACACGCTACACAGTCTCAGTGTCTGCTTGTGTGCTACAGCATTCTTTAAGCATGCTCAATAACGACAATGATCTACCATTGCAACTACAGCCAATGAATTTTGTTGGCGTCCATCAGTAGAAACCAATATGTTCTAAAATATCAAATTAATTTCTATTTAGGACAATGATTCTTGCCGCAAATAAGGCATCAGAAATTTCCAAAGAAATACAATTGATTAGTTACGTGACACGTAAGTTTAAAAATGCCATTCTAGAGGATAGGTGACTCGGCAATATTTTACATTCCATCAAACAAAGAAAATACTTATGCAGTTCTCAACAGGTATGACTATTTTACACAAGTTCAACTACTACATCTACACTGGTATAACACTCCAAAAATATATGAATTATAATGCACTAAGACAATCATCTACAACATATACACATCTGTTTCACTGAAAGTCAAAGCAGAACTTTATGTACGAAAATTGTACACTATAAAAAGAACCGGTAAGGTTTCCTGCACACAATTATCACAATTTTCGTGGTACTGCAAAGACACTTACCCCAAGCATGAGGCTATGCCATTCATCTATGGCTTCCTTGTATTTGTGAACAATAGAGTCAATAAGTGTGCTACGCGCAACATCACATCGAGTAAAAATTGCATTTCCCTCGGTGCATAGTATTTCTAGTGTCTTTGAACATGTTTCCAACACATCTGTATCATGATGCTTTTCAACAATTGACTTTATCTTCTTCAGCAGATAGTCGAGGTACTAAAACAATATATATCACAGAAAATAATAAATGACATCCACTAAGAAATAAGAAAGGGAGATTAGGGTTTAACATCCTATCAATACTATAGTAGTTGGAGAATGAGCAATTGCTCATTTGGACAATTAAGGGATAGGAAATTGGACATAATTTGCTCAAAACAACCATCCCAGCATTCATTTGAAGTGATTCCAGGCATCATGAAAATTGACATTCATTACTCCAGTTTAGTATGAAAAGGGGTGCACAATGTTGCGATAAAATTTTTTGATCGCTCATCCAGTGATATGTCCTTCAGACAACAAAGTTAAATTTGAAAACAACCTAAAGAAAGTTTCTCTTTGACGATTTCTATTATTTCGCAGAATAATTTCTATTGTGGTAATGTGTAATAGGTGGTGAGTAGGAATTATTAATATATATATTTTATATGTATATAAGAAACTAATTCAGTATGAACCATATTTACAAATTAGTCTGTGGTGTGAATGTAAAATTACTCAGTCCACATCATAACAATTTATCATGCAAAATGATCCATGGAACATGAAACAAGCAAACAAGCAAGCAAACAAACCAACCAACCAACCAACCATAATTGGCTTGCCAAATTAGAATTTGAACCCTGCACATCCCAATTATAAAACAAAAAATCT